>NC_063262.1:11681123-12321661 GCF_019578655.1 Ricinus communis | reverse complement strand
GTAAATACATGCACCAAATAATAAAATAAGGAAATGAACTAAAACAAAAAAAATTGAAACACAAATTCGAACACAAAGAAAAACATAAATTCGAACTAATATCAAAATAGAATAACGAAAAATGAAGTTGGAGGGTACTTACTTGACAAACGCAATATCCAAAGCCTTCGAGATGAGAAATAAGAAGTGAGAGAGTAAGAGAGGAGAGAATTGCTAAAGCTAAAAGGAGAGCAAAATTCTAGGCCATTTCAAAATGAAGTAGTATATATAGGCAGTGTACGGAACACGCCCGTGTTCACCAACAGGGGCCGTGTTCATGAACATGGTCTAGGTATCGGGCCGTGTTAAGCGAATTAAAACATGCTGACTTACCAACTTCTGAGAACACGCCCGTGTTTATGGAACACGGGGACATGTTAGGGACACGGTCGGGCATAAATGACCGTGTGGCCTACCGTGATCGTGTTCATCTTAGTTTGATTTTCTTCAATTAGAACACGGGCCGTGTTAATGAACACGGTCTTGAACACGCCCGTGTTGCTCTCCAGAAAATGCAAAACTTGCGATCCTCAGCACTTTCTCACTCTTTCTCACCTGCACAACCAATAATCCTCAACTCACACACTCAACATAAATAAAACTTACCAAAAACAAACTGTAAAACCTAATCAACTAAGTTCACAATGAAAGGGTAAAGTATTCAAATTGAAAAATAGAATTTGGGGTGCCTCCCAAAAGCGCTTCTTTTTTATGTGATGAGTCTTCTTAGCTGGACTCATGGTGAAAAGCAAATGGTGGGGATTGACGACCATCCATCCTTCTTCCAAGCAAATGGCTTCAAGTATCCGCTTAAAGGGATAATCATCGACTTCTTCTTCCCGACTGTCAAGCAAGCTGCCAGTATGATGGGCAAAACTCGCTCATATAATTGAACGTAGTCATGATACTATACGGGCTCTTCCAATTTGAAAGCTGGAGTTTCAACAATTGGAAGGATCAATGGTTGGGCAATTTCTTCAGAAGTGTCGATGGTTTTCTTCAGTCCTTGGCTTGGTTCACTTGCTAGAAGAAACTCGAGCTCCTCAAAGACTTCTTCATTGGATAACTCGTGCTCATCTTCCATCATCGAAGGGACTTATGGAAAATCTACCAACAATTCCTCTAACTGCAACTCAGCATCATCAACTGTACATTCCTGTTGATAGTCTTTTAGAGGAATTATGTTCGCCTCTTCCTTTTCTGGTTCCATCTCCATGTTCAAGAAATCGTCCTGCACAGAAGCATCATCGTCAAACATAGTAGATAAACCAGAAAAATTCTCACCTGAATGCAAAGTGATGGCGCTCAAATGTTCCTCGGATTCAATAGCGTTTGATGGAGTTCCTAATTGCTCTTCAGCCAGTAACTTGAAGATTAAGCCTACTTGATGCTCTATGTTTTTAATCGAGGCTTGTTGATCTTCAAGTATCCTCTCTGTTTGTTGGAATCTATCATCAAGACTTGTAATGAACCTCATCATCGCCTCCTCCGACACTAACTCTTCATCTTGAGTCAAGGTGCAAGATTAGTCGCTAATGTGCTTCTTTGAGACTACGGTGGTTCTGGGCCGTCTAAGCTCCATCCATAGGGTGAATGAGTGCTCCACTCTTGATTGTAGGTGCTTCCATACGAGTCATTTGGCCAACTTCCCATATAATTCACTTGTTCATAGTTATAAGAACAATGAGCAACATCACTATACAATGGACAATCATTACTCAAATGTAAACCATAACAAAATTCACAAAAAACTTGAGATAAAAGGATAGGAGTGGAGAGTTGATCGGTAGCCCTGCAAAACGATTCCACTCGAGCTTCTAAAGATGCACGGGTATCCAAATTTTTAGCACTCTATTGGTTCCTAATCCCATTTTCCAATGCGTCATACAAAGAGTTTGAGTTTAGCATTGAACCTCCTTATCATTCACTATCTGAATCATAAACTTAAATTAAATACACATGTATAAACAAAATAGAAATAAATATAAATAAAAATAAAAAAATGGCTAAATTAACAAATAGAAAATTTCACTCTAGTTTTCAAACATTCCCCGGTAACAGCGCCAAAAACTTGATGGACTAAATCATGTTAACTACAATCTAAGGCAGTGTACCTATCGATGCAGTCTAGCACTAATGGCGAGTATCAAGGTCGTATTCCTCAGGAAAGTGAAAGCCCAGAGTTACTCCTTTGTTCTTTGTTATATTAACCTAAAATAAATGATGAATAATTTATTTTACTAACTAATAGCTACAAGCTAAGTTCTAAGGGAGATGCAGGAGTAAATGATAACTAAAATAACCAAGACAAGAAAGCAAACCCAAAGGGAACCTAAACTAGTTGGCAATCAAACAAAAGATAAAGGATTGGTGAGTCTAATTATGCTACCCGTGGATGAATTCTTAATCGAATTCGGTTTCTCTCTCGAGATAACCGAATTCCTAAATCTAATAACCTAAAGTTGGAATCTCTTCCTAACGATTGATTCTTAAATTAGCATTAAGCTTTAATCCACCTCTATTAAGCTTTGTTAATTCTTAATCCGGCTAGTTAATTATCCTTATCTCTAAGCGATTATTAACCAGTTCTTGCTATTCAAAATTCCAATTGCCAAATGGACTTCTCAGTCACATAAAGTAATCTAAACACACAATTCACAACGTCTCATGAACAATGCATTATCTTATTAATACTGAAAGCAAGAAAAATACAAAACTAATCCAAACAATCCAACAATATAATACTAAGCTAACATAGTAAAGAAATCCCAATAGATTTAATCAATCTAGCTAATCATGTTCATTATCAAAATACACAAGAATTCAATTACAAAAATGAGTAAAGGTGGAGAAAACCCGATTACACCCTTGGATGAGAGTAAACAGCCCCAAATCCTTTTGCTCGAATTGAATCGATTCTTGTTCCTCTTGCTCGATTTGAAAACCAATTAATGAATCTCACCCAATCTTCAATCCTTGAAGGGAATCCGATTGAAACCTTGATCCAAGTCTCATTTTCCCTTGGTTCCAGCTCAGAAAACCCTTAGAGAGAGAAAAATTAGAGTTTAGGACGTTCTCCCCCGCTCTCCTCTTGCTTTCCTCTCTTCCTTCTTTTAACTAATTCCCCATGTCACCGCCAACACGGCCATCTTCCCAACACGGGCTAGTATTCCTGGCCATGTTCCCAACACGGGCTGGTGTACCTGGCCGTGTTACTCTCTGTGGTCGTGCTCCCTAAGAACTTATTTTTCTTTGATGTTTGATGACACCCAACACGGCCGTGTTGGTTCCCGTGTTGGGAACACGGCCAGTGTTGAAACCAACACGGCCATGTTCGACTTCCTCATGCTCGTACTTAGCTTGTTTCGGCAGCTTCGGTGTCCAATTATGCTTAAATTCTTCCCTTTATCATCCTTTGACTTCTTTTGGACCTAATGCACACAAACAGACGCATAGGGTGAGTGTTGGGACCAATTCACATCCAAATGTCTATAAAATCAATCTTTAAAACCCTATTTAGATGTGTGTATTTTACGCACATCAAGATGCTACATGCTGTGGTAATGAAACAAATAATTGCATGACCTCAACTGCATTCTACACCAATCCTGACCATAATAAGTACTACCACGTCAACAATCCAAGCATCTAGGGCTACTCTTCCAATGCCTTTAGGATTTAAGCACCTAGATTAGTCGCAAAGGGAGCAACAAGTCTACCTTGCCTCCTAGCTTCCCGTTAAAAGTTGTACCACCACTGGGTAGAGAAATCACCTCGAATCTCTCGCTGCCAATACAACTACTCTAATCCGTAAGATAGAATCAAGAAACACATAAAATAAGCCCTCTAATGGAAAATGCTGAGACTAGAGTCAACTAGAACAAGTAAGGACAAACTCGATTCCTAACTCCGTAGTACCAAGGAAGCTAACCTAGGTCAAAAAAAATCTAAACCTATGCTCTGATACCAACTTTGTCATGACCCTATATATGGGCCCGTGATCGGCGCTAAGGAATGGGTAGGCATAAGACTGCTGACTCGTAGCAAGCTTGATAAATCAATAATTTAAATAAAATATAATATTTATCCAATATATCTTTTTTCACTGACTAAGCATCATCCACACATTTATTACATAATTCATATCAATTCATCGGCATACACAATTAATACAACATTGCAGATTTGACATTCCAAATTTTAATGACAAGTTTTAGAATGTTTACTGCGTAGTATCTAGATTAATAGTAATTAGAAATATAGATAAAATTAATTATATTAGGCCCAAGGAAGGAGGAAGTCGAGCTGCCAAAATGAGAACTGTGGAAAACCTAGCTGTCACCTGAAAAATTAAGTTTGAAACTATCAGTCTCGAGAGTGAGTTAAAATCATATTATCCAAAATAAATGCAACCACTCAAATAAATAATTAAGTAAATAATATAAATTACTATAGAATAAATAAAATGTGTGTCATGTCATAATTCCAAAAATTGTCTTTGAACATATATGGGACAAGTACATTAACAAAAACCTATACGGGACAAATAAAATGTGTGTCATGTCATCCTATAAGACTGCCCCCTAGAGAGCAAAGCTCAACGAGGGTCCTTACATCCAGCCTAGTCACTTATTTACCAATACAACCGACGCCTAGATAGTAATGCTCGACTAGGGATCTTTCCTTCGCCAAATCGAAATTCTATAAGCCTAGAGAGTTGTGCTTGCCCAGGTCACATCACATTATTATTCCTCTGATATATGTGTTTGATTATACCGGTGCGCACGCGGTCCGGATAGAATCCATCAGGTGGCATATTCTACTATTGTCTCATCCAAAGCTACATTATATATTTAGCATCACTAATATTAAAAATAACATGATATACAAACAATCATAATATTATTCAATTTAAAATTAAATACTAAAATTAATAACATCACTTATGACAAGCATAAACTTTATAATGCAATATTATTATAATGATAATAATAATGATAAATATAATGAACAAAAATAATAATATTATTATTAATAATAATGAATAAAATTAATAATATTTCATAATAATTATTAATCTAATAACATTGCATTTAAATTTAGATATGACAAGTGTGCAATTGATTATATAATTTTAACTCAGAGTTCTGTCGAATTTCCTCGAGCTGTTTCTATCCCTCTAGCGGAGCTGGCAGAACCGTGGGATTATCTATTCACGAAAATAATTAAATTAATAAAATATTTCATAACTAATCCTAGGCCTAGACTCTTAGAATTAGACTGCCTAAAAACTTGAAAATTCTATCTAAAATTCGCAGAACCTCCCTTAAAGTATGAATGTTTACCCCCCGTAAAATGGTCCAGAGCCTACTAAAAATACTTCAAATAATCATTGAATATTTTACAAGAGTCGGGTCACCCATATCTATATTATTTTTTCGACTCTGCAAAATTAATAATGAGCAGTCGGCATAAATATTTATTTTACAACCAACTCACAAGTAATTTTTCGATATTTAATTTCATTATCTAATGCCAATATTTATCACAAAATCGGATAATAACTAACCACTATAATTAATCTATAATATTTTTATACTTCAACTACTAATTAATTAAATTAAATTAAATATTTATTTATAATTAATAACTAATGGACTAAATATTTTTTAATAATCTTTAAATAATTTTTCGAATCCAAATAAGTTTTACCGAGCTAAAAATCTAAAATTCTATGCGTCTGAGAAATATAGGGTTCGAAAGCCAATGTAATAAATGGTATCGGAATCGAATACGAAGGTACTTACGTGAAACTTGAGATACATGGAGTCTGAAAATGCTAAAATCACAGCCCAAAACTTGTTAGAAAACACCAGATTTTGGCAAGGAAGGTTCTACTTCGGTGAGATGAAACTATGGCTGTTGATAGGGACAACTAGCGGGCGAGGACTGGTCTTGAAGAGCGAGGAGGCCAAGTCCAGTTTCAGTTTGGCCAGACAATGCAGATAAGAGGTTGTAACAACCAGGGCAGTAGGTGGCATCCTCCTCCTCTCAAGCTCCAACGTTTTTCCAATAAGAAAAGTGGAGGATAATGGTTTTCCAGTGAGAAAAAAGGGAAAGGAGAAGGCTGAGTTGCTATTTGGTGGAGAGAGGTGGTGGAAATGGAAGAAATGGTGAGTTAGGGGATATATACAGAAAAGGTAGAAAAAGAAAGGGTGGAGGGATTGCTTGGGTATTTCTTTTCTTTGGAAATATTTTTTTAGTCCCTCCAATAAGGCCTAGCTATAGAAAAAGCCCCCGTTCCAATTAATTGCTCATTTTCCCCTTTTTGTAAATATAAAGATACACTTATACACAATACTTAATTAAAATAAATCAACATTAGTTTTAAACATGTTAAAATTATAATTACCATTCAAATAGACAATAAAAAATATAATTTAGGTCCATTTTATATTTTAAAAATAAATGTACTTGTTAAAGTTAACTTAATAAAATCTTGACTTATTTATTTAAAATCACAAAGCTACATTTAAAATTTACCAAAATTAATATATTATAATTACTTGAAATATAGAATTAAATGTTACTTGTATTAATTAGTTACTAAATAATTATTAAATGCTCAACGTAGCACTAAAAGATACTTATTTACTAAAATGCTCCCGAAGTAATATTAAAATTAAAATTAAAATTTACGGGGCATTACAAAGATTCAATGGATAAGAAAAATGAACAAATTTGGTTATGGCATAAGAGATTGGGTCATTCATTTTTTCTCTATTTAAGAAAATTATTTCCCTCTTTATTTAATGGGTCTAATGGTTCAGATTTTGCCTGTCGAAATTGTGTTTTGGCAAAAAAGCCATCGTACTACTTTTCATGTAAGTGATAATAAAGCAATTGTTTCTTTTTTATTAGTACATTCGAATGTTTGGGGACCAACACCAATTCAACTATTAGTGGAATGAGATGGCATGTAGCCTTTATGGATGACAATACTCAAATGACTTGGGTATATCAAATGAGACACAAGAGTGATTGTCAACACCCCTTTTTCAGATCTAGATATCAAGAAAAAAATAGAAAACTCTATGATGAAAGTTATTGCCTTCTCGAGTCTTAGGAGATGAAGGACAAGTGAATCCAAGGCTAGAGTTGAGGTTAATCCAACTGGAATTACCTTTCTAAAATCAATTTGGACTCAATTGTTGAGAAAAATAAAATTTGAATGTCAAAATGGCAGTTTTCACAAATTCAGGGAGCCAATTGCGAAGTTTCAAACTTCCTCTACGTAGAGCCGATTAGGTTTTTGCACTTTGATGTTGTTTTTCTCGACAATTTTATGTCTAAATACATAATCTAGAAAGTTTTCTTGATGATAATCATTAATTTTATTGATAATTATTTAAATTTTAAAAATAAAATTGGATGTTTATCGATAATATTTTAAGATCTATCGCCTCTCTTAGGGTTTTTCTTGAAATCGTACCTCTATAAATAGAAAGAGGTGATTAGGATTAGGGTGAATAATCAAGAACTAAGATTTGACAATAAGTGATATCGATACTTGAAAAACACTGAGAAAGCAAATACATAGAGAAAAATCAAAGAGAAAAGAAAAAAAGATTGTCGTTCTTACTTGACAATAGAAGATTCAAGCAACTAAGAAAGAACGGTTTTTGGAAACAAGTCATTGAAGAAAGAATCGTTTTTGGAAACCTGTTTTCTAAATTGACAATAGTTTTTCTACACGAGATCCAGTATTGAATTTCTACCCGGTTTTTGACTCAATTGCATCCTCATCACCTAAGACTTGTAAATCTATCTGCTACGGTGACAACCTGAGAGTTCCTTCAATCATGCATCCATCATCATCCTAGAAATTGGTCCCTTAATTCCCTTTTTTACTTTCCTTTTATTATTTATTTTTAAAAACATGATTAGGATTATAATTTATGCTCAGTATGATTAGATTAGGATTTGTGTGAATATGCATATTAATTGGATTTTGAATATGATGATAAGAACTCTAGGATTTTGAAATATGATATTTTACCAATTAGTGTTTTGGATCTAATTAGAAACATGTCATAGGATTAATGTTTAAATATATTTTTCCATTATGATTAGGTAATTAAATATATTTAATATGATTTCATGATTGATTTGCCATCTGTTTGATTACTGTACCTTCAATTGTAGGATTTTTATCAGTTTTAGGTTTTCTCGATCGTTCAATTAATTCCTGTTGTTTTTACGTGGTTATTTATTTCATTTTATTTCATATTCTAATTAGTTTTACTGTCTATGCATGTGAAATTCAGCTCTAGAGATGCAAAAATGTATTGACAAATTGATGAAAACTAGCCTAGACCCTTAGAGCCAACTAGCCTAAAACCTTAGAGCCGATCGGTTGTTCAAGCCCAACCTCCATTTTTTATTTTTTGGACCATTTTTTATGTATTCTGACATTTTGTATAGTTTTTAGGTCTTTTTCTTTCACAATCATAGTTGTAGGCCGGGTTGTAATAATTAGGTTTATTTTTTGCTTTTATTTTATTTATTTTGCTTATTGTATGTATAGTTAATTAAATATGTGTTATGTGATTGATTAATTAAAATGGGCCATATAGACTTAGAGTTAAAATTGGATCCAACATAAATTTTGTAGTCCAATAGGCTAATCAACATTAACTAGACCTAAAACCATCAAATCTAAGTAGACTTAGTAGGCCTTGGTATATGCTTTAGTTAGGATTGGGATTACTTAGAATTAGGATCATAATGAATGGGCCTTATCATAATAAGTAGTCTATTAGGTCTAAAGGCTAGAAATCAAAAGCATAACATGTAATTGGGCTAGAATAAGTGGGCCTTACACATAATTAACTAGTAAATTAGGCTAACAACTCTAATATGGACTGGATTGAATAAAAATGGGCTAAGCTTAGGTGCATTATGTGTGTTGTGTTTGGCATGCCTATGTATAAATTGCTTGTATTTATAGAAAATAATTTGTTAAACAATAAAATTAAAGACTAATATACACAAATAAGAACATTGGCTTCCGGATCCATCTCTAGATTTATAGCGTAAGCTTCCTTATGGAATTTGAGAAATGCCACTCATTAGTAAAAGTCTCCCGATGATTACCCGGGTGGTGATTCCAATCTCCGTGCTAGTCTTAGTGATTAGTTAACGTATTCCCGATTAGGTTGAGAAGCCTTACAATGTCATAGTCACTAAAGACACTTGGGTGTGCGCCTGAAACCGTCGCCCACAATGATGTAAGCTCTATTTTTCATTTCTTTCATCATATAGAACTAACTCAATTTGGCATGTGAATAAAGGCCTTTCAGTTTGATAATGGAAGGAAATACCTCAAAAAAAAGCTGACAAAATTCATGAACTCGGTTGGAATAATTCATCAAACATGTCCTTACTCATTGCAGTAAAACAATATCACAAAAAGGAGGAATAGATGGCTCTTAGAGGTTATTTGATCTCTCTTAATTGGACGCCATGTTTCCTCCTACCTATGGGGTGAAGCATTGATTTCAGCAGTATATTTGACAATTGAATGCCATTAATCATTCTTAACTTTAAACGACCATTCGATTCACTATCTAATCACTACACTCTTCCACCACTAATTCATTTTTCCTCAGACATCTTTAGAAGTGTAGTCTTCATTCACTTGCATCTACATCAAAGGAGCAAGCTTGAATCATATGCTATGAAATGCAATTTTGTGGGGTATGGAATTCATCAAAGGGATACAATCTCAGTATTGAAGCAGCCCGATCAAGGACTGGTATTTTCTTATCCTAATAAAAATATGTTCTTGATTTATTAACTGAAACATGAATGCTTGGATGAAAACCTGTGCCTACTCCCATTGAACAGAACTATAAGTTGTACTACTGTTTGAATGAAACTCTTATTGACAAAACAAGGTACTAAAATTCATGGGAAATTGATATTTTTGTCTCACACTAGACTCAATATTGCTCATGCAGTAAGTGTGGTGAGCCAATTTATCCATGATCCTAGAAAATCACATCTGAAAGTTGTTGAACGCATACTAAAGTATTTGAAGCCTTCTCCAGGAAAGGATTCCTCTTCAAGAAGCATAATCATTTACAAGTAGATAGGTTAGGTAGGGTCAGTTGATAACCAAAGGTCAACTTCAAGTTAATTCACTTTTGTAGGAGGAAACCTTGTAACTTGGAAAAGCAAAAAAGCAACTAGTGGTAGTAAGATCCAGTATTAAAGCTGAGCACAAGGGTATGGCTTTTAGAGTATGTGAACTAATATGGTTAAAGAAATTACTAGAATAATTTATTATTAATCCTTAAGGTATAATGAACTTATATTGTGATAACACTTCAATTATGAAATTGCTCGCAATCTATTTCAACATGATCGAACAAAAATGAAAGTTGATAGACATTTTATCAAGGAAAAACTTGAAGATGGGATCATTGCATTACCATTTCTGAAGTTTGAAGATGAACTCGCTATTATACTTACCAAGGTTGTATCCAGCAGAATATTCGATGATTTTTTATGCAAGTTAGGCATGTATGATATCCATTCTCTAACTTGAGGGGGGAGTGATAGAAATTAGAAAGTTAATTGTGCGATATGAGTTAATTGTAGGATATGATATTGTGGACAAATCTTAGATTCAAAAATCTGTTTTTATTTTTTCCTTGATTATAGGATCATTTGTTTATTTTCTTCCTTGTAGATATATATGTATTCTCCTATATATTGTAAATCATCAATCATAATATATATAAGTTCTTTATACAATTGTGCTTATTTATAGAAATACTAACCTATGTTTAATAGTTTGAATGTAACTATTAATATAACTTCAATTCTATTACTTGAATCAATCTTTACTTTCTTTATAATATTTTGTAATTTTATATTTATTTAAAACAGTTATTATGTATCAAATTATTAATTAGAGTAGTGACCATATTAAAATTGTGAGTTGACGAGTTTATATAGACAATTAATTATGATAGAATATTAAATCATTTTCATATATTATTATTCTACCACAATTATGCAATATGGTGAAGTATTTGTTAACCTAAGAGTCAATTGATTTCTATTTTGATCTTAATACCTAAATTAAATACTATTAAATACTGCTAACTTCATGTTTAAATGTCTGTATGACAGTATATCAAAAGATTTTAAATTGGCCAAAGCTTTCCTAAGCTTTCAAGGAAGAATTGTAAAAAGACTTAAAAAGCGGGAGAGCGCTTTTCATGTGGTCAAGATTATCCAAGCCTTTGAAAACTCCATCTGACAACCTCCCAATGATGAAGTGACACCTGGTAGTTAAATGATCAACACCTCAAGAAGCACAAGGGCGCTCTAATTTGAGTCATAACACTCAAAGTGATAGATGATTTCGTAATGGAAAGCGCGACAACGCTTCCAAGCGCAACCAAGACCAGTGCGAAGGCAATTTTCGCATTTAGTTCGATAATAGTAACCGTTGAAACCTCAAACACAAAGTCAAAGCCACATGTTTGGAGTCATTGGACACCAACGACTCTTTGCAGAAAGCACAAGGGTGCTTTTCATGATGACAGGCAACCTTTTGCCATCTCACCTAATTTGTATTTTAATGAATTTTGGACCTTTTGTAACATCTCTTAGAGGTAGGTATGGGTATAAATACCCCTTATAAAGACTTAAGAACATGTGTGTATGATTGTGTTATGTCCAAACTCTTGCAAAGTTATTTCTCAACTTTCTACAATCAATTTTCTTCTTTATGGTGTATTAAGTTGAATCCTATTGTTCAAACTCTAAAGGGTTGTGTGTGAGCCTATATATTAAAAACACAAGAAATTAGTTATTGAGTAACCATTCAATATTCAAGGGTTAAGAGACTTAGTGAGAGATTAGTTCACTAAGGGAAGAGGTTAAGTGTTAGCTTCGGAAAACACCAAGTTGTTGGGTGAGCTTGCAAAACCAAAAGGTTATAATCTTAAAGATTATAGTGGAATACTCAAATGTTATATTGAGAAGTGGATGTAGGGAGGATTTTTCCCGAACTACTGTAAACCTTTGTGTCAATTTCTCTAACCCTAATTCTCTTCCATTCTCCTATATCTACCTTAAATCCTTGTGTGACTTCTAAGTTAATTTATTTCTACAATTTGAGGTCACCAATTCAACCTCCCTTCTTGGTTCCATAAGGACAACAAGTGGTATCAGAGTTGGAACACTCTTAGCAAGCTTCATCTCGAGTGTAAAGACCAATGGCAACTAATGAAGGAGCTTAACACCTCAAGTCATTCTTTGATGGATCCGAGTATGCCTTTTGAAAATTCCATATGGAAATCTACTTGGATTCATATGGCATTGAGGTGTGGAATTATGTGATGAATGAATGGAAGGCTCCCACCGAAGTCAAAAATGGTGAAGAAAGGATTCTCCGTAAAGAAGAATGGGTGGATGCTCACAAGAAGCATAATTATAAGAATAAGCAAGTAATGGCTATTCTTGTGAGTTGCCTCTCTAGAGAAGAATGTGAGAGCATCCAATATTGCATAATGGCTCATCAAATTTGAACTACCTTGGAGAACTATCATAGGGACACCAAGCAAGTTAAATTATGGAAAATCCAAATGTACGTCACTGAGTATGAAATATTCAAGATGAAGCCAAACGAATCCGTCGCCGACATGACAAATAGGCTTCTGACCATTATCAACAACATGAGAAAACTTAGGAAGCATTATGAGCTAGTGGATATCAACAATAAGATCCTTAGGAGTCTTCCTTTGGATAATTATGGTGCTAGAGTGGCTAGCATTGAAAAGCAAATGAAGATCTTGGAAAGATACCTACGAACGTTCTCATAGGAAAACTTCTAACCCATAAGATGTCTTTTGTCAAGGAGGAATTTGATAAAGATGGTAGGAAGAAGAAGGCACTAGCACTCAAGGCTAGCATAAGAGCTCAAGATGGAAAATATATCCCAAGTGATAGTGAAGATTAAGAAGAAGCTCAAAGTGAGAGTGGCGATGTGGCCCTTATCACCAAACATGTCAAGAGAATTCTTGAGGCTAAAAGGAGAAGAAGCAACAAGCCTTTCACAAGCAAGAAGCCCTTCTCCCAATCAAGATCAAGTAAGGACAAAAAGGATAAAGTCACTTGCTATGAGTGTGGAAAGCAAAGACACATCAAGCCAGATTGTCCTAAATACTTGAAGAGGAAGAAGGGAGACAAAGAAAATAAAAAGAGCTTGAAAGCTACTTGGAGTAGGCATCTTCATCCTCTAATAATGAGAGTGAAAGAGAGGAGGAGGCCAATATTTGCTTCATGGCCAACTTAGAACATTCATATGAGGTATGCTCCACTCTAATTCATGCACTTCTTCATCTTCTTGTTTATCCTCTCATTCTTTTGGTAATAATGTGTTGGATGATGAGCATGAGCTTTTACAAAATATGCTTTCAAAACTAATTTTTTATAAAAATAAGTGTTCAAGCTTGGAAGAAGACCTTGAGAGGTCAACGAAAGAAATTTCTTCTTTAAAAACTTCCACTGAGGATCTAAAGAAATCATTGGATGAAGTTTCAAATGAAAAGTTTTTTAAAGAAAACAACTCTTTGAAAAATGAAGTTGAGGAGCTTAGGAATTCAATTTCAAGATTTTATAAAGGAAAAGAGCCTTTTGATACACTAGTTGTATCTCAAAGACCTCCCCTTATGAGACATGAATTTAGGTGTAATGGAGCTTCATCTTCCACACCTCAAACATCCAACACCATAAATCTTTGTTAAGGCCATTGAACCTCCAACTATTAAGAGAAACTCCAATAGAGTCTTAAAGGACAAACCATACACTAAACCTCATGTTCAAATGAAAGGGAAAGGTATACATGCTCCAAGGTTAAGCCAAAAGGAACAAGACATGCATTCATGTATAGGAAATCAAAACTTAATGAATCTTGCTCATGCATGTGTGACAATGTGAATAGTGTGAGGTCCAAACCTTAAGCAAAAGTGGCAAAGAAGACCAAATCTAATCCCAAGGTCACTTGCCACTATTGGATGAGAGTTGGACATATCAATGTTAAGTGCTAAATAAGGAAGATGCATCTCTTCATAGATGAATTTTCCAAAGCTAACTTCAAAGGACCCAACGTTGTTTGGGTACCTAAAATCAAGTGATTTAACCTTCTTTTGTAGGTGTATCTTAAATCCACAGCACAAATCTTTAGCATGTTGATAATGGATGTTTAAGGCATATGTCCAGTGACAAAAGCCTCTTTATAAATGTCAAGAACTATGATGGAGGCAAAGTCACATTCGTAAATGATGCCAAGGGTAAGATAATTGGCATCGGCTCCATTGATAAGGATGGTAAATCTTTCGTTGATGATATTTTCTTAGTTGATGGATTGAAACACAATTTGTTAAGTGTAAGTTAATTGTGTGATAAAGGAAATAAAGTCACTTTTGACTCTAATGGATGTCTTGTCAATGCCCTAGTAGATGACAATGTGATATTTTCAAAAGATAAAGAATTGGCAACACCTACACAATTGACCTACATAAAGTTGCTAATCAATCTTTCAAGTGCCTTATTTCTATTAGTGATGAATCTTAGCTATGGCATAGAAGACTTGGTCATACAAGTATGGAGCTTCTACACAAATTAGTCAAAGAGGAGCTACTGAATGGACTCCTCAAAGTGAAGTTTATCAAAGACAAGCCTTTTGAACCATGTTAAATGGAAAAACAACATATATCATCCTTTAAGTCTAAAACCATAGTAAGTTCCTCTAGACTACTTCAACTACTACATATGGACTTGTTTGGACCTACAAGAGTAGCTAGTTTGGGTGGAAAGTCATATGCATTCGTGATTGTAGATGACTACTCTATATTTACTTGGATTACTTTTCTTGCTCATAAGAATGAAGTCTTTAATATTTTTAAATCATTTGCAAAATGTGTTCAAAATGAACAAGGATATTTGATTTTTTTTCTATAAGAAGTGATCATAGGAAAGAATTTGAAAATGATCTTTTTAAAAACCTTTTCAAAGAATTTGAAATTTCACACAATTTTTCATCTCCTAGTATTCTATAAGCTTTGCTTGAGGTGGAATAGCCTAGGAAGATTCTTATGTCGGTTTTAGCATCAAATTTTCCAAGGTTGTCCTTGATATTTAAAAATGTGGCATTTGCATCCAAAATTCTAAAATATGGGACTTAGGTTTTCTTCCTTTCCAAAGCTTATAAGAAGTTTTGTTTAGTAAAGATCTTTTGAAAACTCTATTTGCAACAAATAACTAGTGTTAACGGCTTCAACCCAAAAGTAAGAAGGAAGATTATACTCATTGAGAATTATCCTAGCCATTTCCACTAGTATTCTATTTTTCCTTTCCACAACTCCATTTTATTGTGGTGTTTTAGGAGAAGAAAAATTATGAGAAATTCTAGGTTCTTTACAAAGATTTTCAAAAAGATCATTTTCAAATTATTTTCCATGACCAGAGGAAATCAAATACCCTTTGTCATTTTGAACAAGTTTTGCAAAAGATTTGAAAGTATTGAATGCTTCATTCTTATGAGTAAGGAAATTAACCCAAGTAAATCTAGAGTAATCATCAACAATCACAAATGCATATGACTTTCCACCCAAACTAGCTACTCTAGTAGGTCCAAACAAATCCATATGTAATAGTTGAAGTAGTCTAGAAGTACTTATAATAGTTTTGGATTTAAAGGATGATAGATGTTGTTTTCCATTTGACATGGTTCACAAGGCTTGTCTTTAATGAACTTCATTTTGGGAAGTCCATTAACTAGCTCTTCTTTGGCTAACTTATGTAGAAGCTCCATGCTTGCATGTCCAAGTCTTTTATGCCATAAACCAAGATTTATCACTAATAGACACAAGACACTTGAAAAATTGATTAGTAACTTTATGTAGGCCAATTGTATAGGTGTTGCTACTTTTTTCTCCATTGAATATCACTTTGTCATCCATTGCAGTCAAAAGTGAATTTTTTCCTTTATCACACAATTGACTTACACTCAATAATTTATGTTTCAAACCATCAATTAAGAAAATATCATCAATGAAAGATTTACCATCCTTACTAATGGAGCCAATGCTAATTACCTTACCTTTGGTATCGTTTCCAAATGTTACTTTGCCTCCTTTATAGTTCTTGACATTCACAAAGAGACTTTTATCATCGATCATGTGCTTTGAACATCCACTACAACATGCTAAAGATTTGTGCTTGTGGATTTAAGACACACTTACAAAAGAAAATAATTCACTTGATTTTAGGTACCCAAACAAGGTTGGATCTTTTGGGATTAGCATTGGAAAATTCATTCATGAAAAGGTGCATTTTCCTTATTTTGCATTCCATATTGATATGTCTAATTCTCATGCAATAGTGGCAAGTGACTTTAGAATTCAAATTGGTCTTCTTAGCCACTTTTACTTGAGCCTTGGACCTTATATGATTGCCTTTGCACATGCATGAACAAGATTTGTTAGCATTTTTGTTCTTATACATGAATACATGCTTTATTCCTCTTCGCTTAGCCTTTAGAACAAGTGTACCTTTCCCTTTCTTTAGAATGGGAGGTCTAGTGTGTGTGTTGCTCTTTGAAACTCTATTTGAGTTTCTTCCAAATGCTTGTGGTTAAGTGACTTTGACAAATATTGTTTTATGAGATGATGATGAAGCTCCTTAGAACCCAAGTCCATATCTTACAAGAGGAGGTCTTTGACACACAACTAGTGTGTCAAGAGACTCTTTCACTTTGTGAAATTTTAAAATTGAGCTCCTAAACTTTTCAACTTCATTTTGTAAAGAATTGTTCTCTTTAAAAGTTTTTCTTTTGAAACATCATCCAATGATTTTTTTAAGTCATCATTAGAAGTTCTTAAGGAGACAATTTCCTTCTTTGAAATCTTAAGGTCTTCCTCCAAACTAGAACATTTGTTTTTGTAAAAGTTTACTTTTGAAAGAATGTTTTGTAAGAGCTCATCCTCACCATCCAAAAAGTCATCACCAAAAGAATGTGAAGATGAACAAGAAGAAAAAGAATTGCATAATGAGAAGTGGAACATACCTCTTGGGAATCTTCCATGTTTGTCATGAAACAAAGATTTGCCTCCTTTTCTCTTTCACTTTCATTGTTAGAGGATGAAGATGCATCACTCCAAGTAGCCTTCAAGCCCTTTTATTTTCTTTGTCTCCCTTCTTCCTTTTCAAGTACTTGGGATAATCTGGTTTGATATGCCCTTACTTCCCACATTTATAGCAAGTGACTTCCTCCTTCTTTTCCTTGTTCTTGATTTGGAGAAAGATTTCTTGCTTGTAAAAGTCTTGTTGCTTCTCTTTTTTTTTGCTTCAAGTATTCTCTTTACAGGCTTGGTGATGAGAGCCATATCATCACTTTCACCCCTTGATTTTCATCATCATTTATGATATTAATTGTATCTTGAGCTCTTATGCTAGCCTTGAGTGCTAGGGCTTTCTTCTTCCTACTATCTCTATCAACTTATCCCTCATAAGAGACATCTCATGAGTTAGAAGCTTACCTATAATAATATCCATAGGAATCTTTCCTATGTCTTTATTTGCTTCTTCAATGCTAGCCACTCTAGCACCATATTTATCCAAAGAAAGGCTCCTAGATTTTGTTGTTGATGTCTACTACCTGTTGTCCCTTCGAACTAAGAAGGGGGGGTTGAATTGGTGACATCAAATTGCGGAAGTTAATGGGTTTAGGTAAAAACAGAAGAGATTAAGGATAATATAAAGAGAGTAAGGGTTAGAAAAGATGACAACAAGGCTTTATAGTGGTTCGGGAATAATCCTCCCTACATCCACTCCTCAAGATCATACTTGAGTATTCCACTATAATCACTAAGATTACAACCTTTGGGTTTTACAAGTTCACCCAACAACTTGGTATTTTTAAGGCTCAAACTAAATATCTTCCCTTAGTGTCAATCTCTCACTATGTCCCTTAACCCTTGAGTATTAATGGTTACTCAACAACCAATTCCTTATGTTTTTAATACCTAGGCTCACACGATAACCCTTTAGAGTTTCAACTTAATACACTTTACAAAGAAAGAAATTAAGTGTAGAAAGTTGAGAAATAAATTTGCAAGAGTTTTGGGATATCTAATTCACACATATAGTTCTAGAGTCTTTAAGAATGGTATTTATACACATACTAACCCCTTAGAGACGTTATAATGGGTCCAAAAAACTCTTTAATTGCAAGATTGATGACTTAGCAAAAACTTGCCTAAAGTCATTAAAGTGTGCCCATGCTTTCCAAGCATGCTAGCGCTTTCTAAAAAGAGACGTTGGGGCTCCAATGTCTCCAGCCACGCAATACTGATGGAAGGCTAATATCTCAACGGTTACTAACATAGCATTAATTGCAAAAACCGCCCCCACGCCATAATAGAGCCCTTGCGCTTGCCTTATCCGTGCCTAGAAGCATCCTCGCACTTCTCATCGCGCTAACATCTGCCAATTTCAGTCTCAAGTTCTAATATGAAGCGCCCTCGCGCTTCTTGAAGCTTTGACACTTTGAATGCCAGGTGTCATAAGGTAATTAGGAAGGTGTCAGATGGACTTTTCAACGTCTTGCAAACTTTTGGTTATACAAAAAGGGCCCTCGTGTTTTTAGGGTCATGTTACAAGACTTGCTTCAAGACTTAAGTATGTTTAGTCTATGCTTGGTTCCTTTGGTGCTCTATCACATAGACATTCAGACATAATGTTAGTAATGTTCAATTTGGGCGTTAAGATCAAAATATAGATCAATTAAACAAAGTGATAATTTAAAAGCTATTAATGCTCCTAAAGAGCTGATAATAAAAGACATAGATGAGCTTGAAAATGATGAAAACAATGAGACCTCAATCAACTATATCACTTCAGGTAAGAAGTGAGATTGAAGTGAAACTGTTGTCGACAATGTATTTGCATATGCAATAGCAATTAATATTGTAAAAGAAAGCAAAGACATTGAACCTGAGTATGTCATTGTATATTGAAAAAGAAATAATTGGTTTAAATGGAAAGACGCAATCCAGACATAATTAAATTCATTAGTAAAATGCAAGTTCTTGGGCCCATTGTTTTAACACTTGAAGATTGCAAATAGGGTATAAATTAATTTTTGTGCATAAACGCAAGGAGAAAAGACCTAGCATTGATTATAAACAAACTTATTCTCTAGTTGTTGATGCTATTACATTTATATTCTAATTAGTCTAGCTAGTTTAGACGAACTTCATATATATCTGATAGATGTCATTACAACTTATTTATATGGATCACCTAATAATGACATTTATGTGAAAGTCCCTAAAAGACTAGAAATGTATGAAGCATGTAGCTCAATACCTCGAGAAATGTATTCAATTAAGCTACAAAAATTCTTGTATGAATTAATTAATCTGAACGAATGTGGTATAATCGACTTAGTGAATATCTTTTAAAGGAATGAAATACTAACAATTCAATTTGTCCATATGTTTTCATTAAGAAAATAAATTATAGTTTTGCTATAATTGCAGTTTATATTGGTGACTTAAACATCATTGGGACTCCTGAAGAGTTGAAAAAAGAGTAACTTATTTTAAAAAAATGAATTTAAAATGAAAGATTTAGGAAGAACAAAATATTATGTCGGCCTGCAGATCGAACATTTATTTTGGAAGAATTTTTATTCATCAGTCAATTTATATTGAAAATATATTAAAACGTTTTAGTATTGATAATCTCATATAGTGAGTTCTTCTATTATCTTTAGACATCTAAACGTGAAAAATGACCTTTTTTATCCTTGAGGAGATGGCGAAGAAATACTTCGTCCGGAAGTAACATATCTTAGTGTTATTGAAGTATTAATGTATCTTGCTAATTGTACTAGACTTGATATAACATTTGTTGTGAGTTTACTAGCAAGATACAGTTCCTCACCAAGTCAAAAATATTGGAATTGTGTGAAACAGGTATTTTGTTATTTACATGGTACATCAAATATGAGTTTATTTTATCCACAAGACTCGAAGTCAAAATTAATTGAATATGCAGATATTAGATATGTATTTGATCCACATAAAGCTCGATCACAAATATATTACTTATTTACATATGATGACACTGCTATATCTTGGCCTCTACTAAGGGAACTCTAACTACTACATAATCTAATCATATTGAACTATTAGCAATTCACGAGGCTGGTAGAGAATACATATGGTTGAGACCTATAATCCAACATATCAAAAACATATGTGACCTCCCATTTGATGAAGAAAATTCAATAATGCTATATGAAATAATTTTTCTTGTATTGCATAACTCAAAGGATGATACTTTAAAAGAGATAGAACCAAGATATTTCGCCAAAGTTCTTTTTCACACATGAGCTTCAGAAACAATGAGTTTTAGATGTTCATCAAATACAATCTATTAATAATTTGACAGAATTATTTATAAAAGCTCTCCCCACAACAACATTTAAGAAGATTGAACAAAATAGGTATATGTCGACTAAGAGATCTTTGTTAAAAGTCATGTTTTTATAAAGGGGAGATTTTATATACTATATACTATTTTTTCTTTAGGTTAGGTTTTTGTCCAATTGGATTTTGCTAGCAAGGTTTTTAATGAGTCAGTGTTATAGCATAAGTTTTTACATGAATAATGTACTTTTTTCTTTACTAAAATTTTTTTACATGAATTTTTTAGTAAGGTTTTAACGATACATATTCATTGTAGTAGACATCTGGAAAAGTATTATGAATATTGAATGTCTATCATTATTTCTATGGATACATTTTTCCATAAATAGAATTTTATCTCTTTAATCATTAATGCTTATAAATAAATGCTATAATCAACGGAATGATACTAAAGATTTATTCTCTCTTTTATCTCTCTTATTTTTTTACTTTTTATTATTATTTTTATTTTTACAATAATAAAGTAATTATTAAAAAATAAATTATACCTTAAAAAGGAAAAAAAAAAAAGATGTACATGCCATATAATTTACGTGTGCGGTCTAGCCTATTTGCTTCTTTTAATATTCGCAAGTTATGCTTGACCAGCCTCTTCATATAAAACCAACCATCACTAATTTTCTACTTCCTGTGGATGTTGAATTGGCCAGTGGTGGACAAAATAGCGTTCAAAGGGCCGATCTTTCTCTCCCATACACAATTGTTTTTGTCTTCCAATGTTTAACTACTTTGAATTGGCCACTCACTAATTTATATAATGAGTTCAATAACTAAAAAACAAGAAGAGGAAGCAAAGATGTCTTTTTCCCGTTGAGGTGCCTAATTAAAGAAGAAAAAAAAAAACTTAAAAGACTGCCCTATTTTACAGTAAAATGTGAGAAGAAAAAAGGTATTAGGTAAGCTAAGTGATCTCACCAAGCATTTATATATTTCTAATATTTCTTGCATCACCTAAGTAGAGAATATTAAATACGTATAAAGTAATATAATTGAATATATTGAAATAAGCTCTAAAGATATTTTTAATGCATTTTTATATACATAATTTTGTTTTCTCATATAAATATCTCTTTCTTTAAAATTCAATTAAGTTTTGTTTATTAAATGGGATAAAGATTTGTTATCATTAGCTTCCATATATTTGTTATCATTAGAATTACACTGAGTTTTAATAAAAAGATTAATAGTGTGGTTGGTTAAATTATTAAAAATTTATCTTTTTTAAAAATAAAATATAAAAAAATAAAAATAAAATAATAAAATTGAAAAAATATTTTAATATTATAAAATACATTAATAAATTAATGTGGAATTTATTTAGAAATTTTATTTATCTTGGTAGATTTTTAGTTTAGTTATAACCAAATCCGTATAATTTTAAATATGTAAAATTTTAATTTAATTTTCAACATATAAATTTTAGATTTATAAATAAATTTTATAAATTTTATGGATTTCAACAAAATAAAATATAAAATAATTTATGGAAAAAAATAAGAATTAAAAAAAATAAAAATCATTACTGTTATATAGAGTTGTTACAGACGCAATATAAAAATAAAATTTGATTATCATTCTATAGTAATTGTTATCATTTATAATAAAATATATTATAGCTTTATACTAATTAGATTAAAATAATTTTAATTAAGTTTGAGATAATTTATTATCAAAACTAAATATTTTTCATAAAGAAAATAAATTAATTAAATTTCTAAAATTAAATTTCAACTACACTAACCCCTTTTATAATTTGGTCAACTATTTCTTTAATCTAGCACAACTAATCTTGAAGGTAATTTAACCTATTCTATTTCAAGTCATTCACCATATTCATATTAATTCCTTACTTACTCTCATGATCAATTTTACTAGTTTGAACTTTTTAAGTTCTATGACAAATTGAAAACAATCTCAAGAATATAAGCTTTATGTCTAAGTCTTAATAGCTCTTGCTTAATATTTTTTAGACTAATATTAAATTTCAACTCTTGTTACTTCGCTTAATACTTAGATCTATTGCAAATATTGGATCCTAACATGAAGCACGTAATTATAAGTTAAAATAATTGAACCAAGAATCAAACACAAATTATTGGATAAATCATTTATAGAGATAATGGATTTCCACCCTAAAATATAAATTTACTAATGTAATTGCAAATAACAAAACTAATTAAATTTATTAAATCAAAAAATAATAAAATAAAATAATAATGAAAAAAGAATTCTAAAATCTTGATAGAGTTTCTTTAATCTTGATCTTAAATGTTCTTCCAAATCCTGCCTTTAACCTATTTCTAAACACAAAAAACTTCAAAAAAAAAACTTTTTTTCTTATCCAAACTTATTCTTTTATATCTCCTCAAACCATAAACCTCATAAGACTTAAGTTGAAAAACAATAGAATTAGAACAAGTCATCAAAGTACCTTCTCGCATCCTAACCGGGGGTTCTTTTTCCTTGAGCAAATGACTCGTTGTACCACCAGTTAGGATTTTCTCTTTGGCGTACTTTTGCTTTTATAACCGACCATTGGACCGGGTAATAACTTCAATTCCTCATGGTCGATTGTATTACCGATAGACTCAAAATTAGGACTTCAAATACCATATTTAGCTCTTTAAATGTCACCTTCACCACCTTGATGCTTCATTGCTTCCCTCCACCTAAAATATAAAATTAACATTGAAATAAAAACTACCTAGATTAACAATAATTTACTACTAAAAATCATACTAAATTAAATTAAAAACTAATTCTATCAAATGTCCCAAAGTAAAAAGAAACTAAGACAATCCTAAAACACATTTCAATATACCTTGAAGAGAAATCAAGAATCAACCAAATAACATTTTCAATGGACCTCAAAATTTTTTCAAGCAATTACCCTATTTATCTTAAACTTTATAAGTCTAACTACCCATAGTATAATCATCAAGAATCAATAGGGCTATGAAAAATAATCTAAAATATTTACATACAAATTAAGAAGCAAAGGCCTTGTTGCATTTCAGATAAGCATATACCCTTCCTCAACTCCCAGAATATAAAAGACGCAATTCCATGTACAAAAATATCTAATCTATCTCTACTAATGCAATTATATTTCCAAGAAAATTAATAGGACTTGAAGTGGCTTGTAACAAAGTATAAAGGTTAAGTGTAAATCAAGAAAAAAAGGTTCTAAAAAGGCTCAAAGTGGAATAATCTAATTGATTAAGAAACTTGCAATATTCAGCAATGATGATAAAATTGTCCCATCATAAACATACCCAATACATAATTTGTATTGTTAAAATTTTCCAAGGTGCATTTGTCTATATGAGTAGCATTCATAACTCATAAATTATTTCTTCTTTTTTATTTTTTTTTCATTTTTTTTTTAATTTATCCTTCTTTCTTTTCTTTTTCCCTTTCTTTTCAATCATCTCCCTTTAATATCTAATTCCTTATTTTTGTTGATTAGCCTAAAAAAACTTCAACTATATAACTTAAATAACCTTCAAACTTACCCTTTTGAGTAGGGCTGAGCACGGATCGGTCCAATTCAGTTATTTATAAATCACCAGTACCATACCAAACCTCGGTTATTTTAAAATTGAAGGTACCAGTACCGTACCAAACATAAAAGGATCCAATACCGTATTGTACTAATTTTACGGTTCAATACAGTTCGGTTCGGTGCTATTTTCAGTTCTAAAAAATTTAAAAAATATAACTTTAATCTCATCTTTAATCAAATACATTTAGAGAAAATATGATTACCAACCTAAAAAAAAAAGCATGAAAATCTGAATTAAAATTACAATCACATTCTTGAACAACCTGTTTCGCAATTCAGTCACTTGCAAATACAATAATTCATTCAATATTCAAATACAAACCATTAAAATATATATTACTGCTAGCAAAAAAATGTTTTACAGATGACAATCATTAAAATAAATAAGTTTACAAACTTTATGTAGCACTAAAATAAATGTCCAAAATTAGCAAAGGAATGTTATTACCTCCCCTCAAAATTAACACTCCACATTTAATCTTGGCATAAGGGACTCACCAATCTCAAGATCTTGATTAATTTCTACAATAAAAGTAAAAGATTACGTCAATAAGACTTAACAGTATCAACAATAAACAAATATATGTAAGAAGTAAAGAAATGTTACCTGACTCTATGCTTTCAATATCCTCTATTGATTCTTCTAGTTGGATAGGTTTATTTGAACTTCTAAGCCAATCTTGACAACAAATGAAGATCTTCGCTGTTGTAGGAAGTAAAGAACTTCTATATTTGTTAAAAGATGTTCTGACAATTTTTTTCTCAAGTTTTGTTTGATCATTTTCAAAAAAAAAATTAAATTTATAAATATAATTTAATATAATTTTTATATTTTAATATTAATTTATAATATTTTAAAAGTTAATAAATTAATTATTTCTAAATATTTAATTTTTTAATTTTTATTAGTATAATAATATAAAAATTATTTTTATAATATTTATTTCTTAATTTTAATATTTATATAAATTAATACTTTTAGTATAATTAATATTATTATTCTTAAAATAAAAATATTATATAATTAAAAATTAATTTATTAATAAATATAGTGTAAATAATATTATATTTATATAATAATATCTTTTATAAATCTTACTAATTTATATAACTTTTTATTAAATTAAGTAATTTTTAATTAACTTGTCAAAATTTCTAGATTGTAAATAAAATTTAAATCTAGTATTATAGTATGTATACTAGATTACTAGTATCAATATACTATGTGACATATTAATATATAACTTATATTTTTTATAGAGTATAAATTATATTATAATATTATAGTTATTTTTAATATGTATTATTTTTTGTATTTTGATAGCAATTGCTTGAATTATATAAATGATAAATATAAAATAATTTTGTATAGAGTATATGTATTATTTTCTTAATATATGTATTATTTATATAATATAAATATTTATTTATAAATATATATAAAAATTCGGTTCCACGGTTTGGTCCGGATCAAGACAAGACGGATCGCTTTTACTAAAGAACCAGTACCATACCGTAATAGTAAAAAAATTCGGATCGGTTCAATTCGGTTATAAAAACTTTCGATATTTTTCGGTTCGGTACTTTTCAATTAGGAATCACCGAGATCCATGCTCAGCCTTACTTTTGAGGATTGATTGGTTAAGTTGTATTTCATAACTTTTGTATCCCCAAAGTTTCTTGTTAGACAGCACAACCAATGAAATGAGACAGGATTTACTCTTTGAGTTTAGTTAAGATGACAAAGACAGTACATGTTGACTCACTGAAAGGCAGTGTTTTAATATAATATGGAAAGGTTCTGGCGCATCAACTGGAAAGGAAGTAGCTTGTGCTTGGTGTGCTCTAAGCTCCGAAGCTGATGTTCGATTAAATTAACCTCAACAACTCATGAAAGCAGTTTAACTAATGGTTGAAGTCAAGTCCTTCTTCTCGATTGTTTGTTGCGGGAAGAAGGCTGGAATCTGTCTATCCATAGCCCTAGGATAGAATGTGATCTCTTTCTCTCCACTCTCCCTCCCTTCCGTTAAAACAGCTGATCTAAGGGCGCAACTTGATCAAAGGTCCCATCCATAGGGATCCGAGCTAAAACACTAGCGCTAAGATAGGCATAAAGGTATCAAAACTCTTAGCAAGCCTAAGCTCATACATGTATAATTATCCATAGTAAAATCCATAATATTTTACTCCACAATTACAAATTCATAGATTAATATTAATCATTAGATATTCCTAATTATCTCATACAATGGAAACTATTGGTAGTAACAATCCCCCAAATCATTCACAAAATTAAATACATAAATAACTGCAAGCTAGATCATTGGTGGAAACCATTTGGTAGTAACAATCCCCCAAATCATTCACACAATTAAGTATGAAAATAACTGCAAAATAGATCATTGTTACTTGCATAGTATCTAGAGGCAAACATACTAAGGATAGAAAATGAATTAACTGAATCAAACTGTAATACCCAGAATTTTTATATATTTAATAATGAGTTTTTATTTAAGTTAATTTTAGCTTCATTTTTATTTGGTTTAATTTGAAATGATTTAATAGAAATTTTAATATTAGTCAATTAAATGAATTATTTTTCTATACCCAATTAGTTTGAAATTTTAAGAATTAATTAAGTAAATTATTTGAAGGATAGATTATATTTTTTGTTATTCTAATTTTTCCCCAATCTATATGTATATGTATAAATAAAATTATATATATTGAAAAATTTTGGAAGAAATTGTAAACGATGTTTTTATAAAAGAATTCTGAGGAAGTTGGTATTTTAATTAACTAGTGGTATTAAAATTTAAGTTGGAAAATAATTAGTAAATTGGCTATTTAATTTATTGTGTGTTAGGACTAAATTGGAAATTTACTTTGAAATAAGGATTAAAAGGATAATTTTATTTCTATGGAGTTTTAATGGAAATTTGTGAGTTTGGTATTTTTGTAAATAAATATGTCGGTTAGGAGTATTTATGTAATTGTGTATTTTCAATAATTCTAATTTGGCCCAAATTGATTAGTTAAGGGCTTAATTGAAAGGCTAAAAAGAAGATTGGGGGTTAATTGGAAATTCTGCAGGACAAAATTGTAAGTAATTAAGAAAGTTGAGGGACCAAATTATAATAAGGAAAAGTTCAGGGATCAAATGTCGATATAGAAGAAAGGAAGAGGAAAGAAAATCGGGGAAGAAGAGAGAGAGAAGAGAGCGTCGTGAAGAAAAAGGAGGAGGTCGTCTGGCGGTCGGGGCGGCGTCGGCGAGCGGCGCGCAGAGAAAGAGAGGCGGCTCGTTCGAGCTTTCCGCCTTCCTATCTCGGTGGCGATCGGCTCCCCTTTGAGAGAGCTTCCTTTTTGCGGTGGCGGCGTCAGTTTTGGTGGCCGGAGGAGGGAGTTCCGACGAAGTGGTGGCAGCCATGTTTTTTGGCTTTTCCGGCGAGCTCCAGCAAAGGATAGACGATCGGAGGACGTATCCCGACTCTCCTCAGCTCAAGCTTCGCAATGGCACCGGTTTCGTGGCGATCGGACTTCGTTTGCGAATCGACAACCGCGATCGTCTAAAAATCTCTCTGGATGATCGGGGGTCGGATCGTCGATCGGACTCCGACGGCTGGAGGAGAGTCGACCGAGCAATCAAGCGTCTCGATAATTTTTCTCTGGCCTGTAATTTTGAAATTCTTGGTTTAATTGTGTGTCTAATGGTTTATATTGAGTACTTGATGATATTTGTGAGTCAAAAATAATTGTCTGTCAGTTTGCCTGCCTCGTGTTTTGTATTGTATGGCGGAGTCGGGAAAATAGTGAAGTTTGGGGACCTGACTCCCGTTGTTTGAATTGTTGAATATTTGAAGTGTTTTTCTGGTAGGTCCTAGATCCATTTTACAGGGGGTAAATGTCCGTGTTGTAGGGGAGGTTCCGCCGAATTTTCGGTAGAATTTACCCGAGTCGAGATTTTTAGACAGTCAGTCCTAGGAGTCTAGACCTAGGATTAATGATCGATTGTTTCAGCATTTTGATAAATTATTTTCTGTGATTAGATGATCTGTCTATTCGGCTCGCTCCAACCGAGGCACCGAAGCAGAGCTAAGAGGTTGCCCAATCTTGTGAGTTAAAGTCATTTAATCATTGCACTATTACTAAGTCTGATTTTAATATGCTATTTTAGAATTTATGCTTGATATGATTGTTAGTATCGCAATATAAATGATTTCACTTGATTATTAATTATTGAGATAATATAAATATCATTATTAGTAACGTTATAATAATACAAATGTTATTATTTTTCCTTACAAATTGCACGATGCGTTACCCTAAATGTTTAATCTTTACTTCGATATGTGTTGGATGATTTCATTAGACAATAATATTTATTAAATATGATGATTTCAATTTGGGGATGTGGCTTTCATAGAACATGCCACCTGATGGGTTACATCAGGACCGCGTGCACACCGGTAATGATCATGGATGGGTAATAAGATTTTTATGAGTTCGCCCTGGTCGAGCATGGCTCTCTAGGCTGATTTGAGTAAATTGCGGTAATAAGATTATTATGAGTTTTGCCCTAGTCGAGCATGGCTCTCTGGGCTGATTTGAGTGAGATGCCGGAGTAAAGGACCTTGGTCGAGCTTCGCTCTCTGGGCGCCAGTTCTATTGGAATGAGATGCCGGAGTAAAGGTCCCTGGTCGAGCATTGCTCTCTGGGCGCCGGCTTATTTGAATATTAAGTGACTGGACTGGAGTTAAGGACCCTGGTCGAGCTTCGCTCTCTGGGCGCCAGTCCTATTGGAATGAGATGTCGGAGTAAAGGTCCCTGGTCGAGCATTGCTCTCTAGGCGCCGGCATATTTGGATACTTAAGAGACCAGAGTGGAGGTAAGGTCCCTGGTCGAGCATTGCTCTCTGGGCGCCACTCTTATTGGTTTAAGAGAGCCAAAAGGCCACTAGAATTTGGGGTTAGGGTTCTACTGAGCCACTCATCCCGTAAAAGTAAAAATATATTTTTATTTATTCATTTATTTATTTATTAGGGTATATGATTATAATATGGGTTGTATTTACGTGCATGGTTGATATATTGATTCGAATGATTAATATTTTCTGTGAAAAAAGTAATAGTCTCTAGATTATTTAATTTTAACTCACTCTCGAGACTAACAGTCTCCATTTACTGTTTTTCAGATTCGTGACTGTTAGTCTTCCCGCGACTCTCATTCAGTAACCCGACTGCTTCATCATCGGGTGGTGTTGATTTGGTATGTCAAATTGTAAAAATCTTAGATCCTCCGTAGTAGTAATAGTAGGGATATCAGTGGTAAATTTTCTGTAGTTCCGGGTCTCGCCTAAATCTTCTGGCAGACCGAATTAGTTATGTAAATTTTAATTGTTGAGATATTTGTGATATTAATAATAGTAAAATTTGCGATGAGATTTGTTTGAGTTGTGAGTGTCAGGCTTACTATGGGATTCGGTGGCCTTATGCCTACCCATTTCCTAGTGCCGGTCACGGGCCCTCGGGTGGGGTCATGACAAAGTTGGTATTAGAGCTTAGGTTTAGATTTCTTTTGACCTAAGTTAAGATTTTTCTTGGTATTGCGGAGCTAGGATCAAGTCTGTCTTGTTGTTTTCATTGACTCCAGTATCTCAGCCTTCCCTGTTAGAGAGTCTGTCATTCTTTTCTCGCAAGCTTGTCCTTGATGCTGTGTTGAAATGAGCATTGTAGCGATGGAAAGATTTGAATTGCGGTAGGCTCGTATTGTTTTCTTTAAGTGATTAGTGCAGGCAGGCCCTTAGGTGATTCAATTGTTGTTTCGATGGTGGGCACCGCAGTCAGTTTTAGTATAGAGCGTGGTTGCAGTCGTGTCATGAACTGCCTTATTATCGCTTCAGGCATCGCCTTATTGAGTAGCGCCGAAGTTAGTGCCTGGGAAGTCGAGCGGATGTTAGAGCTTTTATGGTTGAGTTTGTGATTGTAAGAAGCTTAAGAAAGGTGGTAGGAGTATTTTCGGACACTCGGAATTCGGAGAAACTTAAGCGAACATTATTTATTTTTCTAAGTAGAACAAGTGTTTTTAAAATACAATATTGCGCCTAGTCCCGTAAGAGTACATTATGGCATTTCACTATTAGGCATGCATAAATTCATTTTAGGGCATGCATCATACATCGTGCATTGCAACTGTTGGTGATAGGGGCATCATCACCCTAGTGCGTGATATTGTAGAATTTTATATAAAGAAAAATGGCTAGAGATTTTATGATTTTACAAAAGTATTTTTCGAAGATGATAAAGCTTTATCAGTGATGATTATAAAGTAAATAAATAAGTAAATTTTTCAAAGTAAATTATGTTAGCTTGGGAATTCTCTAGGTGACGAGCTGAGTTGCTATGAGAGTAAGTTTGTGGTGTGGTAAGCCCCATGTTGGATTATAAGGAGGCTTCTGGATTTCAGTCAAGGAGGAATCTTGTGTCAGGATGGCATGGGTTATGTCAGTTGATGCGATCAGATGGATGTTATGTCGAGGATGATGTGATGTGGATGTTAAGAATTTTTCGTGTGTGTAAGGACATGTCATTAGGAAGGAAATTTGGTGAGTGGATTTTTGGTAGGATCAGAGTTGGCCCTTCTTGTCCGGAAACCCTTGGTTTTGTCGGTAGGTTGGTGAGGTGGCATGTAAGTTGGACTTGCCGCCAAGTAATGTTCTCTGAGGTCAAATCCAGTAGGTCTGAGTTGAGGAAGTATATTTTTGATCCTTTGCTCGTGTTGGATCCTCAGTGTGTGGATGTAAGTAAAGATTTGGTTTCCGACGAGCCGTAAATCAGGATCGCCAGTTTTGCTAAAGGGTATTATCGATGAGTCTTGTGGTTGCGTTTATTTCTACCGAGGAAAGTTCCCGAGAAGCCGAGTTGGAGATGAGAGATTCCTATTTTCTTTAGTTTCAGTCTTAGAGTGTAGCCCCTTTCTTTTAAAAATTCGAGGACAAATTTTTTTTTAGGGGGGGAGAATGTAATACCCAGAATTTTTATATATTTAATAATGAGTTTTTATTTAAGTTAATTTTAGCTTCATTTTTATTTGGTTTAATTTGAAATGATTTAATGAAAATTTTAATATTAGTCAATTAAATGAATTATTTTTCTATACCCAATTAGTTTGAAATTTTAAGAATTAATTAAGTAAATTATTTGAAGGGTAGATTATATTTTTGGTTATTCTAATTTTTCCCCAATGTATATGTATATGTATAAATAAAATTATATATATTGGAAAATTTTGGAAGAAATTGTAAAGGATGTTTTTATAAAAGAATACTGAGGAAATTGGTATTTTAATTAACTAGTGGTATTAAAATTTAAGTTGGAAAATAATTAGTAAATTGGCTATTTAATTTAATAGTGTGTTAGGACTAAATTGGAAATTTATTTTGAAATAAGGATTAAAAGGATAATTTTATTTTTATAGGGTTTTAATGGAAATTTATGAGTTTGGTATTTTTGTAAATAAATATGTCGGTCAGAGGTATTTATGTAATTGTGTATTTTCAATAATTCTAATTTGGCCCAAATTGATTAGTTAAGGGCTTAATTGAAAGGTTAAAAAGAAGTTTGGGGGTTAATTGGAAATTCTGCAGGACGAAATTGTAAGTAATTAAGAAAGTTAAGGGATCAAATTGTAATAAAAAAAAGTTCAGGGGTCAAATGTCGATATAGAAGAAAGGAAGAGGAAAGAAAATCGGGGAAGAAGAGGAAGAGAGAGAGAGAGAGAGTGAAGAAAAAGGAGGAGTCGGGTCGATGCATGGCTTAGAGATCTCGATCGACTCCTGGAAAGAGCTTCCTTTTGCGATGGCGTCAGTTTTGGTGGCCGGAGAAGGGAGTTGCGACGAAGTGGTGGTAGCCATATTTTTTGACTTTTCCAGCGAGCTCCGGCGGAGGATAGACGATCAGAGGACGTATCCCGACTCTCCTCAGCTCAAGCTTCGCAATGGCACCGGTTTCGTGGCGATCGGACTTCGTTTATGAATTAACGGTCGTGATTGTCCGAAAATCTCTCTGGATGATCGGGGATCGGATCGGAATATCGGAAGCAGGGATCGTCATCAACGCGTCATTGTGAGTCCGATGATGTGTTCGGATCGTCGATCGGACTCTGACAGCTGGAGGCGAGTCGACCGAGCGATCAAGCGTCTCGGTAATTTTTCTCTGGCCTGTAATTTTGAAATTCTTGGTTTAATTGTGTGTCAAATGGTTTATATTGAGTACAGACTTAGAACAGAGTACGACCTTAGGCCCAAAGAGATCACCGCCTTTTATGCCTATCATAGAGCTTACACAAGATCAATGAAAAGGCCATTCACTCTTGAGAAAATAATGAAAATTGAAAATTTTGAAAGAAAGTATGAAGAGAAATACTTAATTCATGAAATCTATTCAGGAGGAGTAGATTTAGAGGAGCATAGTCTGAGTGAGTATGAAAGTGAGTGTGACATAATTATCTGCTTAAAAAGGGATCGTGGGCGTCCAAGAAAGTATGAGTATGTCATACCCGAATTAATCACGGCCAAAAGAGGTCGAGGACGCCCATGGAAGGATGGCACACTACCAACAACAAAAAGGGAAAGAGGACGCCCAACGAAATATAACTAGTCTAGGACTTAATAATTTCATTTAATTTGCTTGTCTTTGGTTAGGCATTAGCTTTGATTTTTAGTCATTTTAGTTAGAATTTAGATTTTTAAATTTTTAAATTTTTTTTTCTTTTTATTGTTTTTGTTTATGTTATTATGAAGTTTAGTTTTTAGTTCAATTTGCATAAATCCTTTAGTTAAAGTGATTCATTTATATTTTAAATTTATGGTACTTAATTACATAATTAACATTAATTTAGGACCCTTGAAAATATATAAGTTAGTTAAAAATTGTTTAAAAAATAGAAATTCTTCTTTTAGTGAGTCACGTTGAGGCAGCGCAAGAATCGCACAGGCTTGCAGTAGAGGCACGACATAAATGTCACGGGCCCATAGCAGCCAAGCAACAGCATCCGCGAGCCACAGAGTCTCCACGAGCGTGGTAGACGTAGTAGGCAAAGGAGGATAGCGTCCTCCTCGAGGTCGTGGAGCAACCACAAGGCGTGGGCTGCTTAACGCAAGCAACGCGCAGCATAATATCTCCTAGAAGGAAGGCACATGCAAGCCACCAACTAGACGAACGATGCCAGTCGCGAGGTTGCGGACCATATGCAGGAGAAGAACCAGCGAGGCACGGACAAGGCCGTGAGGTATATAGCAGCTACACCATCACACACACCGCAAGCTCGCGGAGGAGCCGCCAGGTGTGGGAAGCGCTGCTACTTCCGAAATTTGATATTTTTTTAATTTTTTAATTATTTCTAGAAAATAGAAATTAATAAGAATTATATTAGTAATCAATGTTGTTAATTTTTATATAAAAAAATAATAAGAAATCAAAAGTTATTTATTATAATTCAAACACACTACTAATAAACCCTAACCCCTCACATATAAATACATTCTTTTTCTCTCTTTCACATCACCTTCCTCCATTAACATCACCTTATATTTTCTTTCTTCTCATTTTTCTTTCTCTCTCTATAAAAACCTCAACTCTTCTTTCCAAAACTAAGAGCTTCTACCTCAAAATCTCTACTACACCTAATTCAGAGGTAAAAAATGGCCCTAAAAATAAGAATAAGAAAAGACAAGGGAAAGAAAATAATCTCAAAGCTTAATGGCAACTTATGGAGCACCTTTTGATATCTAAACCATAAAGAGGGTAATTGATTCCTTAGCCTTGCCTCAAGAGAGCAAGTTTCATGTAAGTTTTTAGATGCCTCTTCTCTAATTAAGTTAAATATTTTTGAGAGAATAATGATCCTTTTGGATAGATTAGGATGGAAACATTTTGCTTTCAAAGCATTACCATCATATAGTGAATTAATCCTAGAGTTCTTCACAACTCTATAATATGATCCTTCCAATGATAAAGAGATTAAGGTATGATTATTTGAGCATAATTATACTATTATTTGTGATACTATTGTACAAGCTTTTGAGTTAAAGAACGGAGGTATTTGTTAGCAACATCATAAGTTTAATATTGGAAATTTTTGAAAGAAACTCACGGGTCAAGATAAACATGATGTTCATAACAATGTTAAATAATATCTTTAATGATCATTGCTATTTTCTTATCTCAAGGTTTATATGTGGAGGCATATTTGGTAGGAAGGAGACATATAAGGTGACGAAGCAAGAGCTCAATTTTTATGGTATTTAGACACCCATAAATCTATCTTTTCGGCATACTTTATTATACAAAGTTTACTAAAGACACCGGCTAGACCTAAGAACTGTATTGGATTAGGGCATAATTCTTACGGGTTTGGCTACGTATCTTTGTAGTTTTAGTCTGGAGTCTTCTACATATGAGGCATTACCATCCACATGCAATTTAGATATCAATGCTTTGATTAGAGCTAGTTTAGTTAATTATCATGGTGGTCCTATTACTTTTAAGCACATATCAAGTAGAGGTAGTAGTATGGCTAGAAACGAGCCACAAAGAGATGAGAGGGAGGAGTATTCGGATAATAAAGACAGTAGAGGGCAAGAATGGGGTAGTCAAGGTTGGCACTAAGTATTAAATCCACTACACACAATGAACGCCAACCTTAACCAAAGGCTCAATGCATTCAATTCTCGTTTGGCTAATGTGGAGAGGAGTCAACACCGACAAGCATAGAAGCTCGATTGCTACTTCGAATTAGTTGACTTTGATGCTCCATCCCCACCATCATCTCCACCTCATCATTTGATTTTACTTTCTACATTAGGATGTTTTTAGGATTTAGCTATCTAGCTACCATAGGAAATTTCTTTTTATCTTTAGCTACCTTAGGATATATATACTTTCTAGCCAATTAGGATTTCTTTTATGACTTTGTTTTGTACTTATAACTTTATGATCATGTTTTAATTTCAGTATTTTTATTTTAGCTAATGTGTTGGTTATCAATGGTGGTTCTTTAAGATTATTTAAGGTGTCTATGGGATGATATTACTTATGAACAATGGCAACCGAGTGGCACTCCAATTTTCCAAGGAAGTATTCTATCTTTTTCTCTATCATTTGTTTTTTATATGCTTAAGACATTGAGGGCAATGTCTAAAATAAGTGTGGGGAAGGAGAATTATAGTAATTCTTTTATTTTTATATGCATTGATTAATTTTTGTAAAATTTTATATTTTCTACTCAGCTTTTTGTTATTACTCTATAATAAAGAATCAATGAAATAATGCTATTATGTTGACCCTTGAGTTCTTAAACTAATTTTTAAACGTATATAAATGTGAACTCATGAGTTATTTGCACTTATATGATCAAGTATTCATCCTTTGCATATGAACATGATGAGTAGTTTAGCAAAGTTTGCATTGGATATAATTAGAAGTGTATGATTTAGGTTATTATTACCTTGTTATTATTATGGCTTGCCTAAATTTGTGAGATATGATATGGGCAAGGTAAAGCTCTAAGTTTAATTATACTCCGCTTACTTTAGTTGCTTAGTAACCAGGGATCTTCATGACCAATGTTGATTTTCGTGTAAAAAGGAAATTAAAATTATGAGTATGCAAAGCATCTTGATGTATGTTTCATTGAGTAACCAGGTGCATTCATTACCCATGTTTGTATTTACATAAAAATGTTTGACATCTCAAGAAAGAAAATAATCCCGAAGTATGAATATAATAATCCAAAGGGTGTGAGGAAAAGAAACATAAGAGTATAAGAGCTTGAAAAGCAAGTGCAAAATTAAATGCCCATTAATCTCTTGTTTGTGATGAAGGCTTTTCCTCTTGAATAAGGTTATTATAATTTAGATTGTGCATCATAATTGTATTCATTGATAATGAGGTATGCTATTTGTTGTGAGAAATGTGTAGATAATGAATGCTTGAATCTTTTGACTAACTATGATTGAGTTTATATCTTTGTAAGAAAATTTTTATGACTCAAGTTTTCTTAAGTTGGTTCAGTTTCTGCATTAGTGAGATTCTCTTGAGTAATATCTTTAAGTTGAGTATGAATTGCTTCATTGTTTTTGCAAAGATTACTTCTTAAGTTGCTATTTACTTGAGGACAAGTAAAGGTATAAGTATATGGGGGTATTTGATAGGTTCATATAATGTATATTTATTTAAGGCGTTTTAGTGATTTATTGATATATTTTTATATATATAATATGTAAAAATTTGTGTTTATTACCTTATATTAGCTCTATTGTCTAATCTCATGTATTAATAGCCAAAAAGGAAAAGTACGAGCTAAATATATATAAATAGGCTTTAATTGGATCGATGCTGCAAAGGCTCAGAATAAAGACGCGTGGACTACTAATTTTGCAGGCCTAGTCGAAGAATTCAAGGCCCACAAGAAAAATTTATTAGTTATTATGTAATTAATGATTATTACTTTTTAAGTTGTTTATTTTATTTAGGATAGTTAAGAGGATAACTATAGCAGTATTATGCTTAGAGAATGACTCTGCAAAAAGGAATTTCTACAAGTGGTGGAGACCAATTAAATAGGAAGGAATCTGCACTTTTCTATCATTCTCCTCTTTGAATTCTCTACATTTCATCTTCTATAAACACTTTAGTTAGCTTTACATTATCCTTTCAAAGATAAGCTTTTCAAGACGTAGAGAATGAGGATCAATCATTTTCATACTTTGAAGAACTTCTAGATTTGTAGGGAGCTTTAATTTTCGGTTTTACTTTTTATGTCTTTCTATTTAATTACAATGGTCGTTGGACTAAATATGTCAGATTAATTTCTATAAGTGTTTACTTTAGCTTTTTACTTATATATGAACTTTATTAATTATGAGTTTAATGAATGATTTCTTTACCTTCATAACTTTAATAATTTCATCTATTATTGTTAATTGACCATCATATCAATTGAATAATAAAATATTTGTTATAAAAAATATCTAGATTAAAAAGTATTAGAATATTAAATATAAATAAAATAAATAGAATTAAATTAATAAGAATTAACAATAATAATTAATAAATTAATATAAAATAAATAGAAAATAAAACAGAAAAATATTAATAATTAATATATACATATAATAAATATAAATAGAATGAATTTAGAATTCATAATTCTATTATTATTAGTAATATAATAGAATTAATTATTAATATTATATATTAATATTATATATATATTTTTGAATTTAGTACAAATTAGTACAAATTGAATATTTAATAAAAAAACAAAATAGCAAAAAAATAGAAATAATACAAAAGATTCTTTCAACGGGTCTGCCAGAAAACCAGAAAATAGGGTTAAACCTCAATTCTTTCGCTTTGGTTCATTAATTCACTCATTGTTAAGATAAATAGGCATATCATTTTTACTTTAATCTATGTTGTATAAGAAACTTAGGATGCATCATTAGTTTGAGTGACTTAAGAGAAAGGCACATCACCGTCTCATTTATTAGATTTGAATTTAAGGGAAAATAAAGGGATTAGTAAGTATAGGCTAGACTAAATGCTATTTTACCATATAGTTTATATTAATCATTCCATTTGTATATTTACTTTCTAATTTATTTAATTTTTTTATAAATTTTAAACTATTCAAAATATTAGTTTAGAATGTTTAGATTTATTATTAGTATTTTTATATAATAGTTAGTCTTTATAGTATATACTTTATAATTTCTTGTGAGATTAATCTCGTAGTATACTTGTCCGTACAATCATTCGGTTCGCACACTTACAAATACTAACTTAGACACATCAAATATTGTTTGAAGAAATGTGAAAGCTATAATTGAGTCCAATTTAGACAGATGGCATTATACAATTTAATGAGTAGGGATGTCTTCATATCCAATATAGTTTTAAAAAAATAACTTCATAAAAGAAAATTCAAGACATATAAGATAATTAATTTTTAATTTTATATATGTAAACATAAAATAAAAGTATATTATTCAAATAAATTTAATCAATAATTTTCATTAAATTACTAACTTTTCATGATTTAGTAATTACAATAATAATAATAATAATAATAATAATAATAATAATAATAAATCAATTTCATTCAAATATGATACTATTCTTTTAAACCGACAGATCCTTATGATTCTAATTTATTAACCAATCAAAATATTTAGTAAAAAGATATTCAAGAATATAAATTCAGACAATATGAATTAAAAATTTAACAATCATTAAAATATGAGATGGATAGATTTATTAAAGATGCCTTATGATTATTATTGTTAAATGATTAATTTAATATTTTACAAAATTAATAGAATTTAATGAGAAAAATAATAAATAGTAGTAGTATAGAGACGAAATTTATATAAAAATATGGCACTAAAAGATTATAAAAATAATAAAATTCTATTTTAATACGTGATGCATTAATATTTATTTGCTCTACTGCTTGGTAAGTTCAGCCTACAAAATTTTTAACAAATTTTTATTATGTACGACATTCAAATAATCTATATTAGAGGATATTATATTAATTATTTAGATTTTTTTCTTTATTATATTAGTGAAAACCAAATATTTAAACAACTAAAAATTAGATGAAATAACAAATTAGAAATTATGTTGTTTTATTAATATATTTTGGTTTCATTATTTTAAAATTATTAAAATTTACATGCATTATATAATATAATTTAGATACATAAATAGATGAATTAGAATTAGAATCAAATACAATTAGATTCGAATTATAAGCATGTTGACTCATTTTATATCGATTTGTAACATTTTAATATGAAAAAAGATTAAAAAATAGTTCATATTAGAAAATATTAGCTATATATTATCTTCTTAAAATAAAATAAAACTATTAGTGTTGAATTTTTTTCATTAAATTAATATCTTTTTATAATATATACGAATAAATTTTGATCTTTCTGACAATAATAGATTTATTTATTGTTAACAATAAAAGTAATCAATATATATTTCATAAGTTTAAATAGATTGATTGATTGATGAATTTTATTAAAACTGAAAAAGAAAGAAAATGTTTTTTTTATTTCTTTTATTTTTAATTGCTGTCAAGAGTTTTAATTGTCAAGAAACTCTTAATTAATATAGCTAAACTTCTAAAATAAATTATATATATAAATATATATAATCGGCTTTAGAGAATCTTTGATTATGCTCTGTCATTATTATAAGTTTAAAAGATATGGGGTTAAAATTGATGTACACCATTAATTTGTAGCAGAAAAAGAATTATTGCATGTGTGGCCTGTTATAAATTTAAAAAATTAAAAAAAAGATTATATAAACAAACTTTGTAATAAAAAAATATTAATCAAATAAAATAACAGTACATTTGGCAAGTCATTGCTGTCAGTGGCCGAAGAAAAAATAAAAAAATTACAGCATATAATTAATTAGGATGTGATAAAATTAATATTTCTTTTATGAAAATTTAGCAGTTTTAAGTTTAAATTTTAATATTTATATATACAATATCGATACAAGTTTATTGGATATATTATTATATAACTGGTGGCCGTAGGATTCTAAATAATAAATAGTAATATGGGAAAATGGTAGCATGTGAAAGTGTAATTTGGCAAGTCAAAATTCATATGGTCAAGAAATCCATTGCATGAATTCTGTTCTTAGCTAAGGAAATTCACTCTTTTTTCAGTTGTGCACATGGGTGTTACAGTTTGATATATAAATTAAATCTGCCCACTGGTCAGCAAAACCTCTCCTTGAAGGAAATCTCTCAATTGCTTGAGTGACTTGTCTAAATTTGTACTCATGGACAGTCCATTAGTCTAACGCAATCCTTCATTTTCTTCTAACAAGAAGAAACTTAAATTAAAGTCCATTCTCTTCTAGAAATTAAAACTGAAATAGCACTTGAATTCCATCCTCTCTTTTGTATTCCAGAAATTAGAGAATCAGTTCTTAGAATTCTATTTTTTAATTAAATAAATCTTTATTTTTATGATGTGTAAGAAATAATTATATAATATATCTCGTACTAATTTATTAGGTTTTTTTATAAGAAATTAAAATAATATTTCTTTTTAGTAATTACCCTTTTTAAATTGGAAGACTTATCAAATCCTATAATCATAAGCAGTTTATTAGTCTAATGGAATATTTCATTTTCTTCTGATAAGAAAAAGTTGAATTATTGAAAAACTTTCGTTTAATTTCTATTTTTTTATATTTTTATATTTAAAATTAAAATAATTATTAAAATCCATTTTTTGTTATTTATATGTGAGTTATGTCAATTTTTACTATTATAAACAATTAAATATTTTTTAAAAAATTATAGCAAGTATAACAAAATAATTATTTTATTATATAATTCACAATTTATTAAATCTCTCGTAAAATTAAATTAAAATATTATTTTCTTTTTAATAGTCGTCCTTTTTAACTTGGATGACTTGTCAAATCTCTTGCTTATGGACAGTTTATTAGTCTAATGGAACACTTCATTTGTGAAACAGAAAAAGAAAGTTGAATTAGAGAGAAATTTTGGTTCAAAGTATATACATCCTCCTATATTCTAAAAAAAATTAAAATTAAAATATATTTTTCAACTAGTGAGTTTTTATTTATTTAATAAATGCAAAAGAAAAAAAAACTTTACCATTTATTAGACTCTTAAATAAAAAGTAATCTAAAATAATATTTCACCTTTTAGTAATGATTATCTATTTGAAGTAGACAAAGAAATATTAATTATTGTTGAGAGATAAAGATAGGTCACGCATACTTTCGCAGCAGTGGCTTTGCCAGAGTTGATAGTCAATATGCTGAACTCTCCACAGCTTCGTTTAGGTCCTATTCGTTTGATTACGAATGACATCTTATCTAGAACCGTTTTTACATAAAACCTTTTGTCTAGCCTCAAAAGAAAAAATAAAAAATAAATAAAAATATTATATAATATATATATAATAACTATTTTATATTTTATTATAAATTAATTGACATATATTTTATGATTTAAGACTAAACAATATGGATTAATCATCTATTAGTTTGGTGTATAGATAGAGATACACTAAGTCTGAAAAAAAAAATCTAATTTGTAATGAAATTTTTCAGTTAGATTTAGTGTACATATACAATTATTAAGAGATTGATATATATATAAATAAATATTTTATATTTTATTATTTAAAAATAAATATATATCAATTATAGAAACATATATCATACTTACACGGCCATCCTAACTTTTCTTTGTGAGGTATAAATAAACATTAGATTTCACAATCAAATAGTTTTAATTTTCTTTAAACATTGATAGAAGTACAGTAATCTTTCATTTAGTGGATTTTATTTTTTTATTTCAAAAAGTTAGTCATTTATTCATATGTTGATTATAAATAAAAATATAAGATAAATTTTTTAAGAGAATTAATCAAATTCTCAATATTTCTAATTATTTGTCATATTTTAAAAAGAACAATAATTTAAAATATTTTTTCATGTCTTCATAAATCTTTTCTTATTTCAATCTTAATATATTATAAATATATTTTAACTCTTTATTTAATTTATTTTACTACTATGTACATGTTATAATAATATTACTTCTTTTATTTTTATTCAAGATTCACATAAAAAGAAGAAAAAAGATAATGGCGAACTAAGAGACGGTTGAGAAAGAAAGAGAAATCAAAAGCGTGCTGAGATGTCCATAGTGAACACAACTAAAAGACTTTGAAAATGTACTTTTGTTGAAAAGAAACAAAAAATAATAATAATAATATTTACTTTCTAATTTCTAGATGCTTATGGGTAAAGTTCTCTCCGCTTTAGTATTTAATTCACAAAATGATTGTCTGGAGATATGTTCACTGTCTCAAATTTAAATTAAAAAAAAAAAAAAAAGGAAATAGATAAGAAGACAAATTAAAAATGGAAAGAAAGATTGGTGCAGTCAAACTTGGAATAAAATATAAGGGGATTGTTTCAAAGACTTTTGAACTTTTGTTTCTTTCAAAACCCGCATAAATATTGGGGCGTTGGGTTATTTTAATTACAGATCATTAATTAAAATTAAGTGGCAATTGAATAAAAGAGAATTTGAATGAAATGATTTTGTGTTTGTGCTGGTACGCGGGAGCATTTGCACGGTTCAGTTTAAAATTAAATTAAATTAAATTTATTAAATATATCAAATCAATTTTAAAATAAATTAAATTGAAATAAATTTATAATCAAATCAGATTATTAAATTATATGTAAATATAAGATTACAGTAATTGAGTCATTTAAAATAATTAAAAATATTTATTTTAGTTTATTCAATTCAATTAATTTTTTAATATAAAATCGAATCGAATCGAACTGAAACAGTTTGGTTCGATTTTAGATTTTTAAGATGTGTCAGTATTCTATCAATTCTAAACTTAAAAGTCACAGCGCACTTTTAGTATTACACGAGAAAAAATATTTTAATTTTTTGTTAAGTTTTATAATTATTTTTAAAAAATGAAATAAATTGATGTTTCTTTTATGAATTTGTTAAATCAGAAAATTCCTAAATTTAATGTTTTAACAGCTATCAATAATCTCAAATGGATACTTAATACGAATCTAAGTGTAGTGCTACAAAACTGATAATCTATAAATGCCATAACAAGGGTAAAAAGAAAGCCTTTCTGGACTTAAAAGGAAGAAAAAACCTATTATTATTATTTAATTTGAAATATTATTATTATTATTATTATTATTACTACGACAAGGAGGATGAGTCATTACCCTTGTTATAAGGTAAAGGTTTTAAACTATTGAATTTTTCAGTTTTATTTTATTAAAATTTTAATTTTAATTTTATTTTATTAAATTTTTATTTTATATTGAAAATTTAATGATCCTTAATAAAACTAAAAATAAAAGTACTAATATTTAATAGAATAAATAAAAATCTCATAAAATATATAAATTTTTTAATAAAATTAAAATTAAAATTATAAAAATTCAAAAAAATAAATTAAAATTTTACTAATTTAATAAAATAAAATAAAATAAAACAGAAAAATTTAGAAGATTAATAAAAAGGATTTTCCCCTAAAGTAAAAATACGTAGGTGGGGCATCAACATTTCAAAACATAATTTTTTTAACTTTTGCTCTTTTTATTATTGTAGACTTCTCTTTTGATGTTTAATATCAGTTTTGCTATGACATTATCATCAAAAATTTATTTCTTTTAATTATAAATAATTAATTGATATTAGCTTAATTGATTAACTTATTTTAGTTCTTTTATAAATTTAGACTAACAATTTACTCATATTATTTTATAATTATTTTATATTAAAAAGTTTGTCTTATATACTATATATAATTTAATTTATAACTATATTAGTATAAAAAATATCTTTATGATATTTTTATTTTCAGCTATATTAAATTATATATATATCTTTATAAATTTTTTATATTTCTTATATGTTAAGATAAGAAAACATAAAAGGTATATGTATTTATCAATTTTCATTTTTTTGCTTATTATTAAACTAATCAATTTCTATAAATCATATAATAATTGTTCTTAATAAATTTGAGTGCTATAATTTTACTATTTATCTCTTATTATTATATTTTTTTTATTATCGTATATATAAAGATCAAAACTTTTTTTTACTATTTATTATATTGAACCAATGAAATTTTTCAACATATTTAACTGTTTTTATTATTCAAATTTAACATTCTTATTCTTTTGTTTTATATTATTATTTTTCATTTTTACATGTATGAATATAAACATTATAAATATAATAAGATTATTATTATTATTATTATTAATTATTATTATGTAATAGCTATAATAATTATTATATTTTTATTATGATCAAATTTCAAGAATAATTATATTTAAATAGGTTATTAATCTTTTCATATTCATTATTAGCATTTAAAATCACACTTAATTATTTTATAAATAGTTATTATTAGTATTTTTATGAACATACCACATTAGAGCCAAATGTCATTTTTTTTAATAAAAAATAATGTGACATGAATTTATAAAATTCTGCCATATAAAATAGTATATTTTATATTTACAGTATACTATATACAGATTATTAATTGTCATAAAATTCATGTATATAGTTTTAAATTATATATATAACTTAAAGTCAAATAGTTAAATTTCATAATTATCAAGTCCTACTTATTAATATTAAAAAATAAATAGAAGTCTCTAACAAATAAAAGTAATATATTTTGTTAATCAATTATTATTACTATATATGATTGGCTAATTAACTATCGAATTATATAAATAAATTATTGAATTAAAATAATATAAATTGCTATATGTTTATAAAATAACATACACCTATAGCACAATTTATATATTATAGTTTCATGTTTGATGTAATTGTACCTAAAAGTTTCATTTGTTTGAGCACCTACTATGGTGATGGCTCACTAAACTAAGCAGTGATTTGGAATAATGGAGACCATAAACCTACCTTTCCAAACATGATGAAATGAGTATTTTTAGAAAGATAAAATAGTAAGTATAATTCATTATATGAATAGTATTATATTGATTGAGTAAATATCTATAAGATAAAAATTAAAATGATTAATGCAATAATATAATTAATAAAAATAATTATTTAATTAATTATTACATAAATGTTAAAAATCCTCCAATACCCTTTGTATTTTTCCCAACTTTTTAGCACCCAAAAAGAAATGGAAAGAAGAATAAATTATTTGTTGTGTGATTACACATTGTTCTTTCCCCTTATGTTATTATTATTCTCAATGAGTCCTAGAAGGACCAACATCATATATCATTATCAAGTAGTGTGTAATGTGGGGTGGATTCAAACTTCAAAGATATTAATTATTATTTTCTTCTTTTGGTGGGTCAGTTTGACTGCCAATGCCAAGTCATAAATACAAAAGGATAAAAGGGTATTGGGGGGGGCGGGGGGGGAAGAAGGAAAGGTTTGGGGGACCATTTCCCATCTCTCACATTTCTATATTATTAGTTGCAATCTCTTAATCTCTTTACCTATGGCCCCATTTTTGGCCCTCTCCACTCTCTAGTGTTTCTATGCTGGTGTTCTCTTCTCATTCCACCAACTAAGATTGCACTTTTGCCTCTCTCTCTCTCTCTCAGCTCAAAAAGACACTCTTTAGACATTGGCTACTGCTAGAGAAGGTGCTATGCTTGCTAAGTGCTAACCTTTTCTCTTACCTTTCCAATCACTTTCTTTTTCTTCGATTCTATTATTCTTTTTATATGTTTTCTTTTTTATTTTTCAAAGCCATTATAACTCAGTTCCACATTTCAATGTATGCTTATAGCATCAAGAATCTGAATTGATAAATAAAGAAAAAGACCTCTCCTTTCACCTTAATTCTGTCCATTGTTTTTAATTGAAGAGTGTTCTTTGAGGGAACTGCCCATAATCTTGCATTCTCTGTAACAAGCTGTCTTCTTCTCATGACCTCTCTGATGCACTTTTAGGAGTGGTGGATGTACTTTCAGACTACCCATTTCTTAAGTTTTCAGGCAGTACCATCAATAATCTACCAATTTTTCTTTTTTCCTTGTTGAATTTGTGTGGCTTTCTGCTATGAGAGAAGCTGAAATGACTATACCCCACTTGTTCATTTGCCCAATTAGTCTAGACTTGTTCAGAGATCCAGTGACTCTATGTACAGGCCAAACCTATGATAGATCAAGCATAGAAAAATGGCTTGCTGCAGGTAATTTCACATGCCCTGTTACAATGCAGAAGCTTCATGATCTTTCCATGGTTCCTAATCACACTCTTCGCCATTTGATTAATGAGTGGCTGCAGATGGGTCCTCAATTTGATCCTGATCATCATCATCATCATCATCCAGTGACCATCAATGATTCTTTAGCTTCACTTAAACACCACCTTCAATCTCATGAGTCTACCTTGGAGAAGAAGTTTCAATCACTTCAAAGAATCCAAGCTTTATCAGAAGAGTCAACAACAAGAATTTTGTATTTGCTCCAACTGGGCTTCTTTCCTTTGTTGTTGGAACTTCTTTTTCAAGAAGTGGTCTCTGAAATATCCCAAGAAAGCATCAATTTTTCAGAGCACGCACTCAGTTGTGTTCTAAGATTACTTCCTTTCGCCCAATATGAGTCTTTAAACATGCTAAAAGAAGAATCCAAGTTGCAATCCTTCAAGAGTTTGCTTGAGCATGGCACTAGCAAGATGAAGGTGGGTTTGTGTCATCTAATAGAGGCAATATCATCATCTTCAGATACAAGAGAGTTATGCTCTATACTTGGCCAAAATCACGGACTATTACAAGGGCTAGTTCTTCTTGTTCAAGACAATTGCGAGGCACCTGAGGCAGGAATAAAAGCCATATCTGCATTATGCTCATCGGAATCAAACAGAGATAATATGGTTCAAGGAGGTGTGTTGAAAGGACTCCTAACATATATTTCTAATGCAGAAAGATGCCATAGAAATCTAATATCAAGAGCAATGGCTACAATTGAGCTTCTTCTAGAATTAGACACTGCAAAAGAGGCAGTGATAAATAATCCAGATGGCATTGGTGCTTTAGTTAAGATGGTTTTCAGGGTATCTGATCATGAAGGCAGTGAAAGTGCTGTTAGATCACTCATGATTCTATGTGGTGATTCATTACAGGCTAGGGAAGAAGCAATAAGTGCTGGAGTTTTGACACAGGTTCTATTGCTTTTGCAGAGCCAGTGCAGTGGTAGGACCAAAACCAGAGCAAGAATGTTGCTTAAGCTGCTAAGATCCAAGTGGAATGAACAACCAAAGAATATTGTTTAGGTCAGAAAAATTAATGAGATGTTTTTGATGTTTATGTGGGGTCTTGTTTGATATATGGTGTAAAAAGAAAAAAAGAAGTGTAATCTGTGTAAAGAAACAATTTGCAAATTTATCTTTATATTTGATGCATTAGATAATAATAATTGAATTCAATTAAAATGATATGTATATTATGATTGTATGGATAAAAAGAATTGATAAAAAGGGAAGATATAAGAAAAGAATGAGAAATGATAAAATAAAATTATAAAGTAAAAAGAGATATTTTAATCTTATAAAACATACAAATATAGATTTATTTAAAAATATTATCTATTTTCGTTGGAACTTAATCTAGTCGTAATTAATTTTATGAATTTAATTAATAAAAATTTGAATAATTTTATTTCAACCAAACGCATCATAATCAAGTTCATAAAATTTATTTCACCTAAACATAATGTTACAATTATATGTCTAATGATTGAGTATTCTGTATTCTAATGGTTCATGCTAGAAATAGGAAAAAGTATTCTAGAGGTTCCATTTTAGAAATTTGTTTGAGATAAGAGTACATGCCAAAAGGTTTTCTACAATTTCATGCTTGTTAATGCAATTTCCAGAAGACAAAATGCTGTATTAAACCAAGTTATCATAGGGCATAGCAGAGCTCTTATTATGTAACATTAAGACTGCATTTGGTTGAAATCTTATATGAAATTTAATTTGATATAATAAATATAGAATTCATTTCAAATAAAATGATTTTATAATTGGTTTAAGTGCAGAATCAATTTACTATTTTAGTTTTTTCAAAAGTAGCATTCAAATATGTTATGTTGTAATTTAAGTTTTTTTTTTTTAAAAAAAGTTGAGAGTAAAATATTTAATTAGGAGCGTTTTTGTCATAACAAAAAAACCATAAATTTAAAATCCAGCTATTGAAATTGATAAGATTTGGTTTATTTATAGCTAATCACATGAATTTTATAAGAAAAAATCTTAAATAAAGTTACAGTTATATCAAATATATTAAATTTTTGTACTTATTTTATCGCACTTTAATATATTAATTTTAATTTATGAATGGATGAAAAAATTTAAATTATTTTGATTGTCATCATTAATTTTTATAAATCTCTTTAAAAAATTTGCTAAAAGCTATAATATCAAAATAAGGAAGAGCTCCTCATAGTTTAACAGGGTAGACAGAATTGTAGAGTATTAATTGTATTTGGCTGAATTGATGATTCAGACATCCCAAAAGAACATGACCAAGCATTAGTGATATAAAGGAAAAGGAAGGGGATGATATGCCCCTCACCAATGCAAATACTCACCTTAAAAAGACACTATTTTGGTTTTTGTTTTTGTTTTTTTGGGCCCTAATATTCACCCAAAATAGCTGGAAAGAAGTTTGGCATTGTCCCAGAGATACAACAGAATTAGCTGTTCCTCAGACCTCATCCGATGCATGCCATTTTGATGATGGGACGGACTTTCAGAGAAACCGGTGGATTTGTCTGCACATTGTTTTGGTAGGAAGTTCAGTTATGGAGCACATATTTGGCACGCCAAACCAACCTAAAAAATGAGTTAAGTAGTCTTCTGGTTCTAGATCTTTGCTTTTGTTAAAAGGACACACAGTGTCCACAATCAAGCGTAGTGTGCCTGCCCTTTCAAAAAATAATAAAGTAAGTACCCAAAATACATAAATATGGTTTCATGGTTTTTCAACTTTAGTTACATATTTCTTTTCTTTTTCTTTTTTATTTATATATAAATTAATGTACGTAGTTTAATCCGTTATTACCATTAGTCTATTGATACATCAATAAAAGAAATGATTCATATTTATCCGAATGATTTCATTGTTCTTCAATTTTAACTACATTTTATTTTATAGATCAATATATGTGATTTAGTATATAATTATCACTACATATGACATCTACATAATAGAAAAAATATGTCCGATCAGTAAAAATAATTTATTCATATTATTCAAATGTATGCCATATTAGGAAAAAATTATTTATTAATATACATACTATTTTATCCAAAAAATACATAAAGTTTAAAATGGTCAAACTACAGACATATCTTTTTATACTTTTTTCTAAAATTAAAGCAGCAGTGGGCAAATATTCCTCTTTAAAAGATTCAAAATGGTCCAAAAGGCAAAAAAAAAAAAAAAAAGGGTCTCCCTTTTCGGCAGGTAAACAAGCAAACATGGGAGATAGCATTTTCCTTTTCCCCAGGCAGAAGGCAAAAGAAGAAGAAAATGTTGCACACTTCCACTCTAGCTATGGGACATTACCAAACAACAATCCATTCTTTTGTATCAAATGTCAAAAAGTGGTGTCTCCACTTTCAGAAATCCACAACAACAGAATCATTTCTATGCAGATTAAAAAAAAAGGAAAAAAAAAAATTCTCACTAACACCAGAAATACAGCAATAACAAAAGGCTTTTCCTACTAAAGTTGTTCCTCAGCATGGACAGAAATTAATTAAATTGATGGCCTACAATACCATAGCAAATGCCAGAAATTGCCATTATTCGATATGTAGAATGACCAGAAGCCAAAACGAACTGGAAGAGCATAAAAAGTATATTGAAAACTGAAAGACGAGCAATTGTCAAACAACAGATTGGTATGTATCTTGAGCTTGAACATTATGTTTAAACTGCTTTACCAAAACACTTTACAGTTATATGGTCTAGGATTATAGACAGACAAGACTATACCACAGTAATCTTGGTATGAGCACCCGAATACAGAAACTAAAAAGGTGAAAAATTAGTGTATAAAACGGTATTAGAATATTGTAAAAATGTTTCTTGTCAACACAAATTTTCAGTTCCTATGTGCTTCATCATGTGCAACTATTGACCAAACAATGAAGGATGGCCGTACTATTGACGCTTTCTGAACTTTGCATAAATATTTCCCATTTCTAGGAAAGAGTGATGAAGCGTTTCAAGGAACTGACCAAACTTGGAGGCCAATGTTTAGTCTCTTTTACATATGAAATGTCTGTGTAGTGAGGATCAAGCAGAGTTGCAATTGTAAACTGATTTTCAGCTAGCAGGGGTGCATGCTTGTCCACATATAAGGCTGCTGCAAGGGCTGCATGTACTTCTGTCAAGCACCCCAAGGAACAACAGTTAAATGGGAGAACATCAAATGAAGAAAAACCAGAATAAATAAATAATATCTAGAATATTTAAGTTCAAACATTTCTGCTCCGAACTCTCATGGAGCCTGGAAATGAAACATCTTAGAAAATACCAGGATAACCCTTCAAAGATATGGAAACATCTTCCATCTCAGCAATTGCTTCTTGTTTGTCTCCAACCTCATAAAGGGCCAGTGCTCTGCCAACTCTTGCATATTCCGAGAAAGCAAAGTCCTTGTAGTTTTCAACCACCTATAATAATATGTGGGAGTGATGTTACTCGTGATAAAATATCTGATTTATACATGAAAGTTGAAACAAGAACATGCACTATGTCAAGAAGGAAAAAGAAGCTACTAATATCACAAACCAAGTTTTACTTCATGATAAATACGAAATAACTAGCACAGAGAAACTTCAACATGGGGATTCAAAAGATAACTGCATTATTCAATGAAGTAATATTGTGGTAGAAGAAAGCAATTGTGATAGTCAAAATCGGCATCATAAGCATATGGTTGATGGTATCTACATTATTTACATGATCAGGGGAGTGTGCAGCAATGTGCACTTTGATGAATAAAAATTTTACATTTGAGAACAAAATGAAATATAATGATTTGTATTGTCAGCATTATAAAGCAATGAGAAACATTTTGATGCCAATCGGTTTAGCATGTGCAATCGCATCTGTAACTTGCATCCATCAGTTAACTGGCAATAGTTGTTGCCAATTATAAAGTAAACAGCCAAAACAGATAACGAAAAGGGAATTGCTAGAATCAAGATAAGCACAATGTCTATGATTATCTTTTGTTTCTGTTTTTTTTTTTTCCCCTTTCCCCTTACAGTTTCTATTATGCAAAAATCCAGAGTCGTTTGGACCATAGCACATGCAATATCTGTTAAGCTAATTAATACAGCTATATAGCTATCCAATGACCCAAAAAGCCATAGGAAGAACATTCGTGAAATTGTACCTTCATGGCACAGCTTTTTCAAGGTTACCTACTTGTGTCGGATTGGAAAATTAATGAGCAACTTGATTGGACAATTACGTTATATTGGCACTTTTTGGACACAATCCGTGAATGCATAATTATGTCTGAGATCTGTAGATAAGGCTTTAGAGATATGCACTGTCTTACAATTCTGATATCCTTGCAAAACACAGATGCATTAACAGATGCAGTAAAGCCCCTAACGTATGATATCATTCCCAAAGTTGCAACACATCATTTGAGCTCTAACAGGAATATACCCAACTGCTAGATCAGGGTTACAATGGCAAAAAGGGGCTATAAACTCCCATGCGTGCATCGATTATCCCTTTTGAAACACATCATGGAGAGTATTTATTCAAACTTAGTATACTAGTTAGACATGCTAAATTTATTTTCTATAACCGTGCTTGAAAGAGATTCTAAACATCCATACCAAATGCAAAAAATAAATAAATGACAATGCAAATAAAAGAAACACCTGAGATCAATTTATACCACCCCCTGCCCAGATGGTCGTAAATTCTGTTATCTTCAAAAAAACACTGAAGTAATTAAAGTTCCACCATTGTATTAATATTGTGTTATCAAGTATTGCATTCTATAAAGTTTGTTATAATTGAGGTATCAAGTGGTAAATCAAATTTCTTTATCCAATTAGACGCCATAAGAGCTTAGCTATAGAAAGTGAAGAATTATCTATTAACTTTGAACCAAAGATGACAAAAGAAATGCTCTGCAAGATGAGTTGCACAAATGCTCGAACAAAAACTAGGGAAACATCCTTCCTCCAACAATTACTTCTGCTTCTGCTTCTACTGCTATTATTATTACTACTACTACTACTACTACTACTAAACCAAATGGTCTTTGTGGAATCCTTCACGCCAACCTTAAAAATGCAGCAAAGCACCACCACCATCAATGACATGTTTAACGTTTGATACCGAGAATTCTCACATTGAATTATGGCAAAAACGAGCACAGCAAAATTTCACTTCAATTAAGCAATAGTAATGTTGATTGCGGAAAGTGGGGAAGTGATTTAAATAAGTCAAAGTGGAGAAACTTATCTAGGTGAATTATGATGGTTAGGGCTTAGAAAGGTAGGATTACAATTGGAAGATAAAATGGTTGCAACACAACACAGATAAAGGAGAATTCATTTTCAGCAGCAACAAAAGAAGAGCCTTAAACAAATCATTCTCAAACTCAAATGCTTTGGTTGGAATACATATTCAAAATTTTAATCAATTGAATTCTTGCAAAATCATGTCACTTGTAATCTTGCTCAATTTGAGTCACCTAGGAGCTCAAACTTCAGCAAGAGATATGCACCTACGGCTTGGCTAAGCCTGCGGATGCAGACTATATAGAATTCAATAAAACTGAATTGAATCATTGGGTTTCTATATGTAGACGTGTACTCACAATTTCACGATAAAAAAACCTAAGAAAGGCTAAGAACTTTATATAGATATTTAACTTTGCATAATCTAGATGGAAATGATATCTAATAACTGATAAGATGTCCAAAATTAGGAAAAACAAGAATAAATATTCTAACAATTTCTTGCAGCACAACAATCAATGAAAAGAAAAGGCCAAAAGGGAATACATAAAGAACGAACCAGAGTGAAGTAGGGAAGAGCTGCACTGAAGTCACCTTGAGCCTGCAATTCCCTCCCTTTCTCAAGCAACCCAATAGCCTCAGAAACTCTCTGAGATTTGTTAGCACTGGCATCTTTCTCAGCTTGGCTAACCGGGTCATAGCTCTCTGCTAGTGCTAAAAAGGGTTCAACTTTAACAGTTGGGGAACTTTGAGTAAGAACAAGTGTAGTAGTAGTAGTAGCACAAGTAGCACACAGAGGAAGAGAGAAGAGGAAAAATCGCCTGGTGCTGTTTGAGTTTCTTGGGTTTGGTGTAGATGGAGAGGAAGGGCGTTGCAGATGACAAATAGGTGCCTTACATGCACCCATTCTTGCAGACATCTTCAATTTGTATAATAAAAGTGATAGATATAGCTTAACAAAGTTTTATTTTTGAAATTATATCTTTAAAATTATTCTTTTATATAATGGAATATTAACTTTTATAAGAGAAAGAACAAAATCATTAATTAAACTAACAATATTATTTACACATCATTTATAAAATTTATGACATGAAATAAAATTGTTGGAATGTCAAATAAAGGTATATCATTAAAAAATTAACATTTATAAAATGAATGATATTTTTTTAATCATGTTATTATAGATAAATATACAACATGAACAATAATCGAAAAACATTCAAAATAACAAAATTATAATAAATGTGTATTTCTATTTATTGGTTATTTTAGATAATATGACAACTAAATTGAAAAGAAATTAATTTTAATTAATAAAATAATTCTAAATTTAATTAATTGTCATATGTACACTGTACAACTGTTATAATTATTTTAATAATAAATAAAATATAAATTAAATTTATATTTTAATTTCTTGTAATTATTTATAATATTTTGAAATGTAATAATAAATTAGATATCTGCAAATATTTTTCTTAAATGCTTTTAATATTCTAAGATTTTATCGGCTTTTAAAAAATTATTTGTGTAATAAAATAAAAATTATTTTTAAAATATCTATTAAGTAATATTAAATATTAAAAAAATTAATATTACTAATTTTAGAATAAAATATTATTCTATATAATTAACTAACTTATTGGTTGATAAATATATTAAAACTATAATTTGAAATGTTATTTCTTAGAATTGGAATCATTGTTTAATTAGAAAATTAATATTTTAGTTAATATAATATTAAAATATAATTAAAATATTTTTTCTAAAATTAGAGTCATTGTTTAATTAAATATATAACTTATCTATAATATATGATAGGTTCAAATTATGTATATATATTTAGAATATTTTAGTACTTTAATTGTATGTTCTATATATATAATATGTGAAAATATGTGTTTATTACCTCATTTTAGCTTTATTGTCGAATTTTAGGTATTATTAGTCAAAGATGAAAAATATGAGCTAAAAACTAATAAATGGGCTTTAGTAGAATTGATATTCCAAAAATCTAGAATTAAATACGGGTGGAATACTATTTCCACAGGCCTAGCGAAATAAGTCAAGGTCCAAGGATGATTAATTAAGTCTTTTTTATAATTATGGACTATTATTAGTTATTTACTCAAGTTATGATAGTTAAGAGTTATAGAAGATAACTCTCAGAAGTTTTGTAGTTGGAGAAAGACTCTACAAGAAGAATCTCTACAAGTATTAGAGATCAGATACACAACTGATACATTCACATCTACATCTATCTATTTCTCTCTCTGCACTTCTCTATAATTCATCTTCCACAAACATTTAGTTTAAGTTTTTATTATTCTTTTAAGATCTAAGAAATTTTTCAAGAGTGCAGAGTAAGGACCAATCATCTTCCTACTTGAAGGATTCTAGATTTCAAGAGAACTTTTATTTTGTGTTTTTAATTACAATGGTCATTGGATTAAATATGTCAGGCTAGTTTCTATAAGTGTTTACTTTAACCTTCTTACTAATATATGAACCTTGTTGTTTAATTATTTGATGAATGATTTCTTTACCTTCATATTTTTATTAGTTTCAGTTATTATTATTGGTTGACCATCGTATCAATTTAATAATAGTAATTGTTATAAAAGTATTCAAGTTGAATGTAGTAGAAACACTATCTTTACTTCAATCTATGTTGGTAGAAGAAATTTTAGTTACATCATTAGTTTAAGTAATTAAAGAAAAAGACATGTTACCGTCTCGTTTATTAGATCTGGGCTTAAGGTAAAACAAGAGAATTGCTAAGTAAATGGCTAGGCTAAATACTATTTTTAGAATATAGTTTTCATTATCATAATTATTGCATATTTACTTTATAGTTTATTATATTCATTTTATGAATATACTACTTTCTCAAAATACTGGGTTAGAGTGTTTAATTTTATTTATAGTGTTCTTGTGTGATAGTTAGTCTTTATAATAATGGCTCTACAGTTCCTTATGAGATCGACCTCGTGGTGAACTTACCCTTACTACAGGAACATTTCGTACACTTACGAGTACATATTGATGGATATCAAGTTTTTGACATCGTTGCCGGGAACTGTGTCTAATTTTATATTGATTAATTGTCAAGCTTGTCTTGTATTTTTGTGTCTTGTTTTATGTATTTTTATTTTGTTTTTAAAATTTTAAATCTGAAAATTTTCTTTTGATTTGTATGCCTAGCAGAAAAATTAAATCAGGTGATTTATCAACTCAAAATCTCTACAACTTAAGATTAGTTATTAGAAAGGCAGAGAAGGATCAAGAAATAGAGAGTGAGTTTGTACCTTTAAGGCTAGAAGAAGAAGAGTTTTGAAGAAAAGTTAGAAAAAGAATTAGAAAAAAATGTTGAAATAATGGCTAACGATCAAAGACAAGTTGCAGCTAAAAAGAAAATGCTATGAAGGATTATGCTCGATCTATAATTGGTAACACTACTTCATGCATAATTCTAGGTGATGCATCTAGGAATTATAAACTAAAGAACATTCATTTTCATATGCTTCCTTCATTATATGGCATGCTTAGTGAGGATGCATTAACATTTATTAGAGAATTTTATGTTATAGTTCATACATTCCCATTATCTAGATTAAATAAGGACCAATTAAGGATAATGTGTTTTCCTTACTCATTAAAAGAAAAAAGCAAAGGCTTGGTTAATGACATTGCCTCCTAATTATTTGAGAACTTGGGATAAAGTTTACCAAATATTTATGAGTAAATTTTTTTTGCATTAAAAGACCAAAGAATTAAGGGCTGAAATCTCTGACTTTTATCAAAAGGATACTGAATCCTTTCATGAAGTATGAGATCACTTCAAATCACTTTTATTACAATGCTCACATCATGGATACCCACTTCATGTAACTAACCAATAATTTTATTATGGATGACACAACAGTATCAACATATGGTTGATAATGCGGCTAGGGTGTTATGTTAGAAAAAACTGTTGATGAGGTTTATAATATTTTTGAGATGTTAGGAGCCAACTCACAACAAAAGAGTGTGAGAACAAAAAAAGTAGAAGTGAATGAAGTAGTGTCTAGTAATGAGATGACTATAAAAATAGTTGAATTAACTAAATAAATTTAAATACTTGCTTCAACTAAGAATGTGCCGAACAATGAGGTTTGTGATATATATGGTGTTTATGGTCATGGTGCTAATATTTGCTCATCTTATGAGACTTATGCAGGAAATGATTATGAACAAGTTAATTTGTTGGAATCTTATCAGCCTAGACAACCTAGGGATAACCTATATTCCAACACTTATAATCCAGGTTGGATAAACCATCCAAATTTTTTTTAGAGAAATAATGACCACAATTACTGAGGGACCAAAATCAGCTTCAATATCAAAACCAATAACCTCAATACTCAAGGAATCCAAACCCTCCATTCCAAAATCAAGGAGAAGCCTCTTAAAGAAAACTAAGCTTAGAGAAAATACTTCAATCTGTTATGATAGTTACCCATGATAGTATGGAGATGAATGAGAAGAAAACTGATTGCATTGAAGCTTTAATGAAGCAATTGGAAACTCAAATTAGGTAAAAATTACTGAAGTTGTATATGAAAATAAGAAAAGAAAAATTATCAAATCAACCTGAGCAAGCCAAAACCATCACCATATTCAAAGATGGTAAGTTATTTAATAATAATGTTGAAACTTTAATTGAAAAATATTCTCCTTATGCAAGTATACAAAAAAAGATAGATTAGTTGATATGAAAATAACCGAAGGAGACATACAAAAAGAATGAAGAGTAGAGCCCAATCTTAAGAAAAAAAAAAAAGAAAATGAGATATTTTCAAGATCTAAATCCCATAAAACGATTGAGCCTTATAAACTATTTCATTTCTCAACAGACTAAAAAAAAAAAAAGCAAATAGAATATGTCTTAGAATAAAGAAAAATATCAGCAAAGATGGCTTCAAGCTTATCGGAATATGAGAATTAGAAAAAGCAAATTGAATGATGTTCAATGTATCTCCTTCCAAAATAAAACTCTACTCCGTCCTTTAGAAGTCGCCTAAACGATAGCATCTCTCAATGCTAAGCTCTCCGAGGTTAAAGGACATGAAATGCAATCATAGAGCTTTGAACCACAATCAACCAAATCATTAAGAGAGGTATAAGCCAACGAATCCTACACTCCCTGTTCCCAAAGCTGAAGATGTGGGCTTTTTACTTAATTAAATAAAAAAAATTATTTACGTAAATAGGTGAGTTGGAAAAATATTTCTCCATCTATGCTTTTTCTTTGACAGGTGTAAATTCAACTACACAAGATTGACACTGCTGACTGTTGATATATTTGCAAAGTATGACCGATAATTTGAACAGCGATGTTTCTTTTCTTGTGATACTGATGTTTTTAATTTTTAGATTAAATATTATTTATCTCTTGAAGTTTAGTCTGATGTTTTTAACCACCAATTTAATATTATAATATAATTTTTAAATTTATTATTAAGTATCAAACTCGTCTAAAATTAATTCTATTATCAAATTAGAGTAAAATTTTATTTTTAGTATAAATTACTTTTAGTATTTAATTAAAATAATAAATTTAATATTTATTTATTTATTTATATCTTTTATTTTTAGTATAATTTAATTTTAAAAATATTTATTTTTTTATATTTAATATTATTAAACTACTATATAGTTTAATTTTAATTTCTTAAATAAAATAAATAGTTAAAAATTATTATTTTCATTAGACACTAAAATTAAACTATATTAAAAATAAAAAATTTACTCATGTTAATCTCATTTGAATGGTTGATAAAAAATCTCATTTTTGATATACAAGATTTTTCATGATCTTCTTCATTGATAGTAAATTTGTCAACTTAGTGTCGAAATTATTTTACTAGATTAAGACATGATTGTTTAATTTAATTTTAACTTTTTATATAGTTTAACTATAATATATAATACAAATTACAATAGAATAATATTTTTAATATTAATAACTAAAATTAAATTATATAGTAATTTAATAATATTATTTTAAATATAAGTAGTTTAAAAATATTTAAATTTGTTTGAATTAAATTGTATTAGAAATAAAAAATTAGAGCAAGAAAAAGATATTAAATTTATTATTTTAATTAGACACTAAAACTAACTTGTGCTAAAAATAAGATTTTACTCTAATTTGATAATAAGAATAAGTTTGATACTTGATAATAAGTTGAATGATCAAATTATAATATTAAATTACCAGTTTAGTCTTTCGATTAATACGTAAGGAGGTAGTAGTTAGTTTTATTAAAATTCAACAGAGTTTTAATGCAATAAAAAAATACAGGGACCTACACATATATTAGATCAAACCATTTCTTATTAGAAACACTTGTGGTGACCTTGAAAAACTTCTTTTACTTAACTTTTTATTTTTTAAAAAAAATTCATTAATCATTTTTTTTTTTTAAATAATAGGACGAGTGCCACTTATTTTTTGTTTCTTTCCAAACATTATAATGATAAAAAATAATATGGCTATAGATAAAAATAATAATATTTTTGTAAAAATAATATAGCAATAATTTTACAAATAAAAATTATTTTGACAAATTTTCTATTAAAAGTTATATATGAGATAAATTTTAAATTTTTTAGTTGAGAATTGATAGAAAAACAAGTAGTTTAGACAGAGAAAAGCTAAAAGTTAATATTTATACAAAGTGAAAGATATGTTAATGTCCTCTGACATGTTCTCTTATACCACAAGCTGGATATCTTCTGTTATATCTTGGTCGTTACCTTCTAAATGCGGTTTTGATTAATCGGCTAGGCTCAACATCCTCATCTGTGTTGTTTCTCTTCTTTTGGATTAGAAGGACCGTCAAACAATGCATGATCAAATGCTGAACCCATCATATGTAACGGTGGGAGTAAAGCCATTGTCCAAAAGGTCCAGCTGAAGCCTGATTACATCTAGAAGTAGGGTGTGCTTGTGATATATTAGATTCCTACTGGATGGGTGCAGAGTCATCTGGGATCAAAAAGTCATGTTTGGAGGATATGGAGAGTAGGATGTCCTAGCCTGAGATGGCCCACGAGTGTTGGAAGCACATGTCTGCGATGGCCTAGGCATGGATTCTAATGGCGTAGCAGTTTGAAGGTATAACTGTTGACCATAATATACAATAAGTAGTAGAACATGCACACATGTAGTGGAAAAAGGAATGAAAGGAACTTCCCATCGACGCTCGAGAAAATTTCTTGATTGAGTTCGACGTTGCACAGGCAAAGGTATAGCAATGTCTGCTTCTTTATCAATTATAATATCTGAGAAATTGTGGTTGAGGTTATGAAGGTTGAGGTGGTGGCATGAAAATAAGTCATCGTTGTTGTTGAATAACACAAAACATGATATCATTAATCTGATGGATTTCGTCAACATCATTGCTTAGACGAATATGCTCAATGCCATCTACCTGCAAATGACACTAATAAAATAAAAAAGAGGTATGTTTCACTATCATAATACGGTTGAAAAAGGGTTAAGAAAAAAAGCTGACCCTGCTCCATGAGCACCGCCTGCTGGAGAAATCCATCTCCGGGTCATACGTCGATACCACTCTATGTACTAAGAATGGTAATGGAGTTGTCTACAATTGCTCCAACATTATAAACACGTTGCAATTCATGCATTCCATATGGCAATCCATCTAGAATGCTAACAAGGCCAATTTGCATCCCTAGATTGCAAATTAGTGAAGTGAAGCTCATCGATTTGCAACGGCTGGTTTGGGATGGATTGCTGGAGGCAAAATTGTCATAACACCCAGTCTAGATGGTGCCACTCCATAATGTGCTAGCATATCAATGGGACAATTACTCGCCAAATCTGTTGCCATCCAAACAATATGTTAGGAGATTCTATAAAATGTCATTTGTATATGGCATCCATATGACCTGCAATAGATATGAAAAACTAATCAATACAGTTGTATTAGAAGTACAAAGATATATGTACATATATTTAGAGAGTGAGAGAGAGGAGCTAGTAACTACATCATCAGTTTCTATCAAGTCCAACGTGTATCTTATATTCTTCAGCACATGAGTGGACACCTCAGTAACGATCCGTGCACCGCTCTATCTTTTAAAAGAAATTAATAATTAAGTAACATACGATTAAACTATGTTGAATAATGTTTATGCATACCGAAATCCTAATGGTAGGCCAACATGTGGTGTCTGAACTGACAACGTAGGTGCAATTGATGGTAATCAATCTCATGGCCATAGTTGAAGTAAAAATAATGCACCACCAATCTGATGTGCACTCGGATTTGTGGCCTTACATAACTCTCTATATAACCATGTAAGACATGCTCCACCCCAGCTGTAATGATGTACCCTAGTTAAGTCTTTTAGAAGAGGAGGAATATCAGATTGACCCTTGAAGCAGACTTGTCAATAAACAATATCCCACCAATGATGCGTAGAATGAATACACATGTATGGCGCCGGATAATGTCATCATCTGCATTTGTTGGGAGATCACCAAATTATTCAGTGAGCCACCTCAAGTTCAACTTTGAACCCCTAATGACATTATTAGGTGGCCACACTCCTAACAATCTCTCACATAGATCCATCCAATCATGATGGCCATATCCAATCACCGTTGCACCATCAATTGATAAATCAGTTTGAATAGCCACATCCTGAAGGGTATTTCTCCCTCGGAAAAGTGAAAGGTATAAGTCTCAGGTCTCCATCTCTCGATAATTGTAGTGATAAGATGTCAGTCTAATTGGAAGAACCCAAGGCGAGCTACTCCAAAAAATCTAGTCTATTGGAGCTTGCGGTGAATATGAGCATCGATCTCCTCTATGTGCAATAATGTAGATGCTCGATGACAACATTAGATGAACATCATCGTTATTATTATTAACATCAAAGTGATTTGACAACACTAGATGACATATCATTGTTATTGTTTCCATGTGATAATGTTATTTATATATAAATTCACATGTTTGTTGGTGCCAAACAATTAAATATGGCTGGATATTCTGAAAGTAGTAGAGGTAACAACAATTGGATTCTTCCATCATTCAATGATGATTATGAGATCTAAAAGTATAATGATCGGACGCGAATGACAATTTAGATTTCAAGAATTAGAGGGTTTAGTGCAGGATTTGCGTGCTTGTCATAGTATTGAAACGTTATTCATTAACAATGGCCAGGAAAAATATTTCCAATTATGAGCTTGCAATTAAGAGAATCTGAAAGGAGAATAACCGAATGCTACCTCGTAGGTGTAGGTTCTACATGCTTCATAATGCTAAAGAGCAAGGTAGAGAACTTATTGAATCAGAGGTAAGTAATATTATTAATTATTATAAATCTGCTTTAGATTATGAAATATCATATGAAAAATAAGATTGTAAATTTCTATTTTAATGGAATAAATGTTGAACGAGTTACATTTGCACATATATTAATAATATTAATTTTCATCATCTCATAATAAATGTCAGACATATAATTTGAAGATCTCGCTAATGATCTAAATAAATAAGATTGATGCATGTTACCGTCTTTTTGAAACTCAACTGCATGATGATTAAAATAATATTTATTCAAGTATATTTTAATATGATTATTCTCCTCACGAATCTTAAATAATGCTTTTCGTAATTGATCCACATTAGATCTGTGCATATTAATGCCTTCGCATGAGGTCTTGTAATCAACAGTTCTCTAGCTTCCTCACATAGCATTTATGATTGTCGAACGTGATATGACCATTCATTATTCATGGTATTGTATACAACCTCACTATTATATTGATTAGGATGTAAGGGGTATCTGAATTCATCCTCCAGAGCCCAATAATGGCTGGTTGCTCTAAATATATCACTAGGAGAGTAAAATAGAGGCATATGCACACAATGTCTATTACTCTTTAAATTGTCAAACAATAAGTAATAGATTAGAAATATAGGCAAACAATACGATATAATAATATTGTAAGATTTTAAAGATTATTTGAAACATATTAACAACATTTTGGCAAACAATAAGGTAGAAATTTAATAAAATCACTACTGTCACTATCACTGTAATCAGAGATGTCTATAGACTGTGATGCGCCATAGTCTGTGTTGGTTTTTTTTATCCTTTGTCAACCTAAGCAAGTCGATTGTATTATGAAACTTTTCTAGTCTTGAAGTCATTATGTTAATCTCTAAACGAAGTTGTTGTTTTACTCTAGCCTTCAGCATCCGTTTCCCTAGGCAGATCAGCTAAACAAGGCTTGGGCACTGCTATATCATTGAAACATGCAATATGCTTCAACTTCACGTCATATTTTCCAAAAATGGTTCTATTCAGGTTCAGTTGAAATTATTATATGCTTTCCTATATCTTCCAAATTGGTTGAAAGTTTTCCGATGAAATTGTGATGGACATGTCCAGTATTTAAACATGAATAATATGGACGGTTAATGAATTTTCTCTTCTTCCCATACCATATAGTACCATTAGGATCTATGTATTTGTCTATTAGTTCGACATTGTTTGAACTACTTGCTTTATTCTTTTTTTGGATTCCCTTCTCATCTTAATAATGGTTTTAGAACACCGGAAATATTTAGAATAAAGCAGCAACAATAGTTAGACAAATGCAATCAAATTTGCACCAAATTAGTTAACAATAATAATGTAAATATACTACAAAAAATACACAAACTAGAATACAAAGTTCAATTTTTTCTTGCATTAGTAATAAGACTCCTACTATGCGGACACACCTTGATTTATGTTCGGGTTTATCAAATAATTTGCACATGTATCCTTGCTTATCACCGAGTTTCCAATCCATTTCATTTTTATTCTTAATGTCCTTAGATGACTTTTTTTTAATCGTGGTAACATCTGGAATTAAATCCAAAGGGTGCCCCAAAGGCTGAAAGTTGACTTGATAATATCACCGGAGCAAGGTATTTTTGCAGATTGTAATTTGCCACATGTGCATGTTCGCTTAAATAAGTTAATAACTTGCTAATTTGCGCCTTTTCGTTTGCTCCTGTTATAAGCTGTAATGATAGAGAAAAGGCCTTTTACTCTATCATAAGTCATTACTGAATGTCGTTTTGCCTTGGCCACCCTCTTGTTCAACAAATTCTGCCAATCTTCATAATACACAGCCCCATCTGCAATCTCCTCAAATATGTTGAACGTCGCTCGTAAAAAACATAAACCATCGTTTTATGCATGCCTCGCACTTCCTTTATCATGCCATTCACCGACTCAGCACTCATGATACCATATCGTTTTCCCTTATCTTAAGAACGAGTCCACATATGTAAGGGGATCCTCTCAACCCAACTTTTGGTTTCAAGCTACACTTCGTAGATGCTTTAAATCAACTTTTTAAACTTTCTCTTCTAGTGCTCTTACCCTAAAAACATATAATTGAAGGCAATATTTATCAATTTGCCATGTCAACTTCTTTGATTATAATGTATGTATGTATATAATAGGATGTATTTAAAGGATATATAAGTATCTGATTTTTTAGTGATTCTTTCAATTTATAAGAGATCCCACTAATATATTATTGGAGAGTAAAATCCATGTGAAAACTTTTAACTTATTAGGGAGGCGAAGCTACCATAAATGTTTCTAGCAAAAAGTAAGAAGCGAAGCACGATGATTCAGAGAAGCAGATGAAGATGAAAATAACTGATACTGAGTAAGCCAAATAAAATAACCATATGCAACCTTATACTTGCCTGAACGATGAATGTGCGAAATGCAAGTATCAAGTTGATCCGAGATTGCTAAAGAAATTTGAAAAATAGCCTTGGCATGATGACTCAGGAAAGTGTAGTGGATTAAGGAGACTTTCCAAAAGTGAATGTCTGGATCAATATAGGTAGAGACTGGGTGATCAAACTCACCTTGACTGGATTGAAAAAGAAAAAAGGCCTTAAAAGGATATTCCGACCGAATCCAAGCATCTTTAGTGGCTGATACCTGAGTGCTTGAGCCCATCCTCTAACAAATACCCTGTAGAAGAAAAGACTTTCCTAACAAACTATACCAGACCCATGAAAGATTAGAACTCGAAGTGCCATCCAAGATCAAGGAAGTCCTACAATATTTCCCTTTGAGTAGTTAAGCTAAAAGGGAATCTGGAGTAGTGTATATTCGCTAGATATATTTAGCCAAGAACGCCAGATTAAATCGTGTAAGTCCTTGAAACCCAAACCTCTTGATGATTTCTTGCAGCATAAAGAGGACCATAAGGTCCGATGCATCTTTCTTTCAGTGGAAGTCTATCACCACCAAAAATTTGCTAGTAAAGAAAACACAGTTAGCTCACCCTTGCAGGATCATGACCGTTTGTCTTGGCCATTATAGCATGTGTGTTGCCCAAGACATAAGGGTATAGCTGTTTTTTTCTTTTTTATTTACCATTTCTCATAAAAAATTAAGAAACTGTAGAATTTAAATTAATTCTAAACTGGAAATTATAAATTTTAAAAAATCAACATTATACATTATAATAATTTATATTGCGAAGACTAGGATAGCAGCGACAACTGCTTTAATAAGGATATCGTTACCCGGCTGAGATAGAAAACGTTCTTTCCAACTTTGCATTTTTCTGCTAACTTTAGAAATAAGTACTGAAAAAAAGTATTTTTTTAAAGCAATCAATTACTACTGGAAAACTCAAATACTTGTCTTGATGCTTGATATAAGTTGTGCCGAGGATACCAACAATATGAAGTTAACATTGTAGAGGAATGTTTAGACTAAAACAATGTTAATTTGGCCGGATTAATTTGCTGACTACTGCCATGGGCATAAGTCTGAAGAATATGCTGAAGATGAGAAACCTTTGAGACTAAAGCATTGCAAAAGAAAATAGTATCATCTGCGAAAAGGAGATGGTTAACAAAAGGGTTGTGCCAAGCTATGCGAAGACCTTGGATGGCACCAGAGCATTAAGCTTGAAGACAGAAAGAGGCAAGACCCCCTGCATATAAGAGAAATAATAGAGGACATAACCGGTGGCCCTGACGAAGATCTCTAGAAAGACAAAAATACCTAGTAGGAGTACCATTAATATTAATAACATAAGAAATCGAGGTGATGCATGTTGATAAATAAACTTAATTTGATATTGAAGTCCAACATTAAAAGTGAGACTGCATACTGAACAGCTTTTTGAGGCTAATTAATGAGCACAGTTGAAGGGGCAAATGTTGCTCAATCTAGGGGATGTTTAAGTCTAGTTTTTAATGGTGAAGGTTTCATGTGATTTAGAGTTTCCTATAATAAGTTATGACTGTTTTAGTAACTGAAGGTTAGAGTTAAGAACAACTGTTTTAGAATTAAATTTCGGGTACGAATTTTAAGAGTCTGTTTCAATGTTAAGAGTCTATAAATTGAGATATCATTTTGTAAAGAATGTAAGAGAGATAGAAGAAAATAAAGTAAAAAATTTAATAGAAAGTATTGTATTCTTTGTGTACTCTCTTCTTCCAATAAAAATACCCGACTTTTTCAAGTTGGTATCAGAGTCTCAAGATGAATTATGGGAGTACATCACTGGGGCAAATGCCGCTGCCATGACTTACCAAGTCGAATACGAAATTGGAGTATTCAGATGCATACGTTGCTTGGTGCACAAGATGTGTGGGAATTAATCGAAAACGGCTATACAGAACCGGAGGCTACCGGTACCATGTCAGCAAATCAGTTAAAGGCGTTAAAAGAAATGCGTATGAAAGACAAGACTGCTCTCTATCTCTTGTTCCAAGCGGTGGATGAGTCGGGTTTCGAGAAGATTGCCAGTGCAACGTCGAAGGAGGCGTGGGATTCTTTGCAAACGGCATTCAAAGGCGCTGACCGAGTTAAACAAGTACGACTTCAAGCACTTCAAGGTGAGTTGGAGGCCATGAAAATGAAGGAGTCAGAAGGAATATCCGACTATATCACGCGTGTGCAAACAATGGTGAATCAACTTAAACGCAATGGATAATCCTAACTGATGCAAGAGTTGTGAAAAAGATTTTGTGGTCATTGACAGAAAATTTTGATAATGTTGTTTGCGCGATTGAGGAGTCGAAGAATTTAGAAGAGATAACCATCGAAGATCTCGCTGGTTCTCTTGAGGCGCATGAACAATGAAAGAAGAAGAAGAAACAAGAGTTGCTTGAGGACGCGCTACAAGCCAAGGTGTCTATCAAAGACGAAAAGTTACTCTATACTCAAAACTTTCGTGGTAGAGGGTGCATCAGAGTAGATGATCAGATAAACTGACTGTTTGATTTTTAAGAAATAATAAAACTACTTGCATGAACCTAATACTGAGAGGTAAGCCAAGGCCAAATGACTTGAGGTGAGATGGAGTTGCATAACTTGTCTTCATCATCCAGTCTAGTAGGGCAAAATCTCGTAATGTGTCCTATAATCTCACAATAATAACATATTGAAAATATGCCTTAGTTCATTATAATTTTAAATTAATAAATAATTGGTCAACATACCAAGTATTTAGAGAACATTTTCTGAATATTTGTTTTGTTATGACTTTATATTAGGAATTAGTTTAATATAGCTTGATATTAACAAATAATCTTGTTTATTTATTATATTTTAGCTCTATATAAAGAGCAATGCAATGAATAAAATATATGTAATTTCATATTTTTAGAATAAAATATTTTATATTTTCTTACTCATTTATTATTAAAAATTTATAATAATAGTATCAAAGCTTATTTCTTGAGGGATCTTGTGATTAAAATGAATTTATAAAATTCTTTCATTCTGATTGCACCTCTAGTTTTTTATGGAACAAATTATCAAATGTGGACTGTTATAGTGGAAACCTATCTTGATGCTAATGATATATATGAAAAATTGTTGAAGAAGAATATAAAGTTTCTCCCTTACCAAACAATCCAACTACAACACAAATGAAAAATCATAAGGAGAAGAAGCTAAAAAAAAAGTCAAAAGCAAGATCAAACTTGTTCATGGCTGTCTTAGCCACTAATTTCAATAGGATTATAATGCTAAATACAATTAATGAAAGTTTAAAATTTTTGAAGCAAGAATATGAAGGAAGTGATAGGATTAAAAGAACACAAGTGTTGAATTTGAATTGAGAAATTGAGATGCGAAGAATAAAAGAGTCGAAAACAATCAAAGAATATGCACATAAACTTCTACGTATTGCTAATAAAGTAAGACTTCTTGGTACTAATTTTTCTGATTCTAGAATTATCCAAAATATTTTTATTATAATTCTAGATAAATTTGAGGCTACAATTTCATTTTTAGAAAACTCAAAAGATTTGTTAAGTATCACCTTATTAGAATTATTAAATGCACAACAACAAAGAAGGCTCACAAGACTAGAAAATTCTGTCGAAGGTGCTTTAATAGCCAAATCTCAAAATTACCATATTAGCAAAAATAACAACAAACTTTGCCCTTATTATAAAAAAGATCAATCATCCATAGACTAAGTATTGAGAGGATTTGTACGTCTCAGTAATAATAAGATACTATGAAAGCTACAGCAGAACAGCCTAAAAAAGAAGAGCTATTTATAGCTTCATGCTTTGGCACTTCAAGCTCCATAGAAAGTTAACTAACAGAGAATAGATATATAAATCACATGACAAATGATAAAACTCTTCAAAGAACTTGACACAACATTCAACTCCAAAATCAGAATTGGAAATGGAGCAAATATAATTGTAAAAGGCAAAGAAAGTGTTGTAATTAAAGTCTATAATTATTGAAATTGATAGAAGAGTATTAGTCATTTATAAAAGAAAAATACTACAAGATTTTATTTGAAGATAAAAGTTGCTTGATTAAGGATGCACATAACAAAAAAAGTTTTAGGGTTCAAATGATAAGCAAAAGTTTTGCCTTATACTTAATAGAAGAAAAACAAGTTGACAAGAAAATAAGATTGTCATCCTCTATGAATAACAACAAGTGTATACAAATGTATAAGGAGTATAATCAGCAAGAAAATACACATTTCATTTTTCTCCTCCCAGTTTCAGACACAAAATATGTAGGTTAAGAAAATTAATAAAGAGAAAAGCATGGCTTCTGTAACTACTAAGGTAAGAAGGAGTATATGAAATATGCCTTAGATTATTAGAATTTTAGATTTGATGAATAATTGGTCAATAAACCAAGTCTTTAGAAAATATTTTCTGAATATCTTAATTGTTTTTGTTATGGCTTGATATTAGAAATTAATTTAATATAGCTTAATATTAGCAAATAATTTGTTTGTTATATTTAAAGAGCAATGCAATGAATAAATATATACAATCTCATAGGTTTAAATCAAATATTCTTTATATTTTCTTGCTCTTTTATTATTTAAAATTTACAACATAACACACAAATATGAGTTTTTCATACCTAAAAGAGCACCAATGATCCTAACCATTTTTGCAATTATTGAATCCTTTTATAAGAGGTTTGTCAACCTAGAGATTAACACGAATGTGCATATAGTGAAGATGATAGTTCCCTTGAATATCATTATTATCCATAACCAAAGACCTCCAATGGGATGCCAATAGACTCAACATTATGCTTGGTAATTTGGTTCGAAGGAAGGTCATGAACTTGCATCCAAAAAGGAGAGCGGGTAAAGTTAATGGTCCTAGATGTTTATCAAGATGATGAGCTTGGATATTAATGAGTTAGTTGTGCACTGACCAGAAACGTGCTAGAACTTTATTATAGTCAATTAGGCCTTCCATTTGAAATGAAGAAACCCCTTTAGCAAGTTTGAAAATGAAAAATGAAGTTTGAAGACATATGAATGATTTAAGAGCTTCATAAAGAACAAAGGTGCTAAATTTTTTAAGAGAAATGATTTTTCCTACAAGGATCCAAGTATGATCATCATATTCCTTACTCGGAAAGTTTCAAAACAAGGTCATAATAATGAAGGTTAGATATTTGAGCGATGAGGTCATGTATAGTGTTTGAACAATGCATATTAAAAATGTTGTAAATAAAAGAATAAAAAGATAAAAGCCAGGGAAAAGATGTCAGAAAATAACTAAAGGACAAAGATGGGAAAGTATAAACATAGAAAAAGGTGAAAAAGAAACTAAAAAAAAATAATGAGTATATGAGGACAGAAGAAAAGTAGATGTCAGATGAAAAAGTTGTTGTAAGTAGTTGTTTCTAGGAAATAAATTCATGCATACACTCCATTAAAGGCCATTAATGGAGAATGTTTCTATAAAGTATCATCTACCTTTCTCCGAGTGACTAATCAATTGCAGAAAGCAATAAAAACCATATGCTCAAAACGCTAGGACTTATCCCATATGCTAAAAGCCATATGCTCAAAAGTCGTTGTAAGTAGTTGTATCTTTCCTTCTCAATTTTATTGATATTGCATTTGAAGCACTATAGATAATTGGAACATCTCCCTTGTGCATTCTTATAGAAGATGCAGTTGAGAACTATGAGCTTAACAAAATTCATAATGGTATATTGCCTTATCTTTTAGTTCAGAAATGAGGATTCTCTTTCTTTTATTAAGGGGGTTTTTATATAATTGTGGAAATAATTATTTTATAAAGTTTAACTGAGGATTAATTATATGTTTATACATTAGATATATTAAAATATATATCATTAATATTTATATAATTTGAAATAATATGAATATAACTCTAATGTCATGTTTTAAACATAAAATTATATATTTATCTTTTTATATTTAAGACTTTATAGGATTGCAGTGTAACCGGTTTAGCTATTTATTTGTTAACAAAATCTCCTTACTAAAGAAATGAATAGAAGGAAATAATTTTTGTTATAGAAAATCAAATTGATGACATCTTAATTTAATAGGCAAAAAATTTTAACTCATGAAAGGGATAAAAATTTAATAACATATTTTTCTTGAAATTAAAAGAAATTTATTATTGAAAAAACTTTTAAGTCTTAACACCCTACTTTAGCCCTATTGCATAAGTAATTTTGTTTCGATGATAATAGAACTTTGAGTTTATTGTTATATATGCATAGCCTTTTATTTAGAGTGTAGATGTAGGCTAGAAAAAGTAATATGTTGAAAATATTAGTAAATAACTATAAGAGATTAATGAAATACAGATGATTTTAGCAATAAATTGCTTTTATTGCTATTTAGCCATGGATTTATGTTGGAATAGTGACTGAACAGATATTATGAAAATCTTTGCTCCTTACCATAGATTCCGGATGAGAATTTGTGATAGACAAATTTCATTATAACAAATATAGTGCCAATTTGTTGTGTTGATTTCTGCGCAAATTGTCTATGGCTAGTTAATTTTTTCATCGCTAAATTTTGGCGTGTTTTAGATGCCAAGTCTAGCGAGGATATATGTGTTCATAGCTAATTAGTGACGGAAAATTTCATCACTAATTTTAAAATTTTTTCCTACCATTTTCTTTAGTTCTCCCATTTATATACATAATTATATAGGATCATTGGCAGAATTTTCCATCGCTATTGTTTTAAAAAATTTCACAATAAATATCTTTATTTTTCCGTTAATTTATTCTATTAGCGATGGAGAAAATCTGTAGCTAATTTAAAAATAATTTTTCACCTAATTTTTATTTTTTCACTTACTAAATATTTTCAGCAACAGATTAGTGTAGGATTTTAGTTCATCATTAAAGCTAATATATATATATATATATATATATATATATATATATATATATATATATATATATATTATGTCAACGCCGATCTGTGGACTGTGGCTGGCACTATGAAATGGGTAGGCATAAGGCCACCGAAACCCGTAGCAAGCCTGACCATTCTCTAACTTAATCAAAGAATAATTTAAATTCTAGCCATTATAACACTATTTCATAACTAACTTTCAACCACCTAGATACTACATATTTACTTCAGTTTACTAGCATGATAGTGTGCATTTTATGCATACTAATTATCATATTTTCTTGGATATTATTGAAGTATTTATGCTTAATTATGGATTTTAAATGTGATTATTGATTTTCATGTTAGAAGAAACGCTTTGATGTAACATGAAGCTGAAAGGATGATATTTGATGAGTTTTCATAGAGATTGATGCTTTGGAGAATTTTGGATAAAATGGAGAAAAGATGGCAGAAGATCACTTCAGTTAGAGCGTGCCTACGGCATATTCTAAAAATCCGAATTTGTGAAAAGAAGCTTAAAGTGATACTATTTGCCATGTGACTATTTAATTTATTTTTGGAAATATTTATTTACTAAAAACCCCTCACAACTTAAGGTAATTTTAGGAATTCTTAGGGACCAAGTTTTCCTATAAAAAGAAAAAGATGAAAAGAGACAAGGAGAGCTTTTTTTTTAGGTTTTGGAGAAAAGGGGGCTGCAAACCAGTTTTCTTCCTATCATCCATTGTTTTCCTTCTTTGCTTTATTTTCTCTACAACAATTATGTGTGGCTGAACTCTTTTCTTTCCAACTCAAGGTTAATTAAGGTTTGAACTCATATGGGTTGTGAGATTTAATTGTTCTTAATTATTTTCTAAAATTTATTAATATTCATGTATTTTCTATGCCTATTAGGAATTCTATTTTTGTTGATTGTGTAGAAAGGCCTATTACTCAATTATCAAGATAGTCTATGCCAAATTAGAATATTAAATCCATAATTGTTAATTATTCTAATGATTAGTGGTAGAATAACATACCCATGTTATGTGGATACATGATCTAGTCTAAATGAATTTATCTTATGTATTTATTGACTAGGATTGGGTTTCTCTATATTGCATTGCTATTAGTAAATTAATTATTGGAAGCTTTTCTAGGGTTGTTTATTCAGTAAGAGAATTAACCAAATGGCTTCCATTGATTAACGAAATATTAAGGAGAAATTAGGTTGTTAGAGCTTCTCAATAACTATAACCAATCTATTAATGGATTTGGGAATTATATTTGCATTAATGATCAATTTAATGAGTTAAAACTGAGATTATACCTTAAGTTGGAGTTTTCTCATATCGATTTATCTTCTCAAATTTTATTATTGCTTCTAATTGATTTTTAGTTTAATTTGTTTTGATTCCAAATTTAAAATTTCTCCTAATTTTATTTGAATTTTGTTAAAGAAATAAATCTTGACAATCTCTGTGGATTCGACCCTACTTGTCACTATTTATAAGTTGTTTTTATTTGAAGAGTAGGAGTTTATTTTTGTTAGATTCGACACCCATCACAGCACAAATAGGTAAAGCCTGGTATAACATGCCAAAACAAAATAATAAATTTTGAAATTACTAATGCGGAGAAACTAGTATTCTAAAAAATCAAACATACTAATAAAATCAGTTACATTAAACCCGAAGATGAAGTCGGGCTGCTAGAGAAAAAGAACTGCGGGAAAATAACAAACACCTAAAAAATAATTAAATTTGAGACTGCCAGTCTCGAAATTGAGTTAAAATTATATATTCCAAAAAATAAATACAACCACCTCAATAAAATATTTATTTACTCAATATAAAATATTATATCATATTTAAACGCGTGACATGCCATGATTCAGTAAAATATAATTTACATGTTACGGGATGAGTACCTCAGCAGAACCCTAATCCCAGCGCTATTAGCCTTTCGGCTTTCTCACTCCAACAGGACTGGTGCCCAGAAAGCGGAGCTCAACCAGGATCCTTAAATCCAGTCTGGTTACTTAATTTCCAATAAAGCCAGCGCCCTGAGAACAACGCTCGACCATGGATGTTTAATCCGGCAATCAAACTCTTCACAACCCAAAGAGTTGAACTCGACTAGGGTAAGTCTTAATATATTCTTTTACCACATGTCTCAAATTTATACATGTGCACACGCGGTTTTGATGGAACCCATTAGGTGGCATATGTAACACCCTTACTAAATATTTATATATACAAAAATCATTTTTCTCCTCTCTATCTCTCTTTTCCCTCCCCTTCCCCTCTCATTCTCCTCTTTTTCCTTCTCCCTCCGGCAGCCACCGTTGCCTTACGTTTCCGTCGCCAATGAGCTGCCAAGCTGCCGCCACTATCGCCAGCGTCTTTCCTCTCACTTCAAGGCGTTGGTAGAAGGTAGGGAGGCCTTCGTTCGGCCTCTTGTCGGCTTGTTTTCGTGATCGGCCGGGATCGGACCCCCACCCCCGAAAACCCCGGAAGCCACCCTCCTTCGTCGGAAAATCCTTGCCGGCAGCCATGGGAAGTGTCGCGTGAGCAACGACTTTCCGGCCCCGATCCGCCGCCTTCCGGCCACTTTCCAACCAAAACTCTTGTACTTGGACTCCTCGCAACTTGAGCTTCGTAGGAGCTTCAGATTCGAATTCCGACAACATTGGCGGGGCCTTCCGGACCCAGTGTTTTCGGACGCGTGAAATATTTCAATTTTTAACTCGGTATAATTTTATTTTAGACTCGAAAATTTTGTTATAATATTAGAAAGTTATTGTGGTACATTTAATTGCTTGTGTTGGGTAGTCTAAAAATAAATCAAATTAAATTGTTTGGATTGTGGTGTTTTGGAGTCGGGAAAATATTAATGCGATTCTTGTGGCCTCCTGTTATTAAATTCCAGCATGTTTGATATGTTTTTGGCAGTCCTGGACCCGTTTTACTGGGGTAAATATCCAAATTTAGGGAGGTTCTGTCAAACTTTCTAGAGATTCCTCTAGTCCAATTAAATTCTAGGCAGTCGACCTTAGGGTCTAAGCTTAGGAAGAATTTTCGAATGTCTATTAATCGTATGTATTTTGTTATTAGATAATTCAGCCTTCCTTGACTCCACCCGAGGCGTAGGAGCGGACTGTGGAACGCATCAAATCTGTGAGTTAAAGTCATTTAATCTTTGCGCTATTGCTAGTCTGATTTTAATATGCTATTTAGAATTTGTGCTTAATATGATTATTAGTATCGCAAAATAAATGATTTCACTTGATTATTAATATTTGAAATAATATAAATATTATTATTAGTATGTTATAATAAGACAAACGTTATTATTTTTCCCCTCACAAATTGCACGTTGTTTTATCTTAAATCTTTAATCTTTATTTCGATATGTGTTGGATGAGTTCATCAGATAATGATATTTATTATATGTGATGATTGTGTCTTGGGAAACGTGGCTTGTAGAACATGCCTTTGATGGGTCACATCGGGACCGGCGTCATAGGTAATGATCATGGACATGTAATAAGATATTTATGGGTTTGCCACGGTCGAGCATGGCTCTCTAGGGCTGATTTGTGTAAATTGTCGGGAGGTAAGGTCCCTGGTCGAGCATTGCTCTCGGGCTCAGTCTTATTGGATTAAGAGAGCCGAATGGCTACTAGATTTCTTATTTGGATACTTAAGTGACCGGAGGTAAGGTCCCTGGTCGAGCATTGCTCTCGGGCGGCGATCTTATTTGGATTAGGAGAGCCAAAATGGTTTAGAATTTGGAGTTAGGGTTCTACTTAGCCACACGTCCCGTGAAAGTAAAAATGTCTTTATTTATTTACACTATCTTCTTTTATCATTTTATTATTATGGTGTATGATTATATATTATGATTGCAATTATATTCAGAAATTGGTATATTGTTCTGAATAATTAATATATCATGTGAAGGTTGCAATAGTCCTTAGAGTATTTGATTTTGACTCATTCTCGACCGGTCTCGGTTGTAATTTTTTTCAGGGTGATAGTTAAAGACCTTCGCCATCGCACATTCGGATCCGACTTCTTCTTCTTGGACTTTTGTAATTATCTTGTACTTCTATACTTGTCATTTTTACTCTAGAGTATCCGTAGTAGGAAATTTTAAAATTTATATAACTATTCTGACTCCTGTTGGTAGTATGATGATTTATTATGCAAGACAATTATGACTACTTTATATTTGGTTAATTGTATATATGGATTTGCAGTTGGTAAGGCTTACTACAGTGTCGGTGGCCTTAAGCCTACCCATTCCCTAGTCATGGGTCACGGGCCCCCCAAAGTGGGTCGTGACAAAGTTGGTATCGAGCTTAGGTTTAGTTTTTCCTTGACCTAGGTTAGCTTTCTAAACTACTCTGCGGGAACTAGGAAAAATTGAGTCTGTCCTTGCATGTTTCCGTTGATTCTAGTATTTGCTATCACGTTAGAGTACATTAGGTTAATAACTTGTTCATTTTCGCTCTTGCCAATCTGAGAACGAGCGGTTGCGACGTTGGCCCGGAAGGCGAAGATGAGTTTTCTGCTCGGACGGCTCCTCCCGGACCCGACCCATGGTACTAGAAGGCGAGGTAGGCCTCGGCGGCCAAACCGGATCGGGGGCGAGGCTCGGAGGTACATGGTCTTTATCGATGACCGGGATGCGAGAGGGCCTTAGAGCGTTGCTAGTCTTCCAGTCGCTTAGGGTGCTGAGGAAGTCGTGCTAGTGGGTCCCAGGTATCGGGAATCCGGACGATGTCCCTATGTCCGAGTATACCAAGTTAAGACTGTGGAGTTTGATGGGACAGTCCGGAGACCCTCTGGACTTTTTGGATGAGGTTGAAAGAGGGCATCCGATTTGCCTTTATTCGACAGGGAGGACCATCGAGATGGCCGGGTTTTCCTTGAAGGGAATAGCATCCCGGTGGTTCGGAGATTATATCCGCCCTTTCCGGATGGGTTGTCGTTGAGGCAATTCAGATGATTCAAAGAGTACTTCATCCCTTTCGGTGTAAGGCGGAGGTCAGGGAGAGGTTTGAAAGGTTAGTTAAGGGAGAATCATCTGTGGCTGAATACACGGGCAATTTGTTCAAATTTGAGTAGGTATGCACCTTATACTTTGTAGGGACTGAGGAGCAGAAGAACAACAAATACATTTCAGGGCTCGGCCCAGAGTTTGTTTCTTTGGTTCAATCTAGGAGGAGCAGCTTCCTAGAAGTTACTTGACATGGCGAGGGGATGGAGATGGCCTACGAGGGTTTAGTCAAGGGACCGGCGATGGTAGGAAGAAGAAAACCGGGGTTGAGGTCGGTCCGGTCGCGACTGTCGTCGTACTATGGTAGTGGAAGTTACTGCGGAGGTGCACCACCAGGCCGTGCAGAGAAGTCACCGCATCCACAGAAAGGGTAGGCGTAATCGAAGGAGTAGCCGAGGATTCAGACCTAGTCAGGGCTTTAGTGGTAGTGGGCAGAGTTCAGGCTACAGCAGCTCTAGTTCTGGGGTCAGCACTTGTCAGATGTGTGGCAGGTCACATTAGGGACCGTGCCTAACATCCAGTGGAGCCTGTTTTAGGTGTGGTGAGATGGGACATATGGCTCGAGAGTGTCCTTGCTATTTCAGTCGACCAGCTTTTCCACAAGGCTCGTCCGCTAGTGCGACCCGTCCAGCTTTTCCTGCAACCCCGGGACATTTTCAAGATGGATCTCAGTTTGTTGGCCAGCAAGGCCGTAGTTTTAGAGGTAGATCTTGGGAGGCGGTGCAGGCGGGGTTCAAGGTCGAGCTTGTGGTCTCAGCGGTCGGTAGGGGCAAGCTAGAGTGTTTACCCTTACTCCTCAAGATCATGAAGCCTCAAATCTTTGTGGTGTCGGGTACTATTCTTGTTTGTCATTCTGAGGCTAGAGTTTTGTTAGACCCTGGGGCTACCCATTCTTTCGTATCGCCTAGTTTTGCCTTAAGATTGGATGTCCAGCCCGTTAGGCTTCGAATTCCGATGTCGGTCACTATGCCATTAAGTAAGGCCTTAGAGGCCCGATGTCGTGTTTTCGTGTCCGGTGTCTGTTGAGGGATGAGATTTGGTTGCTGACCTAATTCTTTTAGATGTAATGGATTTTGATGTGATATTGGGAATGGATTGGTTAGCTATGCATTTCGCCATGTTGAATTTGCAGGGAGAAACAAGTGACTTTTCGAATTCCACGGAGACTCAGAGTTCTATTTTAAAGGTGAGCAGATACCTTCTCCCTCGAACCTCGTGTCAGCGATTGCAGCTAGGCGGATGCTTCGCCGTGGATGTTAGGGATATTTGGCTTTGGTTAGGGATACCTCTGCAAGGAAAGGTTGCGTCGAAGACGTTCCGGTGGTTTGCGAGTTTCCTGATGTGTTTCCAGAAGAACTACATGGATTGCCGCCCAATAGAGAGATAGAATTCTGTATCGGCGTGATCACAAGACCTATTTCTTTGCCGCCCTATCAAATGGCACCGGCCGAGTTAAAAGAGCTAAAGGAGCAGTTGCAAGACCTCCTAGATAAGGGTTTCATTAGACCTAGTATGTCTCCTTGGGTTGCTCCTGTTCTATTCGTAAAGAAGAAGGATGGTACCTTGCGTCTTTGCATCGATTACCGGCAACTAAATAAGGCGACGATTCGTAACCGGTATCCGCTTCCTCGCATCGATGACCTACTCGATCAGCTTCAGGGAGCTGTGTATTTCTCCAAGATTGATTTGCGATCGGGGTATCACCAGTTGAGGATCCGTGGTGAAAACGTGCCAAAGACGGCGTTCAGGACGCGTTATGGGCATTATGAGTTTCTGGTGATGTCGTTTGGACTCACTAATGCCCCTGCGGCTTTCATGGATTTGGTGAATCGAGTGTTCAAGGAATTTCTGGATCGTTTTGTCATTGTATTCATTGATGATATCTTGGTTTATTCCAAAAGCGAAGAGGAGCACGCGTGGCACTTGAGGATAGTACTTCAGACTTTGAGGGAACATCAATTGTGAGTTCTGGTTGGAAAGCGTTGCTTTTCTGGGGCACATAGTGTCTAAAGAGGGTATTCAGGTGGACCTTAAGAAAGTGGAGGCGGTGGTGATTGGCGAGGCCAACCCGGTGGTGAAGTGCGTAGCTTTCTAGGGTTGGCAGGCTACTACCGTCGATTTGTGCAAGACTTTTCGAGGATAGCAGCGCCTTTGACTAAGTTGACTCAGAAAAATATCAGGTTTCAGTGGACTGATGCGTGTGAGAGAAGCTTTCAAAAGTTGAAGGAATTTGTTTGACTTGACTCCGGTGTTGACCTTACCTTCTGGGACTGGTGGATTCACGGTGTATTGCGACGCTTCTAGAGTGGGTTTGGGTTGTGTTCTGATGCAAAATGGAAAGGTAATAGCTTATGCGTCTAGGCAATTGAAGAAGCATGAACAAAATTACCCGACCCACGATTTGGAGATGGCAGCAGTAATTTTTGCATTAAAGATTTGGAGGCACTATCTCTATGGAGAGACGTGCGAGATTTATACGGATCATAAAAGCTTAAAGTATATTTTTCAACAGAAGGATTTGAACCTGAGGCAGAGAAGGTGGTTAGAGCTTCTGAAGGACTATGATTGTAATATTCTCTACCACCCGGGTAATGCGAATGTTGTGGCTGATGCTTTGAGCAGGAAGTCGGTAGGTAGTCTTGCTCATGTCAGTGTAGAGAAGAGACCGCTGATTAGAGAGTTGCATGAACTGTATGATCAAGGGTTACAGGTGGAGATATTAGAATCGGGTGCATTATTAGCACATTTCTGGATTAGATCTGTGCTTGTGGACAAAATCTGGATGGCTCAGAATCAGGACCCACAGTTGCAGAAAATCTTAGAAGATGTGCAGCAGGGTCGAGCTAATAACTTTGTTATAAATGATGATGGCACCCTCATGATGGGCTCTAGGTTGTGTGTTCCCGATGTGGATAATCTCAGGAAGGAGATTTTAGAAGAAGCTCATTGTACAACTTACAGCGTGCATCCGGGCTCCACAAAGATGTACCATGATTTGAAAGGAAATTATTGGTGGAGGCGGGATGAAGAGAGATGTAGCGAGTTTGTCTCCAAATGTCCGGCGTGTCGTGAGGTTAAATTAGAGCATAAGAAGTAAATGCAGTTTCTGCGACGCTTCCTATACCAGAGTGGAAATGGGAAAGGATTACTATGGATTTTGTATCAGGTTTACCCAAGACTTTTGCTGGTTATGACTCCATCTGGGTAATTATGGATCGATTGACTAAGTCAGCGCATTTTCTTCCGGTAAAGACTACCTACTCTGTAGCTAAGTATGCAAGAGTGTATCTGGAAAGGATTGTCAGTCTTCACAGCGTCCCGGTTTCCATAGTGTCTGATAGGGTCCGCAATTTACTTCAAGGTTTTGGAAAAAGTTACAAGAGGAACTTGGTACCAGGTTGGACTTCAGTACGACCTTCCATCCTCAGACGGACGGACAATCAGAAAGGACTATTCAGACCTTAGAGGATATGCTTCGGATGTGCGTGATAGACTTTGGTGGTCAATGGGATTGGTATCTACCGTTGGTCGAATTTGCGTATAATAACAGCTATCATGCAAGTATCAAAATGGCACCTTCGAGGGCCTTGTATGGTCGGGAAGTGTAGATCCCCCGTATGTTGGGAAGAAGTTGGTGAGCGGAAGTTAGCGAGGATCGAGGTGGTTGAGATCACTTGAGAAAGATTACAGTTATTCGCGTGAAGATAGCTTTTAGTAGGCAGAAAAGTTATGCGGATCCAAAGCGGAAGCACGTGGAATTCAGTGTTGGGGAATATGTATTCTTGAAGGTGTCTCCTATGCATGGTGTGTTGCGGTTCGGCAAGAAGGGCAAACTGGCACCTCGTTATGTGGGACCCTTTGAGGTTATTGACAGAATTGGAGATGTGGCATACAAGCTGGACTTGCCGGCGAACTTCTCGCATGTACATCCGGTATTCCACATATCGATGTTAAGAAAGTATATTTCAGACCCTTCGCATGTGTTACAACCACAAAATGTGGAAGTTAGTGAAGATTTGACTTACGAGGAGCAGCCAGTCAGGATCGTGGATACTCAAGTTCGCCAGCTGCGCTCTAAAATTATTCCGATGGTCAAAGTTTTGTGGCGGAATCATTTGTCTGAAGAGTGTACCTGGGAAACTGAGCAGGAAATGAGAAGTCTCTACCCTCATTTATTTCAATCCTAAGTGGGCCATGGTTTAAAATTCGAGGTCGATTTTTTTTTTCTAAGGGGGGTAGAATGTAACACCCTTACTAAATATTTATATATACAAAAATTATTTTTCTCCTCTCTCTCTCTCTCTTTTCCCTCCCCTTCCCCTCTCCTTTTCCTCTTTTTCCTTTTCCCTCCGGTAGCCACCGTTGCCTCACGTTTAGCCCGCTATCATGGCGTCTTTCCTCTCACTTCTAGCCGGCGTTGGTGAAGGTAGGGAGTTGTCTTCGCCGTTCGGCCTCTTGCCGGCTTGTTTTCGGCGATCAGACACCGGGATCGGACCCCCCACCCCCGAAAACCGAGGAAGCCACCCTCCTTCGTCGGAAAATCCTTGCCGGCAGCCATGGAAAGTGTCGCGTGAGCAGCGACTTTCCAGCCCCGATCCGCCTTAGGCCCTTTCCGCCAAAACTCTTGTACTTCTAGACTCCTCGCAACTTGAGCTTCACGTAGGCGCTTGGATTCGAATTGACAACCTTTGTTGGCGGGGCCGGCTTAGGACCCAGTGTTTTCGAGCGTGAAATATTTCAATTTTTAACTCGGTATAATTTTATTTTAGATTCTGAAAATTTTGTTATAATATTAGAAAGTTATTGTGGCTATTAATTGCTTGTGTTGGGTAGTCTAAAAATAAATCAAATTAAATTGTTTGGATTGTGGTGTTTTGGAGTCGGGAAAATATTAATGCGATTCTTGTGGCCCGGCTCCTGTTATTAAATTCCGGCATGTTTGATATGTTTTTAGCAGTCCTGGACCCGTTTTGAGGGGTAAATATCCAAAATTTAGGGGAGGTTCACATCAAACTTTGTGATTCCTCGAGTCCAATTAAATTCTAGGCGGTCGACCTTAGGGTCTAAGTTTAGGAAGAATTTTGAATGTCTATTAATTGTATGTCTTTTGTTATTAGATAATTCAGCCTTCCCTTGACTCCACCGAGAGGCGTAGGAGCGGACTGTGGAACGCATCAAATCATGAGTTAAAGTCATTTAATCTTTGCGCTATTGCTAGTCCGATTTTAATATGCTATTTAGAATTTGTGCTTAATATGATTATTAGTATCGCAAAATAAATGATTTCACTTGATTATTAATATTTGAAATAATATAAATATTATTATTAGTATGTTATAATAAGACAAACGTTATTATTTTTCCCCTCACAAATTGCACGTTGTTTTATCTTAAATCTTTAATCTTTATTTCCGATATGTGTTGGATGAGTTCATCGGATAATGATATTTATTATATGTGATGATTGTGTCTTGGGAAGCGTGGCTTGTAGAACATGCCTTTGATGGGTTACATCGGGACGCATGCGGTAATGATCATGGACATGTAATAAGATATTTATGGGTTTCCCACGGTGAGCATGGCTCTCTGGGCTGATTTGTGTAAATTCGCCGGGAGGTAAGGTCCCTGGTCGAGCATTGCTCTTGGGGGCGCCGACTTATTTGGATACTTAAGTGACCGGTGGAGGTAAGGTCCCCGGTCGAGCATTGCTCTCGGGGCGCCGATCTTATTGGATTAAGAGAGCCGAATGGCTACTAGATTTCTTATTTGGATACTTAAGTGACCGGTGGAGGTAAGGTCCTGGTCGAGCATTGCTCTCAGGCGCCAGTCTTATTTGGATTGAGAGAGCCAAAATGGTTGTTAGAATTTGGGGTTAGGGTTCTACTTAGCCACACGTCCCGTGAAAGTAAAAATGTCTTTATTTATTTACACTCTCTTCTTTTATCATTTTATTATTATGGTGTATGATTATATATTATGATTGCAATTATATTCAGAAATTGGTATATTGTTCTGAATAATTAATATATCATGTGAAGGTTGCAATAGTTCTTAGATTATTTGATTTTGACTCACTCTCGGGGTATCGGTTGTAATTTTTTCAGGTGATAGTTAAAGACCTTCGCCATCGCACATTCGGCGGTCCGACTTCTTCTTCTTGGACTTTTGTAATTATCTTGTACTTCTATACTTGTCATTTTTACTCTAGAGTATCCATGATGGGAAATTTTAAAATTTATATAACTATTCCGACTCCACATTGGTAGTATGATGATTTATTATGCAAGACAATTATGACTACTTTATATTTGGTTAATTGTATATATGGATTTGCGGGTTGGTAAGGCTTACTACGGGTTTCGGTGGCCTTAAGCCTACCCATTCTCTAGTGCCGGTCACGGGCCCCCAAAGTGGGTCGTGACATGTTCTATCGCCGTCTCATCCCGAGTCAATATGCAATCGTAAAATATTTTTTCATCTATAATACAGTTATTTAGATGAATAGTAAATAAATAAATAATTTAAATCTATAAATCAATTAATCAGAATTACTATATAAAATTTCAGCATGACACATGTATAGAAGATATATGACTTTAACTCACAGTTCTGATGACCCCTCTTGCTCTGCTCCTAAGCCTCGGGTGGAGCAGACTGAAATGATGGATTATCTATTCATGGGAATAATTCAATCAATAAAATAACACATTAATAAATAACCCTAGGCCTAGACTCCTAGAATTGACTGTATAAGAATCTTGACTCGGAAAAATTCTATAGAAGAATTCGATAAAACCTCTCAAAAAATACGGACATTTACCCCCATATAATGGATCCAGAAACACTTCTAATATTCATCAATTAACTAAAGAGAGTCGGGCCACCAAAACTACATCATTTTTTCTGACTCCGCAACACACCATAGATCACATTTATTTTACAGACGGTCCGATATAGTATTTATTTCGACAATCAACCCACATATAATTTTTAGGTATTTAAACTAATTCAACTCTATCACATCCACCACAAAATAATACAATAATTAAAAAATATAAATTCTTAATTAACAATCTCTAAAATTAACAAGCTAAAAGAATTACCGAGATGCTTGATAAATCGGTCGACTACTTACCGAAATAATGCGCAGACGATGATTCTAGCATCTGATTCTCCAATCCAGTCCTTGATCATCCAAAAATATCACAAACAGTTTCGACCGTCGATTTTCAAACGGAATCCGATCACGGTAAAATTAGTGCCATTGGAAAGCTTGAGATGGGAGGAGTCTAAACGTGTCTTCTGATCAGTCTAACCTCGCCGGAGATATTTGGAAAAGCCCAAAAACTCATATGCCTTCCCTTCGCCTGAACTCTCTTCTCCGTCCACCATTTTCGGCACTACCACCGCCGAAGTGAAGCTTAGGCCGAGCGGAGTCATTTGCCACAAAAAACAGTGGCTACCGATGCTGGAAACACCATGAACGGTGTCAAAAAGGCTGTTCTGTTGCCTTCTTTCCCATTTCCACCCATCGTTGCCTCAGGTTCTTTGCCTCGCCGTGCTTGGTTGATACGCTTCTCTAGCCGTCGCCACAGCACCTCAAACGCGACTCCTCCTCCACCTGCCATTGATGGCAGCTCTACCTTCCTCTCCTTCTTCTTCTTCTTCTTCTTCTTCTTCTTCTTTGCCCCTTTGTCTTTCTTTTTTTCCTTTCTTTCTCTATCGCAAGTTGGTCCTCCAACTTTCACTTAACAACCATTTAGTCCCTCATTTTTTTTAATTACTAATTATTACCCCCTGCAAATTCTTATTTAACCCTCCAGCTTTTCTTTAGTATTTCAATTAAGCCCCTAACTACTTGTTTTGGGCCAAATTAAATTATTAAAAATAAAGAGTTACTTATTTACCCTTGCTTTTAATGGTAATATTACTAAAATGTCCCTACAAACATAATTAATTCTAAACATACCAACCATAAAAATTCTCATTTAAACTCCATATTAATGCAATTCTACATTTAGCCCCTATCTCATATTTAATTGCCAAATTAATCCTAATACTTATTTAACTTAAATAATCAATTTGTTGACTATTTTTCAGTTTAGTCTAATACCATTTGCTAATTAAAATTTGAGTATGACCTATATACATAAAAAAAAAAAATTATCCTCCATGGAACTCTTTTAGTTAATTACTTGAAAATCAAACTAATTAAATATAGTTAAATAAATCTTTTTAATTTTATCTAGCATTAAAATCCTATTTAGTTATTATTATTATTATTATTAAAAGAAAAATATCGAGTATTACATATTAATCTTTTCATCCTCACTTTATCATTTTTACTCTATTATTTATTTTTTTTCATCTCTCTTTAATTTTTCTTTTCTCTTTTTATTTTTTCCTCTCTCATTTAATTTTTATTCTCTATTATTTTTTTCCTTTTTCTTCTCTCTCCATTTATTTTTTTATTATTTATTTCTTATTTCTCCATTCTTTTGTTTTTCCTTTTTACAGATTTTGTCACGATCCAATCTTTAAGACTATAATCGGCACTAGAAAATAGATAGATAAAAGTCCACAGAAATTGTAACAAGGCTAATCTCAATATTAACTTCAAATATAAGCATCAATAACCATAACATTCGATATAAATCAAAATCATTCTTATGTCAAATGTCAATCCAAGTACTAAGACAATATTTAGTCAGCATTCATGATCCATCATATATGTATTACCATATTGATAAATATAATATAAAATCCTAACTTATGTAATACCTTGGTAGTGTCTAGAAGTAAAATACAAAATATATAGAAAAATATAATTATATTGAAGCTGTGAGAGAAGGAAGTAGGACTGATAAAATGATGAAGCTGTGAAAGTTCTATGTAACACCCGGAAGTTTTATATATTTAATAATGAGTTTTTATTTAAGTTAATTTTAGTCTCATTATTATTGGGTTTAATTTAAAATGATTATATTTTGGTTATTCAAATTTTTCCAAATGCATATTTATATAAGTAAAATTATATATTGGAAAATTATGGTAGAATTGTAAAGGATGTGTTTATAAAAGAAATTTGGAAAAATTGATTATTTAATTTAATTGTGTGTTAGGACTAAATTGGAAATTTATTTTGGAATAAGGATTGAAAGTATAATTTTATTTTTATGGGGTTTTAATGGAAATTTGTGAGTTTGGTATTTTCGTAAATAAATATGGTCGGGGGTATTTTTGTAATTGTGTATTTTCGGTGAATTCTAATTTGGCCCAAAATTAAATAGTTAAGGGCTTAATTGTAAGGCTAAAAAGAAGTTTGGGGGTTAAATTGGAATTACGGGATGAAATTGTAAGTAATTAAGAAAGTTGAGGGACCAAATTGTAATAAGGAAAAGTTCGGGGGCCTAATGTCGATATTGAAAGAAAAGAAGTCGGGGAAGAAGAAAGGAGGAGAGAGAGAAAGTCGGCGTCGGGAAGAGAGAGAAGGGGCGTTCGGCGTCGTGGCGGCCGTCGGGCGTGGGCGTTGGTAGAGGCGGCGTCTTGTTGGCGGGGCAGCAATGACGGCAGCGGCCAGCTCCGGCGGCGTGAGCGCGTAGTTCTTGGCGTGTGGCGGCTTCAGGCGTGTTCCGGCCGTTCCGGCGTTGTTGGCGGCCGAGTTGGGTGGCGATCGGCTCCTCTCGGCGAGGGCTTTCTTTTAGTAGCGGTGGCGGCCTTTGTGGTGGCCGGAGACGGAAGATCTGGTGGAGAGAGAAAATGGTGGCAGCCGGCGTGTTTGGGCTTTTCCGGCCAGCTCCGGCGGAGGATGGATGATCGGAGGATGTATCCCGACTCTCCTCAGCTCAAGCTTCGCGATGGCACTAGTTTCGTGGCGATCGGGTTTCGTTTGCGAATCGACGGTCGAGATCGTCCGCAAATCTCTCCGGATGATCGGGTGTCAGATCGGAAAATCGGAAGCGGGGATCGTCATCAGCGCGTCGTTGTGAGTCCGATGGTGTGTTCGGATCGTCGATCGGACTCCGGCGGCTGGAGGCGAGTCGACCGAGCGACCGAGCGTCTTGGTAATTTTCTTTGGCCCGTTATTTTTAGAAATTCTTAGTTTAATTGTGTCTTTTGGTTTATATTGTGTATTTGATGGTATTTGTAAGTCATAAATAATTGTCTGTCAGTTGCCTGCCTTGTGTTTTGTGCTGTGTGGCGGAGTCGGGAAATAGTGAAGTTTGGGGACCCGACTCCCGTTGTTTTAATTGTAAGTATTTGGAGTGTTTTTCTGGCAGGTCCTGGACCCGTCTTTACGGGGGGTAATGTTCGTGTTGTAGGGGAGGTTCTGCCGGATTTTCGGTAGAATTCTCCCGAGTCGAGATTCTTAGACAGTCAGTCCTAGGAATCTAGACCTAGGATCTATTGTAATTGTTTCATCGTTTTGATAAATTGTTTTCCGTGATTAGATGATCTGTCTGGCTCGCTCCTACACGAGACACCTAAGCCGAGCTAGGGAGGTCGCTAATTCGTGAGTTAAAGTCATATATCGTTTACGCACGTGTCATGCATAAAATTTGATTTGCTCTGTGAATATTTATTTGCAATTTCAATTTTCATTCAATTATTATTATTATCATTTGCATGATGCTTTTAATTACTATTTAAATATGTTTTCCTTTATTACCAATTTTAATATTGCATGATGACTCGGGATGGGACGGTAGAACATAGGAGTTGGATGAGTGTCCAATATAATATGAGAGAGATAAGAAAAGGGTAAAGAGGTAAAAATTTTGAGAAAGAAAGATTAGGACGCATACGGTGAGCATCGCTCTCTGGGCTTAGTAGAGTGTGGTTGCTTGGGAGTAAAGGTCCACTGGTCGAGCATTGCTCTCGAGCCGGCTTATTTGGAAATTTAAGTGACGGTGGGTAAGGTCCTGGTCGAGCTTGCTCTCGGGGCGCCCGATCTTATTGGATTAAGAGAGCCGAATGGCTACTAGATTTCTTATTTGGATATTTAAGTGACCGGTGGAGGTAAGGTCCTGGTCGAGCTTTGCTCTCGGGGGCGCCAGTCTTATTGGATAAGAGAGCCAAAAGGCTAAAATTTGAGAGTTAAGTGGACTGGAGGTAAGGTCCCTGGTCGAGCTTTGCTCTCTGGGGCGCCGATCTGTTGGAATGAGATGATAGAGTTGAGGTTAGTTGAGACATAAGTGTTGAAATAATCGAGATTTTAGAGTTGGGATTAGAGTTCTCTGAAGTACTCATCCCGTTGCATGTGGAATAAATTTTGTTTAAGCATGGCATGACACATATGTTTTAACATGACACGTATGGTTCGCGTGATTTATTAATTATTTTAAAATTAAATGAATGTGACATTGAGATATTTGAAACTGTTTTAGATGTATGATTTTAACTCACTCTAGACCGGTCTCCATTTATTGTTTTTCGGATTCGTATTTAGTTCTCTCGCGACTCTTATTCAGTAACTCCTTCATCATCGGGTGATGTATTTGATTTGGTATGTAAATTGGTAAATCTTAGATTCTCGCGGTAGTAATTAGTATATGTATCAGTTGTAAATTTTACCGAGCTTGGGTCTCGCCTTAGTATTTTCCGGTAGACCAAGTAATTTTATAAAGTGTAACTATTAAGATAATTTATGGTTTTAATAATATAAATTTGAGTTGAGATTTGTTTAAATCCGGTGAGTGTCGGGGCTTACTACGGGTTTCGGTGGCCTTAAGCCTACCCATTCCTAGTCTTGGGTCACGGGCCCAAGGTGGGGTCGTGACAAAGTTAGTATCGAGCTTAGGTTTAGATTTCCTTCGACCTAAGTTAGGATTTTTCTTAGTACTGCGGAGTTAGGATCATGTCTGTCTTGTTGTTTTCATTGACTCCGGTGTTTGACCTTCACTGTTAGAGTCGGTCTTTCCTTTCTTGTAAGCTTGTCCTTGGTGCTTTGAGAATGTGCCTTGTAGCGATGGGAGATCCGAGCGCGATAGACTCGTCATTTCTTCAAGTGATTAGTGCGATCCGCCTTTAGAAGCTTTGATTGTTGTTTCCGATGGTGGGCACCGCAGTCAGTTTTAGTGTAGGCGTGGTTGCGGTCGTGTCATGGGCGCCTCGTCATCGCATCGGGCATCGTCTTATTGAGTGGCGCGAAAGTAGTGCACGGGAAGTCGAGTAGATGTCGGAGCTCTATGGTTGAGTTTTGGTGATTGTAAGAAGCTTAAGAAAGGTGGCGGGGAGTATTTTGGACGCTCGGAATCCGGAGAAACTTAAGCGAACATTATTTATTTTTCTAAGTAGAACAAGTGTTTTAAAATACAATATTACTTGATCCCGTAAGAATGCATTATGGCATTTCACTGTTAGGCATGCATAAATTCATTTTAGGACATGCATCATACATTGTGCATTGCAACCCTTGGTGATAGGGGGCATCATCACCCTGGCGCGCGATATTGTAGAATTTTATATAAAGAAAAATGGCTAGAGATTTTACGATTTTGTAAAAGTATTTTTCAAGATAATAAAGTTTTTTATCAGTGATGATTATAAAGTAAATAAATAAGTAAATTCTTCAAAGTAAATAGTGTTAGCTTGAGAATTCTCTGGATGACGAGCTGAGTTGCCGTGAGAGTAAGTCTGTGGAGCTGTAGGCCCCATGTTAGATTAAGGGAGGCTTTTGGATTTCAGTCAAGGAGGAATCTTGTGTCAGGATGGCATGGGTTATGTCGGTTGATGCGATCAGATGGATGTTATGTCGAGGATGATGTGATGTAGATGTTAAGGATTTTTTTTTCTGTACGTGCAAGGGGCGCGTCATTAGGAAGGAAATTTGGTGAGTGGATTTTTGGCAGGATCAGAATTGGCCCTTCTTGTGTGGAAACCCTTGGTTTTGTCGGCAGTTGGTGAGGTGGCATGTAAGTTGGACTTACGCCAAGTATTAGTCATGTTCTCTGAGGTTAAATCCAGTTGTTTGTAAGTCTGAGCTGAGGAAGTGTATTTTCGATCTTTGCTCGTGTTGGACCCTTAGTGAGTGGAAGCAAGTGAAGATTTGGTTTCCGAGGAGTAGTAAGTGAGGATCGCGGATTTTCAGGTTCGCCAGTTTTATTTAAGGGTTTTATTGATGAGTCTTGTGGTTTAGTTTAGTTTCTGCCGAGGAAAGTTTCCGAGAAGCCGAGTTGGAGATGAGAGGTTCCTAATTAGTTTCAGTCTTAGAGTGTAGCCCCTTTTCTTTAAAATTCGAGGACGAATTTTTTTTTAAGGGGGGGAGAATGTAACACCCGGAATTTTTATATATTTAATAATGAGTTTTTATTTAAGTTAATTTTAGTCTCATTATTATTGGGTTTAATTTAAAATGATTATATTTTGGTTATTCAAATTTTTCCAAATGCATATTTATATAAGTAAAATTATATATTGGAAAATTATGGTAGAATTGTAAAGGATGTGTTTATAAAAGAAATTTGGAAAAATTGATTATTTAATTTAATTGTGTGTTAGGACTAAATTGGAAATTTATTTTGGAATAAGGATTGAAAGTATAATTTTATTTTTATGGGGTTTTAATGGAAATTTGTGAGTTTGGTATTTTCGTAAATAAATATGCTCGGTGGGGGTATTTTTGTAATTGTGTATTTTCAGTAATTCTAATTTGGCCCAAAATTAAATAGTTAAGGGCTTAATTGTAAGGCTAAAAAGAAGTTTGGGGGTTAAATTGGAATTCTGCGGGATGAAATTGTAAGTAATTAAGAAAGTTGAGGGACCAAATTGTAATAAGGAAAAGTTCGGGGGCCTAATGTCGATATTGAAAGAAAAGAAGTCGGGGAAGAAGAAAGGAGGAGAGAGAGAGAGAGTCGGCGTGGGAAGAGAGAGAAGGGGCGTTCGCGGGCGTGGCGGCCGTCGGGCGTGGGCGTTGGCCGACTTGAGGCGGCGTCTTGGCAGCGGCAGCGGCAGGCCCAGCGGCGTGAGGCGGCGTGTGTGGCGGCTTCAGTGTTCGCTTCCGGCGTTGTTGGCGAGTTGGGTGGCGATCGGCTCCTCTCGTGAGGGCTTTCTTTTAGTAGCGTAGCGGCCTTTGTGGTGGCGGAGGCGGAAGATCCGGTGGAGAGAGAAAATGGTGGCGTACGGCGTGTTTGGGCTTTTAGAGCTCCGTGGAGGATGGATGATCGGAGGATGTATCCCGACTCTCCTCGGCTCAAGCTTCGCGATGGCACTAGTTTCGTGGCGATCGGGTTTCGTTCGCGAATCGACGGTCGAGATCGTCCGCAAATCTCTCCGGATGATCGGGTGTCGGATCGGAAAATCGGGCGGGGATCGTCATCGGTAGCGTCGTTGTGAGTCCGATGGTGTGTTCGGATCGTCGATCGGACTCCGGCGGCTGGAGGCGAGTCGACCGAGCGACCGAGCGTCTTGGTAATTTTCTTTGGCCCGTTATTTTTAGAAATTCTTAGTTTAATTGTGTCTTTTGGTTTATATTGTGTATTTGATGGTATTTGTAAGTCATAAATAATTATGCATGGGTTACTGCCTTGTGTTTTGTCTTTGTGTGGCGAGTCGGAAATAGTGAAGTTTGGGGACCCGACTCCGTTGTTTTAATTGTAAGTATTTGGAGTGTTTTTCTGGCAGGTCCTGGACCCGTCTTTACGGGGGGTAATGTTCGTGTTGTAGGGGAGGTTCTGCCGGATTTTCGGTAGAATTCTCCCGAGTCGAGATTCTTAGACAGTCAGTCCTAGGAATCTAGACCTAGGATCTATTGTAATTGTTTCATCGTTTTGATAAATTGTTTTCCGTGATTAGATGATCATACATTCGGCTCGCTCCTACCGAGACACCTAAGGCCGAGCTAGGAGGTCGCTAATTCACGTGAGTTAAAGTCATATATCGTTTACGCACGTGTCATGCATAAAATTTGATTTGCTACTGTGAATATTTATTTGCAATTTCAATTTTTCATTCAATTATTATTATTATCATTTGCATGATGCTTTTAATTACTATTTAAATATGTTTTTCCTTTATTACCAATTTTAATATTGCATGATGACTCAGGATGGGACGGCAGTAGAACATAGGAGTTGGATGAGTGTCCAATATAATATGAGAGAGATAAGAAAAGGGTAAAGAGGTAAAAATTTTGAGAAAGAAAGATTAGGACACATACGGTGAGCATCGCTCTCTGGGCTTAGTAGAGTGTGGTTACTTAGGAGTAAAGGTCCCTGGTCGAGCATTGCTCTCGGGGCTTATTTGGAAATTTAAGTGACCGGTGGAGGTAAGGTCCACTGGTCGAGCTTTGCTCTCGGGGGCATGATCTTATTGGATTAAGAGAGCCGAATGGCTACTAGATTTCTTATTTGGATATTTAAGTGACCGGTGGAGGTAAGGTCCCTGGTCGAGCTTTGCTCTGGGCCTTGATCTTATTGGATAAGAGAGCCAAAAGGCTAAGAGTTAAGTGGCCGATTTGGAGGTAAGGTCCCCGGTCGAGCTTTGCTCTCTGGCGCCCGATCTGTTGGAATGAGATGATAGAGTTGAGGTTAGTTGAGACATAAGTGTTGAAATAATCGAGATTTTAGAGTTGGGATTAGAGTTCTCTTGAAGTACTCGTCCCGTTGCATGTGGAATAAATTTTGTTTAAGCATGGCATGACACATATGTTTTAACATGACACGTATGGTTCGCGTGATTTATTAATTATTTTAAAATTAAATGAATGTGACATTGAGATATTTGAAACTGTTTTAGATGTATGATTTTAACTCACTCGGCGGTCTCCATTTATTATTTTCGGATTCGTATTTATTAGTTCTCTCGCGACTCTTATTCAAGTATCCGACTCCTTCATCATCGGGTGATGTATTTGATTTGGTATGTAAATTGGTAAATCTTAGATTCTCCGTGAGTAGTAATTAGTATATGTATCGGTTGTAAATTTTACGAGCTTGGGTCTCGCCTAGTATTTCGGTAGGCCAAAGTAATTTTATAAAGTGTAACTATTAAGATAATTTATGGTTTTAATAATATAAATTTGAGTTGAGATTTGTTTAAATCCGGTGAGTGTCAGGCTTACTACGGGTTTCGGTGGCCTTAAGCCTACCCATTCCCTAGTGCCGGTCACGGGCCCACGGGTGGGGTCGTGACATTCTAATTATCACTTGAAAATTAATTTAAGACTGTCAGTTTCAAAAATGAATTTAAATCATATAATAAAAATACACTGTCAAATCTAGAGACAAAATATAAATATACAAATACAAATAATATGCACATGTCATATGACATCTATTAACGAAAATCCCAATTGCACAAGAAACATGACAAGAACAATAGCAAAACTATATACTACAAATCGACTGGCTAATAGGCTCTTTTAATCCAATATGACTAGTATCCAAAGAGTAGAGCTCAACTAGGGACCTTAACAAGCTTATTTTGATATAGCCAGCACCGAGAGAAGTAAGCTCGACCATCTTTTATCCGGCAACTACTAATCTCATATAGCTAGATAGATAAACTCAATCAGGATATCTCATACATATTCTATCTTACCTATCTTTGATTTTTATCGATGTGCTTACAGTCTTGATATAACCCATCAGATGCATGCTCTATTGAAGCTCTCATCCCAAAATACACATCACACTTGTTGTAACATAATAATAATAATAATATAACATAACAATAATAATAACAATAACAACAACACCGTTAACAATAGCAAGTGAAAGTCATGACATATAATCTCTTAATTATATACCTTTAATTCACACATCGGACTGACTCTTTGAGCTGCTTCTCAAATTTGGAGAGCTGCTGAATTGTTAAAATACCTAAATAAAGAAATAATTTAATTAATATAAAGGTCAACATTGATCCACTGTCCAAATAGACAGAGAAAGAGTAAGAATACAAAAAAAATCTCTTATATTCATTTTATTAGTTGTGATTTAAAGGCTTAATGAGTTGATATAACAATCCATCTCTTTCTCTTTTCATTTCTCTCACTTCAATATGTAAAAGAATGGATTTGGTAATATATGCTTTTATTATAGGTGATGCCTTATAAGGACTTCTTGGACAAACTTAAATTCAAGGAGGATGTTCGTATCCTGTGAAGTAGGAAGTTGCTAATTTTTCAGATGGATTGATACTTCTATTTGCGACAGGGCAAAACAAATAATTCTTGGCTTCTTAAGGAGGATTTCTAATATCGAAGTTGAGATGCAGAGAAGCTAGAAGAGGGAGAAATGGCTTTGGATATGAATCCTTTTTTCACCGGTGGTGATTTGCTGGAAACAATAGTCTAATGGGGATGGTATTATTGCTAAAAGTGGGTATAGTGACTGTTGTATGTATTTTGCTTGTTAGGGATAACTTATTAAACATATGTAGTATTTGTCTTAGCTATTAATCCTTTTCTTTTTGTGCTATTGGTGATGGAATATCAATTTGGGTGATAGCAAAGGATATAATTATTAACATATAATGAAATGGATGTAAAACATTGGTATTAAATTGCTTGAAAGAGAGTTCTCCTGGACACACTTAAATCTCATCGTCCGGTGGTTGATTTAAGGCTACACGGTAGTGACCACGGTGTTTAGCTGCAAGAGGGAGATGAGGGGTGTTGGGTTTGGACCTCCTATTTGGAGGACCCATCAAGGGGTACCTAATTGGTAATTTTGCAACAGTGTATGTCATTGCTCCGGCCCCAAATCTGCATATTGCATGTGTGTATATATAATTTCACATTACTTTTCTACTAAATATGTAAAAATACATTCTCAATTAAGATATACGGGTCGGGAAAATTTTTTAAATTAGTCAATACAGTAAAATAAATACTTATCAATTGAATTGGTTTAAATTAAAACTTTAACACTAAGGATAAAAATAAATAAAATTAAAATCAGGCATGAAACACATATTTAAAATAATTAGTTAATCAACACATGAATTTAATACAACAGAATATTAATTTATCAAAATATCTGTAAAAAATATAATTGGACAAAATGAAAAAAAAAAAATCAAAGTATTACACTAGAAGTAAGAAAATAATATTTCAGAAAAAAGAAAGAAGATAAGAATGAGATCCTAATATTAAAATGCAAGGCTAAGCTCTGATACCATATACTAAAAAGTTAATTTTTCTAAAAATTTAATCTGTCAAGTGAGATTTTAACAATAATTTTATATTTTTAATAAAAGTATCAACAATCACAAGAGATAAAGAAGTGAAATGATGAAGTATGTGTCAATCATCTAGTATTAAAATATATAACACTCATGCATACGTATCATTCTCCTATTAATTATGGTGTATACACCAAGTTTAGATAAGAGAAATAGTGTATTTATTATATAAAAAAAAAAAGAAAGCTAATGAAAGATTCCATTTTAAACTGATTTTCACAAAAAAAAGTAATAAAGACAACAGCGTATAATTCCGTTTGATTTGCCAACATTCACAAGTATGTTTCTTAATGAAGCCCATATTTCCTTCTTTTTTTTTTTTCTTTCATAAAATTTTTCTTCATTAATCTTGGTCTAATATGTTCTATTGCTGGGTAAATGGCATACAAAGAGTGATTATAATAATTTAAAACACCCGTCATTCTCTCATTATTCAAATATTCAAATTACTCATCATTCATTAAACAATGAAAATTCCATACATTCACAGCAGCAAAAGAAAAAATAGACAAAAAACCTTTTCCGATAGGCTTATGAGCTTATGGAGTAAGATAAATCCCTATTCATTAATAAATCTTTGCTTAATACCAAATCTATTTGGAAATGGCACCATAACCAAAAGCTCGCGCTAGAATAAACAAAATGACAGGACCCTTAATTAATGCCATTAAGAAAAGATAACCTACCTCTACTAAGACTTGTCGTCTTCTACGAAATTATAGAAAGGAAGCAATCAAATATTGGAGACAGAATATCTTGTGTATAACTCTATTGAAAAAAACTATGCACTACATACATTTATAGACAAGAACCAGATCACATACATATAAATGTACGACAAATTGATGATCACCAGAAAGACTTCAGATGAAACATAAAACTTCATTAGTATTAACTAAGCTTGATATTGCTCCATTTGTACGTTGGCTGCCTTTAAAGGAACATAATCCCCAAGATATGCCTCAAGATGGTCAGATAAGATGGACTTGTCAATATTCTCATTATGATGGGATTTGCACACAAAATAGAGAACAGTTTGGATCACAAGCCCAAAAAGAATCAGCTTAAACAACAACAACAAGCAAAGGATTCCAACCACGATTCTGATTCCTAGCCCTTCTGGCCAGCCAAACACCATATAAATCTCAAACAGAAGCTGAATCCCTAGAAAGCAAATTCCAAGCATAATAAAAAGAGCTACTGCAACCCCAATGTTACCCTTTATCAAGTTCTTGCTTTTGATCATTGCTTTGATCCCATAAATCTCCTCTAAAACAGAAACCACACTAGCCAAATGCCAAACGATGGTAATATACAAAAGGCCAACGAAGTATACGATTAACGGAATTGCAATGAATACAAACTTAATGGAACTGTTACCTATATTAACAACAACCAACAAGATGATAAGCACTACTGCTGCAATAATATTATAGACGAAAACAATAGCGAAGCTCCATAGGAAAGTGACCATAAGTCTCTTCCAAACTCTGGGAACAACACTCAAAACCTTCTTGAAGGTGATTGGCTTTGAAGTGTATATGCAGGCAATTGCATAAACAACAGCAGAAGTAGAAAGAAGGGAAAAGACAAGAAGGAAAGTGAAGTAGGCAATCTTGAAGAGCCAAAAGACAGTCCATTCAGAGGAGATGATATCAGAGAGTTTTGCATAATCTGGTGTGCCTTCTTGTAGATTATTATATAAAGTATCTTGGTTGAGAAGAATCTTGAAGAAAAGGAGTTGAGATACTTGGATGTGGGCAAGGAAGATGAAGGAAAGGGGAAGGATAAGAGCTAGGGTTATTTGGCTAAAGATTTTTCTCCATGTGAAAATGATCCTGAAGGATTGTTTCAAGATGCCAATGAACCCAATAAACTTGATCTCTTGTTGTTCCATTATGACCATTTGTTCCTTCAATCTCTCTCTCTCTCTCTCTCTCTCTTGCTTTCTTTAAAGTGAATGAGTGGTGGAGGGGAATAAGAGGATTAATATTGAAGAGGGGGAAGGGAGGACTAGATTTTTAGATAGTTTGATCTGCCAAGTAATACCCTTGATCTTTCAAGTAATTACTTGAATATGAACTAGAATTGACAAGTTGTTGGAGGGTGCAAATGGCATATAAAGGAATGGTGACTGGTGAGACATAATTAAATTTGATATGATAACTAGACAAACACATATGTTGTGCTATGCCTTCTGCTGCCAGTCACTTTCCCTTGAAGATCAGAAAATTTAAGACAAAAAAGAAGTCACCCCTTGAGCAAGAGATATATATATATATATATATGTTTGTTGCCACACCTAATTATAATTTCAATATTTTATATAAATGTAATTAAATATTTATAAACAAATATGGAAATAAATGGTAACAAATTAAGACATCAAAATCTATTTTATTAATTTATTTTAAGTTATTATTTACAATCAAAGTAATAGTTACAAATCGAATGGCATGCGTACATAAATTAGTAAATTTTTTAATATAGCACGTAAATAAATATGATATAGCTTTTCAAAATGATAAACACATAAAGGCAAAGTTGTCCTTACAACCCTACATTTTGCCTTTTTCTTTTCTTTTCAAATTAGGCCTTCCATGTCCATTTTTAAGATCTAAAATAACATAAAAACTACTTCATATATTGAATTTTGCAAACGCTTAACAGCTAAGAAAGTTTGATGATGTTTGATATGGGTATTGATGTGAGTCAAGGAAACTAAACTTGAAGGGTCTAATATTAGAAAATGCAATACTTAAAGTTTTGAGGTAAAAAACAAAAAATATTAGTTATTGCCTACATTAAATGTATATACCATTACGGATAAGTGAATAATATTTTATAATAATATTTTACCATTAAATTAATAAAAATATGTCATTTATTCATTAATTTTGATATATAAATAATTATCTAGAATAAATATAAATAAAAAAATATACTAAGAATATATTCTTATATAAATATTTTATATTTTCATATCATACTATAATAACTCAAGGACTATGTCCAATATCTAAATGTAGTAGGCGTTAAATAATCACTTATTTACATGGATATAATAACACGAGGACGGTGTTGAATTTCCAAGTAATTTCAGAGTCTTGTTGTGCTCTATGCATCTATATGAAAGCTCGAAGTCAACTTTTGCTATTACTTGGAAATTCCAATCGCACTAAGAAGATAAAATTTGAGCTAAAAATAATTAAAATTTCAAAAAAAGCTTATGATTATTTACTTTTTTTAACTGAATTGTGTCAAAAAAATTATTTTAGTATAATTTTGGAGATTATTAGTTATTTATACTAAGAATCAGATAAATCATATTGCACTGAAGACTTGAAATTATATCTAAGTTAAGGAATTTTGTTTTATATTTTTTAAAATTTTACTTATGATATATAATATGAAGTAGTATTCACATAAGAAAATATTATATAAATATTTTTATTTAATAAAAAACTATAGTGAATATTTTAAGAATAAAGTTCAATTTGCCCCTTAAACTTTTCAAAGAAAAATCAATCCACCCTTCTTGACCTTTTCTTTATTTAAATCACCTCAAAACTTTTTTTTTTAGCTCAAGTTTTCCCTTACTTGAGAGAGTACTAGTCATTCGCTTTTAACAAATAAAAAATAATCTAATAATTCTTATGAACTTATTTTATAATCTAGACATATTTTAAATATTTAATTATATTTCAAAAGATAAAAAAAGATTAATTTCACCTGTTTTTCAAATTGAATTTTATTACAGTATTTTATTATGTAGGAAAGTATATAATAATTAATCAATTAAATCAGTTAACAAATTACTAATGTTAGAATTGCATCTAATTAAAATTATAAATATATCCAGCTAATATTATGTGCACACGCGCGCACATATATATATATATGTATATAGTATTAGGAAGAATTCTTGAACTGACTAAAATAATAACTTTATAATTAATAAGTAATTGCTAATATTATTCTATCATAATACTATATAATTAAGGATTAATTTTCTAATTTTAATAGAATTAATTAAGGATTAATTTTCTAATTATAATAAAATTAATTAGTAGTTAACTTATTTCAGTCCTAATATTATCATAATTTCATATATATTCCTATACTAACCATATAAAAAATTACTAATTACTATATATCATACTATTCAACTAAAATAAATCATTTATTTAAATCATCCATTTGAGGAGTTGGATTGTTCAAAAAATTTATCTTGAGGAATTGAATCTGTAGCTAGCCAGCCAAAAGAGTGGGCACGTGACATATTTACTATCACTTTATATAATTAATTGAGTATGATTTATTAATTTCTCTCCTATATAATTAAGTAAATAGTGCACAATGATCATTACGAGACAAAAAGTAAAAAGAGAGTATAATATTTAAATTTTATTTATTGATATATTATTTTATGTGTTTATTATTATTATAATACTTCATTAATAATTGTAAGTAAATCACTTCATGTGATTAATGTACTTTTAAAATATTTTATGTACTAAATTTAAAATTCATCTCTTTTTATATTTTTTTCTTACTATTTTTTTGAAAAATAAAATTCTAATTTCATTTATGTTAATAATATTATTACTAAAATTATTATATCTATGAAGTTAAAAATTAAAATTATTAAAACTAAAATTGAAAATTTTCATATTTCTTTCTTTATTAAGATTGAGATTTTATTTCAATATTTTTATTAAATAATTCTGAAAATAATATATTAAAATTATTTTTAGAAATAAAATAAAAATAATTATTCAAATAAAATAAATTATTTTTAATAGATAAGATAAATATTTAAAGGTTAATATTAATGATAAGTCATTAAATCAAAGAAAGAAGAAATTTAAATGTTTTATAATTTTGTATAATTTAAATTTTAATATGTATAATCATCATCATTTTATATATATATATATATATATATATATATATATATATATATATATATATATATATATATTAGTATTATTATTCATTATGTGTATAATTTTATTATTATAAAAATTATAATATAAAAATATTTAATAAATTAATATATAATATAATATTTGTTAAATATATTTAATTATCTCATAAATATTCTTTTGTTGTATTGTAAGAACTCTTATGTTATTATATATTATACAAGCGAAAAGAACTTTATCTACTTGTACTTCGTTTACTTGAAAATGTCATTGACTACACTATGCAGTCTAGCTAAGCAAACATATTTTTGTATATCTATAATTGATTACTTTAGTCAGTAAAGTGTCTTTATAGGCTTGGAAATTGCTAAGTTTTTTGCAGGTCAGATTGCTGAGAAGTTCAATATTTTTATCTTTGAGATGAGATGGATCTCCTATAAAATGGAGAGAAATCGTAAGAATTAGGGTTGACACAGCATCCTCAATAGGATTTCCTAATTCATCTAAGATGGGGGTTCCTTCTATTGTGGTTTGGATAACACATAGGATTTATAGCTGCTGTGTTTGGGTGAGATGGTAATCCCACTATCATTTAAGTTGGCCTGAAAAACTGGCTATGAGGAGTTCAACTATAGCTCTATGAGAGGTACCGCTCTGGGTTTTGTAGGCATTTGATACTATGGTCATCTGTTGTAAGAGACCAAGAATGTTGTACTCAGACATTCCATCTATATTCTATTCATAGACGGAGAAGGCATTAAATCTAGATTGGCTAAGGACATTATTTCTGTTTTCTATACTTAAGTCAGGGGCAGTAGTCCTAGGAGTATGCCAAGTCAATCTAAGGGCTTGCCATTCCACTCTACTGATTTGGGAGGGTTTTTCAGTTACACTTTCTAGTTCTGAATCATTAGATTCATTGCTTTGGGCTTGTTCTATAGCACTGATATTTTTACTGCTTTGAGGAGCATCTAGTATTAGATTCTTTTGAAGACTCGAAAGTGGCTAACTTGCTAAGCTGTTCTCTGACTGCTTTAGCAAACTCATTTTGATTGTGAAATTGGTCTTGACTAGGCTTTGAAATCTAATAGGGTTTGAAGACAAAATTTTTGAGTTTCTCTATTTGACTCACCTCCCTAGATGACTAGTATTGGAGATTACAAAGGTTAAGATTGTAGTAGGTCTCTGAATCTGGCTTTCTATCCTAATCAGCTGTTTTCCTATTGTGTTAAGATAGGTATTTGAAAAATTATTCTGTCGAACAATATTTTTGATATTTTTTTCAAAATCTTCTCCTACTAATTTGTAAGGTGCGGCTTCAATTTCATTTTCTCCATAAGGAATGGTTATCTTTCTAAGAGGAGGATGTTCAGACTAGATGGTTTGGTTTTCCCCGACCTTCCACTCTAGGGCTTTGTTCCTAATGGTAATTGGACTAATGAGTTTATCTTTGAAAGGATATGAAATACTATTTTCTTTACAATAAATCTGAAACCAATCAAAAAATATGATTTGGATCTTATTTTGCATGCAAAATTCATAGTATCTTTCCTGGATACCATCTTTTTCTTTTAAATTTTTTTTAAAAAACCAAAGTTTTTTGAAATGGTTTTTCTTTGAAAAAAAATTTTCATGTAAAAGCTTTTTATTAATTTGAAAATCTTTTGAAATCATGTTGATTTCTACTTCTAGATTTTGGGTTATTGCCGATGGTGATGGTGAAGAGGGGGTAGAGATGGACTCTATATCATCATCTTTCTTCGGTTCATTGTAAACAGGTTTAGGGACATTACTTTGGTAATCAACATTTTGTAATATAGTAGTTGAACTTGGAAAATCTGATCTTAAAATTGGTTCTTTGTAAGGGGCATAGATAACATAAGGTATATTTGAAACTCTTCCAATATCTATGGTTGAAATTGAAGAACTATCATCGAAAGATCTAGAAGAAGTTGAATTCCTGTTGAATGTGAGCTTTACTTTCCCATCTGGAAACTGGGTTATGTTTCTGAGATTAGTGTTTGGTTCTGTCTGCTTTGGAGATTCAGGTTGGGTTGCTCCTTCAAGGATCCATTCTTCTGGAAGAGTGATATCTTTCCATTGAATAGTTTTTAGAATTATTGTGTTGGCTTTAGAAAGGTCTGTTTGGAGGAATAAGGTTTCTCCTTTTGGTGAGTGAAGTTTTTGTTTCGAACCAAAAGCAGAAATCATGGCTTTGTAATGTATTTAAAAATCAAAGCTATCGGGATAGACCCTTCAAGCATTTTGTAATTATGCATTTTTATCTGAAGAACAATACTCTTTAAAATATTTTTGTCATTTAAAGAAATTGTAATATTTAAAAAATAATTGAAACTAATAGGTCATTTGTTAAGACTTGATTCAACTGTACCTAACAAAGAATCATAAAAATTTATAAACCTAGCATCCCTAAGGACTGCTAAGATGGAAGTATCTAAACCTTCTCTGGTAAGGGGTTTTATTCCTACCTAGACAAGGCCTATATGGATGTATTTATAATCTTTTTCTTTATGTTTCTGGACGATTTTTAGATTTAGAAGATAGATTTCTTCAAAAGGCTTTGAAATTTAGATATCTCTTTCTTTAGTTTTGATAGTAAAATCTGTTTTGAAGATAGGAAAGTTTGAAAACTCATAAATTTACTTCTTTTGAATCTTGAGTATTTTCTAATCATCAATATGCTTTGTAAAATCTTCAATAGTGTTCTTCACTATTTACTAAACCTTTAGATCTTGAAGACTCAGAGGTATAACAGTTTAAAAAAGATTACGATCTATAAAAAAGTGGTTCTAAATTCATTTTAGAACAAATTAAAATAACTTTCTAAACAAACATGAACCAAGCCACAAGTTTTACTGTCCTTATGTCAAAAATAGGAAATGAAGAAATAACCTCAAGAAAATATCTGATTCAGATAAAACTCATTTTTTCTAATGATTTTCAAATAGAAACTATAGCCTTGTTTCATACAGGAACAGACCTCAACTGTATCAACTATTAGTTAGTTCCTAAAAGATATCATCAAAAGACAAAAGAAAGACTCACCTCTGCTAACAATTGAAAGATTAGAATTGCGGAAAAAAATCGAAGTTGCAATTCTAAACAAAGATATTGCTTTAAAAAATATTTTAAACGATTTGTAACAAATAGTTATTTTGGGGATTCTTTTTATTAATTTGATTACCCTCTTCAAAGTAACTACTGATGGTATCATTTTCAAAGCTAAAGGTTCAAAGTAGTTTTTTCTTTTTTAGAAAAACCTAAGAAAAGAAATCTCAATCTTATAAAAGCTCATTCAATTTATAATTTTGAGATAAATGTTTTAAGTAAAGGAAAGCAAACCTAGCTTTTCCATTTAAAACAAGATATGAGTTTAAAAAGAATCTAAAGACAATTGCAAAATGATTTTGTTTAAAAAAAAATTCCAATTTACAAGAAAAAATTGAAAGAGAAGTTTGTTTAGATCTTCTAAATGATTTATGAAAAGAAAACAACATATGGTAGATTTACCATATGAAAAGGAATTTAGAGAAAAACAAATCCCCACCAAAGCTAGGCCCATCCAAATGAATGAGACCTTAGAAAGACATTATAAAATAGAAATCCAAGACTTAGAGAAGAAAGGCTTAATTGCCAAAACAAGATCTCCCTGGTCATGTGCAGCTTTCTACGTCAATAAAAATAGTGAAATAAAAAGAGGTACACCTAGATTGGTAATTAACTACAAACCTTTAAATAAAGCTCTTAAGTGGATTAGATATCTTATTCCAAACAAAAAATATATTCTTCAAAAGCTTCATTCTGCTTTCATTTTTTCAAAGTTTGATATGAAATCAGGATTTTGGCAAATCCAAATTCATCCTAAAGATCGTTACAAAACTGCATTTACAGTTCCATTTGGCCAGTACGAATGGAATGTAATGCCATTTGGTTTTAAAAAGTGCTCCTTCTAAATTTCAAAAAATTATGAATGACATTTTTAGTCCTTATTCAAAGTTTTGCATTGTATACATTGATGATGTACTATTCTTTTTAAATTTTCTGGAACAACATTTCAAACACTTAGAAATATTTTTCTATGTTGTTAAGAAAAATGATTTGGTTGTTTCCAAATCCAAAGTATTTTTATTCCAAACGAAAATTAGATTTCTTGGGCACTATATCTCCCTAGGAACTATTACTCCAATTGAAAGATCTCTAGCTTTTACTTCAAAACTTTCAGATAAAATTTTAAAAAAAACCCAATTGCAAAGATTCCTTGGCAGTCTGAACTATGTCAGGGATTTTTATCCAAATTTAAACTGTTTAGCAAAACCTCTCCAGGATAGGTTGAAGAAGAATCCCCCCTGCATGGTCTGATGAACATACAAGGATTGTTCAAAGCATAAAAAAATAAGTTTCTGAAATTCTGTGTTTACGTCCATCTGCATTCAAAATAGTCGAAACTGATACATCAGATCTAGGCTATGGTGGAATTCTTAAACAAATTTAAAACAATAAAGAGTGCATTATCCAGTTTACTTCTGTACACTGGAATGATACTCAAAGAAATTATTCAACTATCAAAAAAGAAATTTTTTCAATAGTCTTATGCATTTCAAAGTTTCAAAGTGATCTTTGAAATCAAAAATTTCTTCTAAGTATTGATTGTAAATCTGCAAAAGAAGTATTGCAAAAAGATGTTCAAAACAGATTTTTGCAAGATGGCAAGCTATTCTTTCTGTCTTTGATTTTAAAATTGAATACATAAGTGGAGATTTAAATTCAATATCAGACTTTCTAACCAGAGAGTTCCTTAAAAAAAAGGAGTGTCAATGCCGCGAAAAACAAGAGCAAAAGATAAAGAAGAAAAACCAACAGCAAATGCAAAAGCTGATCAAAGCCCTAAGAAGGAGATTATTCTCTCCTCTTCAAAGCCAATCAAAACCTGGATTGAGATCATCAAGGAAGAATTAAACAAAAGCCAAGAAGAGCCAACCCAAAAGCAATTTCAAATACAAGAATGGCTTGCACAGCAACCTCCCGAGTTTTTGAAAATGGTCCAAGAATATTTAAAGACAAAACCTGTGGCTGAAGTCTAGCCAGAGATTTCTCTAAAGTCATCTTCTTCTTCAAACAAGGGTAAAGTTATACTCCCTATCCCTCTTTCAAAATCTGAGATAGTAATTTTCTCACAAAACCTATCTCACAACTCTCAAAACATTTCAAAACCGAATTCACAAAAAATAGTTGTCTCAAATAAAATTTTTCAAAACTAATAAATATGTAGAAAAATAAAATTTTCAAAGCATTTTAACTGTTGATGAAGGATTCTGTACAGAAAGTCCCTCAGAATTATTTTCAAAAGTTTTTCCTCCAGGATGGTATTTTAAACCCTGGAATAAAATAAAACCTCAGTCTTACTACCAGTCTATCTTATAAGTAACTGGTTCTGCAAAGTTTAAACACTTCAAAAAATATAAAGACCATAAAGACCCAACTTATTACACCTGTACCATCCAAAGAATCCTTCACCCTTCAGATTAGGGAATAGAATTACACTCGTCAAGATCTTTCTCAACCTCCCTTCAAAACACCTACCCCTCAAGTCTCAGTACAATCTTTAATTAATGGGATTACCAGTAAGCCTGGTTTAATACATTTCTCTTGTAAAATGAAGAACAGAGCCATTCTTGGCTTTATATGCATTTATATATATCTCTGAACTTGGTCATTTAGTCAGTTTAACACTTCAACTTTCAATGTAACCTAACAAATATCTGATTTTGTTCTTTGTGATATTTTAATACTTTAAAATGTGTTTTCATTTAATATAGCCACATGCAATACACAAGGATGTTTAAATATTCCCACTAAATAAAGTTTAGGTGTATATTAAGTTAAACTGAAAGTTAAAAGTATTTATTTATTTAATAAAATTAAAATTTAAGTGTTTGTTTGGTTAGACAAAAATTAAAATATTGAACTGACAAATTAATATAAGTTTAAGGATATAAATATGTATTTAGCCTTAATAATTCTTTCTGGTTATAGATGTGACTATTAGAGAATGATAATTCATAACTAATATGTTTAATCATTTATAAAAAATACTTTGGAATTAGTTATTTAATAGAAGTAGTTTTGCCTTTTTTAATATCATACAAAATTTATTTGTCTTCTAATTTTTATTATAGCTATTTTAAATAACTAATTTTGTTATTTACATGTAAGAATTTTAATTTTTCATATAAAAATTTTAAGTTGAATATATATTTAAAATGGTTTTTATAAACATCTTATAAACTTGATGTCTTAAATTATGTTAAGAGTTTTGAATTTCCAAATTAAACGGATTTGAAAATATGAAATATTACATGATGCAAATTTATCTTTTGTAAGATGAGAGAAAATTAATTTTGAAAATATTCTATTCAAACCTTAAAGATTTTTTACCATCATATCTGGTTTGTCTATTTTGATGAATTTATCCAAAATTTTAAATGGCTTAGCAATTTTGACCAATTGATTTGATCTGTTAAATTGTTTGATATATTTTATATAACATGACATGAAACAACTATTAGAATTAGTGTTTAAAATGCATGGCTATACCTCATCACTATTTAACAAAGTCTAATCAAGTTGGATTAATTGTTTTAATCCAAATTTAAAAATGAGAATTACACCATTTACTTTTTAATTTTTGAAAATAATATATTTTTTACTGTATATTTTAATTTTATAAAATTATACTTATAGACTATTTCATATATACTATTATTTTATATTTTGATTTTGTTTCTATGGTGTTCTACCCCTCTTTTCTTTTTTCCACTTTTTAAAAGTTATTCTTCCTCTCTTTAAGTTATCATCAAAATTTAAGACTGAAATTTTATTAGTACCGATGATGAAAAATTTTAGTTGGTTTGATAGTTAAGTGAAGAGAAAATAATACTAGTTCAAGAGTACCTCCAAAATGACCTAAGACGAAGGGAAAGGAGCCCAAAATGTGATTTGTGCGAGCCATGGGCTGAACCCTCGTGGGTTCAGGCTCAGGCTCATCTGAGCTCAGGCAAGCTTAGGGTGAGAGAGCCAGTAGTTTATGGCTTAGCCACGTTCATAAAGAAAAATCCCTTTAAATGACGTTGCAACCATTTAGGGTCTCTTAAAATATTAGAGAACTAATTCTAGCCATTTGTTTTAATTATAGTCTATTACCTCACATCTATATTCATCATTCTTTTAGGGTTAGCTAACAATTCTAAAGAGAAGAGCCAACTAAAGAAGAAAGAAAAAGGAAAATACAAAACAAACTCTTTTTTTTTTAATTCTTAATACTTAGAACACTAAAAAGGCGAGATTTAGAATAGAAAAACAAAGAAAAGACAACCTTTATTTCTTTGTTTGAGTTGATACTTGAGGGATTCTTAGACAAAGTCTCATTTTTTTCTTATACCTAATTCTATCTTTTTATTTTTCCTAAAAGATAACCGCTTGAGGGCAAAAATAAATCTTAGTCTAATTTCACAATTTTAATCATCATATTTATTATTTTAATTATTTTTATGGATAAGCATTTGTAATCTTATGATTAATTAGTGTTAAATTTAATTTTTTAGATTTCTACAAGTTCAACTCCCACAGGTTTAGCTTGTACCTACATGGTTTCCAACTTATGATCATAAAGCTTTGTCATTTTTTTTTAAAATGGAGTTAATTTGATTCTTCTTTAAATTTGAGCAACCTGAACTCACACAGGATCGTGCGAGTTTTCTTTTTATTTGTCACTTCAAGTCAAATTACAATCATTTTGATTGGTTCAAGGTCTGAAAGACCTGAACTCGCACGAGTTCACTATATACTCACACGGGTTCAAGTAGATATTAACTTTTATTTATTGGTATAGGGCTTTCCTTTTGTCGTTTTGAATTTCTGTGAGTCCGATTCCTTAGACTCGTGTGGGTTCACCCTTGGACTCGCGTGAGTTCAGCTTTATCTTAAGGACCCTCATTGATAAGCAAAAAAATGTCATTTTACCTCTAGCTAGTGTTTTCAAGTTGGACTCACATGATACCCGTGTGAGTTTAGCCCCGTGATGCCCTACTTTGCTTAATTTTAATATTATTATTAAATATTTGCTTAAGTATGTTAATCTTATCATTTATGCTTTCTATTGGTTTGTTTTCAATTGATTACAATGTTCTTTTATGATTATGCATGCTTTAAGTTATTTTTATATTTTGTTTAATAAATTATTTTTCCTTTTCTTTGCTAAATTGATTGTTTCATAATTACAGATTCTAATTATTTAGTTTAAAGACCTTAAGTGTTTGGACCATTATTAGGATTAATTAGTTGATTAGTTAATTAATTATTTTATTATTTATTTTGAGGCTAATCCCTTTCTAGATTTCTTTTCTCCTCCCTCTTTTCACATGTGATTTGTTTTTGGTCTTTAGGTTTTCACCTCACATGCTTAAGGGATTAAAATCAATTTAGGATTTTTCGAATGATCACCTCACATGCCCATTATAAAGTAAATAAAGCTTACTAATGTAAGTTTTCCACAACTTTTTTTTGTGTTTATTGTAAAAATCAAAGATAAAATGAGTCTGACACCTATATATAGGTAATAAAATTGGAATTTGATTTGATCACCTCTTATTTGAAGATGAAACCTAAGGTACCAAAGTACCTCCCTCTAGAACTAGTTTTAGATACTAATGTACCTCCTGCGGGCTAGAAAAGGTACTATTGTATCTCCTTTTAGGTTTAATTTTAGATTAGATTTATTTTCCTCACATGACATGTTTAATAAGATGAAAATTATTTGCTTTGAAATGAGTAAAAGGGACTAGGTTAAGGTAATTTTAATAGGCTTGACAAAGACTTGTTTACTCTATTAGGGGCTAAGCTCATGCCTAGGCAAATAAGGGTGCCTCATACCTTCTCTATTCGTACCTAACTTTTCCCAAAATCTCTAATATTAGAGAGGAGAAATCTTAGACTCTAAGTAAGGGATACAAAGCACTCATTCTTACGCTCCTTATTTGTCTCGACATTTTAGGTGGCGACTCCTTTTTTTTATCATCATATGATCATTGTCTCTAGAGCCCTCAACCAAAAGATCCTTCTAGAAAGGAGTCTAATATGAAGAGTAGTTCCTTGATACACTAACATGGTTACAAATCACTTGAGGTCGGGCCTGAAAACCCTACTAAGTGCTTACAATGGCGATCCATTGGGGAAAAAAGAAGTTAATTTTGAGGAGTGAATGGATCTTTGTTCACCTAGGTGATATTGATATAAGGGATATCCATATTCCACTCAAATAGGAAATGATTTGTATCGATGATGATCACCACCCTTATGCACATATTAAGAGATCAAAGATTTATCATGTCAAATAGTGATCACACTTTTCCTAACTATTGCAAAAGGGGTAAGTTCCTCCTAGTATAAAAAGAGTACTCCTTATAAAAGGGAAACTTAGATTTTTTACTAAGCCAAAGCCCATATAATGGCCTTAGTACCTTCCTCTAGCATTTACCACACCAAAATGTGCTTTTTTAAGTGAAATATTGCAAGGAAGATTGTTAATTACTTTCATATCATTCTTACTGACTTAGAATCTCTAGTTTTTCTTTAAATGGTGTAACCCAAGATCGATGCCTTCGATGGTTAATCCAAAGGGGAAAACGAAAAAGAGAAGAAAAATGTGATTATAATTATTTGCCTTTCTCGTTATGTTTTTAGTTCCTTCTAATATTTTGGCATGAAATTCCTTAAGTCATAAACTATTTCTTTTAATAATCATTTAGGGCTTGATCCTTCCATATCAAATGCCCTAATGGAAATATAAGGGAAGAGTTTATACTTTAGTGTAAAGTCATGTCTTTTTATTAGAAGTATAAGAGACCATGCCATAAACTTTAAAATGAGGAGTTATGCTTACAAGTATTTGAGAATTTCTTAATTTTTTGCATTTTCTATTTAATGTTTTATTTGTTTGTTGATTGGGAAATTGCTTCTTTTTTTCATTAATGCTTTTCTTTCTTGCATATCATGTATACATGCATTTGCATTTATCAGTCATCTAGTTTACTTATGTTTTTCACTTTTTGCTGTTCTGAGATGGGATGCTCAATTTGGCTCAAAGGCTGCCTTCTTTCATGTCTTAGGGATGGAAGAGTCTCAATATTAATATCATTAACCTTTTTCTTCTATCTTGATCTTCTAGTTTATTTAGTTATCTGATTTGGATCACGCTCTTGATCAACCATATTTTTAGTTGTTTTTCCTCCTAGAAGCATTTGTATTAACTTGTCTTCAAATTGGGTTAAACATATTGTTTCTTTGATAATTACTTCTTGATATTGTGGAGGTAAAATTGGCACTTGATGAGGCCTATTACTCATGACAAGGCCTATTGCAAGAGGAACACTTGCAATACTTGGACCATCAACTAGAGTGTTATTTAGATCTGAGGATGGTAGGGGAGTAACTATTCTTTGAGATGATTATGATATGTAGCCGGCTAGAGTAGTATATTGATAAGTGCTAGAAGTACTTACTTTTGAGTCTTGGTTTATCTTGATTTCGCCTTACATTGAGTTTAATTTGTTTGTTAGAGTTTGTTTTCAGTTTTTTAGGTACTTGGCAAAGCTTACACGACAAGAACAAGCTATATCATCAAAATACATGAAAATCACAAGAAATAATTGTTTATCAAGAGATGAAGAACCGCACAGACACGATGCTGGAAGAGCTTGCCCGTGTGACGTTCAGAAAGTAGCAGATTTAAGGAATGTATCACACGGAAAGCACACACCCGTGTGGCCTTCCCATGTGAGTTGTAAAGAATGACAATTTGTTAAAGGCATGATATGAGAAGGGGACATGCCCGTGTGTCCTTCCCATGTGACCCAGAGGATTATTTCAAGAGCGATTTTAAGATAAGAACATCACACGACCGTGTGGTGCCCGTGTGATCCCCGTGTAGAACATAAAAAGACACTTTTTAGAGGAACTTTTAGGGTTGTTCTAGAAGAGTTCTGTCATATTTTTATTTCTAGAGAGAGAAACACTTAGAAAACTTCATTCTTTTTTCATTTTTTAGGGTTTTGATTGGTCATTTCTCAAGGAAGAAAATCAATGCCTTCATTATTATCCAAGATTGAAGATTCAAAACTGAAGATTTTCATTTTAACTCTTCCATGAATAGTTTGAGATCTTATTTTCTAATCTTTATTTCTTTGTTGTAATGTTTAGGAACTAATTTTTTGCTATTTGGGTTTGATGAACCCTAATTTGTTTTGTATGGAATGATTCAAAGTTAATGCAATTAATCTTTTCTACGAGTTGTTTTATCCTTTTGATTGCTTAATTACTTAATTTCAATTGATAAGTCGACGAATTGATTGGGATTTATTTTCATAAACTGATTATAAATAACTTTTTATGAATTGATCACATCTTAAGGATTGAGGATTGATTGAGATACTAGAGATAGATCTACAAGATTCTTTAGTTTAATAGTTCCTTAATCTTAATGCATGACCTAAGTGAGTGGGTTTCAGAAGAGATTCCTCTCCCTTCTCTAGGGAATTAGAATTTTAATCACTTGAGAGAGGTTTAAACCTAATTTTGCGGAATGCCAACTCAACTCTTAATTTAAATTAATTGTTGTTTGTTTCATGAAATACTTAACTTATTAGGGGGATTCACTACCTAAATAGGCTTTATCCTTGATAAGTTTGCCAATTGTTTTAATTTTCTTTCAAGATTGTCTTACTTTTAAATATTGCTACATGCAGACAACATTTTGATTGCTAAAAACTAGTGTATGATTGAAGGTAGTACTGACAATTATGTCCCTAATGGAACGATACTCTTATTCATCATGTATTACTTAATATGATCGGTGCACTTTGTTGTATATGGATAACGCACATCATATATGAAGAAGGGTGAGGAAATTAGGAAGCACCATAAGCATATGGTTGAAAAGGTTGATTGTTGACTCATTTGTATTTATTGAACAGGTGGTCAAATATTTTGAGTATTTTGAATAGGTACAGTTCTGAGTGGTGGTGGTTCTACGGTGTTCAAGTTGTTGGAATGTGACATTATTTTCTCAAGAAGTTATCAAGAAGAATTTATTTATTTTTTGTGAAAAAAAAAGACAGTGCCAATTGATGAATTTCCTAATAAATTAATGAAATCGAGTAATGGTTCTCCTTATTCCTCTTGGATACAAAACAAGGGTGAAAGAGAATATTAGACCTTATACCCAATATCAGACAGTCAAGTTAGCTTGATATTTCATGAGGAATAAGAGAGTAATAATTTTCTTAGGTACTAAATAAAATTGAATAGCTTACCTGCATGATCTCTCTAATATAGGCTTACTATTCCTAATCCTCATTATATTTGGAGATATTTTTACATTGAAAATTCTTGAAAGTTCATGGTTCAATCAAACCGAACCCTTTTAGGAGTTAGTATGATTAAACTGATATCCTATTAGGGTTCCTTCTTCCTTGTTCTCATAATATTTGCATTGCCATCAAGTAGGTTTTGCCAAATTTTAATAGGTCTTGCCTTATGTGTTAGGCTTAATGCATGGATGGATTCTTATTTATTCTATATTAAAGTATGAAAAAAACCATGCTTTACCTCTTGCATTTTCATCATTTGTTAGATTTCTCCTTTGTACTATTATTCATATACATTTATCCTTAAACTTTTATTATTTTACACCTCAAATCCTTCCATTATAACTCATAGGCGCATATGCAAGCATCAAATTTTAAATCTATCTCGAGAGAATTTTGAAAAATCTCACGAAAGTATGGAAGGTCGAAGTCTCAGTCAAGGTTACATTTGATCGAGTCAAAATGTTATTATTCAAAATAAGAACAATCAAAATTAGGTCAAATTGACTGGAGTAGTCAAGATTGGGTCAAGATCAGTTGAATAATCAAAATTAGAGACTAAACTAGAAAATTTTCACCTTTTGCCAGCCTTTAGAGCTAACCAGTTTTACACAGAGCTGATTGGCTGTAAATTGGAAATTTTACAGTAATTTTTAAATTTGAACAATCATAATTATCAAAATTGATTTTCTAAAGAGACTTTCATCGATATTATCTGAGTTTATTTTATTTATTTTGATAATGAGATGGAATTTTATTGATATTATCTCAAATTTTAAAAGTTCTATATTTATCGTTTGAAAAATGATTTTGATAAAAGTAATTAACTATCTTTAATTATTTTTGAAATTATCGATAATTAATTGGTGGTCTTTATCCTAGCTCTTCGGGTTTTCCCACCTGTTCTATAAATAGAAAAGGAAATCCTAGGCCATATGATGGAAAATTCTTGGTAAGTGTTGGGCAAAAAATACTAAAACATTCTAACACTCTCAAAACCTAAACACTTTGGATTCCTACCTTATTTTTAAACTAATCTCTCTTCCTCCTCTTGAGATTTAAGAGACTAGGCAATACGGTGACAATGTGAGGGTTTTTTTATCCACCATCTCATCATGTTTACTTTCTTTATTACTGGTTTCTTATTGTTTAAATATGATATGATAGTTTTCATATGCTTGATCTAGATTTGATATATGTCTTCATATGTCTAGATTCGTTACTCGCATGATTTAGATATGCTAGTTTATTCACATGATTAAATTTCTTTCCCTTCTGAATCTCAATATGATTAGGCTAGATCTACTAGGTTTTGCCATGATTATGAAGATTTAAGTTAAGATATGCATGATTAGGATTTTCAATTTGGTTTTTCCATGATAAGGTATGTTATTATTTTAATTATCTACTTTAATGAAACTGTCGTTCTATAAGTTTTTTAGGATAGCTTTCTTATTTATACCGCCCATCTTATATAATTTTCTAATTAGCTACTCTACTCATCTAAATTGTCTATATGTTTAGAATATGTTAGTTCCTTTCTATTCTTGTTATTTTCATGAATGTTAATCGGTTTGGCATGATATATGATCAGATCTAGTTTCTTTTTCTAATTGAATCAAGATTGCAGTATGATTACTATGAATTGACTATTTTCTCATGTTAGAGTTTATTTTTTATGTTTTAATTGTTCCTTGCCTTGCTTTATTTAATTTTAATGTTTTTCTAATTGATTTTGGTTTGTTTTCACGTGCATGATCAATTTCTAGGGTTTTTGGAGTTCCTGTTCACCTGAAACTGAACAAAATAGGAAGAATTGACCAACATGCAGGCAAGACCAGGCTAGAGCTAATCGGCTCAGCATATAGATGATTAGTTATTCATCTCCCATTTTGTATCTTTTAGTTGATTTTCATTCATTTTAAGTCAGTAGTTGTATGAGGGATGTGATTTTATATTTTCTTGATTTTATTGCTTTTTATTATTTATTTATTTTTTGTGCTCTATAAAAATAGTAGACAATATATGATTACTGCTATGATTGATAATCAAAATCATCCCACATACACATAGGCTTAAATTAGATCCTAATATGTAATTAGTAGTCCATTAGGCTAAAAGATGGTAAGTTGGGGTAAAATTAATAAAACTGATTAAATTTAGGTAGGATTTGCCATGCTTAAATAAAAATCCAACCCATTTAGACTAAGAAATTAAAACAGGCTCTTGCATGCAAAAAGTAACCTAATTAGGTTAAAAGGAGGTAACTAGAACTAGGCTTAGCTTTGCCATGTTGTATTGTTTATGTGTAGAAATAATATGCTGTATTTATAGGAAATAGATTATTAATTAATAAAATCAAAGTAGACATACATAATTAGAAAAGTTGGTTTCCAGATATATCTCTGAATGTGGCAATACTTCTTTAAGAAATCCAGTTATGCCATAAATAGAAGAAGTGTCCTGATGATTATCCAGGTGGTGACTCTCTTCTCCATGCCAATCTTAATGATTGGTTAGCGTGTTCTCGATTAGGTTGATAAGCCTTGTAGCACCGTAATTGCTAGTACACTTGGGTATGCACCCGAAACCAGCGCCCATAGTGGCGACTTCACTAAGGATAAGAGAAACTGATTCTAGTGCCTTTAATGTTATCATTTAATATTCTATTCTTGCATCACTACACTATTTTTCATACATTGTGCACTCTGGTCCCTATAGCCCCGATGGCGTCGAATAATAGTCCTTTGGTTCCATTCGAACCTTAGTATTACGACACTGCTAACCATCACTCACAATCAAATGAATTTCCTTCATCGCATAAACCCTTGAGTGGGGAGACAAGCAAAGGAAGCTTATTTTTTTAGGAGCCTTTTCCCTTACCTAAAACTTAGCTAATGGTAATGACGATAGAAATTTCCACTAGGTACCTAATTGCTTGCTACTTAAGGTGTTTTCCCTTATAAGAGTTTGAAGCCCATATCTTGGAGGACCATGGCCCAAAATATAAAGGCTTTGCTCTTCTACTGGGAAATACTACCTTATTTGTTTATTACGTAGAGAGTTTTGGCATGTGCATCAATTTTACTATCCCTTATTGATAATAAAGTGCAGACCAAATCTTAGAAAAAGAAATTCACCATGAACAGTGTACGGAAGAAAAAAGGTTGGAAGGATTGATTGTATATATACCCTGTGTAAATTGTCTTTGATTGTTTGCTAACCTGTATATTGTTCATTTCATGTGCATTATGCCTCCCATGCATCTCATGCATCACACTGACTTTATATTTTGAAGCCATATATATTCATCTTTAGTTTAGAAGAGATAAAAGAGCAGTAAGCTGAAAAGGGTTTCTTTCTCAAATGAAGATCATATCAGTACTATAGTACATAGAAAGGCCAATAAGCCAAACATCCACAATTAATACCACAACTGGAACTGCAATTGAGACTGAGACTGAATGGCTAGTGAATAAGATGTTGAGATACTCAAGGCTGCTGTTATTGATGACTTGAGGGGAGAGATTCGAGAAGAGCTCCAATAATACTTAGCTGGGATTGATTCGAGAAGAGCTCCAACAACACTTAGCTAGGATGGCTGCAAATCAACCTTAGGCTGCTCCGGTTGCCCCTGCAACACCTAATCCCCATGTTGTTAATGTTGCCACTGCTACTGCTATTACTGTTATCGTTGCTGATGATATTAATGCTATTAGAAGAGGGGTGCTTAGAGACTTTTAGGACTATAATGAGTACATATTAAACAAGGCCAATAAGGAAACTGCTCTGCTGCTAATGAAGCAATGAATGGCTTGAGTGTGAGATTGGATAACATTCAAGATATGTTGGAAAACAATGGATTGGATCCAACCTATGATTTTGATGAGTTAGTCCTAACTAGGAAAGACTAACTTCATATGGTGGTCTAAAATAATCTTTTATCTTAGGTTGAAAGGCTTCAAATGATGAACCTTAGAACATTTATGGATTTGTATGATGATGCACTGCAAGTCGAGGAGATAGAAATGACAAGAGGAAGAATGTTGAAATCGTTGGTAGAGGGAATTACCAAGCTGGAGGGAGCATAAGATTTAATGTGAATTTTTTCCAACAATGAGGAGATTCTCCAACTTCAAACAGCTTGCTATAAACTACTACCCCAAATAACCCAGTAAAAATTAACTCACACAGATACAAACCAAACACCTTTTGTAAATACCATCAAGTCCTAATTCACCATACAGAAAATTGCATCCACCTCAAACATGAGATCCAAGACCTCTTTGAAGTTGAAAAATTAATTGACCCAGACTAACCAAGCACCAAAAGAAACCCTTTGCCATACTAAGACAATTCACCACCTGTAAACTAGGTCTCCATGATCAATTCTAGTTCAAGTGAAGAGGAGATCATGAATTCCTTCCAAGATGTGCTAGAACAAGAGCCTATATTCGAACCAAAACTTGAACTAGAATTTGAATTTGAACTAGATTTTGCATTTGAAACCGAACTAGATCAAGAATTGGAACCTAAGCCAGAACCAAAATGCTTACCTCAAATTTACCTATAAAGAACCTTCACTAAACTAGGGGCACCATTATCTATGGTGTTTGAACATTTGGTAAAAAGTGGAAGTTGATGTCTGTGACACTAGGGCATATTCCTTCTCCTCACAATGAGGAATACTTTGAATTCCATCGAATCACTGCAATCATCTGAGACATGAGATTCAAGACTTGATAAACAAGGAAGAATGGCAAGTAGGATAGCTCTCTTAGAATACTTTCATGATGATTAGCAAAGGGATGACTGAGAACTAAGCGATGGGTTCTGTTTCAATTGATGTGTTAGCCCCAAGAAGCTAATGACTTGAATTTTGATGATAAAAAAACTGTATATTGCACATATAGATAATTAACAATGTAGCATGAATTGGATCAGATTGCTGGCAAAGTGGAAAAGTTACATCAGATATTTATTTGAGGTAAGGGAAATCACCAATGCACTTTAAAGAGAAGTCTAAATAATATGTAATCTCCATTAAGGAAAGTATGTGTCTTGGATACCTTATTAAATGGATCAAGTGGTTTTTTAAACTTGAAATAAGTTTCTACATGCTGTTTCTAAATCTCTTATGATTTTAAATCATGAAAAGATTTTTTGAATTCCTCAAAGTGATTTTGAAAACATAAAACCTTATTTCTCTTTAAAATCTCACTTTTAAGGTTCTACGTTGGATCAAAAATCTGTTCGATATCTTTAAGGTATCTATCTATTATTTGAACTGATACTTTAGTTTCCACACACTTACATTCTTCCCATATGTCCAAATGACTAGTTCAGATTGGGTGAAGTAAAAGCAATCTCAATCTATCAACTTTAGTTATATCATAGCTACAGACTTTTTGACAATTTTTTACTGTCTACTGATAGAAAGGTACTAAAACTGTCATATTTCTAAATTAGTAGATGTAAAGAGTTTTTGAGCAAAGATTCAAATAATTTTTTGATATATTTAATATCTTAACTCTAACAGCTAGGTTTTGATTGCTCTATAAATATAAGATTCACCTACCTATCAAAATCAATAAGGAAAGAATTGCATTACTCTCCAAAATCCTCAAGAGCCAAAAGTTGCATTTATCACTTTGTGTCTACTTCTTATTTCATTCTTGAGTATTTTCATTTATTGCTTTCCAAAACCATTTTTCCTTTCATTCATAAGGTTGTCAAGCACCGTGTAGTAACAGCTTATAATTTGTACGGTGAAACAACCTCCCTTGTCAAAGTTTGTGAGAGGTTCATTTACACCTATTAAAGCAAGTAAGAGGTTGGCATAAGCCTAATAATTTCTATGGGTAGTTAGAGAGGGGATACCTTGAGCTATATCAGGTGTCTTAATAATAGACATTGTTTTCCTCCACTTTCTAGAAAGCCCTTTCTTTCTCGGTCGGACAATGACTCTTTATTAGAAAAGGAGGCTTACATATTTAGTGGGTCCTTAATGATTGATAATGAGAAAGAAAAAGCAGGCTTTCTTTGAAAAAGGACTACATTAATGCCAAGGGCAACCCCAGCATCTCAAGTTCTTAGGGGACGTCAGTCTAGTTACAGATTACAGGTAAGCTCATGAATGCCTTAGCTAAACTTGAGTTCATACCTATTGAAAACTTTCAAGTGAGTGAAGTTAGCTGAGGAGCCGGATCCATAGAGAGCTCATCTGGACGGACTTTCCTGATAGTGAAATTGATAGATGTTTCCATGGAGCGGTAATTAGCAATCTTTATTCTTGCTTTTACGTCTTGCCTTTGCTACTTGAGAGAATGCCTTGGACCGAGACCGAAAGCAGCTAACTTGCTTGTTATGCCTTTTTCGTTAGCTACTTAGAATGAACCACACAGAAGCAATTTTGAACATCATATATGTGAATTGTAATGAAAGAATTGAATTAATAGAACCTTTAGAGCACACTCCTTCCTTTAGAAGAACAATTGAACATAAACTTTCCGACCTGTTGCTAATAAACTTTCTGGCCTCATATGAGAATGGAAAACTAGAGCATTTTCTGCATCGGTGGATGAATAATCGTGAAGATAATAATTTCTAGTTGACCATGTTCCTAGAAAAAAGATACTTTCAAGAAACAACGAGCAAGACTGAAGTAAGGCTTGATCTCTAACCATTAATAGAGTCAAACTAGTGGAGATAATCTTAAAATATGACCCTCAAGGACTGGATGTAGGTCTTTGTATCGAACTAGGATAAATACTTGTGTCAATCTTTGCTTAATTTTTCTAAGATATCTATCTCCAAAATCTGATTAGTTGTCTGATTGCTATTAAACTAAATAATTATTGATTCAAACATCTAATTGTCCTCATTTAAACACTGTACATCATTTACATCTCATCCCTCTCACTTATTCAAAGTAAAAAGAATATAAGCGGCTGCAGTTGAGGTATGAGTTGAAAAAGTTGGCTTACTGCTGTAGGTATCTAACCATCAGCTCACCAAACTTAGCTAGATATTTGTGCAATGAGCATTAAGCTCACAATCAAACTCTTACTATGTCTTATCATTTACGTAAGAGATTGTCTGGTTTTAATTTTAACAAAAGAATTTTCAAAAAGTCTAATTCACCTCCCTCTTAGATGTCTAATCTACACTTTTATTTAGTATCAGAGCAGGTCTCTATTATATAAGGCTTAACATCCTTAAGTAAAGATTCAAGATGGCCGGTACATCTCAAATCCAATGCTCCATTATTTCCCGAAGGACATTTTGTTACTAGGCCTCTCTTATTCATCGCGACACATTAGTCATACTGAAGAATATAATGGTCAACTTTATTCAAGCCACTGATATAGTACCCTGGACTAACATCAGAACTAGCCAAAAATTCTAGTTCAAAGAGTTGACACAGAATGGATTCCTAAGGAGGAATCCAAATATATAGAACTTGATTGGTAATATATAGCTTGCGATGCAAAAGCTATAAATATTCTACATTATGCTCTAACACCCACTAAGTATAATCAGGTATTTGGATGTAAGACAACTAAGCAAATCTGGGATAAGTTAGAGATAACTTATGAAGGAACAAATCAAGTGAAGGAATAAAAAATCAACCTTCTAATAATAGATTATGAAATGTTTCAAATGACTGCAACTGAATGTAATGCAGAAATGAATATAGGATTTACATATATTGTAAATCAACTGAAATCTATTAGGAAAGAAATCTCTAAACCAAAACAAGTGAAAAAGCTCTTGAGATTTTTGCTTAAGTCTTGGGATTCCAAAGTGATTGTATTAATGGAGTCTAAGAATTTAGATGTCTATACCAAGGATGAATTAATTAGATCCTTGATGACTCGAGGAATGCTCTTGAATAAGTAGGACAGTGAGACATCCAAAGAAGAGAAAAAGAAGAAAGGAATGCCACTGCCAGTAGGTTCTGAAAGTACTAACACAGACTCATCAGATGAAGAAATGGTAGCTTTCACCATAAAGATGAAAAGATTCTTCAAAAAAGAAAGTCCAAGGAACAAAATAATTTTTCAAAAATCTAATGTAGGAAAACTAGATTCTAGAAAGAAGGAGACCTCTAATTTCATTTGTTATGAATGCAACAAGCCTGGTCATATAAAGCCTAATTGTACTAAACTCAAGAAGAAAACAAAGAAGGATAAACAAAATGAGGTGTTGGCAACATGGAGTGCTAATGATGATCTGTTAAGCAATGATAAGACATTTAATAAAGAAGAGAAAGTCAATCTATACCTTATGACAAATGCATATGTCACAGCCAAATTTATTTATTTCTTTTTTATTAATAATTAATATTCATTAGTATGTCATTAAACATGTCATTTGCATCATGATTATGTATGATCTATTTTATTATATTATGTGGTAGATAAATAAATTATTTAGTTACATACTGATTTAATTGAAAAGTAATGATTTTGGACTAAATTGGAAAGTTAGAAAGAAAGAGGATTAAATTGTAAAATTGCCTATTTTTACACCAATATACCACCTCTTTCATTTGTTCATTTCTATGCATGCTTTCCTATTTCCTCTTCTTCTTTGTCTCTCTCATTCTTCTCATTTTCTTCTTCAACTTTGATTTTCCAAATCAAACTCTACAAACTTTTAGTAAGTGAAAATTTAATTCTTCTTTTAAGTTTGAAAGATTTGGGCTTTCTTAATCAAGGGAAACAAAGGTGAGTAATTTTAATTGCTTGATTTTGCTGTAAATTAGGATTAATGATATGAAATTGTTGATGATTATATGTTTTGAATTGTTTAATCAAGAGTGAACATGCTATTACTTGTGATCTTCAAGCTGAAATTTCTGGGCAGATTTTTCACCTCTGATTTCGTGACCTTAGAGGCTTTATCTCGAAAATTTCTAAACATGAAAGTTGTAGGTATATGTTTCAAGAATATCTCTGTAAAATGGTTTTACAGATCGTTGAGTGAGTAGGAACTTATGAGGTTCGATTTGCTACTGCTCTGTTTATGGTTCAGCAGGTGACCTGGTTTTTGTGCTGATATTTTGAGGCATTTAGAGGCTGAACCAAGCAGAGAGTTAAACATAAAAGTTGTTCATTTATATATCTAGTATATTTCTGCAAAATTTCATAATATTTGGTTGAGTATAACGTGAGATATGTTGAACTTAATATGGCCTGCTCGAAACTGTTTTAAGCAGAAATCGGACTTAAAATTCAGAAATTTGTTGCTAATTTTGTATTTCACAACTTGAGCTAGAGAAGTCCAAATTGAGTAAAATTAGTGTCTATAGAAACTTTAGAATGTTAAATTTATATCTGAAGAGTTTCATTAGAAAATTTATTCGTTTGATTGGTCATTTAATAGGAAACTTTTTGCTGTTCTGTTTAGATGGAAATTAGAGCAGCTGTATAGAAAATGCCATAACTATTTCTATACTAATGATTTTGAAGTGATTCTTTCTGCTATGGTTTCTATAAAAATGGAAGTATAATTCTAGAAAATATGAGATTTTTATTAATTGTACATAAGTTTTGGTGTAATTTCTAAATCAGTACATACAAGCTGCCTTCATAAACAAATATGTTGATTTGTTGTCATTCATCTCATGCATTATATTAATATTTAGAATATATGTTATTTTGTTGAAATGTGATGTTTTATGGATAGTAATGATATGTATATTTATGCCTTGTGATTGAATTGTATTTGTATTGAATATGTGAATACGTTCATCCAAAGGCAAGGAAGTGGTAAGAGAAAAAGAATAGGATTACTTTGTTATCCTATAAATTTTGGTAAGTATTTAATAGACTAAACTTTGTGTATATTGAGTAGGAACTGTTGTTTGATTACTTGATAATTTCTTGATTGACTGAGTTGATATTAGTTATATTTTTGGTTTGTTGTAAAGTGAATTGATTGTGATGTGTTGTGAAGTGAATTGATTGTGATGTGTTGTGAAGTGAAATGATTGTGATTAAGGATTGATGACTCTTGTATGGATATTGTGTGATCGGGAAAGCTGAGCCGGGCGGATAGCTACCTGAGTATGTGAGATGGCAAGACTGAGCCGAGCGGATAGTCTTGTCAAGTGGTTACTGAAATATAAAAATGTGAGGAAATGTAAGGATGAGTCATCTGATCCTAATTTGATAGAAATAATACGGAATTGAATTATTTGACTTGGTTGAGTTTGAGATTATTTGCATTATGTGAGATGAAATTATTTGTTTATGAGAATAATTGAAATGGTTGATTTTGTGATTGTTAGTTAAGTGTTGGTATAATTTTCTGTATTGATAAAGACTTGATAATTCTAGCCTAATATGCTATAGTTTAGTAAATTAAATGCTTATTGAGTCGCTAGCTCATTCCTTAGCAAATTTTTTTTTCAGGTTAGTGCAGTTGTAGATAGCCTTAGCTGTGCATTGCTCTCTTTGCATCAGTCAATATTATCAGGTGGGCCATAGGAGTTATCTAAAGCATTGGGGCATTTTGGGAACTTATGTGAATTAAAATAATGTATGAATATTCCTTATATATATTAAGTATGTCTTGTCACTTAGATTGTATGAATGTATATTGTAACTAAGTAGTAAATTATGTTTATGTAGTTAAATATATATATATATATATATTGCTATTCAATTGGATGTTTGAGTTGGGGTGTGACAGCATATGTCCAATCTTCATAAGATAGTCAAGTATCTAATTTTGACTTAGATGATTCTGAAGATGTATTCAATGAACTGTTTAGAGAATTTAAAATCCTTAAAAGAAAATATAATTCTCTATTAACTAAGTTCACGGAATTACATGTTCAAAACTCTATCACTCTTGAACTAAATGACTCATTTCATATTAATGTCATGAAAAATGAATTTTTGCAAATGAAACTTCAAAGATTAAGCAGTGATCTATCCTGTGCTTTAACTCAAAATAGTTGTTTCATTCATACGAATGAGCGAATAACCAATGAGAATGAGAAGCTACGAGAAATGTTGAGCTTAGATTTTTCTCTCATAACTAGATTGAAAAGTGAAAGAGATAGCTTTATAAAAGTCATGGAGAAACAAAATTCTGACATTGATCGTTTAATCAAATGAAATGAGATATTGTATCTTACTTCAAGTTCTACAAGTTGTGAGAAAATGAAGCGGCACGATAAAGGTCACAAATTAAATATAAATGAGAAATTCTTGCATAAGTCAATTCCTTCTTCGTCTAAGTCTGTTAAGACAAACTTTTCCAAAAGAATAAATATCCAAAAGTATTGTACTCATTATCATCGTAATGGAAATATATTCAAAACATGCTTTAGAAAACTTCTGTTTTAGGTTCCGAAAGGTACAAATTCAAAGTCTGTTAACACAGTAGGACCCAACTTAGATTGGGGACCTAAAGTTGATTAATTATATGCAAGTATATTTGGGTAGCATGAAGAAAACATATGATGGTATATTGACAGAAGTATCTTGGACACATGACATGGGACTCATCCAAGTTCTCAAAGCTAGATAAAGCCAGTAGTGGATATGTGAAATATGGATACAAATGCAAAGGGCGTATCATGGGAGAAGGAATCATTAAATCAAATCTCCAAATTAAAGATGTTTAACTTGTTGAAGGATTGAAATACAAATTCTTGAGTGTTATTCAGCTATGTGACAAGAACATATGAGTCATATTTGAGGCATCTCATTATGAGGTGCAATCAACTATCGGCAAATATCTTGTTAGAGGATAGCATGGGTAATGTATATGTTTTCAATCTAAAAATTCTTGCAATATCAATGACAAATGTCTTATCATTGTGGAGGATAATAGTTTGTTGTAGTATAGACGTCTAGGTCCTGTAAACATGCATTTGATTTCAAAAACTAAGTCAAAAAGATATTGTTAGAGGTCTGCCCAAGCTAAAATTTGAAAAAGATCACCTTTTTTATGCATGTTAAAGAGGAAAACAAATAAAATATACTTTCAAATTAAAATCTATAGTGTCCTCATCTGGACCTTTGGAATTACTGCATTGTGACCTTTTCAGTCCAATAACTCCTCAAAGTTTAAATGAAAATAAATATGTATTTGTGATAGTAGATGACTACTCACAATTCACATGGGTCTTATTCATTGCATCTAAAATAGACACCTATTATGCATTCATACATTTCTATAAAAGAGTTTAGAATGAAAAAGGTACTCTATTACAACCATTAGAAGTGATTATGGGAGGGAGTTTAAGAATGATTCATTTGACTCATACTGCAAAGACCATGGGATATATCACAATTTCTCAACCCCAAGAACCCCACAATAGAATGGAGTAGTAAAGCGTAAAAATAGAACGTTAGCCGAAATGGCTAGAACTATGTTACATGAGAGAAACCTCCCCAAGTATTTCTAGGTAGAGGCCACAAACGCAGCTTGCTACATCCAGAACAAAGTCATCATTAAACCTATTTTAAATAAAACACTCGTTTGAGTTGTGGAAGGGGAGGAAACCAAATCTGTCATATTTTCATGCAATTGGTTATAAATGTTTCATGCTGAATAAAAATAAGGATTTTCTTAAAAAGTTTGACTCAAAATCAGACGAAGGAATATTTCTTGGATACTCAATATCAAGTAAAGCATATAGAGTATTCAATATAAGTACATTAATTTTTGAGGAATCCATGCATGTTATTTTTTATGAATCTAACCATAATATAGGAAGAAAATGTAAAGATACAGATTCAGATGAGGGAGAAAGAAACGATGATAATAAAGAAGTAGATGTGGAGGAAAAGAAAGAAGATAAAGATGTCTGCAATGATGAGGAGACATCTGAAGATGAAATTGAGATACCTAATCCAAGCTCTACGGACATCTCCATAAAATAGACATCCGATCTTCCTAAGGATCAGAAATATCATAAAGACCATCCAAGTGACAACATATTGAATAATCCATTACATAAAAGAATGACAAGGGCAAAATTCAAATGATTATATTCATCTCTTAAATAGAACTAAAATCCTAAGAAGAAGCCCAAACTGAGGAGTATTGGACACTTGCTATGCAATAAGAGCTAGATCAGTTCGAACGACATCAAGTCTCGAAGTTAGTTCTCAGACCTAAGAAGCAATCCGTTATTGGAACTAAGTGGGTATTCAGAAATAAATTAGATGAGCAAGGTAATGTTACTAGAAATAAAGCTAGGTTATTTGCCTAAGGATACAATCTAGAAGAAGGTATCGATTTTGAACAAACTTTACCAAATGGGCGTCAAAAGCGCATTTTTAAATGGATATTTAAATGATGTAGTCTATATTGAACATCCATCCGGTTCTGAAGACTATAAGATGCCTAATCAAGTTTTTAAACTCACTAAAGCTCTATATGGATTAAAACAGGCCCCAAGTGCATGGTATGAAAGATTAAGCATAGTATGAAAGATTAAGTAAGTTTTTGCTAGATAAAGGCTTCTCTAGAGAAAAAATAGACATCAATTTATTTGTTAAATCAAAGTCAAAAGATCTACTCATTGTTCAAGTATATGTAAATGATATAGTTTTAGGGTTAACTAATAATTCTCTTTATGAGCAATTCTAAAAAGACATCTAGGGCGAATTCGAAATGAGTCTCACAGGTGAGCTTAATTTATTGGGATTGAAAATTAAGAAAAAAGATGAAGGAATCTTCATTTTTCAAGCAAAATATACCAAAGAACTGATTAAGAAATTCAAGCTAGAAGGTTTCAAGCTAATTGGATCTCCTATAAGTCCCTCAACCAAACTTGAGAAAGATGAGCACGAAAATCCCTTTAACAAGAAGTTGTATAAAGGAATGATAGGATCCTTATTATACTTGATTGCCAGCAGACCAAACATCCACTTTGGTGTTTGTCTATATGCAAGGTTTCAATCAGATACTAAGGAGTCACATCTATATATTATGAAAAGAATATTTGGATATCTAATTGGGAGCAGTAACTTAGGTCTATTGTATCCTAAATGAGGATATTTTGATCTTATTGGATATAGTGATGTTGATTATGCAGCTAGTAAAGTTGACAGAAATAGCACATCAGACACCTGCCAATTTTTAGGTCACTGCCTGATCTCATGGTTCAACAAGATACAAATGCATGTTGCACTATCCATAGTTGAGGCAAAATTCATCTGAGTGGGCAATTGTGTAGCACAAATTCTATAGATAAAGCAACAATTGGAAGACTTGGAACTTGTGTACAAACAAATACCTATTTGATGTGACAACACTAATGCCATCAACCTCTCAAAGAGTCTTGTACAACACTCTAGAACAAAGCACATTAAATTAAGACATTACTTTATAAGAGATTATACACAGAAAGGAGACATCCAACTAGAGTTCATTCAATCATATGAGAAATTGGTAGACATCTTAACTAAACCTCTTGGTAAGGAGCAGCTTTGCAAAATCAGAAGAGCTCTTAGCATGGGCAATCAGTTTAGCTAAGTAACACTTAATTTGCCCACTAAATAAATCAATTTAGCCATGTATTATAATGGCATATACTCAATTGATTTATCCCTATTATTTTGGCAAAATTTTCACTCTTTGCAAATTGTGTAAGAATTTAAAATTTGAAATTTAAATTCTTATCCAAAATTAATTTTGCAAATCAATTTCAATATATATATATATATATATATATATAAAGCCTTCTTTTAAGTCAAAAAATATGAAGAAGAGAAAAAGGAAGTTTAAACTGACGGCTGAGTAAAAAGAGGAGAAAGGACGTGGCAAAGAAACGTGAAGGTTGACAAGGGTATAAGACGTGTAAGTGCACGAAGAAAGATGTATAGTTATTAAGATTCAAATTTAAAAAAGTGTTAACCATTGGATAATCGATATTTTCATTATACATATCCAAAACTGAAAAGAGGAAATCTTAACAACCTTATTCGCATAAACCTTTTCTTTCAAAAACCTTTATTTCAAATTACTACATCTCTCTTTATGACCCAAATCATTCAACTCTCCTCTCTACCAACTTAAACTCCATGGCTAGAAAAGGAAAAGATTCTAGTACCTCCACCACTTCAACCAAGCAAACTAACACTGGGAAGAAATCTCAAGTACTTGATATATCTGTCCATATAGAGAAGTACAAGATGGTGCATGGATCTTAATCCTAGCTCAGATGCCTACGTTTTGCTACATAATATTTAAAAGAAGCAAAATGAGTTGGAAAAGACTATATGCTCCCTTGAGAAAAAACTAAAAGAAGAATTCCAGCAATTTAAGTCAGTGATAGCTAAAGGCTTCAAAGTAAGTGTGGAAAGTCATGCATCTATGTGGAAAGAGATGTCAGATATCACTGAAGAACTTAAGCGTCTCTCATCTCAAATTGAGAAGATATCAATAGAAGATGTTAATACTGTTGGGAAGAAGTGAAAAAGGGAAAGCATATGAAATTGAACATCTAGTCAGCTCAAACGAGGAAGAGAAACAGAGGAAGAAGATTAATCTTGAGATGGTCAAGCTCGGAAAGGATACGGATTAAGAGAAGGGTGTCAAGAGCACCAAAGTCTCTAAGACCACCAAATAGAGACCTTAGTTTCTGTTAACTTCTTCTTATCTTCTTCGTTTTTAAATCAAGTTATTAAATCTTTTGAGAATTTGAACAATTTTATGCTCGCGAAATGATAAGTATCCTTCTTTTTGTTGATGACAAAAAGGAGGAGAAAAACATGTGTTGAAATGGATAAACTCCGGGGAGTTATCCGAGTTCTCTTTTATGCAGGAACCATGTAAGCTTCTACTCAAGAGGAGCATGCCTTAGAACAATGAACAATTTCAATATTTTGGTTAATCCTTTGCCAACAAGGTGTTGGCTGCTATATGTAAATATGCTTGTTATCACTTCTAATTTATTTTGCATATTTACTTGAATATCATATATATGCATTCTTGTTCAGATATCTAACTTGCAAGATAAGAAGTACAACATCTAACTGAGCAGTTAAACTTCTATTCTGTGAAAAATTTATTTATGTTGTTACACTTCTATAATATGCATGATTTTAAATTGGTTGTTTTGTCATCACTAAAAAGGGGAGATTGTTAGCCCTAGGAAGCTAATGACCTAAATTTTGATAATAACAAAACTGTATATTGCACATATAGATGACTCATAATGCATGTTGAATTGGATCAAATTACTAGCAAAATAGAAATGCTACATCAGATATCTATTTGAGCTAAGGGAAATCAACAATGCGCTTCAAAGAGAAGTCTAAATAATATGCAATCTCCATTAAGGAAAGTATGTGTCTTAGATACCTTGTTAAATGGATCAAGTGGTTTTTAAAACTTGAAATAAGGTTTTGCACACCGTAGAATTCTAAATCTCTTCTGATTTTAAATCATGAAAAGATATATCTTGAATTCCTCAAAGTGATTCTAAAAACATAAAATCTTATTTCTCTTTAAAATCTCACTTTTAATGTATTTTTCTTGGATAAGATATTTGTTCAATATCTTTAAGGTATCTATCTATTATCTGAACTGAAACATTAGTTTCCACACACTTACATTTCTCACATGTGTCCAGCTAGTTTAGATTGGGTGAAGTAAAAGCAATCTCAATTTGTCAAATTTAGTTATTTATCACAGTGACAGACTTTTCTAACAACTTTCTTCTGTCTATTGATAAAAAGGTACTAAAACTGTCAGATGTCTAAATCGTCAACTGTAAAGAGTTTTTGAGCAAAAATTCAAATAACTTTTTTATATATTTAATATCATCTTTAACAGCTAGTTTTTCTATTGCTCTATAAATATAAGATTCACCTACCAAAATCAATAAGGAAAGAATTACATTTACTCTCCAAAATCCTTAAGAGCCAAAAGTTGCATTTATCACTCTTTTATCTACTTCTTCTTTGATTCTTGAGTATTTATATTTATTGCTTTCCAAAACTAGTTTTCCTTGTATGCATCTTGCACTTGATCCATATAGGAATTCTATATATCTTTATTTTTCTTTCCAAAGAAAAATTCTCTTCTTGATGTTTTTAAGCCCCTAGTAGTAAAAGCTTGTAATTTGTAAGGTGACATAACCTCCCATGTCAAAGTTTGTGCGAGGTCCATTTGCACCTATTAAAGCAAGTGAGAGGTTGGTAGAAGCCTGATAATTTCTATAGGATAGTTAGAGAGATGATATCTTAAGCTATGTTAGGTGTCTTAGTACTAAACATTATAAGACTTGATCTCTAGCCATTAATAGAGTCAAAATAGTAGAGATAATCTTAGTGTATGATCCTCAAGGACTGGATGTAGGTATTTATATCGAACAAGATAAATACTTGAGTTAATCTTTGCTTAATTTTTATAAGATATCTATCTCTAAAATCTACTTAGTTTTCTGATTAGTATTAAAGTAAATAATTGTTGATTCAGACAGATAATTGTCCTCATTCAAACACTTTACAACATTTGCATCTCATCCCTCTCACTTATTCAAAGTAACAAAGAATATAAGTGGTTGTAATTGAGGTATAAGTTGAAGAAGCATCTTACTGCTGTAGGTATCTAACAATCAGCTCACCAAGCTTAACTAGATATATGTGCAGTGAGCATCAAGCTTACAATCAAGCTCCTGCTAAGTCCTATCATACACATAAGAGATTATCTAGTTTTAATTTTAACAAAAGAATTTTTTAAAGGTCCAATTCACCCCCTCTCTTGGACGTCTAATTCGACTTTCATGATAGTCAGCTAATTGGGGATTCTTGTATCATGGAAGTGTGGAGCCAAGAAGAAATAAAGTCAGTCATGGATATTGATATCGGGTACAACTCTGGGTATGAGTGTGAGCTTTAAGACAAACATGGCCAAGATATCTAGGGAGATAGTGACTCCGATAAAGAGACTAGTTAGGGCACCAAGAATAGTTATACAAGCCTACAAGATCTGAAGCAAGTTGAGAAGAGTTTAGAGGAAGAGGATCCGAAGTAGACAAAAGAAAACTGTAGACATCTAGAAACTGCTAATGCATTCACTAGATCATAAAAGGCTCTGATTCAAGCCTTATTGAGTATCACAATAAGTAGAATAGCTACACCCAAAGAGATAATTAAGAAGGTAATTGACAAGATGATTGGAATGATCACTTTCTTAAATGAAGACTTACCACTAGAAGGAAGGGATCAAAATAAGGCCCTCTACATCTCTATTGAAGTGAAGGTGAAGAGGATTCCCCATGTGATGGTGGATGATGGATTAGCCATCAATGCCTGTCCTTCTCGTATTCTCCCTAAACTAGGGTTGAGTGCGAAAGATCTAAAGGCATTATACATGGTCATAAGAACTTATGATAAGACCAAGAGAAATGTGGAAGGAACATTCTTAGCTTCGGTGAAGACGGGACCCATTGAGTCTTAAGTCAAATTCACAGTCTTGGATATCCTAGTAACCATTGCACTATTATTGAGAGGCCATACTTCCATGCTCTAGGAGGAGTGCCCTCTACTGTGCACTAAAAGATTAAATTCCCTCATGAAGGAGAGATAGTCACGATCCGTACTAAGGGTGGTCAAGTTATCATAACCATCCAAGAAGTTGCCAAAGAGCTTAGTGCTCCGACTGGATTCCAAGTGGTTGTGCTATTTGAGAATTACATGGATCCCAAGTGGCCGAAATGTTAAGAAGATGGACTTCATGCCTAAAATGGGGTTAGAAAAGAATCAACAGGGAGTTGTAGAGCTATCAAATTTCAAAGGACAAAAGATCAAGTATGGCCTTAGGTATAAAAATGCAAAGGATAAACTCGAAACTTCTAACACGAAATCTCAAGATATTAAGTGTTTTAAATGTTTGGGGTAGTGACATATTGTATCACAATGGTCAAACAAGCATGTAATGGTGGCTAAATAAGATGGTGATATTAAGAGTGATAGTGATGAAGATAAAGATTACATGCCCTATCTTGAGGATGCACTATTGAGAGCTTTAAAGATATGGCAACACTGTCTTTAGCCTAAAGAGTAAAACCCATACTATAATAGCAAAGTAATAATAATAATAATAATAATAATAATAATAATAATAATAATAATAATAATAATAATAATAATGGCAATGATAATAAGGATGGTGATGATAATGATGATTTCAAACTAGAAGTTTTAAAAATTTAAAGAGTGATTAAAGTAACAAATTTTAATTTTTAAATTTGGATGAATTATAAGAGATCAATATTGAGTCTTAAATTTAAAGAGGATGTTTAATATTAGATAAATTAGTTTGATTAAATAGTATATTAGATAAGTGATTTTATATAAAGGGTACATTTTTCCTTTGTAAATGTCACACTCATATTTTTCTCAATATGAATATATGAATTAAACATTATATTTGGAGGTTATAAAAATATTTTTCTTAAAGAATTTATTTTGGGGAGTGGTAAATTTTAATTGGAAAAAAGGAGTATTGGACTGAATTGAAAATGGTTTATACATTGGTTAATTAAATTAATTAAGTACTATGATTAATTTCATATTTATCTATAAGAAAGGGACTAATAGTAGAGTTGATATAATATGGGGTTTAAGTGGAAAATATACTTGTTGGTATTTTTATAAATAATAGTGTCGGTGGGGGCATTATAGTAATAATATAATTAAAAGCAAGGTTAAATAAGTAACTTTATATTTATAATAATTCTAATTAGGTCGAAAAGTAATAAATAAAGGCTTAATTGAAAGAAAAAATAAAAGCTGGAGGGTTAAATAAGAATTTTTCAGTTGCATTTGTTGTAAGGAAATAAAAATAGGAACGAAATAGGGATATGGGTAGAAAAAGAAGAGAAAAGAAAGAGAAAAAGAAGAAGGAGATGAATAAGAAGGGAGAAGGATGGTAGAAAGGTGAGGAAATGGTCTAAAGTGCGATGAAGCTAACTAGAGGAAGAGGGGTTGACGACGAACTCGATGGAAGCGATAGTAGCAGCTACTAGCAGCGGTGGAAGACACAAAATGGAAAAGAAGACAACAGCTTCTCGCTGCCATGCAGGGTGATCCAACGTTTGTTTGTGGTGGTTCGGTCTCAAACTGACCAACGACTAGTGGCGTCCATTTCTACCCATCATCAGCCCTTGAGGATGCCAGAAATACTAAAACTGATAAGATGAAAATTATAAGGGTAGTTCGGTTTTTTCACTTTTTCAGCCAATACCATCGTGTCTTAGATGATCAAAGGCCATATTTGGGACCTACTCGTCACAAGCTTTCTAATGAAACCTATTTCGTAGCAACCAAAATCCATTACAAAATCAATGACCAAAATTGTCTGTAATGTTTGAGGTTGATCAGTCACTAGATTAGAGAATCAAATGTTGGATTCATTCTCTACGAATCATGTTGAGCTTGTAGACGCATTCGGATTGTCAATCGAACTTTGGCAACTGGTGGCGAGTCGACCGATATAGGACGCGTCTAGATAATTCTTTAGCCTTTTGATTTCAATATTGTTAACTAAAAATATATTGGTATTAACTGGAGAAAAATGATTTAATGTATGTATGCATCCTTAGGAAATTAAAATATGTGTTATTAAATTAAGTAAAATTAAGCATGTGATAATCTTATAAAGACTCCATTATTAGTTTCTTTTTATGGTTATTATAAATGTGAAGCAAATAAATTTAAGTAAATAATTTAGTGGACCTTAAAACAATATCCAGAAATTCCAGTAACTAATTAAATATTTATGATTAATATTCTTAACTAAGTGATTAGTCAATAATTAATATATGATTGTTTTATTAGTAAATAAATGATAAATAGTAGAACAATATTATGTTTTGTTAGAATAAATAAATGTTAGTAAAATTTGCATTTAAGTGATTGGAGAAAATAAGTAGAATTACTATTAACTACATAATAAATAATATTATTGGCATGAAATAATTAGTTTGGATATAACGCTTAATTTGTGAGGTAGATTAGTTATTATTTTAAATACTCAATGTTAATTGAAATAGCCAATAAATGAATATTAATGTTGGAGAATAAATAAAGAGGGGTAATAATTATATTAATCTTAGTTATTGATATATTTGGAGGAAAGTAAGTATAATGAAAAATTCATGTGGTGGAAAAGCATTTAGACAGGGTAAAAATAATTATCGGATAGCTATGATGATAAATTGCTTTGGTCAAGGGAAACTAAATCTAATAAAATTTAATTTTGGAGATCTCATAAGGAAATTATTATGGGATATGCTGCAATATTATTGTAAGTTATGGAGCCGTTTTACGGGGGGATTAGTATGTTTTATAGTGGAGGTGCTGATGAATTTTCGATTGAATTAATAAATTGAAATAGGTAGAAAATTAATGGAATTAAGCGAAAATAAGATTGGAATTAAGAAGTTAGAATTAGATTTTAGATATATAATAATGGATGTTAGTTAAGGATTATTACAAATTGGATGTAAAGTTATTTCTAAAGTATATTTATGCATGAATTTAAGGGTTCTGTGCTCAAATAGCAGTTCGAAGGAAATTATAAGAAAATTAAGTGAAGATATAGTCGGTTGAATCATGCATACCAAGTGAGTGTATAAACCTATAACATCATATTTTTCAGTAATATATTATTTATATTTATATTCTTATGAATTGTGGAAATGTCTCTATTGAAAGTTAGTTATTTTAAATGCATTTTAGAATCTCATTATTTTCTATAGAAATTGGGAACAGAGAATGGCATTTTTAGTTTTATCTTATATATAATTATGGTTTTACATAACCCGACTAATTTTTGTGATCTATGAGATCAGACCTTAGACGTCGGGTATCATCAAAATATATTGTTTTTGGGACAATGCTTAGTATATGTATCACCTTTGGAGCATATGCTAGGTGGTGCCTTTTGGGGGCTATTTATTTGCACGTGTATGACTAGGATTTGAGCTTTCGGCTACTAGGTGAGACGTCTTTGCGCCCAAAGTTGTCATGGATCAGTAGACTAAATTATTAATTCTACTTGTTATTGTTTTTCTTGGTATGATATCAGAATTTAATTTAGTACTGATATTTCCCAGATTGGTTCGAGCTTGTGTAGATAGTTGATTTTTCATATCAAAAAAAGATTTGCAGTTTGAGATACATATTGAAGTGATTTTTTATTTGGTTAGCTTTATAGAATTTTATTTGTCTAGCTAGAAAGTGTTTGATCAAATATTTATGTTCAGAATAATAGCAATATTCTTTCTAGCAAAAAGGTATTTAAGAATAGTATACTATTGTATCAATTTTATTTAAATTCTTGTTTATTATCCTTTGTTATATATTTATCTTCTCATTGAGTTTTACTCACCCTTATTTTTCCACCACCAGTGTTACGCAGGTTATCTAAGGGTTGGTTCGTATTAGAAGCTGTAGCAGTTAGAGCATCGAGTTGCTAGACTTCATGGTCTGGGAAAATGATGAAACAAAATTAGCTAACTAAGCCAGTTTGGGCAGGATCATTACAGTTGTTGTTAGAGCATTGATTTACTTAGACTTCAGTAACTGAAGCATCAGGTTTGAGATCTTTGTTTAGGCATAAGTTAGAGACAGTAAATCATAAGGCTGCTATTTCTAGAGAAATTGATAATTAAAGATAAAACTGAATGAGAGAAAGATACAGATTATCAGTAGTGCGAATTGCATTAGATTTGCAAGCTATAATTAGTAGATTGAAAAGTAAAGAATTAAGTTTGATGTTGAAACTCAATGAAGATTCCAATCTTTGAGGGATTTAAAGTGATTTCTGATTTTACAAGTTTAAAATTTTTTATTGAAATTGAAATTTAATTCTATTCTATTATGAGAGATGAGTTTTTCTTTATGATATGAGATTTTCTATCACAAAATTCTAAAGATTTTAAATGCATTTGACAACTGAAAGCTTTAGCTCTGATTTGATGATAGTGAACAAGCTTATTGATGGCAAGTAGTTTGTAAAGATTTTTCCATAAATAAGATCTTAAAATTTAAGATTTCTTGAATTTTCTTCTATTATTTTGAGACTTGGCTACTTGTGTCCAGAATCATGTCATGCAGTCCATATTATATCAATGGTCATATAACATAGTCAATGCATCATGGTCATTCATTCATTACATTTATTGTGTGTACATTGTCTAATATTCTAGGCACGAGGATGCGAGTTCCAAACAACGAAAAATGTTTTAATTTATTTAAAGATATTGCTTAAAAGCTTTTGAAACAGTGTTATTTTGAGAAATGACGCCAAAAATTTGATTGGATCTTCTAGATGGATGTGGGAGATGGAGTTCTAGGTTATAACTTTAGTTTTATTTGTAATTAATGGAAAATCTATGAGTTCTCTTTAGATGAAAAAGTTAAAAATAAATATGTATGTGTCTTTTGGTGACTAGTAGTGATAAGTATATGATTTGATCAAGTTATCAAAAGTGGATAAATATATATAAGGTTGATATGATAATTGCAGACTATTGATGTTATATTTAATGGAGATTTTATAAGTTTTATGGTGATGCCTAAATTATTTTGGGATAGCAAAATAAGGTGAAGTTCTCATTCATAAATATTCATGATATATTTCCTATGGTAACTGGGTTCATGAATTATGGGTAACAAACCATACGACTTGCACGGTATATTGGTCAAAGTTTCATGATTAACTTATCCCATGCAAATTGTTTACTAGTAACTATTCAATATCCTTATGAAAAATTAATCACATCAAAGCGTTTCCGCGGTCGAATCCATTTTGAATTTGATAAATGCATTGCTTGTGAAGTATATAATGTTGGTCGCATATATACAAGTGGATGATAGTTTAGAACTGTAGTTGTGCTTGGTTCAGAACTCGTAGCTTTCTTTGAGAAATAAGCAAGTCTTTGTCTGATTTTAATGCTTATGGATGGTAGATTTATAAATTATAGATAAGACTAAATTACAATGTTGAGCAATTGATGGTGAAATAATTTTTAATTTATTGTGATTAGATTTTGTATAATTGCATAATAGAGAAATTATTGAATTTATTATATGTTATATGTACACTGATTGAGTTGTAGATTTTATTAATCATGAATAAAGTTTAGAAATATGTAATACAAAATAAGTTTAAGGTCATGTTATGCCTATGAGAATTGGTGAGGACATGTAAATAAGGTTTAGTTGGTGGAAATATTTAGTTGAGGATGTTAAAGAAAGCAGAGTATGAAACTTGAGAAATCATAACAAGAAGAGTTCATGTGCACGGATGTTTTATAATCGTGGATATGGAACTGGGATTATTCTTGAAATTATAGTCTAGTATTATATATAGTTTTGAGATATTCTATATGGTCAAGTAGTAGTGTCCTTGGATAAGGATTTTGTCGCCAAGGATATAATGTGATAGCCATAAATGATTATTTAACTAAAAAAAAATAATAGTTAGATTTAGGACTCTAATTGTGGTGATCAAGAGTGGTAGTGGAAGCATAGTGGTTTTAGTAAGTAGTTTTCTCTTATCCTCATCTTGAGATTTTGAGAATAAAATTTCTTAAAGGTAGTAGAACTGTAACACTCGTACTATAATAGCAATAACAACAACAACAATAACAATAATAATAATAATAATAATAATAACGATAATAATAATAACAATGACAACAACGAGGATAATAAGGATAGTGATGATGATGATGATTTCAAACTAGAAGTTTTAAAATTTTAATAGGTGTGATTAAAGTAATAAATTATTATTTTAAAATTTCAATGAATTATAAGAGATCATTATTGGATCTTAAATTTAAAGAGAACTTTTAATATTAGATAAAAATGAAAAAAAATTATAAAACTATATTTAATTAGTTTGATTAAATAGCATATTAGATAAGTGATTTATATAAAAGGTAAATTATTCTTATATAAATTTTATTGTGGGCGGGCAGTTTCGGGTGCACACTCAAGTGTCTTTAGCAACTACGGCATTGTATGATTTTTCAACCTAATCAGGAACACATTAACTAATCAATGTGACTACCACGGAGATAGGAGTCACCACCCGAGTATTCACTGAGACACTTTTACGAATGACTAACGTTTCTCAAATTCCATAAGGAAGCTTACGCCATAAATCCAGAGATGGATCCGGAAGCTAACTTCACTATTTATGTATATTAGTCTTTAATTTTATTGTTTAATATATTATTCCCTATAAATGCAAGTAATTTAAACACATGCATACCAAATAAAACACATAATACACCTAAGTCTAGCTCATTTATTCAAGCCAATCCCGTATTTGAGTTTGTTAGCCTAGTTTACTAATTAATTACATGTATAGCCCACCTAGTCCAGACCAATTACATATTATGCCTTGGATTTCCAGCTTTTAAACCTAATTGGCTACTTATTATTATTAGGTTCGTTCATTGTGATCCTAATTCTAATTAAGCCCAAATCCTAACCTAAGCATGCCAAAGCCCGCTAAGTCTACTTAAATTTTAGGGTTTTATGTTCAATTAATGTTTATTAGCCTATTGAGCTACACGATTCATGTTGCATCCAATTTTAATCCTAAATCTATGTAGCCCGTTTTAAGTAATCAATCACATAATATATATTTAATAACCATGCAATAAACAAAATAAACAAAGTAAAAGGTAGAAAGTAAATGTAATTATCATAATCCGGCCTACAACTATAATTGTAAAAGAAAAAGACCTAAAAACTATGCTTGAACAACCAATCGACTCTATGTCTAGAGCCGATCGGCTCTAGGGTTCCAAGCTAGCTTTCGTCGATTCATCAGTACTTTTTACATCTCCAAAAAAGAAAATTTCAAATGCATAGATAATAAAATCAATTAGAATATGGAAAATAGAATAAAAATATTAAAATAGAAGCAAAAGGAGTCGATTGAAAGATCAAAACCTTAAGTACAGTAAACTAACAGATAATAAATCAATCAAGCAATCAAATTAAACATATTTAATTACCTAATCATGATGGAAATATAAATGTAATCATTAATCATATGACATGTTTCTAATTAGATCAAAAACTCTAATTAGCAAGATATCATATTTCAAAATCCTAGGGTTCTTATTATTAGATTCAAAATCCAATAATCATGCATATTCACAAAGAACCTAATCTAATCATACTGATCATAAATTAAAATCCTAATCAAGTTTCTAAAAACAAATAACAAAAAGAACACAAAAAAGGAATTAAGGAACCGGTTTTATGATGATGGATGCATGAATAAAGGAACCCTCAGGTTGTCATCGTAGTTGGTAGATCTATGAGTCTAAGGTGATAAGGATGCAGTTGAGTCAAAGACTTGGTAGGAATCTAGCACTCGATCTAATGTAGGGAAATCTTCTATCGATTTAAAAATAGTTCCAAAAATGAGTCTTTCTTCAGTGGCTTGTTTCCTAAAATCGTTCTTTCTCAGTGGCTTGAATCTTCTATAGTCAACTAAGAATGATAATTTTTTCTTTCTTTTCTCTCTGGTTTTTCTCTATTTATTTTCGTTCTCAGTGTTTTTCAAGTATCAATCTTACTTACTCCCAAAACTCAGATCTTAATTGTTCATTCTAACCCTTGACTACCTCTTTTTATTTATAGAGGTAAGGTTTCAAGGGAAACCCTAAGAGAGGCGATAGATTTTAGGATTATATCGATAAATATCAGAGTTTATTTCTTAAGATTTAAATAATTATCAATAATAATGATGAATATCATTAAGAAAACCTTCTAGAAGCTGTAGCTGGATATAAAATCGTCGGAAAAATGACGTCGGAGTGTAAGAACCCAATCGGCTCTCTATAGAGTGGATTGGCTCCATGTAGAGGAAGTTTTGAAAATTTACAATTAGGTCTCTAAATTTGTGAAAACTGTTGTTTTGGCCCCTAAAGTTTATTTTTCTTGACAATTGAATCCAAACTGATTCTAAAAAAGTAATTTTAGCGGGATTAACCTCAACCCTTAGATTTTGTTTGTCCTTCACCTCTTGAGACCCGAGAAAGCAGTAACTTTCATCATAGGATTTTTCATTTTTCTCTTGCTATCTAAATTCGGAAAAGGAGTGCTGACAACTACTTCTGATTTGTCAATATTTATGAGCATGCAAATGCATTAAATAAATAGAGACAAATCATAGACATCAAGGATATAACAAAAGGATATGTGAGTTGTAGAAGCTACGCCCGATAAGCTCAAACTTCGATTGCTGATTCGATGTGGGGGCAATGCCAAATTCGCCTGTTTAAATTGAGGACTTCGCCTGCTTGGGTTAAGGATGTAATACTCGAAATTTTTTCTTTTTAATAATAATAATAGTAATAACTAATAAGAGTTTTTATTTAATTTAATTTTAATTAATTGAATTGAGATTATTTAAAATAAAATTTTAATGCTAGATAGCAATAAAGGGATTTATTTATCTATATCTAATTAGTTTGATTTTTTTAAGAAATTAATTGAGTGAGTTCCATAAAAGATAAATTATATTATATATAGGTTAATTGTAAATCTTCACTGCTTATTATTTCCTTCTATTTCCTAGATCTTGTTTCTAATTTGGTATCAGAGCCTATTGGGTTCCGGGATTAGAAGCATATCTACATTACAAAGATTTTACATTCATTTTAGATCGCATCGGGTTTCCTATAGGCAAGTTCATTCATTTTATCGTAGTAAGACCCGACTGACAGGCAAAAGTCGAGAGTCGTGTCCGTGCTTGCCTAGAAAGTTATTTTGGTTTAGGTTAAAATGAATTTAGAACCTTTCTTCTGTAGATCTTCTTCTTTCTCAAATTCTTCTGCCTCTGAATCATCGAGGTACAAAGGTCTAGTAAATAGTGAAGAAATCACTATTGAAGATTTTTCAAAGCATATAGACGATTGGGAAATACCCAAAGTCCAAAAGAAACAAATTTATGAGTTTTCAAAGTTCCCTCTCTTCAAGACTGATTTTACAATCAAGACTGAAGAAAGAGATATCCAAATTTCAAAACCTTTTGAAGAGATTTATCTCTTAAATCCAAAGACCCTACAAAAGCATATGGAAAGGATTATAAGTATATCCACATAGGTCTAGTCCAGGGTAGGTATTAAGCCCTTACCGGAGAAGGTCTAGATACTTCCATATTAGCCGTCCTTAGGGATGCTAGATTTACAAATTTCTATGATTCCTCATAGTAAATCGCTGAGTCGAGTCTCAATAAAGGACCTATTTCTTTCAATTGTTTTCCAAATATCACGATTTCTTTAAACGATAAAAATGTTTTAAAGAGCATCGTTCTTCAAATCAAAACTCACAATTACAAAATGCTTGAAGGATCTATTCCGATAGCATTAATTTTCAAAATTCATTACAAAGCTATGATTTCTGCCTTTGGTTCCAAACACAAACTTCACTCACCAAAAGGAGAAACCCTGTTCCTTCAAACAGATCTATCCAAATCAAATACAACCATTCCAAAGACCATTCAATGGAAAGACATTGCACTTCCAGAAGAATGGATCCTTGAAGGTGCAACCCAACCTACTTCTCCAAAGCAAACAGAACCAAATACAAACCTCAAACACATAGCCCAATATCCAGATGGAAAGGTAAAGATCACATTCAACAGAAAGTCAACTTCCTCTAGATTTTCTGATGATGGTTCTTCAACCTCGACCATAGATATTGGAAGGGTATCCAAAATTCCTTCTGTTATCTATGCCCCTTACAAAGAACCAATTCCATCCCAAACACAACCCAGGTTTTCAACATCTGATATTCCAAAAACACTCCAGAATGTTGATTACCAAAGCAACATCCCCGCATCTACACCGATCCAAAGAATGATGACGAAGATATGAGATAACCTCTACCCCATCTTCACCATCACCATCGTACCATTACCCAAAACCTTGAAGCAGAGATCAACATGATTTCAAAAGAGTTTGAAATTGATAAAAACTCTTGCATGAAGATTTCTATTCAAAGAAAAACCATCTTAAGAAACTTTGGTTTTTAAGAATTTTTAAAAGAAAAAGATAGTATTCAGGAAAAATACTATCAATTTTGTATTCAAAACAAAGCCCAAATCAAATTTTTTGATTGGTTTCAAATTTATTGCAAAGAGCATGGTCACTCATATCCTTTTAAAGATAAGAGTATTAGTCCTGTCACAGTAAGGAACAAAGCTCCTGAGTGGAAGGTAGGAGAAAACCTAATCGTCCGGTCAACATCCTCCCTTAGGAAGATAACCATTCCTTATGGAGAGAGTGAGATAGAGGCAACGCCTTACAAACTGATAGGCGAAGACCTTGAAAAGAATGTCAAGAATATTGTTCAACAGAACAATTATTCGAACACCTGCCTAAACACTATAGGAAAACAACTGGTTAGAATAGAAAACCATATTCAAAAGCCCCCTATAGTGGTGACATCTCCAATCCCTAGTACTGGTCAACCAAAAGAGTCGAATCAGTCAGAGAAGCTTAAAAACCCAGTTTTTAAGCCATATCACCACAAAGCCGAGCCAAGACCATTTCCAAAAGCAAACTGAGTTTGCCAAAGTAGTCGAGCGAATGCCTAAGTAGATTAGCAACCTCCGAGTCGTCCAAAACCTAGTACCGGATACTCCTCAAAGTAGTAGGAATATCGGGTGCTATAGGACAAGCCCAAGCGATGAGTCTAACGATTCGGAGCTTGAAAGCCCCATTCCAAAACCCTTCAACATCAATGATTGGGAATCCAAGCCCCTAGATTGACTGGAATACTCCTAGGAGTACCGCCCGGATCTAGGAATCGAGAATAGGAACAACATCCTAACCCGCCTAGATTCAATGCCTCCTCCGTCTATGAATGGAATATAGATGGAATGTCCGAATACAACATCCTTGGTCTCTTACAATGATGACCATGGCGGCCAATGCCTACAAAACCCAAAGTGGTACCTCCGATAGAGCCATCATTCGAGCTCCCGATATAATGGTTTTTCCGGCCGCTTAAAAGGATGGTGGGATTATCATCTCACTCAAGCACAAAGAACTCCAAATCCTAGGTGTTATCCAAACAACAGTGAAGGAACTCCAATCCTAGATGAAATAGGAAATCCAATTGAGGATGCGGTTTCAACCCTAATCCTCACTATTTCCCTACATTTCATAGGAGACCCTTCTCCTCAAAGACAAGAATGCCGAGCTCCTTAGCAATCTTACCTGTAAGAAGCTTAGCAACTTCCAAAGTTACAAAGACACTTTCCTAACCGTGAGTCATGCTTAGGGAAGATTCTAGCCAACCTTTCCGGAAAGAAAAATTCTTAGCCGGTTTACCTAAGATTCTAGGTGAAAGAGTTAGGAATACCATAAGAGAAACCCATAACGGTCAAATCCCTTATGATTTCTACACTTATGGAGAGTTAGTTAGTCTAACCCAGAAAGAAGGTTTAAAGATTTGTCATGACCTTAAGCTTCAAAGACAAATTTCAAATGGGAAATGAAAAGACTAGGCAGGAACTAGGTAGTTTCACGAACTACCTTTGAGTATAACCCATAGAGCCCGTGTCTAGTTGCAGAAAGGGAAATGCAAAGTTGATTCTTATCCAAAATCTTTCAAAAAGAAACGATTTTCAAAGTATAGAAAGCCTTCTAAAAGCAAGGAGAATTTCTATAAAAAACCATCTTCTTCCAAATTTCATTCTAAATTTCCAAAGAATGATTCAAAAAAGGATTTTTCAAAAATTACATGCTTCAAATGTGGTAAGAAAGGCCATACTTCGAAGTATTGTAAGTTTTCCAAAAGACTCCATGAGCTTCAAATAGAAGAAGAAGTTTTGCAAAAGATTTCTGCTCTTCTAGTTGATTCATCTGAATCAGAGTTCTCAAACAGTGAGGAAGAATTTCAAATTGATGAAATCAAAACCTCAACCGATTGTTCGAGACGAGTTCGTGAGCTCTTCAAAGAACATTAATATGCTCACTAGGCAACAAGAAGCTCTTCTTGAAGCTGTAAAGCATATTAGTGATCCTCTTATTCAAAAGCAAGTTTTAAAAGAAATTTTAAAAACTGAATCTCTGGTTCCTTCATCTAGTAAGAATACTTATGATCTTACTATGATTTTGGACAAAGGAAAGAAGTTGAAAAACCCTCTTCCCATCTTTGCTTGTGAACTCCAGTAAGGAGATTAAAACCATCAAAACAGAACTCAAAGAGTTGAAAGAAAAACAACAAAATGATTCTGTTTTGCTTCAAAGCCCGATCCTCAAGCGAATAGTGATTCCGATTCGATGAGGAAAATGATTTTCAAAACCTCAAGTTTCGAAATGTTCCCGAAAACTTTATCAATGTTTTAAAGGAAATTACTTCAAGAAAATATTTGATTCAAATAAAGCTTGTTTTCCCTGGTGATTTCCGGGATAGAAACCATCGCCTTGTTTGATACAGGAGCGACCTCAATTGTATCAATCGCGAATCGGTTCCTAAAAGGTTTCACCAAGAAACCAAAGAAAGGCCGACTTCACCAATTCTTCAAAAATTAAGATTGCCGGTAAACTGAAGCCGCAATTCTTAATAATAACATTGCTTTAAAGAATGTTTTTATTCTTACAAAGGATCTTCAAAGAAACGGTTATCTTAGGGACTCCGTTTATCAATTTGATAACTCCCTTTAAAGTAACAACTGGAATCATTTTCAAAGCTAAAGATTCAAAGATTGTTTTTCCTTTCTAGAAAAACCAAAAAGAGAAATTTGAATCTTATCAAAGCCCATTCCATTTACAATTTTGAAATCAATGCTTTGATCAAAGGAAAACAGACCCATCTTTCTCATCTTCAACAAGATGTGGGTTTGAAGAGAATCCTAGATCAACTGCAAAATGATTTTATTCAAAGAAAAATTTCGATTTTCAAATGAAGATTGAGAATGAACTCGCCCGATCTTCCAAATGCTTTTGGAATCGAAAGCAACATATGGTAGATTTGCCATATGAAAACGATTTTTCAGATAAGCAAATCCCTACTAAAGCCAGACCCATTCAGATGAATGAGTCCTTAGATTGCCATTGCAGATTAGAGATTAAAGATCTTGAGTCTAAAGGTTTAATTTCAAAGTCTAGATCACCTTGGTCTTGCGCAGCTTTCTATGTCAATAAGAATAGCGAGATAGAAAGAGGAACTCCTAGGCTAGTGATCAACTACAAACCATTGAACAAAGCTCTTAAGTGGATTAGGTATCCTATTCCAAATAAGAAAGATCTTTTACAAAAACTGCATTCTGCATTCATCTTTTCAAAGTTTGACATGAAATCAGGATTTTGGCAAATCCAGATTGATCCAAAAGATCGTTACAAAACGGCATTTACAGTCCCATTCGGCCAATATGAGTGGAATGTGATGCCTTTTGGATTAAAAATGCCCTTCCGAATTTCGAAATCATGAATGACATTTTTAATCCATTTTCAAAGTTCGCATTGTCTACATAGATGATGTTTTAATCTTTTCAAATTCCATTGAATGACATTTTAAACACCTAGAAACGTTTTTCTATGTTGTTAAGAAAAATGGTTTAGTGGTATCAAAGTCTAAGATATCTCTTTTCAAACGAAATTAGATTTCTTGGTCATTACATCTCTCGGGGTACAATTACTCCAATTAAGAGATCCCTTGCATTCACTTCCAAAGTTTCCGGATAAAATTTTGGAAAAACCCAACTTCAAAGATTTCTCGGTAGTTTAAATTAGGTTATGGATTTTTATCCTAATTTAAACTGTCTTGCAAAGCCCTGCATGATAGGCTAAGGAAAAACCCCCCTCCTTGGTCCGATCAACATACAAAGATAGTCCAAAGCATTAAAAAACAAGTTTTAGAAATTCCTTGCATCTAACCGATCCTTCCGCATTTAAGATTGTAGAAACGGATGCATCGGGAGTTAGGTTATGGTGGAATTCTTAAGCAAGTCCAAAATTCCAAAGAATGTATTGTCCAGTTTACTTCTGCTCACTGGAACGATACTCAAAAGAATTATTCTACTATCAAAAAGGAAATCCTTTCGATAGTTCTCTGTATTTCTAAATTTCAAAGCGATCTTTTAAATCAAAAATTTCTTTTAAGGATTGATTACAAATCTGCAAAAGAAGTTTTACACAAAGATGTCCAAAATATAGCTTCAAAACAGATTTTCGCCCGTTGGCAAGCTATCTTATCTGTTTTTGATTTTGAAATTGAATTTATTCGTGGAGAATCAAATTCTATTCCTGACTTTCTAACCAGAGAGTTTTTACAAAAACAGGAGTGATACAAAATGCCAAGAAAATCGAAATCTAAAGAAGAAAAGTCCACGGCCTCTTCAAAACCGACCAAAATTCAAAGCCCAGTGAAGGAAGTCCTCCCTTCAACTTCAAAGCCCATCAGGACTTGGACTGAGATAATCCAAGAAGAAATTAATCAACCGGATCCAATTCAACCTCAGATGGATCCTTTCAAAGCCGATCAAGCCAAACAAATTCAGGAATGGCTTGCCCAGCAAGACCCTGAATTCATTCAAAGAGTAGAGGAATACAAAAGACAAATGGTTCAATCCCTGTCTGAACCATCTACAAAGCAAATCATTCTAAAGCCAGAAGCGACTCCAAAGTCGTCCTCTTCTTCTACAAAGGGTAAAGGTATATTATCTATCCCTTTTCAAAATACCGAGATAGAGATTTTCCCTCCAAATCTATCTCAAAACTCAAATAGTCTTTCAAAGCCAAACTCTCAGGAGATTGTTTTGACACAATCAAAACGTTTTAAATCAAATGAGTTTGGAAAAACCTATTTTTCAAAATGTTTTAACCATTGAGGAAGGATTCTGCACAGAAAGCCCCTCAAAATTGGTTTCAAAGATTTTCCCTCCAGGTTGGTTTTTTAAACCCTGGAATATTTCAAAGCCTCAAGCTTATTACCAGTCAATCCTTGAGGTTACTGGTTCAGCCAAATTCAAGCACTTCAAAAAAGACAAAGCCCATAAAGACCCTGCATATTCAACATGCACAATCCAAAGAATCCTTCACCCGTCTGATTGGGGTATGGATTTACACTCTCTTCGTTCCTTCCCTACTTCTCTAAAAAGAACCTACCCTTCAAATCTTAACACCTCTTTCTCCTATCGGGATTACCAAAGTAAGCCCGGTTCAATACCTTTCTTATCCAAAACGAAGGAAGAAGCCACTCCTGGCTATTCTACTTCGACACCAATATCCAAACCTCCAAAATCCCTTACTGGTTTAAACAGTGGTGGAATTACTACGGTAATGCCCCTGAGACTCTTATTCCCGAAGTCTTACCCCTGTTCAACCTATTCAAAGCAAATTACAAACCAAATTCCATGGAAAAGCGTTTTCCCCCGCTTCTCCTTTTCCTCGCTCAAATTTCTTTTACCCTGGGTATGTATGGTACTTTCACTCAATCCGCTTCCGATGGTGAGATTACACTTATCCGTCGATTCAAAGTAAAATGGTGGGATAAATTCAACCACCAAGACAAACTGTCCCTAAAAGCCGCTCAAAACTTCTTGACCAAACATAGCTTCTGCCTCCTAAAGAACAAACAACGTTCTTGGCACAGAAGTCTTTTCTCCTTCCAAAGCTTGCTGCAGCCCAAACCGAAGAAGATTTCCTACAACTTATAAAACAGTTGTCTGAAACAGCTTCTTCTAAAGGCAAATCCAAAGCCTCATCATCATCCTCTTCCAGTGCTAGTACTGCTGCATTCGATTTGGATGATCCAGCGGGAGACGATTGTTATGGGATACTCAAAATCTCATAAATATTATCTCCTTCTTTTAAAGCCCATGGGTTAAAAACCAGAAATGGTAGCCCAAGGTTATTTGTGTTGGGCCAAAAAGCCCACACTAAAGCCCACAAAAAGAAAAAGAAAAAGAAAAGAAAAAGAAAAAGAAAAAGAAAAGAAAAGAAAAAGAAAAAGAAAAAGAAAAGAAAAGAAAAAACAAAAGTCAAAAAAGTAAAAGATTCTTTCAAAGCATGGCCGACAACTTTCTCAAAAGGCGGTTGGCATTATCAAAAGACTCCAAAGCATGTGAAGAATCTCCACAAGACTCCAAAGACAAGTGGAATCATTTCTACTCCACTAAGCAAAGCATCCAAAGCCCGTGACAAGTATCCAAAGCTCCAAGACCTCTATATATAGAGGAGTCCTCCTTCTTCATCCCTCAGAATTTAGAACTTAGAATTTAGAAGAGAGAAGAAAGCTCTTCCTGAGTCTAAATCTCACAGAAGAGATTAGAGTAAAAGAGAGTGAGTAAGAGAGAGAGAATCTTGTAACTCCTCTTGTAAGTCTATATTTTCTTCTGTTTCAAAGTCTTACAAAGTTGTATGTTTATTTAAAGCTTTCAAAGATTGTTTATATGTTTATGTTCAAAGTCTGTTATTATTAATAAAGCAATTCAAAGTTTATCTTCTTTATCTATCATCTTCTTCTTTCCCATCATCAGCGTATGCTCGTGCTTGCCTCGAAGAGATCCGCACACGTAAACTTCTTCGCTTTCTTTCTGTTCAAATTTATTTTCAGATCTATAAGTTTATAGGCTGGAAAACAGATTCTGCAAGAGCATCTAAAGCTCCTATAGGCTGCTTAAAGCGTGAATCTGGTTACAACGCCACGAACTCAAATATTCTTATAAAAGAATTTATTGCGGAATTTTAATTAGCAATGGTGTTGGATCAAATTAGAAAATAGTCAATAAATTGGTTAGTTAAGTTACTTAAATGTTAGGATTAATTTGACAATTAATTATGAAATAATGGCTAAAAGTATAATTGCATTAATATATGGGGTTTAAATGAGAATTTTTAAGGTGGCTTAAAATTGGATCCTGACATGTAATCAGTAGTCCATTAGACTAAAAGACGACAAGTTGGGCTAAAATCAATAAAAATGATTAAATATAGGTGGCTTTACCATGCTTAAATAAAAATCTAACCCATTTAGACTAAGAAATTAAAATAGGCTCTTGTATGTAAAAAGTAGCTCAATTAGGTTAAAGGAAGGTAAGATTGGATTTAATAAAGCTAGGCTAGAACTAGATAGACCTTTGCCATGTTGTACTATTTATGTGTAGAACTAATATGTTGCATTTATAGAGAATAGGTTATTAATTAATAAAATTAAAGGTAGAAATACACAATTAGGAAAATTGGTTTCTAGATTCATCTCTCAATACGGCAATAATTTTGTAAGAAATCCAATTATACACAAATATAAAAAGTGTCATAGTGATTATCTAGGTAGTGACTCTCTTCTCCGTGCCAATTTCAGTGATTAATTAGCATGTTTCCGATCAGGTTGAAAAGCCTTAGAGTGTTGTGATTGCTAGTACACTTATGTGCGCGCTCAAAATCGTCGTCCATAATGTGTATTACAACAACAACTGTCAAATAAAAGCGTGAGTTAATAATATTATTATTTGTAGAATTATGTATTTCCACATGTGAAATACATGAACAAAAAAGAAACCTTAATCCCCAATTACTCATAAATCAAAAGCTAGAAAACAAAGTATACCTTTAAATGAAATCCATAATGTCGAAATCCCTAATTTCAAATATCAAGCAACTAAAATATGTAAAATAAACTCAAAAGTATATGTAGTTAATTGTAGATAGTTGTTTTGGTGGTGGGGGTGGACCAATCATTGATATGCAGTGGAGCTAGGTTTTAGGAAAGAAAACAACAACAGTAGCACCTAGTGTTATCATCGTAGTTGACACTTTTTGTTGGGTAATTTTCTCTTCAATTGCTGTAAGCTGCTATTTTAGAGAATCAATATCCATAGAAACTAGAGTCTTCTTTTAAAAGTTACTTTTCTCTTGATTAAACTACAAAGTTGTGCCTTTAATTCATTTTATTTTCTTGGTATGCCTCCATCTATTCCATTTGCTCCAGCTGCATGCACTAATGGATGAGCTTCACCAGCTTGTCTCAAAGCTTACCTTTGTTGTTCACTTCACCCATTTGCTTTCTTTATTAGTAAGTTCATATATATGAGTTAATGCTCAATTCACTTGGCATCATACTAAAGACAAAAATTGCATACCTTGTTTTGTAAACCAGAGCAAATATAAAACCTTTTCTTCCAATTCTTATCGCTTTTAAATATCTCTAAACGAGTCGCATCTCTATAAAGACGGACTAAGACTCCTTTTGCTTTTATTTTTTCTTCTAATCGAATGATGAGTTAATCAATTTAAGATATATCAAAAAAGAGGAATATTAAAATATTAGAATCCTAATCACCAATATATAAGTTGATAAAATGGAAGGAAACAACGTATTTTTCTTTTAAAACACATGATGTCTAATAACATTATTATCAATGTAAAAAATTGATGAGATCTTTATCGTTTACGTATATTAAAATAAGAGGATATAAAATGAAACAACGTACTTTTTTTTTAAATGCGTGATGTCTAATAATATTATTATCGATATTTAAAGAATTGATGAGATTTTTATCGTTTAGGCATTTTAGAATAAGAGGATTTGATGTGGACAAAAAAGATAAGGATAAAATGTATACAACTAATAGTGACAGGTAAATCTTGAAAATGATGAAACTGCATGGGTAAAATATGAGTTTTCCTATTGAAGTAAAATAAACATTACTAAATTAACAGAAAAGGACATGTGCAAAGTTGTAATTGCCTCATATCCTAAGCAAGATCCGGTTCGCACAACGTTCATTTCAGAAAACCAAAAGAGCAAAGACCATCAGGATGATTATCATCATGATTACCACGTGTCAGACATGCGTGTCTACAGTTGATGCATCTGATACACGCATGCCAACAATCTCCTCCAACAAATGTCAAACAAGGAAGAGAATATTTTTTTCCTTTTCAACAGACGAATAAAAGAAAATGGTCTTCCCCCGTGAAGGGCGGGTTCCTTACACCACCATTCCATTTTCCCTTTAATTAATATTTTAACAAGAAACGTCCTTAAACACGACAACACCGTACCTCCTGTCCGCGTACGAATCCCTCCACTGTTCCATTCCTTTGTACCTTAAAACAACGAAAACACCATAAACAGCATTCACAAACAAAACGAAAACGATTCATTTTTTCTCTTCTCTTTTGTTTATCAATCTGAGTTGGGTCGATTGGATTTTGATGTATTTTAGAGAGAATTAATGGAATCTAGTAGTGCATTAATGGGTAAGTTGACAAGATTATCATGGTCGCCGCTTATTCTTTTGATCACAGTTTTAGTGCTTTTATCAATCCAAATCACCACCAGAGACTTTTACCCGATATGTCTCATGTCTAGATCGTCGTCCCAACCACCCGGTTTTTCGGGTGATAAAGAAAGCTGTGCCGTGTTCTTCCTTGGGGAGCTTTTATTACCCAGGAGAGAAGTTGTCATGTCCATAGTGGATTTTGGTGGAGTTGGCGACGGCAAAACATCTAATACTGAAACGTTTCGAAAAGCAGTACGGTACATGCAGCGTTTCGCGGAGAAAGGTGGGTCCCAGCTGATTGTTCCCAGAGGCAGATGGCTTACTGGGAGTTTTAACCTTACCAGTAATTTTACATTGTTTCTTGAAGAGGGTGCTGTTATTTTGGGCTCTCAGGTATATGTGCCAAACTTCTTCATTTTTTTTTGTAAGAGAAGATAACAAATTTCTTAATTTTTTTCCCTTATTTTTAAAGATGCATTTCTGGGCTTGATTGATTTTGAAACGTATTTTTGTCTGATCAATGGGCTTTCCACAAATTCTAAACTTGCCATGAGTTTCTTGTCAATTTTGATTCTTTTATATTAAATTCATTTCTTTTAGAAGGGAATCCCTCTAGTTACGTTTTTGCAATGATTCATGGAGAGTACAGGGGGTCGCTTTTGAGAAATGAATAAAAAAAATGCTTTAGTTGAATTTCTTTTAGGTTGCAAAAGGAGATTTCAACTTTAGTAAGTTTGAAATATCTCTGTAGCTTTGTCACAGTTATCCTGCACATTGTCCACCCTCTTGTAGCCCTTTTCTTATGCAAAACAGGAAGATGGTCTGTTGTGTTGATGTGCAAGTGCAATTTTATGGGACCTAAAATACCTCAAAGTGTGCATTTGGAGCCCTTTGCTTAAATGCTTTTACATTTATTTGATGCACATTTGAATTAAGGGATTGGATTATTCTCTTGCAGTTGATTATGATTTAGTGTAAATATTGGGTTGAGCTAATTTAAAGTAGAAAGTATCTTCTTCCCTGCTTCTTCATCATGCTTGTTGTGGTAATGTTTCTTGTTTGGGACAGACACAGAAGATATGATCCTGGAATTTGTTACTATTTATTCTTTCAGATTTTGATATGTATATCTATGTACTTGAATGATAGGACCCAAAAGAATGGCCTATTATAGAGCCATTGCCTTCTTATGGAAGAGGGAGAGAGAGATTAGGAGGAAGACATATTAGCCTTATTCATGGAAATGGACTTACTAATGTCATCATTACAGGTATTAAGCATTTTCACATTGCTTTTCGCTTTTGATTAAATACCTACATACATATTGATAATGCTTTACACCAATAGTTCTTTTGAGTTTTTCATTATTTAAGCAGAGGGACAAAAATAAAAGATAAAAAAAATGAGAAAACAAAGGAGAAAGAAAGAACAGCCAGTTCTGTCAAATAGTCAATCACGTATCTGGGGGCAACTAAAATCTATAGTTATGTGATTATTAGGCAACACTTAAAAGCTTGTAGTGCCAAAATTTAAAATTTTTCTTTCTCATATTTGTCTTTATTTCATGTATATAATAACAATTAAAAATATATTCTTTACCGAAGACAAGTTGTATAAGAAGAAAAGCATTGATCCATATTTCAAATTAGCAAGAAGATCTTTCTTTTCTATTTTTTTCTTAAGTAGAATTAGCAGAAACTACCAGGATTTTTGCAGCATCCTTAATACTTTAGCATTGTTGACAAGGAGTTAGTTGGTATTCAATTCCTTGAGTTGTTAGATGAAAGATATTAAGCAACTTAATTAGTAAAGGACAGCTATTGAATTTGTAGTGTCATAGGTGTTGGACTATTGAATGAAATATGAGAGTAATCCTGTATGATCCTGGACCTTTTTAGCTGTCTTGAAAGTTTGGATCCATCAAAAATCTGCAGAGAGAAATTTTTGACAGTTGCCCTGTTTCTTTTTCTGATTTTGGATACATGGATTTTGGAGTTTAATTCTGATTTTGGATACATCAGCCAGAATTTTATCGGCCAACCTGGCTGTATTTTAATCTGAATAGGTGAACCAGCATGAAACTAAAGTTCTACATCTCTCCAAATACCTTCTACATATCTTCATATCTTAGATGTTTCCTTTGAGGAATAACTACAGCACAATATGCTATCAAGTTCATATCTTTCGATTCCCACAGACTGCTGTATCATATATTAGAAATTCCTTTAGCAAACTGAGGATCCTTGGCTACCTAAGATTCTTAAAAAGCATTTTTGTATTTCAACTACAAAAGTGAACTCAATTAACTTGTAATCAAGACTAGAATGGCTGTTTCGAGATGCCATTAGCAGAAAATCCTTTCAGGATATGCTCTAAAGTTTTGGGCCTTACTTTTGGTCCAAAAGTCTGATCAAGAATATTTATTAGTGCATTTGGCTTCACAGGAAACAATGGAAGCATTGATGGTCAAGGGAAGATGTGGTGGGAATTATGGTGGAACAGAACACTGGAACATACAAGAGGCCACCTTGTAGAATTAATGAACTCTCATAACATTCTCATCTCCAACCTGACCTTCCGCAATTCTCCATTTTGGACCATACATCCCGTTTACTGCAGGTCTGTCTTTATTACCACTTCCTCTTACTTTAGCAGTTTCTTTTCTCCTTCACACTATAGCTAACGTAAAAAGGACATAATAAAAGAAATGATATTACAGAGCCATGTTATTTTTCTTGCTGATGCAAACAGGAAGAAACTGAATATCCTCTCTAACAGAGAAAAAGTAAGATAAGTTGGAGCGAAGTACTAAGTCTCTCTCCTCAAACCTCCTTTTTCAGGAAATTTAGTACCACGGTTTCATTATTTCTTTCCCATGGAAGATTCTAATGTCCTCGAGTATCTGTTGATTAACTCATAACCTACCAGTGGGCTTAATTTATCTTAAGGTTTGTTAGGCGTTATAGGCACATGGTATAGAACTTGCAATTCCAAGATAATATCCTTAAGCAATTTTTATCAGTATTCACTTCCCCTGTACGTTTTCACTATATTGTTGAACTCGGATATTACTGTTGGAGGATTAAAATTAGCTTCTTTCTATTGCAGCAATGTTGTGGTTAAAGACATGACAATTCTGGCTCCCCTTAATGCTCCGAATACTGATGGAATTGATCCAGGTCTGGTACTTTTTTTTCTATGTATTCTTTGTAATCCAAATTAATTGATGCTAGAGGACAAGGGACCAAAGGATTAAAATTGTGCTTTTAATTTCTTTTGCAGATTCGAGCACTAATGTGTGTATTGAAGACTGTTATATTGAGAGCGGAGATGATCTTGTAGCTGTAAAGAGTGGGTGGGACCAGTACGGCATCAAAACGGCTCGACCAAGCTCGCACATCATAGTGAGGAGGGTTTCAGGCACAACTCCAACTTGTTCTGGGGTTGGAATAGGCAGTGAGATGTCTGGAGGGATTTTTAATGTTATGATTCAGGATTTGCATATCTGGGATTCTGCAGCAGGGGTGAGAATAAAAACTGACATAGGCAGAGGAGGCTATATATCAAATATCACCCTACATAATATAACAATGGAGAGAGTCAAGATTCCTATTAGGTTCAGTAGAGGCTCCAATGATCACCCTGATGAACGATGGGATCCAAATGCAATTCCAGTTGTGAAAGGCGTTTCTATAAGTAATGTGATCTGTGTGAATTCAACAAAAGCCCCAGTTTTGCAGGGGATCAAGGACGCCCCATTTGGTGGAATTTGCATGAAGAATGTTACACTAGTTGGTTTGGCATCATCGACATCTTGGCATTGTGAATTTGTCTCAGGATTTGCGAATGAGGTATTCCCAATGCCTTGTCCCCAATTGCAGAATAATGACTCCTCATCCTGGTGTTCGTACTCCTGAGCTTCACTGGTCAGTCTGGATTATATTTTTAAATTTGGGTTTGAGATTGGAGGACCACTCTTGAAGTTCATTTGGCAGAGTAATTACTCATTGGGCGAACTGAACTGCATCACAGGTGTGGTTGGATTGGATGGACTTGAATCAGATTACAAGTCCATGTGAATCAGCTACCAAGCTCTATGTTCTTCATAGGTATGGTATTGCTCCTGTATCATTGACCTCTCAGATTGCTGCTGGAAAATTTTCAGACAACATATTTGGCAGATACGAAATATGGATATGAAGTGAGCAAGTTTGACTTGTCCAAAGTGATTTAGAGTTTCACCCTCTTTCATACTCATTTGATTAATGATTCGTTGTGGCTTATAACGATTGCTGCACATAAAATTTGATGATGTACAGCTATTTATTTCAGATAATAGGTGAGCTTTGGTCAGTCCTTTTGGTGATATAAGGTTACATTTTGACCTCCGATCACTTTCTTGTTTATGTAGGAATGAAAGGTGGATACTTTCATAACAGGCTGTTGTTGGTCAATGAAATAACTAGCCGTAGTTGAATTATACTTTCAACACTGATTTGCATTTTGTATCAGTATTTATTTCTCACATTGTATAAAATGTTTTTATTTAGTTTTGGATGTTTCAAAAGTGAGTTGTGATTGTTTTAGTGTCTTTCACATGCTTTCTGAGAATTCTAAAACAGGGGATGTATTATTCTTTCTGCAGGGCTGTCACCCTGTGCAAAGCTTCAGTGCTTGATACTTCTAGGTCTTTCTTAATCTGACTTCGTAAAAATACACTTGAGGATATGGCAGTTCATATTCAGGAAGAATTAAATACAAAAAGGAGAATGCCACGGACAGAAAAATTAGAGTTCTGATAAATATTGAGTTTAATCCTTCCAGGGACAAGTAGATACATGTTGGAAAAGGGAAAGTTTAAAGACAAACCTTTGCCCTTCACCATTTCCAGAACACATTAGATCCGCATTTGTATTTGTCCTTTCCTTCACACTCCAAGGCCAAATCATCAGAGATAAATGGGACTTTCTGCAACCACCAAGAATACTAGACTCATAAGGTATCGATATTGTAAAGTACTGATTCAGAATACAAATTACTGATTCAGAGTTATACCTTTTGCTTGGCAAGATCTTGGCAGCCAGTGAAGTTCTCAGGGAACTTGCATGTGCCAAATTGAACTGTGTATGCTCTTGCGAAATTAGCACCACTTGTGGCCAATCTCTTCTTGTCATTCAATTCCTGCAACAGATGTTTATGTTGTCATCAGAAATCACAAAAACAAAGAGATGATTGCATCTACGGGGTAATAGTCTAAAAATTACTGAGCTAACATAAATTAGTTACCAACTTCTCAAGTCAATTTGAACAGGTTTTGTTATAAACTTGAACATCATATATTGTATATTTGGCCAAATTCCTGGCAGCAAACTCTTATTCTCATTCCACTAAATGGAGTTCCTGAATAGCAAACCTAACAGATTTCTATATTGATGCTAGCGAAACGGAAACAAGATCATTAACCAGAATTGCTTTCAAAAAGCCAAGGAGAATACAAACCTTGTTAGCTTTACTCTTTTCAAGGTATTCTTCAATGACCCCAGCATTGGCAGAGGAAACAGCAGCAGCAGTGGTGAAAAGTGTGGCAGCAAGACAAAGCATGGCAGCTCTTCTTCCATCAGCTTTGGAATCAGAGGCAGGTTTAGCTCGTTGGGCTCTGATCACAGGCAACTTAGGACCAGACACAGTTGGGAATACAGCTGAAGGCACTGAAGCCAACTTTGAGAGCTCAGATGACGCAGTGCCTGAAATGGCATAGTTGCATGCCAAAACACTAGAATTCATGGCTGCCATTTTTCTTTTTTTCTTTTTTCCTTTTCTGTTTTTCTTTTTTTCCTTGAACAATAAAATGAAACCTAAGTTGTATTTTAATAAAAATGATGAGTGTAATAGTGAGGTGGTGTGGATATAATTGATAAGGAGTGATGTGGAAGGAGGGGATGATGAATGTAATGAAGGTTGTGGCTGGAGTTAAGATAAGGTGAGATTGCCTCACTCCTATTGGCAAACTTTCTGCTCTCACATTGCTTGTTTTTGTGAATTTGAAAGGCGTGTGGTCGCCTTAAATCTTGGACCCACTTTAGAATCTAAACATATGCTTGGTATTTTAGTTGTTAAGAGGGAGGAGAAAGAAAGGCAATTCAGAAAAATGACAAAGGCATATATATATTATGTTTGTACATATTATTTTTACATCTTTTGATCTACTAGTTTCTTTTTTTGGCATATTACTTATTCATTATACGAATTTATTAAAATTCTATTAGAAAATCTCATAGTGCAACATATAATGGTCACTGGTAAACTAAAAATTAAGTATATAATCATTATTGGTTATGAAATTAATATTAAGAATTAAGATAGTAATATGATTGCAACTGACTTATTTGTTACATAAGCTTGTTAAAAGTACTATAATACATCAGCGTAAAAAATTTATTAATAAATTGATAATAAAAATTATGATTTAAGATCAAACTCAAATGTTTTACTAAAATATAAATAAGAAATTGTTTTACTAAGATTTATGCTCAAATGATAAAACGTACTTTTAAGGTGATCCTTTATGAACTTATAAGCTTAATCCCCTATATTCTGAATTCATAGATTTTACCTAAATAATTATGTACCCTTAGAAATTTGTGTTTGGAGATTACAAGGCAGCGTATAACATAAGAGGGATTGAAGATAATCTGATCACTAAAAAAATATTTAAAATTATTTATCAGTTGCATATTCACTTTTATTTAATGTCTAACATATTTATTTATGGATACTGATATGTTTAAGTTAGTACTCGTAAGTGCACGAATTGTTTTTATAGTAAAACAATAAATTCATCTCGAAATCGATCTCTCAAGGAACTATGAGGCCACTTATTATAAAAATTAATTATTAACACAAATGCCTACTACTATACCACACTACACTTGGCTCTACACAGTTACAAAGCTAACCCTTCTCCAATGCCCGGCAAAATACTAAAAATAAATCTAAATATTCTAAATCAGTATTTTTGAAAGAATAATATTCATAAAGTAAAATAACCAAACAATAAATAAATACGCAATGCAAATGCAAATGCTTATGATTTAAAACTGTAAACTAAAAGTCAGTATTTAGTCTACCATTTAGTTAGTAATATCTTTGTTTTACCTTAAGTCTAGTTCTAATGAATGAGATGGTGATGTGCTTTTTCCTCTAGTCACTCAAACTAATGATGCAACTAAAATTTTTTCTAGCAACATAGATTGAAGCAAAGTTTGTATCTCTAATACATTCAACCTAAATATGTATATAACAATTACTATTGCCAAATTAATATGATGGTTAACTAACAATGATAAGTGAAATTAATAAATATATGAAGATAAAGAAAATATTTATTAAATAAATAAATAACCAGATTCATACAAAAATAAAAAGACTCAACTAAATACTTATGAAAACTAGCCTAATATATTTAACTCAATGATGATGGTATTAAATAGAAAGATATAAAACAATAAAGTAAAAGTTCCCTCTAGATCCATAATTTCTTCAAGTAGGAAGATGATTGCTCCTCACTCTCCACTTCTTGAAAAGCTCCTTAAATCTTAAAAAGAGTAATGAAAACTAAACTAAAGTGTTCACGGAATAACTGTAGAGAAAATAATGGTGGACAGATGCAGAAAGCAGATAGGAGAGAGCTCTCCTCCCCGTTTTTAGAATTAGGTTTGCAAAAATACATATAGAAAAGAGTCTTCCTCTAAATAAGTCTCCCTAGAGATGTATACCTAATATAAGTCTATCTAATAGATAAGACTTTAAGTATTTTTATCTCTACCAAATACTATCCCATAAATAACTCTTAATATAAATTTTAATAATTGTACAAAATGACTAAAATGTCCATTGGGTCTTGTAATCTTTGGCCAAGTCTTGAAAATAGCAGTCTGTGGGTCTTAATCTTGGGCTTTGATACGAACATGTTTAATTAAGATTTTTTTTGAGCATTTAGCTCCATATTTTCTTCTCTTGACCAATATTATCTGAAAATAGACAATTAAGTTTAAGTAAATAAAAACACATATTTTCACAATATTATATAAAAAAATATATCATTAAAAATCTAAAATACCATTAAATATCTATATATAATTTAAACTTATCAAATAACCTCACACTTAAGCTTTTACTTGTCCTTAAATAAATAGCAATTGAGAATTAACTTTTACAAAAATCATGAAAAACATCCATACTCAGCTTAAAGATATTATTCAAAAGAATCTCATTAATGCAAAGATCATGTCAACCCAAGAATACTTGAATCATAATAATTTTTTTGAAAAGGTAAACTCAATCATTGTTAATCAAAAGACTCAAGTATCCAATTTATTACACATGTTTCATAACAAATAGTCTAACTCGTCTTTAAATGATATAATTATGATGCATAATCCAAATTATCATAACCCTATTCAAGAGGCAAAATTTTCATTCACAAATAAGAGACCAATATGCATTTATTACTTGCTTTTGAAGCTCTTATACTTTTTCTTTTCTTTTCTTTACACCCCTTGAATTTTAATTTTTGATTCTTAGGGTATTTCTTTCTTTCTTGAGATGTTACGCTTTTTACGCAAACACAAATATGGGTAATGAATGCACCTCGTTACTTAACAAAATATACATCAAGATGCTTTGCATACTCATAATCTCAATTATTTTTTTATGTGAGAATCGACATTGGTCATGAAGATTCTCGGTTACTAAGCAACTAAAATCGGCATTGCCTTTTTTTTTTCTTTTTAATTTGCATTTGACACTATAAGATACTAGTGGTTTGCATCTACATTATACAATTGTTATTATTATTTTAATTATAAAATTAAATTAATAGATATAATTTAATAGAATTTTAATGTTAATATAATTTATAAAATTTTATATTTATAAAATTTTAAAAAATAATAATAAATTAAATATTTTTAATATCCTTAATTCTTTTAAAATTCTAAAATTTTATTAATATAATAATATAAAAATTACTTTTTAATAAATTTTAATATTATATAAATTAATATATTAATATAATTGATATTACTATTCTTAGACTTAAGTGTTTATTATATAATTAACAATTAATTTATTATTGAATATTATATTGAAAATATAATTTAAGATGTTATTTTCTAGAATTAGAATCATTATCTAATTATAAAATTAGTTTATTAGTTAATATAATTAATATGTTATTTTGTATTATAAAATTAATATTATTATCCGATTAGAAGACTAATTATTAGTTAATATAATATTAAAATATAATTAATAAATTATTTCTTAGGATTAGAATTAGTGTTTAATTAGAAATGTAACTTAGGAATCAATAAATTAATAGAAAAAAGTTATTAAATTATACATAAATTTGAATTCCATATATAAAAAATAAATACATATTTTAAAATAATGATTTTATATATCAAAAATTAGGTATTTATATTTTAAAAAGAGTTGGGATTCTAACAAAAAACTCTTCTATAACCATAAAAGTTTTTAATTTCACATCCATTCAAACCTAATTGAATTGCGGAAATATGAAAATCTCATTGATCGATCTAAATTGTATATAGATATTTAAGGGTATTTTAAAGTTTTAAGGATTTGTTTCTACATATAATATGGTAAATCTGTATTTTATCTCACTTTAGTTTTTCTTGTCTAAATTTAGGAAATAATGCAAAATATGAGAATTTGAGCTAAAAACGCACTAATGGGTGTTAATTGGACTGCGGCTATTAAAGGCTTGAGAATCAGACACGTGGGCTATTAATAGTTTGGGCCTAGCTTAATTCATTAAGGCCCAAAAAGGAAAGTTTAAGTAATTATTATGTAATTAGTGGATAATCATCTTTTGAGTTGTTTAGTTTGTTTAGGACAATAATGGATAAACTACAGGAGTTGTGTGTTGAGAAAAGAACTCTAAAAAAGGAATCTCTACAAGGAGTAGAGGTTAATTAGAACAAGGAGTTTTTCGGCTACTGAATCTCTCTGGAGAAGGGTTCTATTATTCTCTACAGAAAATTCTGGAGTTCATCATTTTTGACATCTTGCTAGCTTGTGTTGCATCATTATTTGAAGAATCAGAGAAGCTTTTCGAAGACATGTAGAAAGAAGACCAATCTTCTTCATTCCTTGAAGAGCCTTTGAACTTTGAGAGAGTTTTAGTTTTCTATTTTATGAATTTTAAGTCTTTCTATTTAATTACAATGATCATTGGATTAAGTATGTTAGGCTAAGTCCCATAAGTGTTTAGTTTGGCTTTTTACTTATGTATGAACCTTATATATTTTGAGTTTAATGAATGATTTCTTTGCCTTCATATGTTTATTACTTTCATCTATTATTATTGATTGACCATCATATCAATTTAGTAGTAATATGTATTATGAAAATTTTTAGGTTAAAAGTATTAGAAACATTATCTCTACTTTAATCTATGTTGGTATAAGAAACCTAAGTTGCATCATTAGCTTGAGTGACTTAGGGAAAAGGCACATCACCATCTCATTTGTTAAATTAGGGCTTAAGGAAATTAAGGAGATTACCAAGTAAAAGCTAGACTAAATGCTATTTTATCATATAGTTCATATTAATTATTCTAGTTACATATTTACTTTCTGGTTATTTAATTTCTTTTATTAAACTAAGATCATTCTCAAAACATGGCTTAGAGTGTTTATATTTACTTTCAGTAATTTATGTGATAGTTGGTCTTTATAATATATGCTCTATAATGTTTTGTGAGATCGACCTCGTAGTGAGCTTACCCGAACTACCATTCGATTCGCACTTACGAGTACTAATTTAGACACATCACTCCTCCATGAATTATTATTGTAACCCGTTGAATTCACATTTTACCCGACCTTAGCTTATGGTACACAGTTCTACAGCAACAAAAAAAAAAAAGAAAAGAAGAAAGGGATTATCTAAGATCTCATTTTGATACTGATTGAAGTTGCGTTGCTGCGTCAGAATAAAGATAGCTATACTGATTCGGTATACTTTAAAGAAACCTTTGGTACAATATTGACGATCTCACAAAGATTCAATTTTAGTATATATATATAACTTTATTGCTCTTATTTTTCTAAACATCTTAAACATTTTCTATTGAATATTTCATTTCTCCTTATATTGACCTTTTATTGGTGCGAGCTTTGAACGTACAAAGCGCAACTTCTACTTTTGTGATTACATGTGCTATTTTGAATCCACTTTTACATTATATTTGTCTGAAATATAAAATTTTATAAAATTTATTTATAAATTTAAAATTTATATATTTTAAATGAGGTAAAAATTTTATATAATTAAATTTATTTGATTATAACTAAACTAAATTCTAATAAAATAGATAGAATTTCTAAATAAATTCTATATTAATAAATTAATACAGCAAAATATTAAAAATATCTCTTTTAACTTAACCATTTTTATTTTACTTTCTTTCTTGTATTTTTTTTCAAATAAAATAATTTTTTTTATAGATCACAATTAAATATAACATTATTTTATTTATATTTTCCGATTTAAGTATAATTTAATCAAAAACCCATAGCTCTATTTAAATATAACATTATTCTTAAAGACAGATAAATAGCTTTCCAACTATCTACAGCTCATCCTCGTAAGCCTTTTCAATTGATACAAAAATATGGCATAAGTTCAACAGTTGCCTGTCATTCTTAAGTTAGAAATATTTCCTTCTTTGCTTATGTCTTGAGTTCTTCAATTCGACCTTAACTCAACCTTACTTCGTGGAATCTACAACCATGAATAGATACGATAACCAATATTAATTCACCTTATAATTCAAACTTATTTTCAATTATTCATTCTGTATACGTAGCATGTTCATTCCATGACCTTGAGTTTATCTTTAACTCCATGAGTAGTTGTCTTTTTTTTTTTTTTCTCATTTTTAATATTCAAATAGGTTGATGTACTTCAAAACTCACCAACATCATAGCGGTTTGAGTGTTAATTAACTTTCGTCCACTCCTTAATCTTCAATTATGTGTTTCATTATACACAATACATTTATAATAGGATTTTCCAAGTTAACTCTCAACTTAGTGTTTTGGCTCACATCCGATTTCATAATTTGTGTTTTGTGGCTAACACACAATCTTACAAGAATTTTTTCTATTGGCTAACTCTAAAACTCAAACTATAAGTAGGGGTATGCATTGGTCGGTTCGGTTCTGAACCGAACCAAAAAAGAAAATTTCGGTTCCGGAAATTGTTAATATAAAAGTTTTTGACAAGATATTTATTATTTCTAAGTGGTTGAGAGACAAATGCTTTACATGTGTATCATGGTTCAATACCCATCGCCTGCATGCCATTTCTTTTTAATTTTTTTTTTTAGTATTTCTTGCATGCCATTTCTTTCTTTTTTATTTTTGAAATATTTCTTGCATGCCATTTTTTTCTTCTAATATTTCTTACATGCCATTTCTTTCTTTTTTTTTCTTTAGTATTTCTTGCATGCCATTTCTTTTTTCTTAATATTTCTTTCTTGCATGCCATTTCTTTTGAAATATTTTATTTTATATTTTTAAAAAATATTTCTTTCTTGTTTGACATAAATTTTTTTCCGGTTTTTGTTTTTTAATATTTCTTTATTGTTTGATATACATTTTTTTATTTCTTTTTCAGAACATTTCTTTCTCATTTGACATACATATTTTATAATTTGAAAAGAATAGTACAAAAGAATAACATTTCAAAAAATATATATATTATTTATAAAAGTATTTTGATAGTATATTTTATATTTATTAAAAATTGAAAAGGAATTTAATAAAATAAAGAAATTAAAGTGTATTTTAATAAAAAATTTCATTTTTATAAAAAAACTAAAAAAAAAAAAAGATAAAGAAGTTTTAAATAAAAAGTTAAAATCTAAAAAACATGTCCAAAATTGCGAACGTGGGTTCATCACGACACAAGTTTACCACCAAGCTAACTGCCGTTGATATCTAATATTTCTTAGCACCAATATATATATGGGTCACTTCGGTTTTTCAAAGCCTTCTTTTTTCATAACCGAACCAAATCGAAATGTTGAGTTTTCTAAAAAATGACAACTGAAACCAAATTAAATTTTAGTTCGGTTCAGTTTTTCAATTCAAGTCGAATAGTGACATCTCTAACTGTAAGTATCTTTTTTCGAATATAGATATTGAGAGAATTATAAAAAATTTAATAATGAACTCAAGACAGTAATTTCAGAATTTAAGAAGAAAAAGTAGCTTACAGCCGAATCACCCACGAATTTTAGAATTGATTTAGCTCAACTTCGTTCAACCAATTCAAAGAACATGAATATAAGGGAAGTGTCTTTGTAACTTTGGAAGTTGCTAAGCTTCTTACAGGTAAGATTGCTAAGGAGCTCGGCATTCTTGTCTTTGAGCAGAGAAGGGTCTCCTATGAAATGTAGGGAAATAGTGAGGATTAGGGTCGAAACCGCATCCTCAATTGGATTTCCTATTTCATCTAGGATCGGAGTTCCTTCTACTGTTGTTTGGATAGCACCTAGGATTTGGAGTTGCTGTGCTTGAGTGAGATGATAATCCCACCATCCTTTTAACTGGCCAGAAAAACCAGCTATCAGGAGCTCAGCAATGGCTCTATCGGAGGTACCACTTTGGGTTTTGTAGGCATTGGCTGCCATGGTCATCTGTTGCAAGAGACCAAGGATGTTGTATTCAGACATTCCATCTATATTCCATTCATGACGGAGGAGGCATTGAATCTAGACTGGGTTAGGATGTTGTTCCTATTTTCAATTCCTAGATGCAGGCGGTACTCCTAGGAGTATTCCAGTTAATCTAGGGGCTTGGATTCCCAATCATTGATGTCAAGGGTTTTGGAATGGGGCTTTCAAGCTCCGAATCATCCGATTCATCGCTGGGCTTGTCTATTGTACCGATATTCCTACCGCTTTGAGGAGTATCCGGCACTAGATTTTTGGATGACTCGGAGGTTGCTAATCTACTCACCGTTCTCGACTGCTTGGCAAACTCAGTTTGCTTTTGGAAATGGTCTTGGCTCGGCTTTAGGTGATATGGCTAAAAGCCTGGGTTTTAAGCCTCCGACCGGGTTCGACTCTCTTGGTTGACCAGTACTGGGGATTGGAGAAGTCACCACTACAGGGGGCTTTTGAATCTGGTTTTCTATTCTAACCAGTTGCTTTCCTATAGTGTTTAGACAGGTGTTCGAATAATTGTTCTGTTGAACAATATTCTTGACATTCTTTTCAAGGTCTTCGCCTACCAATTTGTAAGGTGTAGCTTCTATCTCACTCTCTCCATAAGGAATGGTTATCTTCCTAAGGGGAGGATGTTCAGACTGGACAGTTAGGTTTTCTCCTACCTTCCATTCAGGGGCTTTGTTCCTTACTGTGACAGGACTAATGGACTTATCCTTAAAGGGATAAAGGATACCATTTTCTTTGCAGTAAATTTGAAACCAATCAAAAAATTTGATTTGGGCTTTGTTTTGAATACAAAATTGATAGTATTTTTCCTGAATACTATCTTTTTCTTTTAAAAAATTCTTAAAAAACCAAAGTTTCTTAAGATGGTTTTTCTTTGAATAGAAATCTTCATGCAAGAGTTTTTTATCGATTTCAAACTCTTTTGAAATCATGTTGATCTCACTTCAAGGTTTTGGGTAATGGCTGATGGTGATGGTGAAGATGGGGTGAGGTTATCTCTATATCTTCGTCATCATTCTTTGAATCGATGTAGACGGTCCGGGATGTTGCTGGTAATCAACATTCGGAGTGTTTTGGAATATCGGATGTTGAAAACCCGGGTTGTGTTTGGGATGGAATTGGTTCTTTGTAAGGGGCATAGATATGAAGGAATTTTGGATACCCTTCCAATATCTATGGTCGAGGTTGAAGAACCATCATCGGAAAATCTAGAGGAAGTTGACTTTCTATTGAATGTGATCTTTACCTTTCCATCTGGATATTGGGCTATGTGTTTGAGGTTTGTATTTGGTTCTGTTTGCTTTGGAGAAGTAGGTTGGGTTGCACCTTCAAGGATCCATTCTTCTGGAAGTGCAATGTCTTTCCATTGAATGGTCTTTGGAATGGTTGTATTTGATTTGGATAGATCTGTTTGAAGGAACAGGGTTTCTCCTTTTGGTGAGTGAAGTTTGTGTTTGGAACCAAAGGCAGAAATCATAGCTTTGTAATGAATTTTGAAAATTAATGCTATCGGAATAGATCCTTCAAGCATTTTGTAATTGTGAGTTTTGATTTGAAGAACGATGCTCTTTAAAACATTTTTATCGTTTAAAGAAATCGTGATATTTGGAAAACAATTGAAAGAAATAGGTCCTTTATTGAGACTCGACTCAACAGTACCTAACAGGGAATCATAGAAATTTGTAAATCTAGCATCCCTAAGGACGGCTAATATGGAAGTATCTAGACCTTCTCTGGTAAGGGGCTTAATACCTACCTGGACTAGACCTATGTGGATATACTTATAATCCTTTTCCATATGCTTTTGTAGGGTCTTTGGATTTAAGAGATAAATCTCTTCAAAAGGTTTTGAAATTTTGATATCTCTTTCTTCAGTCTCGATTGTAAAATCAGTCTTGAAGAGAGGGAACTTTGAAAACTCATAAATTTGTTTCTTTTGGACTTTGGGTATTTCCCAATCGTCTATATGCTTTGAAAAATCTTCAATAGTGATTTCTTCACTATTTACTAGACCTTGTACCTCGATGATTCAGAGGCGGAAGAATTTGAGAAAGAAGAAGATCTACGGAAGAAAGGTTCTAAATTCATTTTAACCTAAACCAAAATAACTTTCTAGACAAGCACGGACCACGGCTCTCGACCTTTCTTGCCTCGGTCGGTCTTACTATCAAAGCGCATAAAATGAACAGAACTTGCCTATAGGATACCCCGATGCGATTCTAAAATGAATGTAAAATCTTTGTAATGTAGATATGCTTCTAATCCCTGGAACCCAATTGGCTCCGATACCAAATTAGAAACAAGATCTAGGAAATAGAAGGAAATAGTAAGCAGTGAAGATTTAGATCTAAGTTCGTGGCGTTGTAACCAGATTCACGCTTTAAGCAGCCTGTAGGAGCTTTAGATGCTCTTGCAGAACTGTTTTCCAAATTCTATAAACTTATAGATCCGAAAATAAATTTGAAATGAAACAATCAAGCAAGTTTTGATGTGCAGGATCCTCTTACGAGGCAAGCACAGAGCATACGCTTGATGATGGGGAAAGAAGAAGATGATAGATAAAGAAGATAACTTTGAATTGCTTTATTAATAATAACAGACTTTGAACATAAACATATAAACAATCTTTGAAAGCTTTAAATAAACATACAACTTTGTAAGACTTTGAAACAGAAGAAAATATAGACTTACAGGAGGAGTTACAAGATTCTCTCTCTCTTACTCACTCTCTTTTACTCTAATCTCTTCTGTGAGATTTAGACTCAGGAAGAGCTTTCTTCTCTCTTCTAAACTCTAAGTTCTAAATTCTGAGGGATGAAGAAGGAGGACTCCTCTATATATAGAGGTCTTGGAGCTTTGGATACTTGTCACGGGCTTTGGATGCTTTGCTTAGTGGAGTAGAAATGATTCCACTTGTCTTTGGAGTCTTGTGGAGATTCTTCACATGCTTTGGAGTCTTTTGATAATGCCAACCGCCTTTTGAGGAAGTTGTCGGCCATGTCTTGAAAGAATCTTTTGCTTTTTTGACTTTTGTTTTTTTCTTTTGTCTTTTCTTTTCTTTTCTTTTCTTTTCTTTTTCTTTTCTTTTCTTTTTCTTTTGTTTTTCTTTTTCTTTTCATGGGCTTTAGTGTGGGCTTTTGGCCCAACACAAATAACCTTGGGCTACCATTTCGATTTTTAACCCATGGGCTTTAAAAGAAGGAGATAATATTTATGAGATTTTGAGTATCCCATAACAATCGTCTCCCACCGGATCATCCAAATCGAATGCAAGCAGATTTAACCGGAAGAGGATGATGATGAGGCTTTGGATTTGCCTTTAGAAGAAGTTTCGCATAAATCGCTTTTTATAAGTTGTAGGAAATCTTCTTGATTTGGCCGCAAACATGAAGCTTTGGAAGGAGAAAAGACTTCACATGCGAACGTTGTTTGTTCTTTAGGAGGAGGCAAGAAGCTATGTTTGGTCAAGAAGTTTTGAACGGCTTTTAGGGACAGTTTGTCTGGTGGTTGAATTTATCCCACCATTTTACTTTGAATCGACGGATAAGTGTAATCTCACCATCCGGAAGCGGGATTGAAGTGAAAGTACCATACACATACCCGTGGGTAAAAAGAAATTTGAGCGGGGAAAGGAGAAGCGGGGAAAACGCTTTCCATGGAATTTGGTTTGTAATTTGCTTTGAATAGGTTGAACAGGGGTAAGACTTGGAATAAGAGTCTCAGGGCATTACCGTAGTAATTCCACCACCGCTTAAACCAGTAAGGGATTTTGGAGGTTTGGATATCGTGTCAAGTAGAATAGCCGGAGTGGCTTCTTCCTTCGTTTTGGATAAGAAAGGTATTGAACCAGGCTTACTGTGGTAATCCCAATAGGAGAAAGAGGTGTTAAGATTTGAAGGGTAGGTTCTTTTTAGAAGTAGGGAAGGAACGAAGAGAGTGTAAATCCATACCCCAATCGGACGGGTGAAGGATTCTTTGGATTGTGCATGTTGAATATGCAGGGTCTTTATGGGCTTTGTCTTTTCAAGTGCTTGAATTTGGCCGAACCAAGAACCTCAAGGATTGACCGGTAATAAGCTTGAGGCTTTGAAATATTCCAGGGTTTAAAAAACCAACTGGAGGGAAAATCTTTGAAACCAATTTCGAGGGGCTTTCCGTGCGAATCCTTCCTCAATGGTTAAAACATTTTGAAAATAGGTTTTTCCAAATACTCATTTGATTTAAAACGTTTTGATTGTGTCAAAACAATCTCCGAGAGTTTGGCTTTGAAAGACTATTTGAGTTTTGAGATAGATTTGGAGGAAAATCTCTATCTCAGTGATTTTGAAAAGGGATAGATAATATACCTTTACCCTTTGTAGAGGGAAGAGGACGACTTTGGAGTCGCCCGGCTTTGGAATGATTTGCTTTGTAGATGGTTCGGACAGGGATTGAACCATTTGTCTTTGTATTCTTCTACTCTTTGAATGAATTCGTGGTCTTGCCGGGCAAGCCATTCCCGAATTTGTTTGGCTTGATCGGCTTTGAAAGGATCCATCCGAGGTTGAATTGGATCCGGTTGATTAATTTCTTCTTGGATTATCTCACCCAAGTCCCGATGGGCTTTGAAGTTGAAGGGAGGACTTCCTTCACCGGGCTTTGAATTTTGGCCGTTTTGAAGTAGTGGACTTTTCTTCTTTAGATTTCGATTTTCTTGGCATTTTGTATCACTCCTGTTTTTGTAAAACTCTCCGGTTAGAAAGTCGAATAGAATTTGATTCTCCTCGAATAAATTCAATCTCAAAATCAAAAACAGATAAGATAGCTTGCCAACAGGCGAAAATTTGTTTTGAAGCTATATTTTGGACATCTTTTTGTAAAACTTCTTTTGCAGATTTGCAATCAATCCTTAAAAGAAATTTTTGATTTAAAAGATCGCTTTGAAATTTAGAAATACAGAGAACTATCGAAAGGATTTCCTTTTTGATAGTAGAATAATTCTTTTGAGTATCGTTCCAGTGAGCAGAAGTAAACTAGACAATACATTCTTTGGAATTTTGGACTTGCTTAAGAATCCCACCATAACCTAACTCTGATGCATCCGTTTCTACAATCTTAAATGCAGAAGGATCAGCTAGATGCAGGCAAGGAATTTCTAAAACTTGTTTTTTTAATGCTTTGGACTATCTTTGTATGTTGATCGGACCAAGGAGGGGGTTTTTCCTTAGCTATCATGCGGGCTTTGCAAGACAGTTTAAATTAGGATAAAAATCCATAACATAATTTAAACTACCAAGAAATCTTTGAAGTTGGGTTTTTCCAAAATTTTATCCGGAAACTTTGGAAGTGAATGCAAGGGATCTCTCAATTGGAGTAATTGTACCCCGAGAGATGTAATGACCAAGAAATCTAATTTCGTTTGAAAAGAGATATTTTAGACTTTGAAACCACTAAACCATTTTTCTTAACAACATAGAAAAACGTTTCTAGGTGTTTAAAATGCCGCTCAATGGAATTTGAAAAGATTAAAACATCATCTATGTAGACAATGCGAACTTTGAAAATGGATTAAAAATGTCATTCATGATTTTCCGAAATTCGGAAGGGCATTTTTAATCCAAAAGGCATCACATTCCACTCATATTGGCCGAATGGGATCAGAAATGCCGTTTTGTAACGATCTTTGGATCAACTGGATTTGCCAAAACTCGATTTCATGTCAAACTTTGAAAAGATGAATGCACGCAGTTTTTGTAAAAGATCTTTCTTATTTGGAATAGGATACCTAATCCACTTAAGAGCTTTGTTCAAAGGTTTGTAGTTGATCACTAGCCTAGGAGTTCCTCTTTCTATCTCGCTATTCTTATTGACATAGAAAGTCGCGCAAGACCAAGGTGATCTAGACTTTGAAATTAAACCTTTAGACTCAAGATCTTTAACTTAATCAGAATGGCTTTCTAAGGACTCATTCATCCGAATGGGTCCGGCTTTAGTAGGGATTTGCTTATCCGAAAATCGTTTTCATATGGCAAATCTACCATATGTTGCTTTCGATTCCAAAAGCATTTGGAAGATCGAATGAGTTCATTCTCAATCTTCATTTGAAAATCAGAAATTTTTCTTTGAATAAAATCATTTTGTAGTTGATCTAGGATTCTCTTCAAACCCACATCTTGTTGAAGATGAGAAAGATGGGTCTGTTTTCCTTTGATCAAAGCATTGATTTCAAAATTGTAAACGGAATGGGCTTTGATAAGATTCAAATTTCTCTTTTTTGGTTTTTCTAGAAAAGGAAAAACAATCTTTGAATCTTTAGCTTTGAAAATGATTCCAGCAGTTGTTACTTTATAGATAGGCATACAAGTCAAGAACTAAACACATTCAAATTCAGTCAATTTCAGTTTGAATGACTTCGTACAAGAACAAACAGATATGAATTCTTTTTTTTTTATAACAAATCTGAATTTTTTTTTTTTTTTGTAATAAATGAATGAAAATCAGATTTTAATTTCTGATTTGAAACAATAAATGAAGAAGAATTTAGATGGATAAGAAATCACACAAGGAAAAACAAGAAGAAGAAGATCACGCACAATGAAGAACAACATAACGAAAATAATTAAAAAAAATAAGTAACCGAACTTTCAAGTTTGGCTATGATACCAAACTGATACAATCTCAATCAGGAATGGAGGCACTCGCACCAATATGCTTGAAATTGTCGCCGAGATCGAAAACTTGAATATTTGCTAAGAATGTGGAACTAACAACCTTAGCTATAACGAGCTAAAACCTTTAGTTATAATAAGATGAATACTCAATTAATCCTAAAACTAACAAGTTTTACTTGGATTAATTAAGATAGAAGTGAATCTAAACTAAACAAATTAATTTAAATTCAAGAAACACAACAAGGGAACCCCTTAGCAAATCAAAGCTTTTAATAATAATAATGATATTCTCCTTATGGCCGAATGGCCTTTCTTCTATTTATACATAACTCTCCTAAACCTATTCAACTAAGAAATATAATGAACGGCTAGAAATAAACTAATCTAAGGCCTTTAACAATTCAACCAAAAGAAGGAAAGTCAAATCCTTTTTAATAAGGATTTCGGCCAAATAAGAACTCTAAATCAAAAAAAGTCAAATCCTTTTCCTAAATAGTATTCGACTTCCTAAAGACAACAAATAAAGATAATTATGTTCACACCCATACACATGCATGCAAACCCATGCAAAGGTGTTCACACTTATGCACATGCATGTATAATTCGGCCAAATAAAGGGCAGCCCCATGTGTTGTCTCTTCATTGGTCCATGTTGCACCCACGTGGCTTTAATCTTCTTTCAAACTTGGTCCTCTTGGTATGAAATGTAATCTTCTAATGCATAATCTCCCACATCCATGTAGCTAAAGTACATCTTGCTTGTAATATGCTCAATGAATGAATACAAGGTAGCCTTGAACCTCTTGCTTCTAGATCTCGTCATTGGACCTTCATACTTCAATGGATCATATTCAGCCTTGCTAGGTGAAGTCCTTGCCTTGGTTGCATCACCGATGCGAGAAACAAGCTCCCTATTGGCAGTAGTGTGCAGCCTCGATTCGGTGGCTTCCGGCGAGTTTCTGACAAAGGCATTTGCATTTTCGAACTCCTCGCAACTCAAGCTTTGTGTAGGCGCTTCTGGAGTCAAAATTCGACACCATTGGCGATACCGGCTTTCAGACCCCGGTGTTTTCCGGACACGCAAAATTTTTTAGATTTTCGGCTCGACATAATTTTGTTTGGACCTTAAAAATTATTTTATAATTTTAGAAAATATTATTACTATTGTTTTTCAATTATAAATAATCTAATTTAATTATATTTAATTAATTATAACTTAGATATAAATATTACAAATTAATTAGTATGATTAATTATTGTTCTGTTTTGTGGTAGATGCGGTTGTGTTTGATTAGTTTAAATACCAAAAAACTTTGTGATATGTTTGTAGAATAAATATTAATGATGGACCGTCTATAATTAATTGTGATATGTGGTGTATTGCAGAGTCGGAGAAAAATAATGCAGTTTGGGTGGCCCAACTCCCATTAAATAATTACGGAATATTTGAAGTGTTTCTAGCAGGTTCTAGACCCGTTATATAGGAGGTAAACGTCCATATTTTAGGAAAGGTTTTGCCGAATTTTCAGTAGAATTTTCGAGTCGGAATTTCTTAGGCAGTCTAATCTAGGAGTCTAGGCCTAGAAAAAATTAAGAATATCTTATTAACTGAGTTATTTTCATGAATAGATAATCCGTCCGTCCAGCCAGCTCCACCCGAGGCAAAGGAGCAGACTGTAGAGCGCGACAGAATAGTAAGTTAAAGTTATATAGTCAACTACACTTGTGTCATATTTAAATTAAATGCAATGCTAATAGGTTTATAAGTACTTCGATTATTATTAGCATATTATTATTAATTTTATTGATTAATAATTCCTACAAATATTAGTATCATCATTATTATAAATTTTATTATCGTTATTCTCAATATCCTTATTGTCATTTATTAATATTATTATTTTTGGCTATTATCTTTATTTTTTTATTATTATTACATATAATTTTTATGTCTGCTATAATTGTGATTTCGGGATAAGGCGGCAGTAGAACATACCACCTGATGGGTTGGATTAGGACCACGTGCGCACCGATATTAATTAAAGACAGGTAGTAAAAAAATATTTTTGAAGATTGCCCTAGTCGAGTACAACTTTCTGGGCTGTGAAGATTTGACTGTCGGAGGAAAGGTCTCTAGTCGAGTGTTGCTCTCTGGCGCGGATTTATTGAAAATCAAGTGACCAAGCTGGATTTAAGGACCATGGTTGAGCTTCGCTCTCTAGGCGCCAGTCCTATTGAAGTAAAAGAGCCAAAAGGCTGCTAGTATTGGGGTTAAGGTTTTACTGAGGTACTCGTCCCGTAAACTTTTTTAAATTGTATTTTTTTGAATCATGCCATATGACACATGTTTTAATATAATATGATATGTTATTCTAATTAAATAAATATTTTATTGAGAAGGCTGTATTTATTATAGGATTATATAATTTTAACTCACTCTCGAGGCTGATAGTCTCAATTTTAAATTTTTCAGGTGACATCTAGATTCTCCGTCGTCTTTCTCTTGATAACCCGACTTCCTTATCCTTCGGGCCTATTGTAATTAATTTTTGCTTTTGCATTTTGAACAATTTAAAATCCTAGATTCTCCGCAGTAGTGTACCTGGTATATTATGTTTGAATTTGGTCTGTAACAAGTTATAGAATGTTTGCTAATATCCAATTGAAGTATTAATCTAATTATGTGTAGATTTTTGAATGAAGTGTTGGGTTGTTTTAATATTATATATATGTATGTATATTTGAATTGTCAATTAATTAGGCTTACTACGGGTTTTGGTGGCCTTAAATCTACCCACTCCCTAGTGGCTATCACGGCCCATAAATGGGATTGTGACAATCCAACCATGCTGCTTTGCCCTAAAAACTAATATATCTACTTATTTTATTGCGTTTTACATGTGTATTAACCATTCTCTTTGTATCTTTATGCATGTACCTCGGTTTCAAGAGTTTGGAGCATCTGCTTTTCGAATTGCCCTAGGAACAATCATAGAGCCGATCGGCTCTTTGAACAGTTGATCGATTGTACGTAGAGCTACTTGACTCTGTGACATAGCCAATCAGTTGTTTGTCCGTTAGTTGCCCGTTTTGCTGATTTTTAAAGAGTTTTGCCGATTTTTGCCCTTTCATGCATATTTTTATTTAATTTAAGTTAATTAGTTGTAGGAGGGTTGGGTGTGCACTTGAAACCGCTGCCAACACTTGGGTATGCACTCAAAACCACTGCTTACACTGGTGACTCCATTGGGGATAAGAGAAACCAATTCTAGTTTTATTCTTACCTTTAATTTTATCATTTAATAGTCTATTCTTGCATCATTACACCATTTTCACATATTGGGTGCATTGGTCCCTATAGTCCCGATAATGTCGGTTAGTAGTTCTTTGGCTCCAATCTAACTTTAGAATTACGACATTTACTAACCATCAGTCATAAATATAAGTAAATTTCCTCGACAGCATGGACCCCTGAGTGAGGAGATGAGCAAATGCATGATTTTTTTTATTTGTGGGAGCCTCTATCCTTATACAAGATTCAACCCAAAATGGCAGATGTTTTCACGATGGAGAGCGCAAGGGCGCTTCTGAGCATGACCAAGACAAGTGCGAGGGCAATTTTCACATTTAATACAATGTCAATGACTGTTGTAACCTCAACCACCATGTCAGCATCGCTTTTCCGGATCTATACATCGAGGAGAAAATAGAAAATTCTATGATGAAAGTTACTATCTTCTCGAGTCTCAAGAGGTGAAGGATAGGTGCATCCGAGGATAGGGTCGAGGTTAATCTAGCTGGAATTACCTTTTTAAAATCAATTTGGACTTAATTATCAGAAAAAATAAAATTTAGGGTCAACAATAATTTTTATAAGTTTAGGACCTAATTGCAAATTTTAAAACTTCCTCTACATATAGCCAATCGGCTCTACATAAAGCTAATTGAGTTTCTTCACTTTGACGTCATCTTTTGCGACAATTTTGCATCCAAATACAAATTCTAAAAGGTTCTCTTGATGATAATCATCATTTTTATCGGTAATTATTTAAATTTTAAAAATAAAATTTGATATCTATCGATGTAATCCTAAAATCTATTGCTTCTCTTAGAGTTTTCCTTGAAACCCTATCTCTATAAATAGAAAGAGGTAGTCAAAGGTTAGGAAAAAGAATTAAGAGATAAGTTTTGGTAATAAGTAAGATTGATACTTGAGAGACACTGAGAAAAAAACACAGAGAGAAAAGAAAGAAAAAGATTGTCGTTCTTAATTGACAATAGAAGATTTAAGCCATTGAGTAAGAATGATTTTAGGAAACAAGCCACTGAAGAAAGAACCATTTTTGAAACCTATTTTTAAATCGACTCTACATTAGATCCAGTACTGGATTCCTACCTAGTCTTCAAATCAATTGCATCCTCATTGCCTGAGACTCACAGATCTATCAACTACAGTGACAATTTGAGGGTTCCTTCAATCATACATTCACTATCATCATAAAATCGGTTCTTTCATTCTTTTTTATTTTCTTTTGATTATTTAATTTTAGAAACATGATTAGGATTTAATTTATGATCATTATGATTAGATTAGAGTTTTTGTGAATATGAATGGTTATTGGGTTTTGAATATGATAATAAGAACTCTAGAGTTTTGAAATATGGTATTTTGCCAATTAGGATTTTGGATCTAATTAGAAACATGTTATAGGATTAATAGTTAGATCTATTTTTCCATTATGATTAGGTAATTAAATATGTTTAATATAGTCATGAATGATTTGCCATCTGTTAGTTTACTGTACTTAGAGTTATTTTATCAATTTACGATTTTGATCGTTCAATTGACTTTTGATGCTTTTATTTTAATGTTCTTATTCTATTTTCTTTTATTCTAATTGATTTTACTGTGTGTGCATCTGAAATTCGGCTCTATGGATGCAAAAATGTACTAACGAATCGATAAAAGCCAACCTGGAATCCTAGAGCCGATCGGCTCAATGCAGAACCAATTGGCTCTACGTTGAGCTGATCGGCTCTACACATAGAGTCGAACGGTTGTTCATGTTCAACCATTATTTTTTTTTTGTTTTTTGGATAATTTTTGAAGTATTTCGACGTTTTGTATAGTTTTAAGACTTATCTTTTCGCAATCATAGTTGCAGGCCATGTTGTAATAATTAGGTTTTACTTTCTGCCTTTATTTTGTTTATTTTATCTATTGCATAATTAACTAAATATATGTTATATGATTGATTAAATAAAATGGGCCATATAGACTTAGGATGAGAACTAGATCCAACATGAATATGGTAGCTTAATAGGCTAATCAATATAAACTAAGCCTAAAACCCTAAAATCTAAGTAGACTTAGCGGGATTTGGCAGTCTTAGTTAGGGCTTGAGCTTAATTAGAATTAGGATCACAACACACTGGCCTAATCATTATAAGTATTCTATTAGGTCTAAAGGCTGGAAATCCAAAGCATAACATGTAATTGGACTACACTAGATATACGGTTGTACCTTTCATAAGTAATTTAGCCTAACAACACATATGCCTAGGCACACGAGATGATACATGGTCATGCGCAACAACTACATTAGACTCCAACCTAGCACACGACCAGAGATATAGGCACGAACACGGCCGTGTCATGCAATATTACAAAAAGGTGTAATTAAAATTCTAGCTGCCACCCACTCTTGCTTTCTACCTTTTTGTATCTTTTCTAAAACTGTCTTCATCTTTTCCACTCCTTTCTTCCAAAATCCACATACCCCACACCCAAATTTATCATGTTCTCCATGCAATCACAATGTTAAGGATATCCGTTGCACATAAAAAGCCACCCATGAAATGACATCGTACATTACACAATGAAGACATAGTCATGCCACCACCATCAACTCATCCTTTATCTTTATGCCAATGCTCTTCTTCGTACTGACTCCACCCTCTCTTAACATTTATGGAGAAGCAACACAAGGGAAGGTGTGCCATTCTAAGCTCTTTTCTCATTCACCCATCTTATAAGATTGACTACCATGATTTAGGCTTGATTGTGTTAAGTAATAGTATTAAAATAATGATTGAGGTGTCCAGATGGGATAGGTTTATGAATATTGAAAGATCCATTTTTATTGAGCTATTTATGGAATTCTTGTCTACCTCTTCACTTGTAAAGGGATTAGTCAACTACGATAAACCTAGATTTGTGAAATTCCATCTTCGGGGTAGGCAATTCTCCATTTCTTTGAATGAGTTGGTTATTGGATGTGGTTTTTATGATAACAAAATTGTCAAAAGAATGCATGCTCTCGTACATTTATAAATTTTGCACACACACATACTATTGTATATTGGCGAGAAGTCATTCACCCAAATGCTAATGCAAATTATGATCCTAAAGTTAGCAAAAGTTCTACTAGAGCTAGTCCTTCCATTCACTATTTGTATAGGCTCATTACATTTACCATTTGTTAACGTAAGGAAAGCACGGGGGTAGTCACCAAAAGGGACTTATTCTATTTGCACTGTTTTGATAAAGAACTTGTACCACGCTTAGGTTATTAGTTTGCTCTTCACATGGCTAGTATGTCTAAGAAGAAAAAGGGTGTTATTTGTGGTGTCTCTTATATCACTAATCTAGTTCACAACCTAGGTGTTTTTAACACCCTTACCAACTTAAACCAAGTGTGTAGCATGCTTCCTTTCAATTTGAGTGTTATGAAGAATATTAGATGGGTTGATATAAGAGCAAGGCAATATATCTTAGATTAACCCAAAAATGATATTCCTGCCAATGATAACCTCAAAGATATTCACCATGGGGCACCTTCTTCTTCTTAGTCGGCACCCAGTATTGAAGCCACTCTGCATTACCATCTTAAGCTTCTCCATTGGCTTTGTGACAGTGTCTTTAACGTTTTCCATAGCTAGGGTATTCCAATGGCTCCTCCCCCTGTGTTTCCTTCTTATTCTGCAATTGCTAGTACCGAGGAGATTCATGATAACGACACTGATGATGAGGCTGTTGATGACACTGAAGCTACCCATGATGATGATGACGATGCACCATTTGATGATTGATATTGAGACTATATTTGAGTTTTTATTTTAAATTTTAGATGTTTTTGGATGATCTTATTATTTTATTTTTGTATTTTTAATGTTTCATAGGATTATGTGTCGGTTTAACTTATTAAATACTTTATGTTGTTTCTTTTATGTTTGCCTCCTTTTTCTTCATTTCATGTTTGGAAGGTGATACACATTTTTTGTTATAATTTATGTGCAATCAGGGCAGTACTTCCATTTCCTTTTCTTTTATTTCTTTTATTTTACTTATTTATAATTCATATTTTCTTTTTATCTTTTTCTTAATTCAGCATTGAGGATAATGCCTAGGATAGTGTGGGGGAGGATCATATATTTTCCATATGAATGTTCAATGCATAGATGGGCTAGGTGTGGGGTAGTTTTATTTTGCATTTTTATTTTCATTTTGTATATTGTTCAATTTTTATTAAATTTCAACTTATTTTTCCATATTTATTGTAATGTTTGTCCTTAAAACCTTTGTTTTGATTTTTATGCAAAATTGAAGCTTAATTATGATTAGAGAGCAATGATGTATGAAGTATGCATTTTTTGTTAAATAATTAAACTACTAAGGGGTTTATTATATAAGATAGTCGAACATGAACTTCATGTGTGAGTAATTTAGTTCTTATGATTTAAATTTAACTCGGAGATTGAATTTAAGCTTGGCCTTGGGAAAGAACGAATCTTGTTTTAATTCCTTGCGATTAGAATAAAAAAAATTCTCTTTTCTTAATAAGAGAAATACTTAAAATTTAAATTTTTGTGCTCTAAGATCTACTCCAATACTCTAATAAGAGTATGAGTATTCAAAAGGCCCATTTGGCAGTATCCACGCTTAGTAGTGCGAGAACAGCGAGAGAATACTAAAAATGAGAAGTTTTGAGATAAAAAGAAGATAATGAGATGGAGCATAAAATGCACTCATTAAAGCAATAAAGAAAAAGACATTTTAAAATGAGGCATAAAACGCATTCACAACCAATTTTTATTTTCGAAAGGAATTGTAATATTTGATGCCTTCTCCTAGCGTTTTGTTCATTGGATTTCAAAGAGTTAAATGCTTAGATTGTGATTAGTAAATTATTCATAAATGATGTACTTTTGTCCAATTATTTTAATAAGTATTTTTCAATCTCGGTATTGTCAGCTTGCAATACTTAGACATTGTAATTTTTTTTATTGTGGTTGAGATAGTTTTTAAAGTATTAAATTTTATTTTTGCTTGAGGACAAGCAAAGCTCTAGTGTGGGGAAATTTATTGTGTGTAATTTTATACATGTTAGTAATAATTAGGAAGAATCTAGGTTTAATTAGGAGTTTATTTTAAGTTATACCATTATTCTAGTATTTTATTTACTTTTAGTTTATTTAGGAATTTGTATTTGATTTTAATAAGTTCTTTTCCTTTTTGTAGGAAAGATTAGAAAGGAATTCTAAACGATCATGGAAAGCTATGTCATGGCTAAACACAGGCGTGCTCCAAACCGTGACTACTTCTGCCCGAATCGAAGAAATTGTGAAAGTTTAGCATGGCAATACATATGGGCATGCATTAAGCCGTGTCGTAAGACGAAGGATGTGACATGGTTATTTGCCAAGCCGCGATGAATAAAAGAGAGTTTTCTTTAACAAGAAACACGAAAATTAAGGGCAAATTAAGGTTTTCTTTGATTCTTGGGTATAAAAGGGGCATAAATAGCTATTTTAAGGTGACAACCATCATATATACAAAGCTTTTGAAGACTCATTCAAGGAGATCAAGAAGATTTGTGTAAAAATTTAAGAGTTTAAATCAATAATTTCTTTATTTTATTTTATTTCTGTAATGATATTTTTGTGTATTGCCGCTACCATGTGTGGTTAAACTCTTCTTAGGGTTTGGATTTATGTAGCTAGTCTATTACTTGTTTGGATCTTTGTTTCCTTCCAATGAATTAATTTTCAGTCAATTTTATGAGTTGCTTTTACTCGTTCTTGTATTTGATTTCAAATCTAATTAAATAAATATTTTTGGATAAATTGGAGACAATGAAAGTTGCATGATTTATCAGCTCGTAGACTTGTAAAACTTAGGAACCTCAATCATGAAAGTAGATGAATCTCTTGGAGAGTAATAAATTGCTAAGGAACTTAATGAACCCTAGTTAATTGATGTGTAAAAAAAAATCTGAAGAAAAGAAGTGTTTTTTTTTTTGTATAGCAGTACAGAGGCTGTTATATAAACAACTTTTTACAAAAAGAAACTAACAAAATAAGAACCTAAATTAATGGCCAATTACATACAATACAGAGAGACTTTTTATAAATAGAAGATCTGATACACAATTATATAAATCAAGCTAAATCAAATTTTAACACTCCCCCTCAAGTTGAAGCATGAATATCAAGCATGTTCAACTTGGATGTTAGCTCCTTGAAAATATTTCCAGCAAGAGCTTTTGTGAATATGTCTGCTAGCTGCAAGTGACATGGAACAAACTTGGTGATAATTTGACCAGCTTGGACCTTTTTTCTTAGAATATGACAGTCAAGTTCTATATGTTTCGTGCGTTCGTGATACACTGGATTTGCTGCTATGTGAAGTGCAGCTTGATTATCACATAACAGCATTGCTGGTCCTACAGAGACTTGCATATCATTAAACAAAAATCTTAGCCAACTTAATTCACAAGTTGCGGCTGCCATAGACCTGTATTCAGCTTCTGAAGATGATCTTGAGACAGTTTTCTACTTCTTTGCTTTCCAAGAGATCAATGAACTTCCTAAGAACACACAATAGCCCGTTGTTGATCTTCTTGTCATTGGACAGTTTGCCTAATTTGCGTCATAATAAGCTTTCAAAGTGAGGGAGTTATTAGATGGAAATAATAGACCTAAACCAGGACTTCCTTTCAGATATTTAATAAGCTTTCAAAGAGCAGCATCCCAATGAGTTTTTCTTGGAGCATGCATGAATTGGCTCAGTATGTTAACTGAGTATGTAATGTCAGGTCTTGTTATCGTGAGATAGATTAGTCGTCCAACTAATCTCCTATAGCGAGCTGGATCATGAAGAATATCACCTTCATGATTTGTGAGTTTGAGATTCATTTCCATAGGGAACTTTGAGGGTTGAGCCCCTGAATAACCAATATCATAAATGATCTCTAAAGTATATTTTCGCTGAGAGATAACAATACCTGTTTTGGACTTTGCAACTTCTAACCCAAGAAAATACTTCAGTATGCCGAGATCTTTGATGTGAAATTGCTGATGAAGGAGTTTCTTGAGATTGTGTATAGCATCTGCATCATTTCCAGTAATCACCATGTCATCGACATAAATAAGGACCATAGTTGTAGATAAGCCCTTTGTTTTTACAAACAATGAATAATCATAGTGTGATTGAACAAAACCAGCTTTCTTAATAGCACTTGAAAATTTTACAAACCAATTCTGAGGTGCTTGTTTAAGCCCATAAAGAGATTTATGCAGCCGACACACAAATTTCTCCCCCTGTCGACAAAGACCCGGTGGTGGAGTCATGTGTATTTCTTCAGCTAAGTCACCATGTAAGAATGCATTAGTCACATCCATTTGGTACAATGGCTAATTTTTGGCAGCAGCAACAACAAGTAGACATTGGACATATGTTAATTTCGCGAAGGGAGCAAATGTTTCAGTGTAATCCAAGCCTTCTTATTGAGAAAAACCTTTCGCGACCAATTGGGCCTTGTAGCGTTCAATTTGTCCATTGGAATTATATTTGATACGGTAGACCCACTTGCTGCCAATGGGATAATGACCAGCCGGTAAAGGAACTAAGGACCAGGTCTGTTGTTTAGTGAGAGCATCAAGTTCATGTCTCATTGCTTCTCTCTAATTTGAATCCAAGACAACCTGAGCATAAGAGGTTGGTTTGAAAACACTTGAAATGGTATTAACAAAGTGTTTATGGGTAAGTGACAGAGAATTATAAGAAATATAATTACTTAAAGGATACCGAGTACCTGACTTAGTTGAAGATGCCGAATTTGAGGTTGCAGTTGATGGTATTGTACTAACTTATCCATAATGAAAATCACGAAGAAGGACAGAAGGCTGTTTGACACGGTCACTTCGTCGGATAGGAGGTGGATTAGGTTGTACTGATGAAGAAGGTGAGGATATGGAAGGAGGAGATGGTGATGGAATAGTTGGTTCATAAGCTAAAGGTGACAAATGAGGCACAAGAGGGGCAGATTCATGGGTGTAATCTGGTAGCACAGGTGGTGAAATATTTGGGGAAGTGTTCGATGTTGTTGCAGAAGTAGAAAATGGAAAAATTAATTCATGGAAAATAACATCACGACTTGAAAAAAATTGGTGAGTTTGTAGATCATATAAGCGATAAGCTTTTTATCCGATAGGATAACCTACAAAAATGCATTTTCTAGCTCGAGAGTCAAATTTATTGGAAAGGTGAAGATTTGTTGCATAACAAAGACATCCGAAAACTTGTAAATGAGAGTAATCTGGTGGCTTGTTATACAACAATTCATAAGGAGATTTATTGTGCAAAATGGGAGTGGGTAAACGATTAATAAGTAAACTATCCCCCCAAAATTGTAAAGGAAGATGAGCATCAAATCGCAAAGCTCTACTAACATTTAAAAGATGTCTATGTTTTCGTTCAACAACACCATTTTGTTGGGGCGTAGATGGACATGAGCTTTGAAACAAGATGCCTAAGTTGGAGAGATAAGTTTCATGGACACAAATTCTACACCATTATCACATCTAATGGATTTAACTTGACAATTGAATTGGGTATTGACATAAGATATGAATGTTTTAAGCAACCCTTGTGTTTCAGATTTGAATTTCATTAAGAAAATCCAACTGAAGCGTGTGAAATCATCTACTATAGTTAAAAAATAGTGTGCTCCAGTGTGAGTGGCCAGTACGAAATGGTCCCCAAATATCATAATGAATAAGGTCAAAAGAATGCAAAGTTTGAATAGAACTTAAAGGAAATGGTAGACGAGTTTGCTTTGCCAAAGGACAAGTTTCACAAGAATTATGAGAATCAAATACAAATGAGGAAATAATATTGCTTAAAAACTTGGAAGGTGCTGTGGAGGGATGTCCTAATCGCTTGTGCCAGGTAATGCTGGTGGTTGAGTCAACATGATGAGTAATTAGAAGAGAGGTTGATGTAGACTTAACTGGAGGAACAAAATAGTACAATCCATTAAGCTGCTTCCCCAAACCAATCATCTTCTTCGAAGCTAGGTCCTGCAATATACAAAAAGTAGGAAAAAATTGAATTGAACAATTCAAGGTGGCTGTAAGTTGGCTTACGGACAGCAAATTAACATGAAAAAATGGAGCACATAATATATCTTTAATATGCAGATGATTTGAGAGTTGAGTAGAACCAATTCCAGTTACTTTAGAGTAAGAACCATTGGGTAAATTAACTTGTGAAGATAAAGGAGTGAAATTGGTTAAGAAGGTGGCTATGTGATTTGTTGCACCACTATCGATGATCCAATTATTTAAATCTGTCTTTTGTATACTAAAAGATGAATAAAAAGGTGTAGGCATACCTGTGTAGTTTGCACGAGTAGGATTTTTACCATTCTTAAAGAAAGCTTTTATTTGTGCAAGCTCTTCAGGAGTAAATTGGAAAGATTAGTCAGTTGATGTCTTTATTGTATCCATGTGTGTGTCACCACTGGTTTGGTGTGCAGCAGGCTTCCGACTTCGATTTGGAGGTTGAACATCTTTTCCATGAAATTTGTGACTGACAGGAAAACCATTTAGGTAGTAACACCGATCCACAGTATGGGTTGTGCCCTCACAATAAGTGCAGAAAAAGAATTTCTTAGATCCTTGTGACTTCTGTGATTTACTATAAGAAGATGACCCCTGTCTAGCTTGTCGCTAAGCATCTGATTGTGATTCTTTAGAGTTTTCATGAATTTTGACATTCATGGCATGAACAATATCAATACCTTTGGCTTCAGTGAGTCCTCGCTGTTTTTCTTCTTCACAAAAGAAGTGCATATGCCTTTTTGACTGTTGGTAGAGGCTGCATTAACATGATCTGACCTCGTACAGCAGAATAGGTTTCATTTAATCCCATCAAAAATTGCCCTAACTTAATTTTTTCTTCTTTTTCTTTTAAATCCTTTTGTCCACTACATGTGCATGTGACCAAGGGGCTGCAATTGGTTAACTCATCCCACATCATTTTCATCTTTGTGTAATAAGAGAAAATGGAATCCTGATTTTGTTTCAATTCAACAATAGATCTTTGAGTTTGATAATAATGAGAAAAATCACCTTGAAAAAAATGCTCTTGAAAATCTGTCCAAATTTCTGAAGGTGTCTCCGCATGAAGTACACTGTTTGTAAGTTCTTGACTTAATGAGTTCAAGATCCAAGAGAGAACCATATCATTGCAACGTTGCCATAAAGAGTATTTTGGATGTTCTGCATCTGGTGTTTGAATGGTTCCTTTGATGAATCCCAGTTTGTTTTTGGCTCCAAGACTCACCAGGATAGATCTCTTCCACATAACGTAATTGGTAACATCTAAAACCTTTGAGACAAGAGTCATGCTTGGATGATCAAAAGCATGAAGAAAAATAGGATCGGAGGGATCAATTACAGGTGTGGACATATTATGATTAAAGGTTTTTAAACTGTGTTGAGAAGATGTGTCTCTTGATGAATGGTTACTGTTGCTATCACTATCAATAGCAGTATCATCCATAAAATTTACGGAAGTAGGGTTAGAGAGCTAATAGGATCATTTGCTCTGATACCTTAAAAAAAATCTGAAGAAAATAAGTCTCTTTTTTTTTGTATAGCAGTACAAAGGCTGTTATATAGACAGCTTTTTACAAAAAGAAACTAACAAAATAAGAACCTAAATTAATGACCAATTACATACAATACTGATAGGCTAAAATGTGTTAGCTACAATCTTAGGCAGTGTACCTATCGATGCAGTCTAGCACTAATGGCGAGTATCAATGCCGTATTCCTCGGGAAAGTGAAAGCCCAGAGTTACTCCTTTGTTCTTTGTTATATTAACCTAAAATAAGTGATGAATAATTTATAAACTAACTAATAGCTACAAGCTAAGTTCTAAGGGAGATGTAGGAGTAATTAATAAATAAAATAACCAAGATAAGAAAGCAAACCCAAAGGGAACATAAACTAGTTGGCAATCAAACAAAAGATAAAGGATTGGTGAGTCTAATTATGCTACCCGTGGACAAATTCTTAACCGAATTTGGTTTCTCTCTCGAGATAACCGAATTCCTAAACCTAATAACCTAAAGTTGGAATCTCTTCCTAACGATTGATTCGTAAATTAGCATTAAGCTTTAATCCGTCTCTATTAAGCTTTGTTAATTCTTAATCCGGCTAGTTAATTATCCTTATCTCTAAGCGATTATTAACCAGTTCTTGCTATTCAAAATTCCAATTGCAAAATGGACTTCTCAATCACACAAAGCAATCTAAACACAATTCACAACGTCTCATGAATAATGCATTATCTTATTAATACTGAAAGCAAGAAGAATACAAAACTAACCCAAACAATCGAACAAAATAATACTAAGCCAACATAGTAAAGAAATCCCAATGGATTTAATCAATCTAGCTAATCATGTTCATTATCAAAATACACAAGAATTCAATTACAACAAAGAGTAAAGGTAGAGAAACCCGATTACACCCTTGGATGAGAGTATACAGCCCCAATTCCTCTTGCTCGAATTGAATCGATTCTTTTTCCTCTTGCTCGATTTGAAATTCAATCAACGAACCTCGCCCAATCTTCAATCTTTGAAGGGAATCCGATTGAAACCTTGATCCAAGTCTCCTTTTTCCTCGGTTTCAGCTTAGAAAACCCTTAGAGAGAGAAAAATTAGGGTTTGGGACGTTCTCCCCCACTTTCCTCTCTTTTTTTTTAACTAATTCCCCATGTCGCAGCCAACACGGCCATGTTGGTGGCCGTATTCCCAACACGGGCTGGTGTTGATGCCCGTGTTACTCTCTGTGGCAGTGCTCCCTGAAACTTCTGTTTCTTTGATGTTTGATGCACCAACACGGCCGTGTTGGTGAACGTGTTGGGAACATGGCCAGTGTTGAAACCAACACGGCCATGTTCAGCTTCCTCTTGCTCGTACTTAGCTTGTTTCGGCAGCTTCGTCGTCCAATTATGCTCCAATTCTTCCCTTTATCATCCTTTGACTTCTTTTGGACCTAATGCACACAAACAGACGCATAGGGTGAGTGTTGGGACCAATTCACATCCAAATGTCTATAAAATCAATCTTAAAAACTCTATTTAGATGTGTGTATTTTACGCACATCAAATAACCCCACACTTAGCTCATTGCTTGTCCTCAAGCAATCAAAAGTAAAATAAGAAAAATAAACCACTAAGGAACAATACTTAAACTAACAAACAAGCTAGAGAGCTCATGCACATATCCTTAACCAGCGTAAGTCAAACAAAAATAAATGAAGCAATCAATTCAAGTATCACAACCAAGATGCCAATAATTCGCAAAATACTGTCTCAATTATTCAGAACCAACTCCTCACCAGATTCACTCTAAGTCACTCAAAGTGTTTAAAGGGTAGTGTTTAATCGCTCAATGCATCAACTACTGCCTTACTTACTATATGCTTGCTCTTAAATCCTATTCCTACCACTTATGGAGAGTCAACAACCATGTCAATAGGTCTTTATAAGGGTTGTAATAGGGATTAGGTAGGGGTAGGTAAATTTAATAAGATGTTAAACCTATGGTGTTCTGCAATGAAATACATGACATGCATACAAGTCACAATAATCACAAGGGGTAAACAATGGATAGCAGTCCAAGGTGGGAAATAGGAATCAAGTCAAAATGTTTAGCTCACTTACTTTCTTCTTTTCATCACCTTTCCCTCTTATTCTTCTTTTTACATATTTTTCTTCTTTCTTTTTTTTTCTTTTTTCTTTTTTTTTCATAAGGGAAGAACATTCACATAATAGAGTGAATTTCTTTTTGGATTGAAGTAAGCTGCTACAAGATTCCAAAGCTATTCCCAAGACAAAAATTCCCAATAAAAACAACTCATGTGCAAAATCATAACCCAAAGCAGAATAAAACTAAGTGGTAATGGAATATGATAAAAAAATGGTGAAAGAAGGGGTTATCTACATAATCAATAAATGAATGAAGGCTATTTGGCTAGAATGAAAAACCTAAGTGCCTCTATCATACCAAAGTGTTAAACTCTCCTTGTGGCCCTCATAAGCATTACCGAGCAAGTTCTAAAAGTAAAGACAGTAATTGGCACTCTCAACAAGAAATAAATACAAGCGTATAAAGTGTATGCTTACAATTTAGGCTCAATTTCTCACAAGTGTGCTTTTGAGTAGGTTCCAAACAAAAATCATCAAAACAGAATTAGATAAACCAAAGCAACTTAGAACAAAACCCAAACTAATTATCTTACATTCTTCTCCAAAACTCAACATTATCGGTTTTACCCGATCACATGGACATAAACAGGATTTCAAAAGCAAGTCAACAGTAAGAGCATTGAAACAAAGTGAAAAATTTTCAAAATTTTACAAAAAATTGCACAAAGAATAAACAAATAACTGAGATGGGATAAATATCACACACCCCACACTTGAAGGACACACTGTCCCCAGTGTACAAAATATAAGAAATGCAAAAGGGAAAAGAACTAATACTGCCCTGACTATGGCTCCGGAGTGAAAAGAGGTGCATCAGCAGGTATATTAGGGCGTTGGCTAGTCTGTAGTGGAGGAGTGGCTGCAAATAATAAAATAAAGACTTAAAATCGAAACTGAAACAAAAATTAAATAAAATATGAAAACTAAAACTAATAAAATGTTTCAAAATGAAAGAGTAAAAAAATATTAGAGATTAAAGATAAAAATTGGTGTGCCTCCCAAAAGCGCTTCTTTTTGATGTGATGAGTCTTCTTAACTGGACTCATGGTGAAAAGCAAACGGGTGTGATCGACGACCATCCATCCTTCTTCCAAGAAAATGGCTTCAAGTATCCGCTTAGAGGGATAATCGTCAATTTTCTCTTCCCGACTATCAAGCAAGCTGCCAGTATGATGGGCAAAACTCGCTCCTCGTATAATTGCACGTAGTCATGATGCTCTAGGGGCTCTTCCAATTTGAAAGCTGAAGTTTTACCAATTGGAAGGGTCGACGGTTGGGCAATTTCTTCAGGAGCGTCGATGGTTTTCTCTAGTCCTTGGCTTGGTTCACTTGCTAGAAGAAACTCGAGCTCCTCCAAGACTTCTTCATTGGATAACTCGTGCTCATCTTTCATCATCGAAGGGACTTGTGGAAAATCTACCAATAATTCCTCTAACTGCAACTCAGCATCATCAACAGTATATTCCTGTTGATAGTCTTTCAGAGGAATTATGTTCCCCTCTTTCTTTTCTGGTTCCATCTCCATGTTCAAGAAATCATCCTGCACAGAAGCATCATCGTCAAACATATTAGATAAACCAGAAAAATTCTCACCTGAACTCAAAGTGATGATGCTCAAGTGTTCCTCGGATTCAGTAGCGTTTGATGGAGTTCCCAATTGTTCTTCAGCTAGTAACTTGAAGATCAAGCCTACTTGATGCTCTATGTTCTTAATCGAGGCTTGTTGATCTTCAAGTATCCTCTCTGTTTGTTGGAATCTATCCTCAAGACTTGCAATAAACCTCATCATCAGCTCCTCTGACACTAACTCTTCACCTTGAGTTGATGGTGCAAGATTAGGCTGCTGAAATTCTGATGGTTCTTGGCCATCTAAGCTCCATTTTCAAAGGGTGAATGAATGCTCCATTCTTGATTGTAGGTGCTTCTATACGAGTCATTTGGCCAACTTCCCGTATAATTCACATGTTCATAGTTATAAGAACAATGAGCAACATCACTATACAATGGACAATCATTACTCAAATGTAAACCACAACAAAATTCACAAAAAACTTGAGATGAAAGGATAGGAGTGGAGAGTTGATCGGTAGCCCTGTAAAACGATTCCACTCGAGCTTCTAAAGATGCACGGGTATCCCAATTTTTAGCACTCTCTTGGTTCCTAATCCCATTTTCCAACGTGTCATACAAAGAGTTTAGCATTGAACCTCCTTATCATCCACTATCTGAATCATAAACTTAACTAAATAAATATGTACAAATAAAATAGAAATAAATATAAATAAAAAAAGGCTAAATTAACAAATAGCAAATTTTACTCTAGTTTTCAAAAACATTTCCCGCCAACGGCGCCAAAAACTTGAGTGAAATTTTAACAACGTGACCATGAAAATAGGTTGTAATTGACTTTGGTATTCTTAAATGAGCTTGAAAGAGACTTTAAATAATTTAAGTGATTTACCTTTAGCTAAGTTAATGATTTGAATTGTGAAAAGATTCAATAATTTGATTTTGTCAGATTCTTAAACAAGAATTATTTTAGCTTTAGATTTTCTTTTTCTGTTAGTTATTTATTCAATTACAATTATTCGATTTTGTTAGATTGTGGAAATACAATTAGGGCTAGTACTTGGTATCAATCTCCTTGTGGTGTGCACTTGTAAAATTTGCCTAACAAAGCCTTCAAGCAATGGGTATAATATGTATGAATCAATTATGCTTTCCAGAGAATGATAACCTAAGGGTTCGAGCTAAATGCTATAGGGGGAATCCATTCTTCATTTATTCATGCAAATTGAATAGAAAAGATAATGCAAATCTAACATTTTAGGTTCGTTCCCAGAACATGAAGCACACATGTGGGAAAAGTCCATAAGAATTCTCATGTCACTTCAAAGAGATTAGCTAAGAAGTATTTGGATGACTTCAAAATTGATCCAACTTGGGATATGATGCATTTTATTGCTAGGGTTAAAGCTGAAATGAAACTCAACATTGATAGAATGAAGGCTTGGCAAGCAAGAGATAATGCATTAAAGACTATAAATGGAGATGAGGACATACAATATGCTAAACTCTATGACTATAAGCAGGAGTTATTAAGGACTAAAATCCTAGAAGCACTGTTGAGTTTAAAGAACTAAAGGAGAAGTTTGAAGGCATGTACATATGCTTGGCAGGATTGGAAAATGCTTTTAGGGAAGGCTATACGCCTTTAGTATATCTGGATGCTTATTAGTTAAATGGGACATATGGGGTCAGCTCTTAGTAGCTATTAGCATCGATCTAAATGATTGTATATTTCCAATTGCTTATGCTATAACGAATACATAAAACTTTAAAAATCAGGATTGGTTTATTGATCTTTTGAAACATGACTTAGGCATATATAACTCGCATCATTGTGTTTTCATGTCAGATAAACAAAAGATTAGTTCATTTTTTATTTTGCTAATATTAATTTTGATTTATATATTATTTATCATTTATTATGTTGATAATTATACATTTTTTGTTTCTGTTTTATTATTTCTTAACTTTTGGGGTTAGTGAAGGCTATCAAGAAATATTTTGAAAATTCCGAGTATAGGCTTTGTGTATGCCACATTTACACTAATTTTAGAAGGAAGTTCAACATATTGGCATTAAAAGACATCTTGTGGAATGCTGCTACAACTTTCACAATGAGATTGAATTACTGGTTTGATGAAATGGAGAAAAAGAATGCAGCTGCAAGAGACTGACTAGGGGAAAGACCATGTGAACACTGGAGTAGGGCATGCTTCAAGCCTACTACTATTGTGATATATTAGTCAACAATTTAAGCAAGGCATTCAATAAGTATATACTGGCATCAAGGCTTAAACCAATCATCACGATGTTCGAGATTAGCAGAGCACAACTCATGAAGAGGATTCACCAGAAGCAAATTTTTGGTAAAAGATTCAAAGGTCAGTTATGTCCTAAGATTCATAAGCAACTAGACAAAATTAAAGAGCTTTCATTCAATCATGAACCTGAATTTTTTGGTGGACCTAGAGTGTAAGTTACTGGTAAGGATGGGCAGTATATGGTTGATTTAAAAGCTATGACATATTCTTGCATGAGGTGGGAACTAATGGATCCCTTGTATGCATGTTGTTGCTTGCATTTTTTTAACAAAATGAACAACTTGAACAGTATGTAGATGAATGCTAGTCGAAAGAGACTCATCTAAAAGTTTATAGCCATGTCATCAATCTATTGAATGGGTCCAACATGTGGGAACCTCATCCAAACCCTCTTGGGATGTTCATTGCCGGTACACCTGTGAAGAAAAAAGAGGAAGAAAGCAACTAGCTAGAAGAAATGAAGCTAAAGAAAAGGAAAAGGAAAACCAAAAGAAAGCGATGGAGCAAAAGGCCAAGACAAAATTAAGGTTGCCAAGGAAAGGACTAATTACAATAAAATGTAGTATTTGTGGTCAACTAGAACTAAACAAATGGTTCTATGGGACTTTGGGGTCACTATCACAACATGTAAGTTAATAAAATGGTTTAATTTGTTTATTTACTATTGTTGTAAAGGCGGTCTAATTTTTTTATGTTCCTTTGTTGTAGGCATCTACAAGCAACACACCATCTGCAAATACCTCACAAAGCTCACTAATAACTAATGCACCAAGTCTAGTCTCATTACTAAATGAAGGAATAATTATGTTTGTAGGAGTAATAGTGAATCATATTTTTTTAATGGTACTTATTATATTTCTTTATGTGTCTCAGGGTGGAAATATTGATGATGATGCAAGGAACATATTTACACAACCTACTGATTTACCCATTAGTGATAGTCAAAGGAGTTCAATTTCTGAAGCTTTTGAACCACACACTTCTGGAGGTCAATCTGAAGCTCAAAGGCAAAGTAGACAACTCAAAGACAAAGTAAATGCATGGAAATCCAAAACGAAGAGAGGTGCCATCAAGATATATGCAGCAATAAAAAAAATCTAAGAACTGATTTAAAGCCATCTTTTTTGTATTTATCATTTTTAGTTTATGGATTATGAGACAAATTGATATAATGTTTTGGGATACTTGAACTATTATTTTGTTTTTTTATGTTTCAAAGTTGAAATAAGTCTCTAAGTGCCAACTGTCAATTGTGAAACTAGGCAGTAAAATTGCTCATTTTGTATCTTTTTTAAGAGGTCAATTAATAATATCTTATTTAATATTGTTTATGGATTGCCTATTTTATAGCAATAATTTTAAAAATATTTCTAGTTAATAAATTTATTCTTTAATTCAAGTTAGACAGACTTACAAAAAACTTCTAAAACACAAGGAATAGTATAGATATAAAACATATAGTTTGGGGATGCTATTCATATCAATTACAAAATACAGGTACAGTTGTGATATGGCCTATAAAGTCTAGGGACAATAGATGAAATTAAATTGGACATCTTACTATTGCTACGTCAACCTTCTTCCATGCCAAAAAGCTCGACACCCCTAAGCAACGCTATCCTACTCTAATATTACTACAAATAATTTACAGCCTTAGTATGAACCAAATTACACTAATTAAAACACCAAATCACATCAAGCTTCTTCTTTATTTCTTTCGTGCATCTTTTATCTCTCTCTCTATGTTTTCTACTCTCTTTCTTTCTGCCTTCTTCAGATTATCAATTTTTTGCAGTAGTCCTTTTATCACTGTCTTTGCCCTTGGTTGCATACCAACAAGAAAATATGGCATGGTTGATTCTGCAAAAATTTAACCATTTGAAACTAATTATATTCAAACCATTAAAAATTATATTTTCGTCAAAATCAAATAACAATAACTCTACCATAAAATTCTGACATCCAAAGAACCTCCTACCTAGATTTGCATCGATCTAAGAGGTTTTCAAAGCTGCTTCAACATGGTAAAAGCAGTCAAGTGCAACCAATTGAGCATCCATGATAGCATATTCAAAAATTAGGGTTCCATAAATTAAAGGGTTAAATCGATTTTGGGTTAAACCCAAAGATAAAAGATAAACGCAATGGTTTTCTCAAACGAGAATAATGATATGGAGGGAAAAAAGAGAAAGAGTGAAAGAGAGAGAAAGGATAAAAGAGAATGCAAATGGTGTTCTCAAAGCTTCCTTGTGCCCTTCGCCATTTTCTTCTCTCTTTTTTTCACTTTCATAGAGAACAGAGTTGATGAGAGAGAGAGGATGGGATATGTGTTTCTGACATGTCTCATTTAAGACGTGGAGTTGTTATTAAGTTAAAAATAATAATTTACCAGCTAGGACGCTACATCAGCTTTCTATCAAGTTGGTTAACAAGAATTGACAGTTGGAGGATTACTATTACACAAATAGAAGTTCATACCGTTTATTGATATTAATTAAAGTTTAGGGACTTTGGTGTTAAAGGGGGTAAGTTCAGGAACCGTCAAGATAATTTAGCCAACATTCAAGTGATTCATTGTCTTGGTAGTATTTTTGGTTTTATTTTTCACTCTCGAGTTTATGGAGAGTTTATTTTTATTATTATTTTTTTTTAATATAGGTCTTCAATTTATATTATAAGGCTATTCTATATTTGAACTATGACCCTTTATCTCGAATTTTTTTTCTACATTTATTTTATTTAATGAAGTTCTACTTCTTGTTAATAAAAAACTAGAATATTGTCATATGAATATAGAACCAATTGATGCACAATATAGAACCCAATTGATGCCATTTTGACACTTCATTATTTCAATTGTTACTTAACAGAATGAAGCAACAATAAAGATGTCAGAAGTTTAAGCATTTTAGACTTCAAGGTTTCCTATTGGCAACCATGGGGTTCTTTTCATCATATAAATCATTTCTATTAAAGGCTTAAACCGCAGTCAGACACATACAAATTAATGCACACAATAAAATCAGTGCAACTGAAAGCTCTAAATGTTTGAAGATAAATTGTGAAAAATAAAAACACATGCTTTTACACAGTTTCGCTCTAAAATAAAACTTTGATTAATGATATGAGATGTTACTCCTTGATTAATTAATCAAACTACTACTGAATTTCAATCAAACTACCTCTTGGGCTTATATTTTTCAAGCTTGAAGATAATTTCAGATGGTCCAACTTTTTATCATTGTAAAACGTAAAAATAAATACCCTCAGCTTTTACTGTTGTTGTTCACTATTTTTATTGGCTGTTTCTGATATATTACATCTTACATTTGGACAAATGATAAATATAGAATATTTATAAAACTTAAATTATAGGTCACTTTCTCATTATCGTAGAATATTTAAAGTATATGTTACTCATCCATCAAATTAAGTACAATAAAACAAGTACATGAAAACAATGAGCAATGTAAAGATGAAATTTGAACAACATAAAGGTTTTTCAAAAGAACCTCCAATTTTAAGCTCAGATGAAAAATAAAGATGCTATATAGCCTGGCAATTGGGTTTGAAGGATGTATATGCACCAAATATCAGCTCAGCTTCTTTCTTATCTTTAACTGATATGAACAAGCATCATCACTTCAGTAATTGGTATCACTTGAAAACATAATAACAAGACAAACATAAGCAAATGCCCATAAGATATACTAGCATATAATATAAGATTCGATCCTTTCTACACCTGATAATTCCTTGTTTTGACAATCCATCAAATCATTTAACATAATCAACCTTGAAAGATGAAACTTTCTTACCAAAATCTGACTGATATAACAAAATTAAAGTTGTAAGTAATCAAGTATTGTAGAGCATTGCATATTAGCTGTAGCCAGCAATCTCAGCTTAACCAAAATGTATAGCAATACTACTATTTGTCTTTAAAACACAGAAAGAGACCACTACTAATTATCTCAAGTACTATAAGTAGATTGGAACATACCAACTAACTGATACAAAGGACCAAAAACTTCAACATTTTGGAATCTCTTGCATATTGCTATCATAAGGCTATCAGAATACCTCTCAAAGCAACCAAAAGAAAAGGAAAAGAAAAACAACTAATTTAATTGAAAAAGTCGAAATAACTTAAATTCACCTTTCTCTAGATCATCTATTCATACATCACCTCTTCTCTATGGAGACTGCACTAAGGAAGAAATCTGAGAAGGCCATAACCAATGTTCTAAATAATGTTGGGTGAAACAAAATTTAGATGCCTCTTCTCCTTGCATAATTAATCATCATCAACTGCTTTATATGCATGAAGAAGCTCAACAAGATTAGGGTTCTATGTAATTAAGAGATTCCCACACCGAGAAAATCTATAAAGGAAACATCTTTTTGCTTGATTGCTCCATCTCCTTGCTCTTGTTGAGAAGTCATTGGCAGATTCCTCAATGTAGTTGAGTCATCATTGATTCCCTCTAACTGGGTTCTGATTTTGCTTCTATATCCATCAGTCAATAGCTCTTTCTTATCAGAGTTAGAGATCTGAGGTCCAAATATATTGTGGTATCCACCATAGATGGAAGAACTGGGTCTATGGTAGTTGCAGCGGAGGGATTCATTAAAGCCATGTGATAATCCCTCTTTAATGTAGGAAGAAGAACTTGATGAATTGATATAATCCTTTCTTTTTCCATCAAATAAGTCAATACTTAACGACTCGTTGGTGATGGTTGAAGCACTATTGAAAGTCCAAGAAGGTGAAGAACTTGATGACATGGATAAGTTACCTTTCATTACGATTGCATTGCTTTGAAACCCTAATTTAGATTGACCATAGAGATGATAATCAAGAAGTTGAGGCCTATAGCATCTTTCAAAATCGTTACCAGCAGAAGCAGTAGTACTATTTTTGTTGGGTTCAGTAGGAAGAACCTGTAGGCTTCTCTTACCATAGATCAAAGACAAGCGTTCTCGCTTCCTTCTTGCCATAACAACATGGTAATGATTCTTGACAGCGTTGTCGGTTCTACCAGGGAAAAGTCTAGCTATTGAAGCCCATCTATTTCCTTGAATCTGATGAGCTTTGAGAAGCCTTTCTTCCTCTTCCTCAGTAAAGGGCTTTTTGTTGATGTTGGGATCAAGTTGGTTGTACCATCTCAATCTGCAACTTTTCCCTACAAATAAAGAAAATAGAAAAACAAATACCCATTTCTTAGAACATGAGCAACAAAGAAAGGAAGAGAGAGAGAGAGAGAGAAAGAGAGAGAGAGAGAGAGAGAGAGAGAGAGAAGACAGATGATGTTTCCTGTAAGAAGTATCTCATGTTACCTGATCTTCCTTGAAGATGCTCAGCAATGAAATTCCAGTTCTGGGGACCGTATTGATCGACAAGTTGCCGGAGTTTCTCATCTTCAGCTGGCCTCCAGTGCCCTCTATGGCAACTCTTCCCACTATCACTACTGCTACTCCCTCTACCATTTTCCATCTAATTTTAAAAAATCTAACACAAACCCAACTCGCAAAAATATATAAGGCAAGAATTAGTGAAACTAAAGTTAAACAAGCACGAGAAAGCAAGAACAGAAAATGAGAACGGATAGAGAAGAATTAGGGAAGTGGGTTGGTTTTAGGGTTACAGATAAGAAGTCACTTTTCTTACATCTTTACAAGGATACATAAAGTATGTATGTGTACATATATATATATATATAGTGTGTGTGTGTGTGTGTGTGTGTGTGTAGAAGACACTGATTTTGAGACCTTGTTGTGTGTTACCAAAAAGTGGCCCCATGCAAATCTCCTATTTGATAACTTATTTTCTATGTCCTATCTCACAATTAAAAGCAGATATCCATTTTAAGGCATATCAATGACTTGTATTCTATCTGGTGAGCATATTTTACAAGGATTTTATTTAAGTTTCATTGATTATAATATAGCAAAATTGGAAGTATTTTGTTGCATGCAGTTTATTAGAGAGATATTTGAGGAAAATCATTTATTCTTTGTAAGAGGGAGTTGGTGAAATGACCTGCTGTCCATATTTGTTTTGAGATAAGCATATTTGTTTTGTAGCCATATGGAGACTTCAGAGGTTATAACAACTTCCATTAAATACTTTAATCACATTTACTCCAACAGTGCTTTGCAATTTCCTTGTATATTTAAATATAATATATTTGTTGGCTAATTTTTACATGTATTGGATATTAGATTGCACGTAAACGGAAACAAAAAAATGCGATACGATATGAAAATATGAAATTTTTTAAAAAATTAGAAAATGAAACGTTAAAAAAATATTAAATATAAAAATAAGTATATATATATATATATATATGACTATTTTAGATTTTCTACTATATTATTGTCTCTATCATTATAAAAAATATAAATTAAATATAATTAATATAATTGATCATGTTAGCAATTATAAAATTACTATAGACCAAGAAAAAAATAATGTATAAAAATATACATATATAGACTTTTAAATATAAAACAACAAAGAATTAAGAATATTCATATAATAAGAAAATTATATAATAAAAAAGTCAAGAATCATCTATAAATAAAAAAAGTAAATAGAAAAAACGTTATATATTGTTCATCATTAGTTTAATATATAAATAAAAAATATAAAAAATAAAAAATTTCCATATTCATAAGAAGTCCCTCTAGTATATAAGTTAAAAGAAATTCAAGCCAGGTTTCAATCCAGAAATTATTTTTAGTTAATTTTCCATGCACAAGAAGAAGAAAATTGCAGACAAAGGTCTAAATTTTATATGTATTATCTCTTATGAACCACTAAATTCATTTTTGTTTTTTAAGTGGCTCCTTTTTATGTACCAGAATGGAAATCAAGTTGCCATCACCTTATTGACTGGATTTTTTTTCAATTATGTAGTGATCAATAATATGGATACATAATTGCCTCAGCAAAATTCATGATTTCTATAAACGGATCCTTTTTACTCATATTTCTTTTGAATATTACACATTTTAATGAATATTACCACTTAAATATTAGAAGATTTTCTTTTTTAGTTTCTATCTTCCAACTTATTTTACCATTTAAAAATTTCACTTGACGTGGCATTATATTATTTTGTCAGAGTTTATCTTATTTTTGCCATATAAGGATAGGTGTAAATGTTTGGTGGAATAAATAATATACAGTACTGTTTACTATAGAATGACTAAAGGAAACGAACAACAGAAAGAACACCAATGAATTGAAAGAGTAAATATAAGGATTTTAGCCAATCACTTGAGAAAGACCAATCAAGTTTATTCATTTTGTTTTATTTGTGCTAATTAGTTCTTTCTTTTATACCATTAAAATATAATTCTGCTTACTCAAAATTTTGTTTTCTAATATTACTTCGACAAGTAATCCAATCGAATATAGCTATTAGCAAGTGATTATGATAGATGTGTGTAATGGGTAAAAGGAAGGAAAGAAAGTGAGGTAGCATGTCTTCATATGCTTACATCCATGTAGATGGAAGGTCAACATGTATAGCTTTTTCTCTTTTCCTTTTCTTTTTCTTTTTCCTTCAACATGTATTGTTGGTGCAAGAAGATCCACACCCAAGTTATTATTCACAAAATGATTTCTTAACTGACTGAAATTTTACTCCCACACTGCCCACTAAATCAAAACCTTCTCTCCAAACTAAATTCTTTTAAATTTTTCTTGAATACTGTCATTGATAAATCACATATAAATTTTTAATCATTTGATCGTTTCGACATTTAAATTTTTAATGTAATTTAATAAACACTTCAGTTTATATTTTTTATGATATTTAAATACTTTTTTCTATACAGTTTCATTTTACATATTCATTATGTGTTCTAATATTATCAAATAATATAGTTGAACTATTAGTTATATTAAAAATTAAAAATATTTAATAAATTATAAAATAGAATTTAAGCTTTATTAAATTAAATTATAAGTTAAAATATTAAAATAATTAAATGATTAAATTCTAAACTCTTATTATATGTTATTTATTCAATTATTGTGTGAGATATATCATAAGGGTTCGAGAAGTTTTCAATTTACTTTTTCATTCTGGTTTTCTTTTTTCTTCTTTTACCAAAATAGTCATCCTCTTCATTTGTCACATGGTGCATTGATTCTGGTTTCATTTATTGATCTCTATTTTCTTATCTAATACTGTCATAAATTATTGGTCAATATGGACGGTGCAGTTTTTTTTTTCAAAATTAATAGAATAATTTCAATTAAATAAAATTTTTTATTTTACAAATAAAATAGAACGTGGGCTAATCAACTAAATTAGAGAATTTATTAAGATGAAGTGTATTGATAATTAAATATATAGTCACAAAATTCTTCATCATTCGTAGTATCTATAAATTAATAAGAGAAAGTAATGGTAAGTTGATATAAATGATTAAATGTGTTTCATACATTGTTTCTTCTTTAAATATCAAATAACAAGAAGGAAAAGTATTGGTAAAAAGAAAGATGTTAAATATATAAATTCCTAAAAATAATCTAATATGACTTCATTTATTTATCAATTTTTATTTTATAGATATTTATTACTATTCTTACTGTCTCCTCCAGCCTTCTACATGTGTTCATATGGGTGAAAAGTTCCTGAAATAAATATAATGGTTGCTAATTTGACTGTCTCATACATTAATTTTGAAAAATATATATTAATATTAAAAGGATGTAAATTACTGTATAAATATTTAACTAAACTGATACATTTTTATTAAATTAATTCATTAAACTGATCATAAATTTTTTAGCTGTGAGAGATACAATATTTCATAACACTGATTATTGTAACAAATTAAAAGCTGTAAATTTGAAAATTAAAGGATTTGAAAGTTAAGTACTTTGAAAAGATTAAATGTAAAATATATGATTTGTATAAATGTAATATTAGGAGTAGTAAATTTTGAAATTCAATGAATAAATTGTGGAAAAATAAATGCTTATAAAAAAATAAATATTTGTTGAAAAATAAAAACTTATATGTAATAATGTAAATAAATGCTAAGGGAGTCTGAATCTGTAATTTGATTTGCAATTGCATAAACTCTCTATTTTCCCACATAAAACACTTTTCCAAGGTGTAAATATTCAAATAATCTCTCCAACCACTTTTTGTTCCACACTTCACCTTCTTTATAGATATTTAAAGCTGTTAATTCCTGGCCTATGACCAAGGATTAAAGTTATAAATTAGGATTCCAACCATGGGTTAGAAATTGGTAATTAGGCTCTTATGGATTTGGAGCAAACAATTATTTATTTTTCAGATAATTCCTCGGCTAGTATTATGATTATTACTACAGAATTAAAGAAACAATTTTAACTCTTCCCTGACTTCAGCTGGTGGGCTGGCCCTTCGAGGCTACCTAGTCGAGCCCACCTCTAAGAACTCTGCAAATTATAATATAAACTCTTTTCTATGTAGCTTTATAGATCAACGTCTATGTCGTTTCTATTTGTATAAGAATTTAGTGTTTTAAGTCTTACACGCGTATTAGATGTTCATGAATTTTTTTTTTGAAAAAAATAATTTATTTTCATTAATTTATGTTCATTAAACATATGTTGAATGTTTATTATTTAAATATTAAATGTTCATTATTTATTAACTTAATTTTGTTGAAAAGATATATTTACACAATATAAATATTTGTAGTATAACTATTGGCTTAATTTTTTTTATTTACCAACTATGTAAGGACGATTTATGTTATATTTATATTATATATGTGTCATTTGAATGAATTAGTAGGTTTGATTTTCATTAATGATGAATATCCATTAACAAAGTAATAAAAATTACTACAGAGGAAGCAAATATTGCTCTTATTTTTTTTCTTTTGTATTGGACTCTTAGCAGCATCATTCTTAGTAACCTCATTTTCCCTCTTTTTTGCCCTTGTCTTTAGAGGTGCTTGCCAAGTGAGCACTTTCTATCCTTTCCTGCTTTAGCATTTCTTCTTCTTGCACACAATTCAAAATGAGCTCATTAAGAGACCATTTCTCCTTCTAACAATTGTAACTAATCTTAAATTGATTAAATTATACAAGAAGATAAATCAAAACTAAATGCACGAGTAAGTCCTCCGATATCTCGTGTTTTAAGACCTTAAGCTTGGAAGCAGTATTAGACATTTCCATAATGTACTCCCTTACATTTCCTTTGCCTTTATACTTCATGGAAACTAAGCTTTGAAGAAGCATGCTTGTTTCTGACTTGGCGCTTTTAGCAAAGCGTTTCTCAATCTCAGCAAGGAAATCTTCGGTACTGGTTATCCCTTCGGATACCGCACCCCTAAAAGTCTTTGGAATGCCGCGCTTCATGATCATTAGACTCATACGATTTGAGCAGTCCTATTTCTCATAATATTTTCTCTCATCAGAGGAACTTGAGTCCGTAAAGAAGCAAGTTGCTCAGTGCAAGGTCAAGAACTATGTAGCCGAGAACAATTAGGATGTTCTCTTTCTAATCCTTAAAGGTTGTACCATTAAGGATTAGAACTGAATTAATGTTAGCAGATATAGTAGCGAGATAAGCTATTAAGAGAACATAATAATCCATATAAATATATTCAAATCATAACCAAAATTCAATCATCAACAAATTCAAATAATGGCATAACCCATCTCAAGATATCTAGTGCAACATTAATATCAAGTCTTTGGACAGTAATATTAATTCCTAGTGGTACTCCTGTTGTAACGATAAAAAAAAACTGACAAAAATATATGACAAGTAATAAACCCATCTTTAGATTGATTTATTATTCACTTGTACAACCTTGTAATTGTCACATGTTTACCACAAGTATGTATGTAAACCGACCAAGTATTAATCTTCTTTTGGGCCGATTAATAATCGCACGGATATACACACTTTACACATTTAACATTTCTTATGAGTAATCTACACAAAGATAGATCACTTTGGTGACTTCTTATTTCAATTGACTAATTTAAAATATTAAACAACTTATATTATATATAAAAACTGTTAACCATTATTTGTATATTGACGGAATAAAATTAAATTCAAAATTTAATTTAATTTAGTTTAAACATTACGCTTTCTCTCACATGTGAAAGAAAAAGAGAGATTTTTTTAACTTTAATCTTTAATGCAATAAATAAATAAACTAATAATAATAATGCTAATAATAAAACACGTAAAAAACAAATTCACATTCAAATTAGCCATGCAATGCCTACTGGCCATTTTGCATAATGGTCACTGCCAATTCCTTTTTTTTCTTTATTTTCTTAATCATCAATTGTCCAACATGTTTTCAACTTCCAAAAGAATAATTCAAATTTAAAGCATAAACTATATGGACAATTTAAAACTATCTTAATTTCTCAAGAATCATTAGTGATACAACTTGATGGATAAATTAATCCTCTTAATCATGTTTCTAATCCTTTAAAATAACACATATGAGAACAGTTTTATTAAAAGACACTAAAAAGAGAATTTAATTAATTATTTATTTATCCTATAATAATTTAAGAGAGAAAGAATACATAGCAAAAGTGTACCTTTAGAATCCATAATAATTCTTGATTAGTGGATAATGATCCTGACTAAATTATTGAGAGATAAATTTGATGGGTTGTGTTCTTCCAGTTATAGAATTTTCTTAGATTTTCTTAAGTGCCTTTTCTGATAGGGATGAATGAGAATTTATAGATTTTCTACAATTGGGAACCGTAACCCTTTATAAAGTCGTGACTCTTGATCATAATCCCTTGTAAGGTTATGACTCTTGATTATAACTCTTTATAAAATTATGACTCCTTATCATAATCCTTTGTAAAGTTATAACTTTTATTCATAATTTTTCATATTTCACTATTTTTAATTTGGCCCCTTATTGAATTAGAAATATTTGTTATGGTATCTACACAGTACTTTTCATGAAAAATTATACCATTAGTCATAAAATTCTATACAAATTATATCATTTTAATTTTAGCTAAATAAATAATGGCTTAACACATTAATTCTTTGCCCAAAAAAATTTCCTAACAGGTCACATCTCTTAATTGGAGAGTTTAGGACCCTTTTATAATCTACTAATTGCTCTAAATTCAAATTTTGAATTTTGATGTTGTTGGATAAAAAGAAAAAGAATTTTTGATGTTGGGATTGAGTTCTTAAAGTTATAACTAAATAAAGCAATGAGAATTCTTACATAGTCCATTGAAGATTTAATAAAAAAATTTCTAAATAGAAAAATATCATAACATGAACTTTATCCATACTAAAATTAATGTTTATACAGACAAAAATAAATTTAATGTTTTTAAATTTCTAATTTATTTTTCTACTAAATAATTTGAAATTAATATGAAAAAAAAAAAAACATAAACTACATAATTGCAAAGGATTCCAAAACTACAGATGTATGAGAAAGATATGCGGAACCACAAAACCACAAGTCTCCTATAAAAAAAATTTTATTTTAAGAAAAAAATAAGAAAATAAAATTTACTTGCCTACATCATCTGCTACTGCCGGCGGAAGAGAGAGAGACAAAAATAAGCGAGAGAGAAGGAGAGATAGAAAAGGAGAGACAAAACACGAGTGTCAGCACCCATTTTTCGGATCTAAATATTAAGAGAATTACGAAAAATCCAATGATGAAAGTTACTGCCTTTCTTGAATCTTGGAGATTGAGAATGGGCGAATCTGAGAGAAGAATGAGAATAATTGAACTTAAAATTACTTTTCTAGAATCAATTTAGACTCAATTGACAGAAAACATAAAGTTTGAGAGGTAAAATAGTAGTTTTCATAAGTTAAGGAACTAAAGTGTTAAAATTCTTAGAACTTTTGCTGCATAGAGCCGATTGGCTCTCCACAGTGCTGATTGGCTGTTATTTGAATTCGACGTCATTTTATGTATATTTTCGACCTAAAACACCAAAAATTGATAAAAATAAGCTTTTAGAAAGTATTTAGTATAATTATTAGAATTTTTAAAATAGCTTTTATGATAATTGTTTGAAAGTAAAAGATTTAGTCCCTTTTTATTTGATATTAATATGATAAAGTGAAGGGATAATTATAGTCTATTTTTTAATAAGTGAATAATTATCAATATTTCCTAGGATTTCCTAACCCTACTCCTATAAATGGAATATGGCTTAGGTTTAGGGGTAACGACACTGATTAATTACTAGAGCAAGAATTTTCAAAAAAATTTCTAGCTACATCAATATATACAGAGAGTTAAGCCTTAGCAAGCCATTAAGAAAGAGCTCCCAAATTAGGAAACCCATTGAAAGAAAACATAAACTTTTCTAAAATCCAAAAAGTAGAACTAGATTTCTAACAACTCTTTGATTCAACACCTTCCTCATCTCCTAAGACTCGTAGAACGACAACCAACGATGACAACTTGAGGGTTTTCTTATATCCACATCATCTACATCTTTTTTCCAATTACTTCATATATATTTTTTTATTATAGAAACATATTAGGAATTCTTTTTAATGTCTGTTCCACATAATTCACATGATTAGACTAGAATTCCTTTCTACTGACATATAGATTTTATTGAATTTTGAATTTGATAATAAGAATATTTAGGATTTTGAACCTGATTTGATTAGGGTTTCGAATTTGATTAGCTAATAGTGGATATAATTAATTATATTTCCATTATGTCGTTGATTTTACATATTCTAACTAAACTTTTACCTTTGTGCATGTGAAAATCAGCTTTGGGCGCAAGAAATTAAAGAAAACTGTCGAAAGCCACCTGAAGCCTTCCAGAACCGGTTCGGTTGTGCGTTAAGCTGATCGGTTGTGCATTAAGTTTTTGATTTATTTTTGGTAATTTCATGTACTGTAACTTAATTTTAGGATTTTTCTTTCAATTTTTTAGTTGTAAGTAGGTTGTAGTAGCTAGATTTATTTTCTACCCTTTTATTGTTGCTTTTATCTATGATAGATGTCAAATATATGTTGTATGATTGCCTAATTAAAACTGAACAGATAGACTTAAGCCCTAAAACTAGACTTGGTATGGAAATTGTAATTTATTAAGTAATAAGATGTCATATTGTGCTTTAATTTAAAATCCATATAGACTTAATGGGCTTTGCCATGCTTTAATTAGGTTAAATTGGGCCATATTAAATTTAGGATCACTAAATTGGACATTTTTATAAAAAGTAGTTTATTAGACTTAAAGGCTGGAAATTAAAGCAAAATTTATAATCGGGCTAGACTAGGTAAGCCTTACATATATTTAATTAGTAAGTTAGGTTAATAACTTTAAGTATGGGTTATGCTTTAATAAAATGGGCTAGATTTAAATGGGCCTCACATGCTATAGTGCTTAATATGTAATATATATAATTGTTATAATTATTGCATTTATAGAAAATAGCCCATTAAATAATAAAATTAAAGATAAATATACACAAATAAGAAAGTTGACTTTTAGATCCATCTTTGGATTTGTGACATAAGCTTTCTTATAGAATCGAGAAACGTCACTCATTAATAAAAGTATATGAATTACCCGGTTGGTGACTCCGATCTCTATGCTAGTCTCTATGACTAGTTAGCGTGTTCCTGATTAGGTTGAAAAACCTTGTAATACCGTAGTTGCTAAAGACACTTGGGTGTGCACTCGAAACCGCCATCCACAGTGGTGACTCCATTGGGGATAAGAAAAGTTGATTCTAGTGTATGGTTGTCCTTAATTTTATTATTTAACAAGTGGTTCTTGCATCACTACGGTTTCACATACTGTGCACATTGGTCCCTATAACCCCGATGGTATCGGTTAGTGGTTCTTTAATTCCATTCAAACCCTAAAAATTACAATACTGGCTAACCATCACTCATAAGTAATGAGTGAATTTTCTTCGTCGCATGGACCCTTAAGTGGGGAGACAAGCCAAGGAAGAAAACTTTTTATTTGTAGGAGCTTTTTATCTTTATCCAAGACTCAGCTCACGGTAATGACAGTAGTAATCTACTTTAGAAACCCTAAGCTATTTGAAATGTTTCTCCTTATGAGTACCTAAGTCAATATATTGTAAAGCTATGGCCCAAGAACATATGGAATAAGGCCCCGGGCCCAAAATATGCAAGCTTTATGGTTATACTGAAAAATATTAAGTTGTTTGTTTTATCTGCTTTGAGAGTTTATGGTATGTACATCGGGCCTACTATTCCTTGCTAATACTCAGACCCAAAATCCTAGGAAAGAAAGACTCACCATGAATCGTGTGTGGGAGTAATAAGATTGGAAGGATACTTTGCATATTAACGTATATGCTAACACTTTTCTTTTCTGTCCTTGTGCATAGCATGTGCATCATGCATCTCATCCATTATATGCATCATAGTAACCCATTTATTTTTAACCATGTAGACACTCTTTTGGGTTATAGGAGATAAGATAGTGGAAGGTTGGAGAGGATACCAATCTCATTGAGAATCTGTACTATGTCAGACTCCTTGAAAAGCCAGGACATCATGCTTTCATAAGTGAGACTAAAGCTACATCTGAAATGGTCAACGAAAAAGCTAATGAGTAAGATGTTGAGATCTTAAAGAATGTTGTTATCTACGATCTGAGGGGTGTGAACCTAGAGAAACTCCAACAGCTTTTGGCTAGGATGGCTGTGAACCAAGCCCCACCTGCTGCTTTGATTGCACCAGCTAACCCCCCTGTTGCTATTGATCCAGTTGTAATCAAAACTGAAACTGCTATTGTAACCGCTGTCGCCACTACTACTTATGCCAATGCTGAAGACCTTGCTATAAAGGGAGTGCCCTAGAACTTCTAGGAATTTGACGAGTATATGTTGGACCAAGCCGAAAGGAGAGCAACTCTTGCTACTAATGAAGCTGTAAGTGGCTTAAATGCTAGGCTTGATAAGATTCGAGGATGCTGGAAATCAAAGGGTTGGACCCGACTTGTTATTTCGAGGAATTAGTGTTGACTGGTGATGACAAGTTGCTTGCATAGTTTAGGATGTCTGAGATGAACAAGTTTAACAATGGTGATCCGAAGGTTCATATATAGCAGTATGTCACCATCATGGGAACTACACAGCTGAGTAGGACCCAAATTGTCAAACTATTTATATTGTCACTAGAAGGACCTACTTTAAACTGGTATCTTGGTTTGGAAAAATCCTCCAAAGCTGAATGATGTGATCTATGTAATTTATTTGTTAACCAATATGACTATAATACTCAATTGAAAGTCTAAATCAGAGATCTTGAGTCAACAGAAGCCGAATGAGTTCTCTAATTTCTTAACTAGGTGGAGAAACAAGGCTGGGTCGATAAAGAGCAAGCCTTCTGAAAAGGACCAAGTCCGTATAGTGGCACAAAATGTTCTTCTTAGTTGGGACGAAAGGCTTCAGATGATAAACCCGAAGAATTTCATGGGCTTGTATGATAGGCTTCAGGTTGAGATAATCAAGAATGAAAAAAGAAAGACTGTGCGAACTGGTGGAAGGCTGAATTATCAGGCTTGAGGGAGTAGAACTCTTGATATGAATGTTGTCGAGCAACCGAGAAAGTTCTCTAATTTCAGGCAACCTCTCAAAGATTTTTGAGAGGTTAGTGCAGAATGGCATGCTCTAACCAACTGCCCTAACAAACCCACTTCACCTAAATGCACCTGGCTATAAACCCAACACCTACTGTAGGTTTCACCAAACACTCAGCCACCACACAGACAACTACATCTGATTGAAACATAAAATCCAAGACTTCATTGATGCCAAAAAACTGATTGACCTAGACCAGCGCAGTGCCGAAAGAAAGCTTCTGCCGAATTACAATAACACATCAACACCAAACCAAGTGTCTATAATCACCCCAAACTTCAGTGAGGAGGAGGTTATAAATTCTTTCGAGGGCATACCCTGACTTGAGCCAAAACCAGAAACCAAGCCAAATAGCCCACAAAAAACTTTCACTGAGCTGAGGGCACCAAAGTCCATGGTGTTACGTCACCTAAAATGGAGTGGGATACACAAGCCCCAATCGCCTAAAAATAATCATAAATCTCATGATGGTTAGTATTGTGAGTATCACCAGGCTTTCGGGCATATGATGGACCAGTGCAACCATCTCAAGCACGAGATTCAATAATTGATTAACTGTGGAGAATGGCAAGTTAAACAACTTTCTCGGTATGAATGTGAAGATTTATTGAGACAGCCCTGAGAAAAATTTGATTTTAAGGTCCACTATTTGAAGCTTCCTTCAACTGACATCCGAATTGAGAACATTGTGCTAAGTGGCTAGGGGTCAGATGATGAAGCAGCCTCTAAGCCTTATCTTTTGAAGGTTTGGAAAGAAGAGGAAATAGAAATTGGTCATGGCTATACACATCTAGTATAGTTTTAAAGATAAGTGTGAGGTCCAAGATGCCGAGGCAAAGGATATCTAGGTAGACAGTAACTCTGACAAAGAAGCCGAGTCTATGGGTAAAGACGCGGGGGTTTAGGAATTGAAGCAAGTCGAGAAAGCTTCTGAAGGTGATAATGGGTTATTGAAACAACTGAAGAAAGAAAAGAAGATAACCAATATTTAGGAGCTAATGATGCACTCATTGGATCACAAAAAGGCTTTAATCTAGGCCTTATCTAGTATAAGCATTAGCACAATAGCTACTACCTCTAAGGAAATAATCAAAATGGTAATTGATATGACTACCAGGATTATCATGTTCTCGAATGAAGACTTCCCACTTGAGGGAAGAAGCCATAACAAGGCTCTCTATATAGCAGTAGAAGTCAAGGGAAAAAGGACCCATGTGTAATGGTAGATGATGGGTCAGCCATCAATGTGTGTCCTTCTCGTATACTCCCTAAACTTCTGACTGCGAAATACATGAAACCATAAAAAATGGTGATAAGAGCCTATGACGAGATAAAGAGAGACGTGGATGGAACGTTCTTAACATTGGTGAAGACGGGTCCTATTGAATCCTAGGCGGAATTCACTATTTTGGACATCCTAGTAACTTTTACACTGTTATTAGGAAGACCATGGTTCCATACCTTAGGATGAGTTCCTTCCACTGTGCATCAGAAGGTCCCCTTATGAAGGCAAAATAGTGGCCATTAATGCTGAAGGTGGTAAGGTTGTTTTGGCTATTCAAGAAGTTGTAAAAGAGCTGGAAGCCCTTACTAGATTCTAAGTAGCTGTTCTCTACAAGGACTACATGGATATTAAAGTAGCCAGCATGTTCAAGAAGATGGATTTCATGCCTGGAATAGGGCTAGGAAAGAACCAGCAGGGTATTGCAGAGCTACCAGACTTTAAAGGTCAAAAGACTCAATACGGGCTGGGTTACCATGAGGATGAAGATGAGGGCAAACTAAAAAGTAAAACTTTAAAAGAAGTATTTGTCCAAGAGTACAAGACTTACCCTGGGGAGCTTGAACTTGTTACAATAGCTAGAATTGCAGTGCCGGGATTTGAGATATTCGAGAGTCTGATCATCGACATGATGGTCGAGTTGAACATCAAGGAAGTCCATGAGAATATCACCACCAAGATTGAGGACGTGAAGCCGGAAGAATTCACCGCTCTGCTTGAGAAGCTGAATCAACAATAGCTAGCTGCCCTGATAGAGGAGCAAATCATTGATGTATTTAATAACATATGTCCAACCTTTGTGGGGATGATGTTTTTTCATTTCAAAGATCAATAATATCAATGATAATTTTGCTTACTTGTGCGATGCTTTTCCTAACTATAGTGAACATTTTGATAATCATGACATGTGCATGTTTGACATCAATTCCATACAAATTGATTCATTTACTTTAGGCACAAATGAAAATCTAAGGAACATTGCGATAGCTCATGATATAACTCCTAAGGAAAGGAGAGAATTAGATAAAATAATAGATAAAAGAAAAGAGGTATTTGCTTGGTCCTACGACATCCCAACCTATTCGCACATCAAGCTGATCAAATAGAAAATGAGAAGGCTAAGGCCATAATGGGTAGAGAAGATTCGGAAAGAAGTTGTTAAGTAAAAGTTAATTTCCTCGACGTAGTCGACTATCCCAAATGGTTGGCAAACATTGTCCTGCTTCCAAAGAAGGATGGTAAAGTAAGAATATGTCTAGATTACCAATATCTAAACAAGGCATGCCCTAAGGATGACTTTCCTCTTCCTTACATAGACATCATAGTTGACTGTGCAGCTTTAAGTACTATGTACTCTTTCACCGATGGTTTCTCCGGGTACAACCATATCATGATGGTAATAGTAGACAAGCTGAAGATATCATTCATCACTGAAATGGGGGACATAATGCTACAAAGTTATGTCTTTTGGATAAAAGAATATGGGGGCAACTTATCAAAGAGCAGCCACCACCTTATTTCACGACATGATGCACAAGGAGGTAGAGGTATATGTAGATGACATGGTAAAGTCTAAGACAAGGGAAGGGCATTTCTGAGTTCTTGATAAGTTCTTAGGATGAGTGGAAAAGATATAACTTAAGGCTTAATTTGAAGGAAAGTGTATTCGGAGTAACGTCAGGAAAGCTGCTGGAGTATATAGTGAGTCAACAGGGAATGGAGATTGATCTGGACAAGGTAAAGGCTATTCAAGAGATGCCAACACCAAAGACAAAGAAAGAAATTATAGGGTTTCTAGGACATCTACAATATATTAGCAAGTTCATTGTCAAGCTCACAATAGTTTATGATGTTATATTCAAACTCTTGAGGAAATATCAGACCTTGTATGGAATGAACACTATTAGAAAGCCTTTGACAAGATCAAAGAGTATCTAATGAAGCCACCAGTACTAAAGGCAACAAAGGATGGAAAACCGTTGATTATGTACTTGGCCTTGGAAGAGGAAGCCATAGGAGCGATAGTGGCGTTGTGTGGGCGTATGATGTGGAGCATGCAATTTATTATCTCAATAAGAAGTTGCTACCTTATGAGTCGAAGTATAACCTCATAGAAAAGATGTGTCTAGCCATGATATGGGCTACAAGGAAGTTGAGATATTATTTCCAATCTTATAGGGTGCAAGCAATTTCGAAAATAGACCCACTAAAATACCTGTTCGAAGCTCCGGCTCTTACATAAAATATGGCTAGATAGTTAGTACTCCTAACGGAATTTGACATTGAGTACATCACCAAGAAGGTAGTCAAGAGTAGTAGCAGAGTTTTTAGCTCAGAACACGATTGAAGGAGATGACCCTTAGGATCTAGAGTTTCCTGATGAGAATTTGGAGGTAATTGAAATTCAAGAGTGGAAGATGTACTTTGATGGAGCTGTAAACACAAGAGGTGCAGGGTTAGGAGTAGTTCTGACTACGCCCGAAGTAGAAATGCTACCCATGGCTATGAGATTGGATTTCAAAGTGACTAATAATATTATAGAGTATAAAAATGGTTATGGTAGCTGATGGTCTGTGGGGATTCCATGCTAATTATCCAATAAGCCATTAAGGAATGGGATATGAAAGAGGAAATATTAAAACTATATGTCAATTACCTCAGGACTTTGGTTTATAATTTTTTTAAGTGTTCGTTCATACACTTGCAGCGAGATCAGAATCAGATGGAGGATGCGCTAGCTACCTTATCGTCAATATGGGACAACTCTCGCAACTTCCAATGAAGCCATTGGTAATCACGAAGTCGGTTGCACCTTGTTTTAAGGAAACCAGGTAATGCAAGTTCAGATGGGAGCAGAAGAGAAGCCATCGTTCTATAATTTGAAAAGTTTTATAGAAGACATGGTGTATCCAGAAGAATCAACTACAAAGGAAAGATACGAGTTGTAGATACATGCTAAAAATTACCTTAGCCATGAAGGAGTGTTGTATAGAAGAATGGCTTCAGGTGTCCAGCTTTGATGTGTTACTAAATTTGAAGCACAAGGAGTGATGGAAGAGATGCATAAAGGAGTGTGCAAGCCTTATATGAATGGCATAGTGTTAACTAAAAATATTATGCATCAAGGTTATTACTGGTTAACAATGGAAAAATAATTGTATAGCTCTATTAAGGAAATGTCGTGAATGCTAAATTTACAGCGACCTGAGTCATGTACCTCCAAATGAGTTGCATAACTTGACATCTCTATGGCCTTTTACAACTTGGGGAATTGAAATCATTAAAGAAATAAAACCTCTTTCTAATGGTCAAAGATATACTATAGTAGCGATCAACTATTTCTCCAAGTGGGTTGAAGTTGAGTCATTCACTACTATGGGGGTAAGACAAATGGCTAGGTTTATAAAGAGAAATCCGATCTGCAGATATAGAGTCCCGCATCACGTTGTAATTGATAATTGCATGCAGTTCATGAGTGAAACAGTAGACCTGTTAGTGGAGTACAAGATTGAAAATTACAGGTCTTCCACTATAAACAAATAGTATTTAGCGATGGAGAAATCCATCAGTATATGTGCTAAAACCATTGCTAAAAATTTTTATCAACGCCTTATCGACGGGTGACGGCGGTCATAAAAGAAGGCATCATTACATCTCTAACGATGCCTACAATGCTCGTCGGTATATGTGGCGATGGAAAATGTCGTCGCTGTAGCCGAAGTCAGGCGTAAGTAGAAAGGCGTCGTTGCATTGTTTTACCAATGGATTGTGCCGTCGTTAACTCATTGGGAAAAACCCGCCAGTACGCTGTTGGTAAATGGTCGTTGCTAATGTGCAAATCTATTTTTAGTACCCACCGCTAATCCATTGATAAACTTTGTCATATCTTTTATATTATGGGTCTTTGCTAATCCGTCGTTATTGTTTTCATATTGTAAAAATATTGATTTATATCCGTAGCTAATCTGTCGCTAAACACATGAATTAATTTATTTAAATTTATTAGTATTTTAAAATTTTTAAATTAATTACCATATTTCAAAAATTGAAATAGAAATAAGAAAGTGAAATTGGAAAACAAAAATAATTATATACAAAAAGTTCAAAGTCAAAATATTGTACAAAAATTAATAAAGTATAAACAGAAAAGTCTCTAATCGGAGGCAATTGAAGAGGAGTCACCGTTGTCCTGAGTTAAAGAATACGGGGTAGCAATCGCAGACGCACTGGTTGGAGTAGGCGCAAGTAGTGGAATGAAGCCAGCACCAAACATGTGAGGATGGTGAAGTAGGCCGTCCGCAATAGTCCTTACGAGGATGTCTGTCTGCCATTTAAATTATTTCAATTTTTCCAATATTGCAAACATCATTGGTTTATTTGAAACAACATTAATAAGAAGCTTAAATAATATATAAAGTAGTCAATGTAAAAATAGCATAATATAAATAAAAATCATAATACATCCGAGTTAATTATAGAAAAACAACTTATATGCCTAAGTATCACTATTATCTGACTCATCATTCTGATTGTCTATTTCCAAATCAAGTTCCAAGTCATCGTCACTACTGCCAATTTCATCTCTTAGTTCTATTAACCCACCATCCATATCATTCAAAGATGTTGGGTCTTCGTCTAACTGTACCGGCACATATACATTCAACTGATCCTCCTAAAATGGTGGTGTTAGAGCTGGTGGATTTTTAAATGCAGTATCTAAAACATCTGCATCAGATCTCGCTTTTATTTTGTAAACGGCCAACTAGTCGCAACCGCAAGCTCGGATATATGCAATAATATACATGATTTGTCTATACTAAAAGTATAAATGGTTCGTACCGATTAAACTTGTGCTTATGGTTTACATCAAAAGCTTGTACTCAGTATGCACATTTGTACCCAAATTTGTGTCGGGTCAAACCACTCGCACTTGAATAGTACAGTCTTCTTTATTAGCAACCCCGGGTACTCCAACTGTACGACTTCAAACAGTCGGCCATAATAATCGCTCTCATCTACACTGTAACTTGAACCTTATAGGCACACTCTATTATTCATTATTGATCTACTTGAACCCGTGCCCAAGTGTGTGGAATCTAAGCCCATTAACAAAATACCCCGGATATGTAAATATTGACCTGAAAGGGACCCCTCGGCAGATCCTTTATTAGCTAGTTCGTTTCATTATCATTTGCCTACAATTTAGGGGATAGATGAGGATTAGAAGCTTAGTTGTATTATGAAGTACTATGTAAAAACAACTTATATTAATTTTTGAACCAATCTACAAACTCATTCTCAAGTTTAGCATCCACTTGTTGACTAGACATGTTTGGTTGCCTCACTTTTAATTTTTCGACATATAACCTTTCACGATTGTAACTACAATTAGAAAACAATAAATGAAAATGATGAATAGTAATTTATTTTAGGTGAACAGTTCAACTTACTGTATATAGGGTTGACATTCAGCACAATTAAGTAAGATGTAACTATGAGCGTCTTTATAGTCTTTGTCTATCATGTACCTTGTTTTCATCCTTCCAGAAGGTTGGCCTAGATTATTGAATATAGAAAGATTCTCATCCTAATTTTCTACAATAACTGCATGCCCATCATCATCTCGAGGCACATGTCTATGTTTTATAGTGACATAGTCCTCAAAATAATAAGAGCAAAACGAGGATGCCTCTTCCACTAAGTAAGCATTGCATATTGACCCTTCAACCCTTGCTTTGTTTTTTACATTGTTTTTAATCTTTCGAAGGTACCTCTCAAAAGGATACATCCATCTGTATTGAACTGGCCCAATAATTCTCGCTTCATAAGCCAGGTGGACCAGTAAATGTTTCATGGAATCAAAGAAGCTTGGACGGAAAATTCATTCCAACTTATATAGAATAATAGAAATGTCTATCACGAATTGCAACATACCATTAGTACTTATGGCATATAGTTCTTTGAAGAACATACTTAGTTATTTTAGTTCGATGAGAACCTTCCAAACATTAGTAGAAAGTAATTCACGAAAAGCAAATGGAATTAATCTTTCCATAAATACATGACACTCATAGCTTTTTATCCTAACCAACTTTAGCTTCTACATGCCAACACACTGAGCAATATTAGACACATAGCCGTCAGGAAATCTAAGACTCTTAACCCAATCACATAGTACTTTTTTTGCCACTAAATCTGCTTTCCCTCATCCCTAGACTGAGGTACTTAGATGTGAAACTTGCAGACCTCATTGGTTATGATATTGATCTTTGCATGCTTGTCAAGCGTGTAAGTCGCTTTTGGGTACTTTCCTGTTGCGTCACACTTCAGCTCAAGACGCTGACAATAATCATTAAGCTCCTCTCTAGACTTATAAGTGTCTTTACTTTTCCCTGGAATATTCATTACAATATTGAAGACATTATCATACACATTCTTCTCTATATGCATCATATCCAAATTGTGGCGAATCATATTAGAACTCCAATAAGGCAAATCCAAAAAAATGCTTCTTTTCTTCTAACCACATGTTTTACATATTGGGACCATTCACTTCTTATGCACCATCTTTGGTAACTTTTTTCAGTCCCAACTCCTCTAATTTTTGCAAAATCTAATGCCCAAACCGAACGGGCAAGTGGTAAGAATTAGGCTTCACTAATAAAATTAGGCTAGAATTAACCAGACCTTTGCCATGTTGTGTTGATGGTGTGAATTTATCTATCTCATTTATAGGGAATAAGCTATTAACTAATAAAATTAAAGGTAGGAACACATAATTAAGGAAGTTAGTTTTCAGATCCATCTCTGAATGTGGCGATGCTTCTTTAAGGAATCTAGTTATTACATAAATTAAAAAAAGTATCCTGGTGATTACCTAGGTGGTGACTCCCTTCTCCTAGCTAGAATAGTTAGCGTGTTTTCAGTTAGATTGAAAAGTCTTATAGTGTTGTGGTCGCTAAAGACACTTGGGTGTGCGCCCGAAATTGCTGCCCACATGGGATAAGAGAAATTGATTACATATTCTTACCTTTAACTTTGTCACTTAATAGTCTATTCTTGCATCACTACTCCATTTTCACACATTGTACACATTTGTCCCTATAGCCCCGATGACATTAGTTAGTAGTTCTTTGGCTCCATTTGAATCTTAAAATTACAATATTGGCTAAACATCACTCACAAAACAAGTATATATCCTTTATCGCATGGACCCTTGAGGTGGGAGACGAGCAAAGGAAGGATATTTGATTTGTGGGAGCATTTATCCTTGCTCAAGACTCAGCTCATGGTATGACAGTAGTAATCTCAACTAGGTACCAAATTGCTTATTATTTGAGGTATTTTCCCTTATAAGAGTTTAAAGCCCACACTTTGAAGGCCTCGGCCCATAACATACAAGCTTTGTCCTTATATTGGGAAATAGCACCCTATTTGTTTATTGCTTTAAAAGCTATTAGCATGCACGTTAATACTTACTATCCCTCTTGATAGTAAGCCTAGACCAAAAAATCCTAGGAAAGCGACCTCCCTCGATCCATGTGTGAGAGTAATAAGGTTGGAAGGAATGGTTGTACTATACCTTGTATTTGATTTGCTTGTGTTTGCTAATCTTTTCTATTGTGCATTTCACGTGCATTATGCATACCATACATTTCATGCATTATTCTAACTCTCTATTTTCAAGCCATATTAACTCTCCTTTGGTTTGAAAGAGACAAGAGAGTGGTAGGCTAGATAGAGTCCCTTTTATTATTGAAGGTCATTGTCAGCATCCATTTTCCAGATATAGATATTGAGAATATTACGGAAAACCTAATGATGAAAGTTACTGCCTTTCTCGAGTCTCGAAGATTGATGAGGGGCGAGTTTGAGTGAAGGATGAGAATAATTGGACTTAAAATTACTTCTCTAGAATCAATTTGGATCCAATTGATAAAAAATAAAGTTTGAAGGGTGAAACATCAGTCTTTATAAGTTTAAAGACTAAATCGTCAAATTTTTTGAAACTTTGGGTCCTGAGAGCCAGTCGGATTTGTGCACATCTGAATCAACTCTACACAAAGCCGATCGGCTTAGCATAGAGCCGAATCGGCTCTATGTAAAGCCGATTAGCTCTAGACAGTGCTAATTGGCCGTTTTTAAAAAACTGACGTCGTTTTATGTATATTTTCGACCTAAAACATCAAAAATAAGTTTCTAGAAGATATTTATGATAATTATTAGGATTATTTAATATTTTTAATGATAATTGTTTGAATATAAAAGATTTAATCCCTTTTAACTTGAGACTAATCTAATAAAGGGAATGGATAATTATAGTTTATTTTCAAATAATTGAATATCTATCTTCCTAGGATTTCTTAACCCTACTGCTATAAATAGATTGAAACGCCCTGAGTCTAGGGGGTAGCCACATTCCTCAAAGTTTTTGTAACTACAAAGATATATTGACATATACAGAGAATTGGTTTTTAACAAGTCACTAAGAAAGAGCTCCAAACTAGAAACCCATTAAAGAACAACAAAAGCTTTTTTGAAATCCTACAGCAGAATTTCCAACTAATCTTTGATTCAACAGGTTCCTCGTCCTTTAAGACTCGCAGAACAACAACCAATGTTGACCACCTAAGAGTTCTCCTACATCCACATCCCTTCCTCATTTGGTTGTTTTATATTTATTTATAGAAACATGATTAGTAATTTTTTTTAATTATTGATGTTTGTTTCACATGATTCACATGACTAGAGTAGAATTTCTTTTCATTTAACAAGCTAATTTTTTGGATATTGAATCTAATAATAAGAACACATAGGGTTTTGAATATGATAATATGATTTTATTAGGTTTTAAATTTGATTAGTTAACGAATAGTAAATATAATTAATTTATATTTCGATGTAGGTGAATTGAATTTTAGGTTTATATAATTAAAATTTGGGATCTACCTTAGATTTTTGTATTTGATTACTGCCAGTTTGATTTTTAGGGTTTGCATGTCTTTTTAGAGTTTTTATCGTTATATTTTCTTTTCTTTATTTTATTTTAATTTTACATGTTCTAATTAAATTTCTACCCTTTGTGCATGTGAAAATTGGTTCTAGGCGTAAAAAATTGAGGAAAATCGTAGGTGATGTGTATCATTTTATACATTTCTATATGCCCAATTGTTTACATTTTTGTGCATAGTTATCTTATTTTATGCCAGAATCACCTGTGTTTTTGTTCCTTTCACGTTTCAGGTCATAATCGAAGGACACTATCAGTAATAGAGGGAAATGCGGGCAATTATAGACTAGTACCATCAAATTGAGCAAGGACTAGCATTCCAAGGTTGAGCACTGCCTGGACTCCGGCCGTGCTGAACCATCAAATAGTTGCCCTTCAAGAGTGCCATTTTGGCACTGTTTCCGAAGCCACCATGGCCTCCACTACGGCCCGTAGTGGCTCAGCATCGGCTAGGGCATGGCCAAGAAGAAGTCATGAGTTGCGGAATGTGGAGGTCCAACATGGCCTGGACTCCAGCAGTGCTGATCAACATAGGCTTGACCACGGCCGTGCTAAAAGATTTATATAGGTAAAAATGATTTACTGAATTAGGGTTCGATTTTCTGACTTGATTTCACTTATATAAGCTTAAGCCGTCATTTTTCAAACTTCAATACTCGACCTTAGAAGACCATTTCATCTATTGAAAGAAGGATTACAATTGTTTTAACATCAAATTGAAGATCAAGACAAGATTTGGGAGCATTTAAGAGGCAAATTAGGGTTTATCATTCTGAATTGGGAATTTAGGGTTTTTCATCCAACTTGAAGAAGAAGGGTGTACATGCCTTCAATTTACTTTTCTAAATCTATTCTTTACTTTGTGTTGCTTATTAGTATGAGTAACTAAATTTGTCAAACCCATTGGGTTTCCTATTTTGTTGGATTGATTTTAATGCTTATGAGATTTTGATTATCAATGCTTGTCTCTTCTTGCTTTCATTATTAATGAGAAATCACTTTATTCATAAGACGTTGTGAGTTGTGGTATTTAGATTGCTTTATGTAATTGAGAAATTCATTTAGTAATTGGAAATTTGAATAGCAAGAACTGGTTAATGATCACTTAGAGATAAAGGTAATTGACTAGCCGGATTAAGAATTAACAAAGCTTAATAGAGGCGGGTTAAAGCTTAATGCTAATCGAATAATCGATCGTTAGGAAGAGATTCCAACTTTAGGTTATTAGGTTTAGGAATTCAGTTATCTCGAGAGGGAGACCGAATTCAGTTAAGAATTCATCCACAGGTAATTGCAATTGGTAATCAATATAATCTTTATCTTCACTAAAATCCAACTAGCTTAGGTTCCCTAGGGTTTGCTTTTTCCTTTGATTGTTTTCCTAAATCCTTTCAGATTATTTGACACTTAGTTAATCGTTTGTTTATATTTAATCATAGCATAATAACTTCATCGATTTTGTTAAGGTTAGATAACATAAGATGCTGCAGTAGTTCTAGGATCACTCTTTCCCGAGAATACGACTTTGATACTCACCATTTGTGCTAGTCTGCATCGATAGGTTCACTACCTTAGATTTTAGCTACACAATTAGTATATAAGCAGGAGAACCACCCAATGCCCCTAGAGCTGATTCAGCTTTATGTTAAGTTGATCGGCTCTACACCTTGAGCTGATTGGCTGTGCATGATTTCAGCCTCATTTTTGAGTTACTGATGTATTTTAGCAATTTTATGTGCTGTAACTTAGTGTTATGCATTTGTTTTTTAATTCTTTGGTTGTAGGCAAGATGTAATAGCTAGATTTACTTTCTGCACTTTATTTTTACTTTACTTTTGGATGCATACCAAATACTTGTTGTATGATTGCCTAATTAAAACTAGACATATAGATATAGGACTTAAAATTAGACTTAAACATGAAAAATGTAGTCCATTAAGGTTAATAAAATAATGGATTGGGCTTAAATTTAAAATCCACAAAGACCTAGTGATCTCTGCCATATTTTAGTTAGGTTAATTGGGTTATATTTAGATCTAAGTTCACTTACTTTGGACCTTTTCATAAAAAGTAGCCCATCTAGGCTTAAAGGCTGGAGTCAAAGCATAAATTGTAATTGTGATAGACTAGGTAAAGCTTTGTACATAATTGATTAGTAAATTAGGTTAATATCCTTGAACATGAGCTAGGCTTAATAAAATGGGCTACACTTAGATGAACCTCACATGCTGTAGTGTTTAATATGTACAGATATAATTATTGCATTTATAGGGAATAGCCCATTAAATAATAAAATTAAAGACAAAGATACATAAATAAGGAAGTTGGCTTCTGGATCCATCTCTGAATTTGTGATGTAAGCTTCCTTATAAAATCAAGAAACATCACTCATTAGTAAAAATGTGGCGACTCCCATCTCCGTCCTAGTCTCTATAACTAGTTAGTTGTTCCAGATTATGTTGAAAAGCTTTATAGTGTCATAGTCATTAAGACAATTGGGTGTGCGCCTGAAACCGTCGCCACAGTGATGACTTCGCTGGGGATAAGAGAAGCTGATTCCAATGTACCTTTGGCTTTAATTTTATTATTTAACGAGTAGTTCTTGCATCACTACACCATTATCACACATTGTGCACTTTGGTCCTTATAGCCCCAATGGCATCGAGTAGTGGTTCTTTGGTTCCACTCGAACCATGGAATTGCGACACTGGCCAACCATCACTCACAAGTAATGAGTGGATTTCCTTCGTCGCATGGACCTTTGAGTAGGGAGATAAACTAAGGAAAAATACTATTTACCTATGGGAGCCTTTTATTCTCACCCAAGACTCAACTCATGTTAATGACAGTAGTAACCTCCCTTAGGAATCCTATCACGTGTTGTTTGAGATGTTTCTTTATAAGTACTCAAAGCCCATATATTGAAAAGCCTTGGCCTAAACCAGGCCCCAAGCCTAAAATATGTAGGTTTTATACTTATATTAGGATAGATCACCTTATCTATTTTAGGTGCTTTGAGAACTTATGGCTTTCCTGTCGAGCCTATTATCCCTTGTTGATAGAAAGCTCAGGCCCAAAATCCTAAGAAAGAAAGACTCACCATGAACTGTTTGTAAGAGTAATAAGGTTGGGAGGATGATTTGTATATTAATGTGTGGGCTAACCCTTCCTCTTTGTCTTTGTGCATAGCATATGCATTATACATCTCATGCATTACACGCATCACACTAACCTTTTATTCTTTAGCCATATCGACACTCCTTTGGGTTGGAGGAGACAAGATAGTGGAAGGCTAGAGGGGATACCAATCTTATTGAGAATCCAGACCGTACTACAGTTCCCTAAAAAACCAAGACATCAAGCTTCCACAAGCAATATTGAAGTTATAACTGAAATAGCCAACGAAAGAGCTAATGACCAAGATGTTGAGATCCTTAAAAATGTCGTCATCGATGATCTGAAGGTTACGATCACAGAGGAATTCCAACAACTTTTGGTTGGGATGGCTAGGAATCAAGCCCCACCTACCACTTTGATTTCACCAACTAATCCCCATGTTGCTATTGATCCAGTTGCAATTTAATTGAAACTGCTACTACAACCATTGTCATCATTGCTACTGCTACCAATGCAATATGTAAGACCCTACTAGAAGGGGAGTGCCCTGAAATTTTTGGGATTATGACGAGTATGTGTTGGACTAAGCCAAAAGGGAGACAACCCTTGCCATAAATGAAGTTGTAAGTGGTTTAAGCACTAACCTTGACAATATGCAAGGTATGCTGGAAATAAAAGGGTTGGATTTGACATATGATTTTGAGGAATTGGTGTTAATGGGCGAAGATAAGCTGCCTGCAAAATTCAAGATGCCCAAGATGAATAAATTCAATGGGACTGGTAATCCGAAGGCTCATTTAATGCAGTATGTCACCATTATGGAAACTACACAGATGAGTAGGACCTAAATTGTCAAGCTATTTGTACTTTCACTAGCACCTACTGTAAACTGGTATCATCGTATGGAAAATCCACCAAAGCTTAATGATGTGATATGTAATTCATTTTTTAATAATATGACTATAATACTCAGTTGGAAGTCTCAACTATAGATCTTGAGTCCACTAAGCAAAAACCGAATGAGTCATTTGATTTCTTGACCAGGTGGAGAAATAAGGTTGGGCTGATGAAGAACAAACCCGCTGAAAAGGATCAAGTTCTTATAGTGGTCCTAAATGTTCTAAGGCTTCAGATGATGAACCCGAAGACTTTCACGGACCTGTATGATGATGGGCTTCGGGTCGAAGAAATAAAAAATAATAAGAAGAAGATTGTGCGAACTGGCGGAAGGCCGAATTATCAAGCTGGAGGGAGCAGGACTTTAGATGTGAATACTATCCAGCAACCGAGGAAGTTCTCTAACTTTAGGCAACCTCTCTCAAAGATCTTTGAGAGGTTGGTGCAGAATGACATACTCCAACCAACCGCCCTCAAAAACCCACCTAACCCAAATGCTTTTGGCTACCAACCCAACACTTACTGCAAGTTCCATGAAGCACTTCAACATCACATAGATAATTGCATTCGGCTGAAACATGAAATTCAACACCTCATCGATACTGAAAAATTAACCGACCCAGACCAGCCCAGTATTAGAAGAAATGCTCTACCAAACTACAACAACACACCACCATTAAACTAAGTGTCCATGATCACCCATGACTTCAGTGAATAGGAGGTCATAAACTCTTTCGAAGACATACCCCAACTTGAGCCAAAACCAAAAATTGAACTAGATAGCCCACAAAGAACCTTCACTGAGTTGGGGGCATCATTATCCGTGGTGTTCCATCGCCTAAAATGAAGTGGGAAACTCAAACCCCAATTACCAAAGAACAGTCATAAACCTCACAATGGTCAGTATTGTGAGTATCACCAGGCTTTCGAGCATGTGACTGACTAGTGCAACCGTCTCAAGCACAAGATTCAAGACTTGATTGATTGTGGAGAATGGAAAGTTGAGCAACTTCCTCGGTATGAATATGAAGATCTATTGGGACAGCCTTCGAGCAAATTTAACCTTACGGTCGCTATTCGAAGCCTTCTTCGGCTGACATTCAAATTGAGGATATTATGCCAAATGGCTAAGGGTCAGATGATGATCAAGCGACATGTTAACCTTATCTTTTGGAGGTTTGGAAGGAAGGAGAAAAGAAGTTGGTCATGGTCATAAATATATGGTACAATTTTAGAGATGAGTGTAAGGTTTAAGATGCTAGGGCAAAGGATATCTGGGCAGACAATGACTTTGACAAAGAAACCAAGTCAGTGGGCAAAGACACAGGGGTTCAAGAACTTAAACAGGTCGAGAAAGCTCCTGAAGGGGATAATGGGTTACTAGAACAATTGAAGAAAGAACAGAAGAGAACTAACATCTAGGAGCTACTCATGTACTCATTTGGTCACATAAAGGCTTTAATCCAGGCCTTATCTAGTATAAGAGTCAACACGGTGGCTACCCTTGGAGAAATTATCAGAATGGTAACTAATAAGACCACTGGGATTATCACTTTCTCGGATTAGGATTTACCACTCGAGGGAAGAGACTATAACAAGGTTCTCTATATAGTAGCAAAGGTTAAGGGAAAAAGGACTCCATGTGTGATGGTGGATGATGGGTCAACCATTAATGTGTGTCCTTCTTATATACTCCTTAAGCTGGGAATGACTGCAAAAGTGTATGAATCCATCAGATATGATCATAAGAGCCTATGATGAAACAAAAAGAGACGTGGAAGGGACATTCTCAGCACCAGTAAAGATGGGTCCTATCAGATCCTAGGTGGAGTTCACTATCCTGGACATCTCAATAACTTTTGCACTGTTATGGGAAAGGCCATGATTCAATGCCCTAGGAGGAGTTCCTTCAATTGTGCATCAAAAGGTCAAGTTCCCTTAAAAAGGCGAAATAGTAACCATTAACGCCAAAAGTGATAAGATTGTCTCGGCTATTTAAGAAGCTGTGAAGGACCTAGAAGCCTCTACTAGATTCCAAGTTATTATTATCTATAGGGACTATATGGATCCTAAAGTAGCAACATGTTCAAGAAGATGGACTTCATGCTTGGAATATGGCTAGAGAAGCACCAACAGGGTATCGTGGAGTTGCCAGACTTTAAAGGTTAAAAGACGACAGGGTCTATGTTACCATAAAGATGAAGATGAGGGTAAACCAAAGGGTAAGACTTCAAAAGATGTATTTGTCCAGGAGTACAAGACTTACTCTGGGGAGCCCGAACTTGTTATAGTAGCTGGGACTGAGGTGCTAATGGTAGTGTGCATTTTGATAATCATGACATGTGCATGTTTGACATTGATTCCACACAAATTGATTCATTTAATTTAGGTATAAATGAAAATCCAGCTCTGTCACTTACAGGAAAGTTGACTAGATGGTTAGTTCTCCTAACATAATTTAACATCGAGTACAAGATAGTCAAAGGTAGGGTTCTAGCAGAGTTTTTAGCTCAAAATGCGATTGAAGGAAATGACCCTTAGGATTTGGAGTTTCTTGATGAGAACCTAAAGGCAATCGAAATTCAAGAGTGGAGGATGTACTTTGACGGAGCTATAAACGTAAGAGGTGCAGGTTTAGGTATGCCGGATGGAGAAAGGCTACCAATGGCTAAGAGATTGGACTTTAAAGTGACCAATAACACGACAGAGCATGAAGCATGTTTATTTGAATTAGAAGTGGCAGTGGTAGTAGGAGGAAAGCAGTTGATGGTCTACAGGGACTCCATGCTAGTGATCCAATAAGCCATTGTGGAATGGGGCGTGAAAGAAGAAAGATTGAAACCATATGTCAATTACCTCAGGACTTTGGTTTGCAATTTTTCTAAGTGTTCATTCATACACTTGCTGTGAGATAAGAACCAGATGGCTGATGCACTAGCTACCTTATCGTCAATGTGGGACAACTACTCGCGACTTCCAATGAAGTAGTTATGATCGTGAATTCCAGAGCACCATGTTATCAAAGAATTTAGATAATGTAAGTCTAGATGGGACCAAAAGAGAAGTCATGGTTTTATGATCTGAAGAGGTTTATAGAAGACAAGGTATATCCTAAAGAAGCAACTACGAAAGAAAGGTATGCGCTACAGTTACAAGCCATAAATTACCTCAGCCATGAAGGAGTGTTGTATAGAAGAATGACTTTAGGTGTCCAGTTCTGATGTGTTACTAAGTCAGAAGTGCAGGTAGTGATGGAAGAGATGCATAAAAGGAGTTTGCGGGCCTTATATAAATGACATAATGTTAACCAGAAAGATTATGCATCAAGGTTATTACTGGTTAACAATGGAAAAGGATTATATAGCTTTGATAAGGAAATGTCGTGAGTGCTAGCTTTATATCGACTTGAGTCATGTACCTCCGACTAAGTTGCATAAATTAAGAGTTCGAATCCACTAATAATCTACTTTAGGTGTAGATAGAAACCTTTATATTTTGCAAGCTTACACTCAACTTATACCCAAGTGTTCTTTTTAAATGGCTAACACTCAAACCCACAACCTAAGACACTCAATCTTAGTTGCAAGAGTAATAATTCTCTACCCATTCACTCAAACTCACTTTTAAGCTTTGAATACAAGAATTAATTCACTCAACTATATAAGGATCAAGTTTTAGCTTGAAACTTGTTCACAAGAAGATAATAGAAAGGTTTTAGTGGTTGTTGAGAGTAAATACACTTTTGGCTCAAAAGAATGCACCTTGCTTACCCTAGACTACTTAGAAATAATGAATATATACGTCTAGTGAAAATAAAGTCGTTGAAGCTTCACAAAAGTGTAAAAAGCCGTTCAACTACCATAATAAATATAGCTTTACGGGCGTGACCTTTTCTTCACGGGCATGAAGCCTTGGATAAAACTGGATTTTAAAAATCTAGGAATTCATCCTTCCCATGAATAATTGTTCACGACTAGGAATCTTGGTCTTCACGGGCGTGAATCAAATGTCACAGGAATGAAGTTTGAGTTTCACGGTTAGGACCGAAACCTATGAGCCCCTATGTTCTTCTTCACAAAAAATAGAGAAGCCCTTTTTCACATCCGTGAATATGGACTCAGAGGCATGAATCTTGATCTTCATGACTAGGAATAAAAGTCGTGCGGTCTTAAACCTTTCAAAGATATGCCAAGCCTCAACCCACTCCTTCACCAAGCCAGTTGAGTCAAAAATATGCTCGAGCCCAAAACAAGCAAAAATAGAAAAGACAAAAGACCCATGCCTGCCAATATGACACTAATCCTAAAAAGAGAAACCTTATGCAAATACAACAAAAAAATCCTCTCATCACTCAAAACTTGCCCCCCCCCCCCCCCCCAAAGGTCGTACTAAGGTTAATAGGCTATGAAAAAGGTATAAGCTCACCAAGACAGGCAAGGCAACACCCATTACGAAAGAAAATAAAGAGAAAAATTGAAACGAAAAGAAAAAGCAAAATAAAACAAGCCGCTTGACTAAGAGATCTAGCAAAAATAGACCTAGGCAAAATTCAGGGCATCCTAAAGAAAATAGTCAGCCAGAAAACCTAAAAAGGCTAACTGACGACAGGAGTTCAGTCAGGCACATAGACATGACTATAGTTATGCTTGAACCAAATTATGTGATGACATCATATTGAATAGAAAAATGCTTATGAGATAATTTTTAAAAACGTTCAATTAATAGAAGTGCAAAATATCTCGCAAATATACATAGTAAGAAGCAACAGCGCTCGACAATAACCAAGAAGTCACCATTAGAAGCAATCAAGGAGACAAGTAACTCCTACTCCCCTTGCAATTATACCCTCAAATAAAAGTTATATATATATATATATTCACCATAAGTGTAGAAATCATAAGGGATCTGGCCATTATGGGCTTCTCTTATGGTATTCCTAACTCTTTCACCTAGTATCTTAGATAAACCAGCTAAGAATTTTTCTTTCCAGAAAGGTTGGTTTGAATCTTCCCTAAGTATGACTCTGGTTAGGAAGGTATCTTTATTAGAGATTATTGGCCTAAAAGTCAATAAACCTCTATTTTGATCTTATCGCCCAAATTGAGTGTTATTAATCACTTTATTGAGTGTATATGATATAGTTTTAAAATGACTTAAGCATTGGATAAAAGAACTTGAATAATCTTAATTTACATTATTAGAGACACGTAAAGAATGAAAAGAGAAGCAGCGAACAAAGAAGCTTCATTCATTTTTTGTTTTGACTCCATTTATAAATTACTTCTCTTCCTAGAAAGGGGATTGGTTCTTGCTTTCCCTTTATTTAGCGCTTTGCTATTATAAAGTAATTACTGCTCTATGGGCTTCTTTCACTGCTTGATATGTGAATACGGTATATACTTCTTGCTCTTTTCTATTGTCTTCAATTTTGCATAATGTGGCTCTTGTAAAGTGCATGAGTGCTTTTCATAAAGTCAACTTGACCATCCATATGTAAAGAGTGCCTAAAAGTCTCCAAGTCAAAATCATCGGCACCTGGCAATCAAAAGGTCTTCTCTTCGAGAAGTGTGAAGGCGTCTCTCCTTGGAGAAAACACAAAATTGGGCAAAAAGTTATATGAGCTCAAGTGTGATCGTACTTCTGATCATCCTTCAAGTAATCGTAGGGGTGCTTCTCAGGCGCGAGGCTAGCATTTGCATTTAATGTGAAGTTAGTGACCATTGCGCCGTAATTCCATATCGCCACACCACATGTCAAGAGCCATTGGATTTCCAATGACTATATTTAGAAAGCGTAAGGGCACTTCTTTGGTAGAAAGTTATTGTTTATCATACCATATTTACTTTGTATTAGATGAGTTATGAGCTATTTTTAACGTCTCTAAAAAGTTGGTATGCATATAAATACCTCTTATAAAGGCCTAGACATATGTTGATCAATTCTCTAACTACCCAAACTCTTACGAATTTGATTTATCAACTCTTTACATTTAATTCTTTCTATGTTTATGTATTGAGTTAAATCTTTCCATTCAATTTTCTTGTAAAGAGTTGTTGTGTGAGCTAGGAACAAAATTAAATGATTTGGTTATTAAGTTTCCATTGAAACTCAAGGGTTTAAGAGACTATGTGAGATTAGGATATACCACGGAAAGGTTTAGTGTTAGCCTTGTAAAATACAAAGTTGTTGGTAAGCTTACTAAAACTAAGATTGTAATCAAGTTTGATTACAGTGAAATATTCAAGTGTGATATTTAGAAGTTAACATAGGGAGAATTGTTTCGGAACCACTATAAATCCCTTGTGTCAATCTCTCTATCTTTTCAACTTTTTGCATTCTTATTACTATTAAATCTTGTGGTTTGTGATTGATTGTTTTACTTCATGATTTGAGGTCACCAATTCAACCTCTCCCCTTCTTGGTTCCAACAACAATTGCCATTTCAAATTATTTTATGTCTGAAATGCCTCAAGCATTTTCGTTATATCTTTGCCTCCCTTAGCTTTATTTGGGATGATGTTTAACTTAAGTTATTGTAATAGTAGGATGATTTTTATATTAATGTCAGTATTAACTTTTTTGTTATTCACTTGTGCAAAATATTTAGAGAGAGAATAATAGTCATGAAACTGATAATAATCATGAAACCAAGTTATGCAATTTTATTTACTCTTGAATATGGAAGTTATAATATATAACAGGTTGTTAATCACCAAAAACTTACAAAACAACCTACACATTACCAATCACGACTCCAATTCCTAAATTCAATTCACTAAACAACTAATAATCACTAATATAGCTTAAACATTAATAGCCCTATAATAATGTAAAACCCAACCCTATAAAAATCCTTGTCATCTTCATGTAGTTAGCAGTTTGGTTAGCTTTATTTAGCTCCATGTGCAGCATATGAACCTCGATTGTCAATATCTCAATTTCCTGTCATGCATTATGCATATCATTATCATCTAAGTTTGGGTTTTTGTTCTCTAGTGTTTCCATGTGTGTATTAAGTGCTCTAAGCCTGTTAATCATCATAGTCACTCTCTCACTAAGCCATTCACCATGCGATCTGAAGAAATCGCAGTTGGGCCCCTACCATAACACATCAACAGAAAAAGTTCTGAACACATTCCACCAAATCAAACAATTCACTAAAACTAGAAAAGAACAAGAATAAACAACATTAGAACGACATCTCTGAAAATTTCTTCCTATGTTGTTTGCTATCCTGGAGACGAGCAAATGAGCTCTAGTCACAGAATAGTAATGTATAATTGCTTCGTCCAATACTGCATCAATCATCTTGTCTTTATTTCTTTCTACTTCATTTTCTGTCATCATCGTCTTTTCTATTGTTCTTACCAGATGACACCATTTATTAGGGTTTAGTAATTTTGATTTGTATTAGTTCAGTTTGATAGTGGGATGGAAGAAGGAGATGCTTTATATGCCCTAGATTTCTAAAAAATTTTGTTAACTTCTACATGTTATGATTTCTCACATAATTTTATCCTAATATTACATGAAATTACTGAATTCTGTTTTTAATATTATACCTAATGTCTTGAATCAATTATAAAATAAAATATTAAATTTGCCAAAAAAGTCATTGATATAATCGAAAATGATAGTACAAGGAGCTAATGCAACTCAATAAAATAAACTCTTAAAATTCAAGATCTTAATAATAGATTTAACTATAAAAAAATTATATTTGTGCCACTAATACAAAGAATAGCTGTGAAGGAGGAAATAAATAGTTAGGAGTGTCAAAATGGATCATGACACGTAAATATAATTCGCCAAATACGAAAAATATACAGGTTAGGATTGAGTCTTAGCAGGTTCAGATCAGTAAACAGGTGGACCCATTTATGACACAACTTGAAACAAGTTATATAACGGGTTGACTCACGAACCCATTGTAACCCGTTTACTTTTCTACTCGTGATGGATCTCGTCACCCGATCTAATCCATTTACAATTTGTAAATTTAAAAGATAAAAGATAAAATAACTATATATAAAAGTGAAAATAAATAAAAATAAAATGGCTAAAAAATAAAATATAACAAATAAGACCTAATTAGTATAACAACCCTAAGAAAGTTTTTAACTTTGCTTTTGTGCCACCCCTCTCATAAAAGAAAGCTAAACCCTAACAAAATAATTTTTTTGTCCCCTCCTCTTGCTGTGCCGCCTCTTTTCTCTCCACTCATTATTTGAAAATTTATCCAGGTATGCTTTCTTGAATTATTCTGAATGTCTAATTGTTGAATCCCATTATGTAATTGCCCACCTTCTCTTGTTGGCTCGTAAAACTAAAAATTGTGGCTGAAGGCATAATATGTTTATCCTTTATCGCAAGTGTACTACTACTTTAAGAATATCATTGTTAGTTGGTAAAACTAATGGGTTTGTAGGTACTTATGTAAAAGATGATGTGTACTAATTATAAATAAGTTTTTTATTATATATGCATTGCACTTACATACAAAATGATAGCAGATTTACTATCATAAAGCTTTTACTTTCGTATTTTTTTCAGAGGCAGAACTAAGCTTTTACTTTCATATTTGTGTTTGCTTTAATAAAAAAAATTAAGAGGAGTTTGACTTTAGTAAAAATAAAAAATAAAAATAAAAAATAAAAATAAAAAAATAATAAAAATAGTTGATTTTAGTTATACAAATATGAAATATCATTAAATATCATTGTTCTTATTTTTTATTTCGAATATTCATATTTGAATTAATTAAATTTAATGTTATTTTTTATGCTTTTATAAGAGTTTGATTCTTTTAACTGTGATGATTTTATTCCTCAAAAGAGTTAATTAGAACTTTATCTTGATGAGTCAAGAATGGTTCGAAAGATTAAATTAGATGTGTTATCATACTGAAAAACAAATCAATATAGGTGTCCTCAAATTGCAGCCATGACTCGTGATGCTGTAACCATTCATGTCAACACGGTAGCTTCTGAAAGTGCATTTAACAATAGTAGAAGGGTTCTTGATCAATATAGGAGTGCACTTAAGCCTAATACGGTGAAAGCTTCGGCGTTTAGCTGAGATTGGTTATTTAGAAATCAAGGTATATTAATCTAACCTTAAGTTATGAAATCATTTCATAAGCTCTTTTTTTTATATTTTTTATTTACTATTTTTTTATTTGCTTAGTAGATGCAAAATTGGAGTTGCAAGAACTTATAAAAGATATTATGGAGCTTAGCATAGAATTATTGAATTTTGAAAAAGATGCTATTGTTTCATCTATTTCTGAAATTTAAATTATTATAAATTTAAATTATTTTTATATTATGATTTAATATTATGTATAATGAACTTTAAAGATATCTCTTGTGGTAGCTCAAAATTTTATTTATGATTTGGTATTATATATACCGTCTCTATTGATTTGAAAGAATATAATCTTTTTACATGTTAAATATATTAAATTTTATGTCATTTTTATAATAGATTAAATGGATTGTATCAAGTTTATGATCTATATATAATCTATTTAAATAAATATATGTGTTACTCGTTAAAAATTCGTATTATATTAGAGTTGAAATGAATTAATACGATTACTAAATTGATCGTGTTCATATTGACTCTAATCGTCTCACTTGAATAAATCAGTATGATATGAACACGATCCACCAATAAATTTTGACACTCCAATTAAAATTAAAATAGTGGTGGACGAAGGGAAGAAAAAGTAAAATAAATGACAATAAATTTGTAAGGGTATTTTCATCTTCCCAGGAAAAAGAGATTTTAATATATTTTTAATATGTCATAAAAAAACACTAATATAATATGCCCAAATTTTAGAGAATAAACAGTTTATCCCTTAAAATTAAAGCATTGCATGAGAGCTCCAGCTCACATGTTAAAAGAAAGAAAAGGAAAAAGACAATAAAACAATTTTTTTTATATAAAATCTTGTTAAAAAAATCACAAAAACTCCATATTTCTCGACCCTGTAAACAAGAAAACTAACAAATATAACAGAATAACCCTTCAAGAAAACCCCCCCAAAAAACAAAAATCCTCGCGATTCCCGAGAAAGTCACGGAACAAACACAACTTTTTGTCTTCAAATTACAATTATTATTGTTGTTGTTGTTAAAGCATCTCTTGCTAAACAATGCTTCCCTTCTTCCCTTACTAGTTTTTGTTTCTTTCTCTTCTTTTATTCTTTTCTTGCACTATGTTTTCTGCTGCTGTCTGTTTTTAGAACGACTCTGTTTCTTTCTTCACTCATTTCAAGTTCCATGGCCGATTCAGCTCGCCGGAAACCGAGTTCGCAAGCAAGAAAGCTATCTTGGTGCTGTTCTTTAACTGGGTATCCTCCAAGCCCTGAGAACCCAGTAATATTAGCTAAAGCTATTCACAAAAAGACTGACTCAGTCTATAAACTCAGCTCTAACTCGGTCCCTAACTCGCCTCTCAACACGAAATCCGGGTTAAACTTCGTGGGTAGAATTGACCCGCGTCGGATCCTCTCCCCTGGCCGTGTCTCTCCTATAGACTCCGATCCGGCTGCCGGCTCATTTCAAGAAATCGTCACTGAGCTGTCACATTCGGACCCCGTTGTTCAATCTGCGCCGAAATCGAGATCCGAATCTTTCCGGGTCAAGAATGACGGGTCTTTATCACATTTGGGTTCTGGGTCAGAGCCGTGTGGAGGTGTTTGCGATGTGAGGTTGAATTTGAAGGGTAAAAGGGGAGGAGGTTTGGTACTGGAAACGAGTTCGGAGGTTCTAATTGCAAATTCGGAGGTTTTTTGCGGGTTGATTTCGGAATATCGAAATGGTTTGGGTTCAAAGAGTAATAGTAATAATAATAATAATAGTAGTAGTACTAGTTGTAAGGATTCATTGAAGATGTGTAGAATAGAGGTGCCTGATTTGGAGAATTTGGGAGTTTTTAGGGACACGATTGAGCTAATGTTTGAGGAGGATATAACTAAACGGCTCTTGAAGATTGGGGTTTATAGAGCCATTGATATACTTGAGGTTAGTGTTTTCTGTTTTTGCTTCTTTTATTTTCTATGTTTTTGTTTGTAACTTTTGTTGAAATGTAGTGTATTGTGCAAAAATACTTCTTGAGTTCTTATATGGACTTGTAGTTTGCTAAATGCTTGTTTAGACTTTGTTAAGATTGCAGTATGTAGGAGTGGGTGGTTAGTGAAGGTGAAGAATACAATAAATTTTGATTATCAAGTTGGACAATGAAAATTGACTTTGCAGGTGGAGTTTTATCATTGAAGTCTATGTATTTGCACCTTAATCCGCTTGCCTTGTGTTGTTTCTGGTTGTTCTTTTCAGAATATCATAGGATTCCAGGTATTGGAATCACTGTGCCGCCTCCTCATGATATATTGCAGCATAGAGTTCCCCTTTTGAATCATCTAAGGCCCTCCTGTTTTCTTTTCTTTGAAAATAACTGGTAAATGGATGATATTTTTAGGGTGGCCTTACCACTTTATGGTTATTGGGATAGTTCATGAGGTTCATGGAATCCACCTAGAAATATGGCTCAGAGTGAAGATTATACAGATATACTAACCCGTATAAACTTTCAACAGCGTAGATGTATAAAAGAAATATGATCAAAGTGTAGGTTTTAGTTCAAGTTGATTTTTACAGCGCCCTTTTTATGTCATTTCTTATATTTGATACTAACAGTAAGGAGGGAAGAAAGTGGTTGTCTATGTAATTGATGTGTAACAAAGCATTGGCTATAACTGGAATTTATATCTAAGTTTTCATTAGGCCCAGAAATGGAAGATGTTGGGTTTGTACATGTCACACTCAAGTTATGAAATTTCACAATCATGAGAAGATAAGGTCAGCATCTAGTGAAAAAATATTAAGGAAAGGTTGTCAAGGAAGGTTAGATTATTTTGAAGCAATTCTTCAGAGGCATAAGGGAAGGAAAAAAAGGAAATCTAGGAAAAACTGTGACCTTCATAGTGTTTTGTAATTTTTCTGTCAGCTTCTTATATGGAATTCCTTTAATTTGGGAATGGAAGAAGAGGATCTGTGTTAGCAGAGCCAGTTGGTTTCCAATTAAGATTCTGGTCATATTCAGTTGAGGATTATTGCCTTAGAAAATAACTTAAATCATGCAACAAGATTTTTTAACAGATTAAAAGATGACATGAATTTGTTATCTTTCAACTTTTGTGCTGCTAAAGATTATTTTTGAACTTGTATTAAAAAGCCTAAGCAACTAATGTCAGATCAGTTTGCCCAAAATTTAGTTCCAATGACAACTCTTTACTGACTATAACTGAAAATTTATCACTATATTTCAATGCATTGGCAACAGTATATCATACAGCATTGGGTCACATTTGTATGCATAATTATTCCTTTTGAAGGAAATTTTTCTGTCACCGTTGGTGATCGTAAGAATATAACTAAAGCTTTTGGGGACCCTATTGTCCAAATATCAAATCACAAGATCATATTGGTTGCAAATTAGATGCCATCTAAAAAAAGGTTGCATAGCCCATTGGTATGTATTGAACTACTTGTTACCTAAATTTTTCACTTTGGTATTATTATTGATTTCTTTCCAAACTGTAGACTACAAACTTTCAGAACATGATAAAATGCAATTGCAATTTAAAAAGACAATGAGTTCATATCTCACATGTGTGTGACATGTGGTTGGTCCACACAATGCATGAAACATGTTGATGTTGATGTTATGTTTACTGCAGAATACTGATGATGCACCAGATTGAATGTTATATGACCTGCTAGTAAATTATTGGTTGGCAGCATTTCATTTTCTCCCTTGTTTGTTACTCTACCTTCCACTAGAAATATGACAATAAAACTTTGACGACTTTTGGGATGTAAAGGACGAGAAAATTTAGTTTAGGAGCTTCAATTTTCTCTACGATAGTGTAGCCATGTGCTGAACAGGTGTTTTTTTCTACTGGAAACTATGTTTATTAACAAATTATTTTGAAACTATTCTAGGTATCAGTTGGCATCAAGTTTAACAAAGGTGTTTTGTCTTGTTTGAAATTCCTTGAGGCTGTTCCTTGGACTGAGGAAGAAGAGGAAAAACTAAGGGGCCTATTTGCAGTGTTTAAGTTTGAGGAGGCAGCATCTCAAGACATTTTAGCAAGACTCTGCTTGAATAGCTCAGCAGATTCCAAACAAAACTTAGCTAGACAGCTTGTTTGGTCTATCACCACATGTACAGATACCAATGCTAGAAATGAACTGAAATCACTAGTGAAGGGTCTTTTATGCAAGAGCTCTATCTATGAGAAGGATCAACCCGAATTAGATAAGAGGGATCTCTATGTTGTTTGTCAGTCTTGTCTAGGTTCATTGCTGACTCTCTTGGAGGAGGGCTGTTACACTTCACCCAATGGGAGAGTGGCAAAAAGAGAAACAGGTAAACCTTTGATTGAACGCATCTCCAGACAGGTTGATAACATAAACTGGTTGCTAGAGATCCTCATTGATCGGCAGATGGGTGAGGAGTTTGTGGATATGTGGGCAGATCAAGGAGAACTGCTTAAACTGCATGAGAGTGCATCTCCAATGGTCAGATATGAGCTTAGCCGGGTTTCAGCAACACTTTTTATTGCAATGGGAGCTAGAAAACTGCATTGTCGGGCAGAGGCAAGAGCTGGGCTTCTCCAGGCATGGTTTGACCCAATGCTATCAGACTTTGGTTGGCTGCAGAGATGCAAAAAGGGGTTAGACACGAAGGCATTGGAAGAAGCCTTGGGTCAGACACTCCTAACACTTCCCCTGAAGCAGCAATACATGTTGTTCATGGAATGGTTTAGGTGCTTCTCCAAGCATGGCACTGAATGCCCCAATCTCAGCAAAGCATTCCAGATTTGGTGGCGTCGATCATTTCTAAGAGGTTCAGAAAGTTATGCCATTGAATCCAGGTAATAGAGAGGGCAATCTCATGTCATTTTCAACTCCTGTAACATTGGCAAATGATAGGTTGAGGGATTCTGAAATTAAATAATGTAGATTAACCATGTAGAATTGTTGTAATAGCTGGTAGAGATAGAATGGGTTCATATTCTTTCTATGAGATTTTCTGCTGCATCTTTGTCAAGTGAACTCATCAAAGAGCTGTCAAGGTAGAAGGCAAAAATAGTTAGTGGTTTTTTTCAGTAGACTCGTGATAAATATTAAGTGATTCTTCAGTTCTGGAAACCTGTTTTTAAGCACAAGGCAAATGAAGTATAAGACTGTACATTAATGTCATTCGGTTCAATCGAACAAACCGATTGAACTGAAAAACCAAACTGCTAAATGAAAGGAAAATAGAACTCAAATAATTTGCTTCTGTTTAGTGTTTTGGTCTTCTGAGATATAAAACTTTTTTAATACATGAATTTTTATTTGAACATGTGTATTTATTTATTTTGATATATATATTTATTTTGACACATAAAATTCAAAGTTATCTGTAATTTTATAATTTTTTTTATTAATTTATTAATTAATAAGTTACATTCCTAATTAAATATTGACTCTAATTTTAAAAAATAATATATTAATTATAGCGGTTCGGTGTTATCAAATACGATGTCCACTCCCTAATTCACAACTGAGTATCAGTCATTACAAATGGAGTTTTTCAAGCTCACTCTCAACTTAGTGTTTCAGGACTCACACTAAATCTTACATTTTGTGATATGGACCAACTACCATCATATGGAATTCATAAAGTTGGACTTGATGAAGATGAGGAAGGACATGGTAGATTTCAACAAAGACTAGAAGTACAATGGGCAAAGGATCTAATAGTCTTACCACAAGGCCCTATTACTAAACCAAGAGCTAAGAAGTATCAAGAGGCCTTAACAAAGCATATCCAAGACTTAGCATTTTACATGTGAGCGGACCAAGGAGATTATTTAAGACAAGATAGTGTATATCATTTCTCTTTTAATATATTACAAGTCAAAGTTCAAGATAGGCCAGTTTTACAAGCCACACTTGAACTTTAGTTTAAGTTTGTTATTTGGCCATAGTTAGCTTACACTTAAATAAGACCCATATGCATGACTTATTTTCATTTAGGATTTCATAGTATTGATATGGATGGCTACTTATGTGTTTTAGCTTAATTAGGAATTATTTTTAGTTATCTCTTTTAGTTAGGAAAGTTATCTCTATCCTGTTTTAGATATGTGATGGTAGCTAGTTGATGCGCGCTATCCGCACATGGCAAAATTTGTCGATTGTATCAAGTAATATAATGATAAGTAAGAGTATCGTTCCACTAGGAACCTAATTGTGAGTATTACCTTCAATCATATACTAATATTTAGCAATCAAAATATTGTTTGGGTGTAATTATATTTAAAAGTAAAATAATCTTGAAAACAAAGATTAAAAGGATTGGTAAATTTATTAAGGATAAAGCCTATTTAGGTAGTGAATCCCCCTAATAAGTTAAGTATTTCATAAAACAAACAACAATTAATTCAAATCAGGAGTTGAGTTGGCATTCCACAAAATTAGGTTTAAACATTTCTCAAGTAATTAAACCCATATTCCAAAGAGGGGGGAGAGGAATCTCTTCTTAAACGCACTCACTTAGGTCATGCATCAAGATTAAGAAACTATTGAACCAAAGAATCTTATAGATCTATCTCTAATATCCCAATCAATCATCAATCCCTAAGATATGATTAATTCATAAAAAGTTATCTCTAATCAGTTTATGAAAATAAATCTCAATCAATACGTCAACTTATCAATTGAAATAGATAATTAAGTATGAAAGGGATAACATAACTCATGAAAAAGATTAATTGCATTAACTTTGAATCAATCCATACAAAATATATTAGGGTTCATCAAAACCCAAAGAGCAAGAAGATTAGTTCCTAAACATTATAATAAAGAAATAAAGATTAGGGAAAGAAAATCTCAAACTAGTTATGAAAAAGTAGAAATGAAAATCTTTAATCTTCAATCTTCAATCTTGACAAGAATTGAAGGAATTGATATTCTTCCTTGAGAAATATCAATCAAAATCCTACAAATGAAAGAAAGATGAAGTTTTCAAGTGGTTTTCTCCCTTTAGAAATGAAAATACGGCATAACTTTTTTTTTCAAAACAACCCTAAAAATTCGCTTAAATAGTGTGCTTTTTAGGAACCACACGACCATGTGACATCTTTGACCAAAAACCATTCTTGAAGATATTCTCTATCCACACGGGAAGATCACACGAGTGTGTCCTCTTCCCGTGTCATTCCTTGAGCAATCTGCCATTTTTATTAAACCACACAGGAAGGCCACATAGGCATGTGCCTCCCGTGTCATGCAAACCATTAGTTTGCCATTTTTCACACTTCACACTGGAAGGTGACACGGGCAGCTTCTTCCTGTGTCATGCCCATGTGACACTCTTGTCCTTGATGGTAGGTGCTCCTTGGCTGATTTTTCTTACACTTTGAAACTAAAACTTCCTCTCATCAAGCAAGCTTGCCAAATACCTAAAAAGAAATTGAAAAAAAAGTCTGACAAATAAATTAAACTCAATTTAAGGTGAAACTGAGGTAAAACAAGCTTCAAAAGTAAGTGCTAGTAGCACTTATCACTAGTCCACATCACCTTATATTTTAGTGGCTCATACACAACCCTTACAAGAGTTTTTCCTAGGCTAACCCTTAAACCTTATCCCAAGTATTTAGGCTAACACTCACAAGAGCATTCAAGCTCTTACAACAACCAAGATTGAAGAAATTAATTACAAGAATAAGAAATATTGAATGCATAATAGTATAAACTTTTGAAGGTTGTTGATCAACTATTAATAGCCATTGATTTTTTTTATAGCCTAAAAATCTCAAAGAGCCATTACACAAGTATCCCCAAAAATCTCTGTATTTTGCTTTAAAATGGTGCATTAAATGCACTTGTCAAATACAAAATCGTGGTTGCGATTCTTGCTTCGAGGTCGTGAATCTTGAAATGCCTCCAACAGCTATCTGACGTGGCGGCATGTATTGGCGGATTTCTAATATTACCATTGGCGGTTCCTAACGGTTACTTCAGACTTCAAGTTTTCCGGTCGCGCCCATCCTGGTGCGATTGTGATTTTAAGCTTTTGTAGACTTGGAGTTTCTACCATTAAAGTGTTGCTTTTTGCAGTCACGCCCTCTTACTGCGGTCGTGATTTTGTAGTAACTTTCTTGAATTATTCTACAACATAAACATTTGAAAGATTATTAGATCAAACCTTTAATTTGTATGTTAAGATCAAGATAAGAGATTAAGCCATGTGACAAGGCACTTAGACTAACAATCTCCCCCTTTTTTATTTTGATAAATAAATTGATCAAAGAGATAAAAACTTTGAAAACTTTAAAAAGTGTAGAAATATCAAGAAATCTTAAGAACTCCCCCTAAGATATTGCTCCCCCTCAGTTTATGCATATAAGTTTTAAGTTATATGAGTTAAGTTCTTTACTTATTTTTTCTCCTTTTGTCAAATTCAAAAAGGTGAAATAATCAAGATAACTTATAAAGGTACAAAAGAGAGATAAAAAGGAAACAATATTAAGAGAGCAAACATAGCAATAAACATTAATAATATTAATGAAAATGTAGAATTACAAGAGATATGGGACTTAAGATCAAAAGCAACAAAAGCACTAAAAAAATGAAAACATGAATGCAAATGAAATGAATGAATAATGGCTTCTAAAGTTCCTTTGAACCACTTGATTCCTCTTCATTCTCATCCTCCTCCTCACTAGATTCATCATCGGATATATGCCAAGAATCCAAATGGCAAGGAGGGATCCCATAGTGCTTTTGCATCTCAATAAGATCTTCATTGACATATTTAAGAAGCCTATAAAACTTCTCAATCCTCTTAGCTTGCTTAGTCATGAAGATCATCATCTTGTCCTTTAGGTAATCCTTCCTTGAGGGATACTCGTCTCTTGTTCAACCCTTTCCTTTTGGTCTCCTCTATATCTTCCTCTTCACCCTCGTCTATAAGCAACCTAGCCCTCTTCTTCTCCCTTGCTTGTTCCATAGAAGAAAAAGCACTTGTACCCAAGATTACCTCCAAAGAATCATCACTTTTTTTTTCTTAAGAACTTTAGAATGAAGAAAGTATTGGATGGTGATATAATTGGTGCTCATGGACAAGGGTGTTTGAAGAAGACAAGATTGGTGAGGTTAGGAGTTTGAAGTAGTTTGCAATCATGGAGACATAGGATGAAACCATAACACAACCACGAGAAGACTTTGAGAGATAGATAAGGTGGTCAATGAATAAGTAAATGAGTTGGATTGGCTTGTTGTGAACTATGCAATAGAGAATGCATAGGACCTTTTGGGTTATCTTCTCATTATCATCACATATTCCATGAATGGTTAGTTTGATGATCCCGTGAAGAGTCCAATAAAGAAGAGACTTGAGGTGTTTGGCATTTGAGTTCTTGTCTAGTTTAGTTTATATTGAGATTTCTTTCTAAGAAGTAACTAGATTTACTTAAAGATCTCCTAGAGCAGCGATGCTATGCTTATGAAAGTTGAAAATTCCCCTAAGTTCACTTTTTGTGAGTGACAACCTTTGTCCAAAGAGATTGAAAGTGATGACAAAATACCAAGGTCTCCTCCTTGCTTCTTGCAAACTTCCAAGGAACTTAATAACTCAAAAGTGAGTTCCTTATGCCCATCCATGCTTGGATATACTAGTTTTTCTATTTTCGCATTATTGATGTCCTTTAAAACATCCTTATAGATACCCAGCTTTCTGAAATCCGCATTGAGAGGGGCCCTTGAAGCTTCAAACTTCTTCTTCGCAAGGACCTTATACTTGTTCCTTGCTTCTTAGTTTGTCCTCTTCATTCTTGTTGGGATGTCTAGTAAAGAGGCAAGAATGTCTTCATCTAGAGCCTTACCCTTGCCTTTGTAGCCTTAAAAAGTGGTCTTTTTAGGAGCCATTATGTGAACAATGAGAGAGTGAAGATGGTATGTAATAAGAGTTTGAAAATGCTTTGAGAAAATGCTTAGAAGAGAGAATTTTGCTTGAAAGGGAATAGAGTTGTTAAAGTGTGTGTAATGATGTCTAGGGGGTATTTATATACAAATAATAGTCAAAAAATGGTAAAATTCATTTAAGAGGTGTAACTCCTTAAAAACTGTTAAAAATAACAGTAAAAATGTTATAGAAATTACGTAATTCGTAACTGCAATCATGGAGTGCGACCACGAATTTTAAATTCCTGTCAAAATGGCTAGTTTGACTACCTTCGCAACTACGATTGCTAAGGTTGCGACCATAAAAATTGGCAGAAATGTCACAGAAGCAAGGCTTCAATTTTCTCCTAATTTTGTGATCGAGCCCATGCACCGCAACCGCGATTTTTAAAATTTTGATAAAGTATGAAAAACTTTAAAAACAAATATTCTTATCTTTATTCCCATATCATATGCAATTCATATTGATGTATGAATGGATGGATTAACAATAAAATCATCATATTGATCCATATTCAAATCCATTCAACAATTTTCACAATCGAACGATCTCACAAAGCATAATCAATAGAGACAATTTCCATCAAACATACCTAGTTCCCTTTTAATAAAATTTAATCTATCTTCACTAAGGGGTTTGGTGAATATGTCAGCAAGTTGATTATTTGTGTCAATGAACTCTAACACTACATCATCATTTTGGACATGATCTTTCAAAAAGTGATATCTAATATCTTTGTGCTTACTCCTAGAATGTTGAATGGGGTTCTTAGACAAGTTTATTACACTAGCATTATCACATTTAATTGGAATATGACTAAATACTTGGCCCTGATCCTTAAGTTGTTGTTTTATCTATAGGATTTGGGTACAACAACATCCTGCCACAATGTATTTCGCTTCGGCGGTGGATAAGAAAACTGAGACTTACTTCTTACTAAATCAAGATACTAAACATTCACCTAAAAAATGGCAAGTTCCAGAAGTGGTCTTTCTATCTAAGAGACTACCTATATAGTCGGCATCGAAGAAGCCAACTATGTCAAGTAAAGTATTCTTAGGATACCAAAGACCTAGATGCATGGTTCTTTGCAAGTATTTTAAAATTCTTTTAACGACATGCAAATGAGACTCTTTAGGACTAGATTGAAAATGAGCATACAAACAAATATTAAATATAATATCAGGTCTAAAAGCCGTGAGGTAGATCAATATTCAACAACTCTCTTTACATAGAAATTCGTGCTAGCTCATATATGCCTTAAAAAATTCTAATTCTATAATGATAAGGAAGCAAATAACAATAAGACTAAGAATAGAACTCCTAAACTAAAAAAATAACTTAAAACAAGACTCCTAACTATTAAAAGACTCCTTTAAATGAGCAAATACTCTTAAAATTCATCTAACCCTAACCCATATAATAAATATGACATTTAGGCTTATATAACATGTAATAAGCTGTCATTCTTGAGTATTGGACTCCAATTAGTTTGACTTGTTTATTTTGGGCCTATTTTGACTTGTTCATGTCTCCATATATTGAATTAAGTTGATAAGAGTATCTTGAGGCCTATTGTCTTAATTAAACCAAATCTCACTTGGACTTTAGATCTCCAATCCAAGCTTCAACTTTTGCTTCACGAACACTCTTAAAGCATCCTTGAACTTCTTTATGCGAGCTCTAGTCATTGGTCCATCATATTCAAGTGGCTCGTGTACAAGTCTAGTTGGATTAGGATTCCTAGTTGGAGTAGGACTCCTAACTTGAGTAGGATTCTTGGTCGGAGTAGGTCTCCTAGCTGAATCAAGATTTCCACCTTCACTTGAACTCCTAATATCATCATGACTCTTTTTTGGATTAGGATTCCTAGTAGAATTAGGATTCCTTGTTAAAGTAGGATTCCTTGAGCAAGTAGGATTTCCATAATTAAGATTTCTTGTTAAAGTAGAATTCCTTGTGCTACATGGTTCTCATCACCCTTGGAGGAGCCTTCTCTAAATTAGTGTCTTGAGTTGTATTCACATGAAAATAGTTATGAGTCTACTTGTGGATAACTAATCCACCTTCCTTAATTTTGTTCTTTCCTTTCCTTTGCATAGAATTAGAATTTTGCCTTGAAAAAATATCTCCTTGTACATTGTGTTAACCAATAGACACATTATGTGATTACACTTCTTACCTAATTAGGGCCTCAGATCTTGAGCTAGATTTTCTAAGAGTTAATGGCGATTCTATAGGGCTTTCCTTTTTTTTTCTGCAAGGTCAATGTTGGGCATGGATCTAGGGACAATACTGTCGACTCGTCAGTTGCAGGTGATTCCTCCGACATCTCTCTATGGTGGTTGGCCATACTTTCCTCCATACTCCTTTTGTTAGGGCACATGACCTGGCTATGTCCAACGATTCTGCAATCGAAACACACCTAAGGGTAGTCTTTTGTATTCAACTTTTTACGTGAAACCACTGAGATTTAGACTGGTGACCAAAGGTTTATTCAAGTTAAGTTCAACTGCGATGCGCAAACCACCCTCTATTTGCTAGTTGAGTATTCATATCAACTCTGATTGTCTTCCCAACCATGTTGCCAACCGTCTCTAAAAATTTGCTCATGGTAGTACTGCCTTAGCATCCTTAGAAGTCTAACCTAAGCCACCATTGAGGAAACCACTGCATTTGTTGCCCGAAATTCAGGAGTCCATTGTTGTACAGTTAAGTATTGGCCAAGAATGGTCTAAAGGCCATCCAACATTACATGTTCCAAATCCTCCTTAAGTGTCAGTTTAGCCAAGAAAAATCCATTGTCAAGATCAATAACTTTGTAATGACCTTGCAGCTTCCAGTTAGTTATGATTCCATTGCATAACATTTTATAACCCAAAGGTCTACCCCATAATTTAACTAGAACGAAGTTCTACGAGGGTTGTTTAATTCAGTTACGAAACTCATATGAATAACATGATGCTAGGACTAGAAGGCTCCAAATGGATTGTAATCACTTTCTTAAAATCAATATCAAAACTTGTATCAAAATACATTTCATCTGGGTTCACTAGAAGGCTTTCTTTGTGGGTTTTTAGGGCATTAACCTCCATATCCATATCTTGCTGGTGCTCAATATTCTGATGAATCCATATCTGAATTCTCCATACTGATATTACTATAAAAGTCGACTTTCATGGTAGGGCGATCTTCGTCAGACAGGAAAGAAGAGTTCTCCTCAAGAGAGTTTTCCATCGCTAGATCACGTTGAGTTTTTTGAATACATATACATATGTCTAACCCCTTCTATGTTATTCTCATTATTCAATCACTTTTTGTATATAAAGTATTTAAATACATATTATTCATTCAACTATTAATGTCATATATATATATATATATATGTATATATATATATATGTATATATTAATCCATCATCTCCCTTATATGGGCATAAAGATTATTTTATGCAAAAATTGTATGGCAAAATACATTTTAAAGCTTTTTAGAATTTTTAATTTATTTTATTGAGTTTTTTAATTTTAATTTTTATTATATTTTTTATTTTTTTCATTAAAGTTTTAATAGTTCTTAATAAAAAAATAAAAATACAAGAACTCATTAAAATAAATAAAAATCTCACAATATATATATATATAATAAAACCAAAAGTAAAAACACAAACTCAATAGAATTTCTTAATAATGAATGGATGGATCATGCAACCCTAATTTGAGACTTGGCAGAAAGAAATATGAAGTCTTGCCTGTTAATAACTAGACTTTGCATATGTTGAAGAATAGAGAGAAGAAAATAGACTTTTGGATGATGCATCTGCAGATAATTAGGCACTAGGTATAAATAAAAGCAACATAATGCTAGTCAATGTATATGAACTTCTTGTATGAATTAATATATGGAAAGATAAAGTAATATCAAGTGTGAGTTCTCATTGCAAAACTGTGGAGAGGAATGAGTTACAATGAAACCATATAAATAAAATCCCTATAAGAAATATACATAGCTGAAGGGGAAAAATATGAACAAGAAAGATTTTCTCAAAACATGATTCTGAGCTACATGTTTTCCTTCCTTTATCAATAGCAGCAACAGCAGGAACAAAAAGAAATCTCTAACTAAATGTAAGCTCCAAGCAGCAACAGCAGGAATAAAAAGAAATCTCTAACTAAATGTAAGCTCCAAATTTACAGAGTGCAAGTTCCAAATAAAGCATATGCACTGATGGGCTACTGATGCAACCTACACCTAAGGCAGTGAACCTATCGATGCGGCCTAGCATTAATGAGTATTAAGGTCGTATCCCTGGAGATCGGGTGAACCTAGAGTTACTACTGTTCGCTATATTATCTAGTCTGAAATAGGGTGTGAGAAGTCTAAACTAACTAACTAATGACTATGAATGCAAATAAATAAATGAACAACTAACAATCGAAAGACAACTGTAACAAGAGAAACAAACCCAAAGGGGACCTAAGTGATGGAATTCTAAAGGTTGATTTTATAATTATCAATCTTGTTTACCCGTGCCTAAATCCTAAACCGAACTCGGTTCCTCTCTCGAGCTCACTGAGTTCCTAAACTTGCACTAACCTAATGGAATCTCTTCCTATCAGATTATTACAGATTAGCATTAAACGTGATTTAGAACTATTAAGAGTTGTTAATTCTTAATCCGACGAGTAAATTAACCTTATCTCTAAGTGTTAACTGCTAGTTCTTACTATTCAAATTTCAGTTGTAACAAGCATTTCTCAATGTCAAGAAACAACCTAAAAGAAAATTAATTCAACGTCTCAAATTAACTGAATCAAACTTTATTAATGAATAGTAAGAAGATTACAAGAATGGCAAATACAAATCTAACAATTAAGCACAATCTATCAACAAAGGTAAACCCCAATGGGTTCGGCAGCCCTAGCTACTCATAATGAAAGAAACAAATACAAAAGAAAATAAATAACAGAAAAGGAAATGGAACATGTAACCCCTCTTCTCTTGAATCGGAGAGGAAATGTTGCAAGCACCAACTCTGAAACCAGCCTCAAGTATGGATCTTGGATGTCTCGATCGATCGTCTGGAACCTTCAATCTTTGCTTGAATCTCCCAAATCAATCCTTTGAAATGATGTTTGGTCTCCTAAAATGTCAAGAACAGAGGTGTAGAAGTAAAGGGTCGCGCGCGTGGAGGAGTCTAGAAGTCAGAAGTAGAACCCTGTTTCGTTATACGTGCGCCTATTTATAGGGAGGCCGTGCCACGACCCGTGCAAAAGCCTCAAAATGCACGCCAACAAGGAATCGAATCCGACGAACATCTAATATGCGTAAATCATCAAAATAGCTTGGTTTCTGCTCGAAAATCAATCAATTTCCCATCAAGGAGTCCGAAAACCTGAAAAGCTCATAAACATACCAAAGTGCGATCAAACAGGAATAAATATGACTCAAATACAGGAATAAATGATTGATAAACAGTCGATAAATATGCATAGAGTCATCTATATCAAACTACCCCACACTTAAGCGTTTGCTTATCCTCAAGCAATCAACAACTCAGTCCTCAAACAGATACCAAATAACTCAATCAAATATATTGCAGGAAGTTAGCTCAAAACAAATCTCAAAACTCCGTAACGAATTTTCTTAAAATCCTCAAATCACTAAATTCTTGAGAAAGAGAACAAAGTTAATAAAGCTGCTAAAATTAAAATGATAAACCATCCAAACTGAGAATTTGAGAACCATACCTCACAAGATGTCGCTCAAAACACACAAGTGTATATAGGTGAAAGAAGATCGCCAAGCTCTCAACGCAAAAATACAGAAAAAAGTGCTTACCATAAGCTTGCTTATAGATCTAATCTCCACTACTGTGAAATAATCAAAAATCATGATCAAAGGGTCTTAAGCCAGGTTGTAATGACGTTAAGGTAGGGTATGGAGAAATATGAAAAGTAGGCTAAAAGTTGCTGAAAAATTATGCAAGTAATTCAAGAAAATAGCCAAGGACCAAATGTTGTACCAAAAATGAATACTAAGTTGCTCCAACAATAAGATGATGCTTGAAATAAACTAAAAGGATCTTTATTTTATTGCTTTTGTTGATTGGTCATTGTTTGGATTGTCGGTTTCAGGTAGTTTATGACCAGGAGCTCTAACCCTGATCCCATAAACCCTTATCTGACCCGGAGCGTTCTCTCAGATTATTGAGACGAAGTTTGCAGACAGTTGAGGAGGAGGTCGGAGTTATAGTTCAGGTTCATAGAGCTAACTTGATGGAGAACCACAACCCCCAGGCCGATGACGATCAGAGGACGATGTACGAGTTTGCTAGACCATCTTAGGATGGGACGCAAACTAGTATAGTCAGATCTCCTGTAGCGGCCAACAATTTTGAGATAAAGGCCAATGTTATCTAGATGATCCAGCAGAGCGTGCAGTTCGGAGAATTGCCCAGCGAGGATCCCAATGCACATATTGCTAACTTTTTGGAGATTTGTGACACATTCAAGATAAATGGAACAACCGATGACGCCATTCGGCTGAGATTGTTTCCATTTTCCTTGAGAGACAGAGCAAAGAGATGGTTACAATCTCTTCCATAGCAGACGATTACTACCTGGACGGCGTTGGCTGAAAAATTTCTCCATAAGTATTTTCCTCCCGTTAAAACTGCTAAACTTAAAAATGACATATCTTCTTTTGTGCAGTTTGATGATGAGAGCATGTACGATGCATGAGAGAGGTTTAAGGATCTTTGAGATACTGCCCACATCACGGATTGCCAGTGTGAATGTAGGTTTAGACCTTCTACAGCGGGTTGAACCTTGCGATGAGGCAGATGGTGGATGCTACAACAGGTGGGGCGCTAAATAGTAAGACACCCGAGCAAGCTTAGAACTTGAAATGCCCATGAACAATTATCAGTGGCAATCCTCTAGGAGCCAACCAGGAAGACAGGGAGTGGTCAACCAAGTGGATTCTATAGCAGCCTTGGCAGCTCAGGTGGAGCTTCTAGCCAAGAAGATTGACCAACTCGGATGCCGGTTCATGCGTGACGTTGGTACGTGAGTTTTATGGTGGCCCGCACTCGGTGCAAACATCACGGGGAGGTATGTTTGCTTCATCTTCTTCTACTTTTCCATCTGTTTCTGATGTGTCTTTTGATGTTGAGCAGGTTGATTATATGGAGAATGCTTCAAGGTAGTAGAACAACCCTTACAGCAACACATACAACCCTAGGTGGCGCAATCATCCCAACTTCGGTTGGAGGAACAATAATGCCCAGGGTCCACCAGGTTTTCAGAGACTTCATTGACCACACCAATGTGACCGGTGGCTGTACAAGCTCCTCCTCCACCAGAAAAGCAGTCAAATTTAGAGGAGCTTATGATGAAGTTTGTGATGTCTGCAGAGATGAGATTCTAGCAGACTAATAGTGCAGTTAGGAATCAGCAGGCTTCAATTCAGAACTTTTAGACTCATATGGCCAGATTTCTAAGATGCTTTCAGAGAGACCCTCAGGATCGCTCCCCAGCACTACAGAGTCAAAGCCGAGGGAGCATTGCAAGGCTATCAACTTACGATTAGGTAAGCAATTGTCTGGTTCTTTGCCTTTAGCTGATAAGGATGATATGATTGTGCAGGATGAGCCAGCCAAGGAAGGACTAGAGCCTGAGGTGGTGGAGATTGAGAGGAAGAAAAAAGACAGGCAAAAGAGCCCTGTGTGGGAGTATCAGCCCCCGGTTCCATATCCTACGAGGTTGAGGCAAGATAAGGTGGACAAGCAATACAGTATGTTTCTTGACTTGTTTAAGCAGCTGAAAATTAACTTACCTTTTGTTGAGCTAATTTCGCAGATGCCGAAGTACGCCAAGTTCTTAAAAGAGATTTTGAGCAACAAGGGGAAGTTGGAGGATCTTAGTTAGGTAGTACATAATGAGGAGTGTTCAACTATTCTCCAGAACAAGCTGCCACTCAAGCGACGAGATCCAGGGAGTTTTACTGTCCCTTAAGTGATTGGTGATTTGCCAATTAGTGGTGCATTGGCCGATTTAGGAGTTAGTATTAATTTGATGCCAACTAGTTTGTTTGCAAAGTTAGGGTTCCATGAACCCAAGCCTACTAGGATGAGCATTCAGTTAGCTGATAGGACTATTAAGATTCCTAGAGGTATTGTTGAGGATGTACTTGTGAAGGTGGATAAATTTATCTTTCCTGTGGACTTTGTGGTGAATGATATGGAGGATGAGAGCATTGTGCCTCTTATCTTGGGTAAGCCTTTCCTAGCTATATCGAGGGCTGTTATCGATGTAAGCGATAGGAAGCTTAAGCTTAGAGTTAATGATGAGACTATTACCTTTGACTTAGCCACTTCTATGAGACAGTCACTAGACCATGATGATATTGTGTATTCTGTTGATGTGATTGATGATGTGGTTGAGTCCCATTTGCAGGAAATGTTATGTTCTGACCCTTTACATGTAGCATTAGTTGAGGATGAGTTGTCCAACGAGCAAGTGTTGGAGCAACTCACTATTTTATTAGCTTCTGAGCCGAACTTGTCAACTAATTCTTATCTTTTTCTTGACAGGTCTGGAGTGCAGAAGATAAAGACTTCATTCGAAAACCCACTAGTCTTAGAATTGAAGGAGTTACCGAGCCACTTGATTTATGTCTTCCTGGATGAAGAAACGCTTACCAGTGATCATAGCAGCTGATCTGACTCCCAAAGAACAAGCCATGCTTTTGGAAGTTCTAAGGAAGTACAAGAAGCTCTTTGCCTTTAAGATAGCTGACATCCCAGGCATAAATCCAAATTTTTGCTCTCATAAGATCTTGTTGGAGGACAGTTTCAGGCCGATTGTTTAGCCTAAGAGACGGCTCAACCCGAACATGAAAAAAGTGGTGAAGAAGGAGGTAATTAAAGTTCTTGATGCAGGTTTGATCTATCCTATTTCTGACAGTTCGTGGGTGAGTCCTGTGCAGGTTGTGCCCAAGAAAAGAGGCATGACGGTGGTAAGGAATGAGAAGGATGAGTTGATCCCGACTCGGACGGTAACAGCCTTCCGAGTTTGCATTGATTACAGGAGGCTTAGTAATGCAACTCGGAAGGATCATTTCCCTCTTCCTTTCATTGATCACATGATTGAGCGTTTGGCAGGTCATATGTTCTATTGTTTTCTTGATGGTTTTTCAGGTTATTTCCAGATTCCTATTGCACCTGAGGACCAAGAGAATACAACTTTCACCTGCCCCTATGGGACGTTTATTTCAGCGGTGCATGATGGCTATCTTCGAGGACATGATTGAGGAGTCTATGGAGGTATTTATGGATGACTTCTCTGTTTTTGGTGATTCTTTCTCTCTTTGTTTGGCAAATCTTGAGCGCATGTTAGCTAGGTGTATTGAGGCTAACTTGGTATTAAATTTGGAAAAATGACATTTCATGGTAAAAGAGGGGATTGTGTTAGAACATAAAATCTCTCAGGCTGGGATGGAGGTGAAGATAGAGGTTATATCTAAGCTACCTCCTCCTAGTTCTGTTAAGGCAATTAGGAGTTCTTTAGGCCATGCAGGGTTTTATAGGAGATTTATTAGAGATTTCTTTAAGATTGCTAGGCCTCTTACTCAGTTGTTAGTTAAAGATGTGCCTTTTGTTTTTAATGATGCATGCTTGCCTGCTTTTGAGTTACTTAAGAAACTTCTGACTACAACCCTGATCATGGTTTCGCCTGATTGGGGGTTGCCTTTTGAGTTGATGTGCAATGCTAGTGATTATGCACTTGGAGCTATGCTTGGACAGAGGATTGAAAGAAGTTCCAACCCATTTATTATGCTAGCAAGACTTTGACAGGAGTCCAAGAGCATTACACCACCACAGAGAAGGAGTTGTTGGCTGCTGTTTACGCCTTCGACAAGTTTAGATCGTACCTCGTTCTCTCCAAGACCATTGTCTTCATGGACCACTTGGCATTGAGATACTTATTCCTGAAAAATGATGCAAAACCGAGATTGTTTCGGTGGATTCTTTTATTGCAGGAATTTGATGTCGAGATCAAGGATAAGAAGGGCGTAGAGAATCTGACAGCGGGCCATTTATCAAGATTGGAGAATCCTCACTTGGATGCACTTGATGAGATAACCATAGACGATCGATTTCCAGAGGAGCATTTATATGTCACTCAAGTATACATTGATACTCCTTGGTTTTCAGATTATGCTAACTATTTGGTTGCTAGGGTTCTACCAAAGGGTATGACTTATCAGCAAAAGAAGAAATTCTTTGCTGATTTGAAATACTACATTTGGTAAGATCCCTTTATGTTTAGAGTGTGTGCAGATCAGGTGATTCGCCGTTGTGTATATGGCGAAGAGACTCTCCAAATTTTGAGGCACTGCCATGAGGGACCCACTGAAGGTCATCAAGCGGCAAACAATACAGCGAGGAAGGTGTTAGAGGCAGGATTCTATTGGCCTACGCTCTTCCAAGACGCACGAAAATTCGTTCAGGTTTGTGATGCTTGTCACTGCGCAGGTAATATCTCTTCTCGTGATGAGATGCTCCAAACTAGTGTGCAAGTTGTTGAGATTTTTGATGTTTGGGGCATCGACTTCATGGGACCCTTTCCCTCTTCATATGGTAATAAGTATATTCTGGTTGCTGTTGAGTACTTTTCTAAGTGGCCAGAAGCTCAGGCTGTGGCCACTGATGATGCCAAGGTTGTTTCCATAAACAAGACGATAGGGCGTAAAACCTATAGATATCCTAAAAGCAGTCCTAAACGCCCATAATGCATCATCCAACTTAAGAGCCCAATCCTTCCTACTGATACTACGGTTCTCTCTAAAATACGCTTAATACCCCTATTAGTTACCTCGACACCGCCCACTAGTCAGGGGTGATAGGGAGAGAAACCATTGAGTAACCCGTACCGCTTAAGTACCTTCTCTAATTGGGCATTGCATAAATGTATTCCTCTATCACTAATAAGCACCCTAGGTGTGCCAAACCTAGCAAACAATTGCTTAAGGAACCTGCAAACAACCCTGGCATCATCAGTGGCCACAGCCTGAGCTTCAGGCCATTTAGAAAAGTACTCAACAGCAACCAGAATATACTTATTACTATATGAAGAGGGGAAAGGGTCCTATGAAGTCGATGCCCCAAACATCAAAAATCTCAACAACTTGCACACTAGTTTGGGGCATCTCATCACGAGAAGAGATATTACTTGCGCACTGACAAGCATCATAAACCTGAACGAATTTTCATGCGTCTTGGAAGAGCGTAGGCTAATAGAATCCTGCCTCTAGCACCTTCCTCGCTGTATAGTTTGCTGCTTGATGACCTCCAGTAGGTCCCTCATGGCAGTGCCTCAATATTTGGAGAGTCTCTTCGCCATACACACAACGATGAATAATCTGATCTGCACACACTCTAAACAGAAAGGGATCTTACCAAATGTAGTATTTCAAATCAGCAAAGAATTTCTTCTATTGCTGATAAATCATACCCTTTGGTAGAACCCTAGCAACCAAATAGTTAGCATAATTTGAAAATCAAGGAGTATCAGTGTATACCTGAGTGACATATAAATGCTCCTCTGAAAATCGATCATCTATGGTCGTTTCATCAAGTGCATCTAAGTGAGGATTCTCCAATCTCGATAAATGGCCCGCTGCCAGATTCTCCGCGCCCTTCTTATACTTGATCTCGACATCAAATTCCTGCAACAAAAGAATCCACTGAATCAATCTCGGTTTCGCATCATTTTTCAGGAATAATTACCTCAGTGTCGAGTGGTCCGTGAAGACAATGGTCTTAGAGAGAACGAGGTATGATCTAAACTTGTCGAAGGCATAAACAACAGCCAATAACTCCTTCTCTGTGGTGGTGTAGTGCTCATGGGCTCCTGTCAAAGTCTTGCTAGCATAATAAATGGGTTAGAACTTCTTTTCAATCCTCTGTTCAAGCACAGCTCCAACTGTATAATCACTAGCATCGCACATTAACTCAAAAGGCAACCCCCAATCAGGTGAAACCATGATCAGAGCTGTAGTCATAAGTTTCTTAAGTAACTCAAAAGGAGCCAAACATGCATCATTAAAAACAAAAGGTACATCCTTAACTAACAACTGAGTAAGAGGCCTAGCAATCTTAGAGAAATCTCTAATAAATCTCCTATAAAACCCTGGATGGCCTAGAAAACTCCTATCTGCCTTAACAGTACTAGGAGGAGGTAGCTTAGATATAACCTCTATCTTAGCTCTGTCCACCTCTATCCCAGCCTAAGAGATCTTATGCCCTAACACAATCCCCTATCTCACCATGAAATGGCATTTTTTCCAATTCAATACCAAGTTAGCCTCAATACACCTAGCTAACATGCGCTCAAGATTTGCCAAACAAAGAGAGAAAGAATCACCAAAAACAGAGAAGTCATCCATAAATACCTCCATAGACTCCTCAATTATGTCCTCGAAGATAGCCATCATGCACCACGAAATGTAGCTTGCAATGCATCCCGTGAAAGTAGTCTTCTCTTAGTCCTCAGGTGCAATAGGAATCTGGAAATAACCTGAAAAACTATCAAGAAAACAATAAAACATGTGACCTGCCAAACGCTCAATCATCTGATCAATAAAAGGAAGAGGGAAATGATCCTTCTGAGTTACATCATTAAGCCTCCTGTATTCAATGCAAACTCGGAAGCCCGTTACCGTCAGAGTCGGGATCAACTCATCCTTCTCAATCCTTACCACCGTCATGCCTCCTTTCTTGGGCACAACCTGCACAGGACTCACCCACGAACTGTCAGAAATGGGATAGATCAAACCTGCATCAAGAACTTTAATTAGCTCCTTCTTCACCGCTTCTTTCATGTTCGCGTTGAGCCGTCTCTTAGGCTAAACAACCGGCCTGAAACTATCCTCCAACAAGATCATATGAGAGCAAAAACTTGGATTTATACCTGGGATGTCAGCTATCTTAAAGGCAAAGGCCTTCTTATACTTCCTTAGAACTTCCAAAAGCATGGCTTGTTATTCGGGAGTTAGATCAGCTGCTATGATCACTGGTAAGTGCTTCTCTTCATCCAGGAAGACATAAATCAAGTGGCTCGATAACTCCTTCAATTCTAAGACTGGTGGGTCTTCGAATGAAGTCTTTACCTTCTGCACTCCAGACCTGTCAAGAAAAAGATAAGAATTAGTTGACAAGGTCGGCTCAGAAGCTAATAAAACAACAAGTTGCTCCAACACTTGCTCGTTGGACAACTCCTCCTCATCCTCAGCTAATGCTACATGCAAAGGGTCAGAACATAACATTTCCTGCAAATGGGACTCAACCACATCATCAATCACATTAACAGAATACACAGCATCATCATGGTCTAGTGATTGTCTCATAGAAGTGGCTAGGTCAAAGGTAATGGTCTCATAATCAACTTTAAGCTTAAGCTTCCCATCGCTTACATCGATAATAGGCCTCGATGTAGCTAGGACAGGCCTACCCAAGATAAGAGGCACATCGCTCTCACCCTCCATATCCATCACCACAAAGTCCACAGGAAAGATAAATTATCCACCTTCATAAGTACATCCTCAACAATACCTCTAGAATCTTAGCTAATGCTCATCCTAGTAGGCTTGGGTTCATGCAACCCTAACTTAGCAAACAAACTAGTGAGCATCAAATTAATACTAGCTCCTAAATCGGCCATTGCACCACTAATTAGCAAATCGCCAATCACACAAGGGATAGTAAAACTCTCTGGATCTCGTCGCTTGAGTGGCAGCTTGTATAGTTGAACACTCCTCATTAAGTACTACCTGACCAAGATCCTCCAACTTCCTCTTGTTGCTCAAAAGGGTTGTTCTACTACCCTGGGGCATTCCCCATATAATCAACCTGCTCAACATCAGAAGACACAGCAAAAACAGATGGAAAAGTAGAAGAAGATGAAGCAGACATACCTCCCATGATGCAGTTTACCTTTGTAGTGCGGGCCACCATAAAACTCGACCAACGTCATTGCATGAACCAGATCTGAGTTGGTCAATCTTTTTGGTTAGAAGCTCCACCTGAGCTGCCAAGGCTGCTGTAGAATCCACTTAGTTGACCACTCCCTGTCTTCCTAGTCGGCTCCTAAAGGATTGCCACTGATAATTGTTCATGGGCATTTCCTCTATCAAGTTCTAAGCCTGCTCGGGCGTCTTACTATTTAGCGCCCCACCTGTTGCAGCATCCACCATCTGCCTCATCGCAAGGTTCAACCCGCTGTAGAAGGTCTAAACCTGTATCCACACTGGCAATCCGTGATGTGGGCAGTATCTCAAAGATCCTTAAACCTTTCTCATGCATCGTACATGCTCTCATCATCAAACTGCACAAAAGAAGATATGTCATTTCTAAGTTTAGCAGTTTTAGCAGGAGAAAAATACTTATAAAGAAAATTTTTCTGCCAACGCCGTCCAGGTAGTAATCGTCTGCTGTGGAAGAGATTACAACCATCTCTTTGCTCTGTCCCTCAAGGAAAATGGAAATAATCTCAGCTGAATGGCGTCATCGGTTGTTCCATTTATCTTGAATATGTCACAAATCTCCAAAAAGTTGGCGATATGTGCATTGGGATCCTCGTTGGGCAACCCTCCGAACTACACACTCTGCTGGATCATCTGGATAACATTAGTCTTTATCTCAAAATTGTTGGCCGCTACAGGAGGTCTGACTATACTAATTTGCGTCCCATCCAAAGATGGTCGAGCAAACTCGTACCTCGTCCTCTAATCGTCATCGGCCTAGGGGTTGTGGTTCTCTATCACGTTAGCTCTATGAACCTGAACTGTAACTCTGATCTCCTCCTCAACTGCTTGCAAACGTCGTCTCAATAATCTGATAGAATGCTCTAGGTCAGATAAGGGTTCTATGGGATCAGGGTTAGAGCTCATGGTCATAAACTACCTGAAACCGATAATCTAAACAACCACCAATCAACAAAAGCAATAAAATAAAGACCGTTTTAGTTCATTTCAAGCATCATCTTATTGTTGGAGCAACTTAGTGATCATTTTTGGTACAGCATTTAATCCTTGGCTATTTTCTTGCATTACCTACATAATTTTTCAGCAACTTTTAGCCTACTTTCCATATTTCTCCATACCCTACCTTAACCCCATTACAACCTAGCTCAAGACCCATTGGATCTATGAGCAAGCTTATGTTAGGCACTTTTTTTTGTATTTTTGCGTTGAGAGCTTAGCGATCTTCTTTCACCTATATACACTTGTGTGTTTTGAATGACATCTTGTTAGGCATGGTTCTCAAATTCTCAGTTTTGATGGTTTATCATTTTAATTTTAGCAGCTTTATTAACTTTGTTCTCTTTCTCAAGGATTTAGTGATTCGGGAATTGTGAGGAAATTTGTTACGGAGTTTTGAGATTTGTTTTAAGCTAACTTCCTGCAATGTATTTGATTGAGTTATTTGGTATCTGTTTGAGGAGTGAGTTGTTAATTGCTTGAGGACAAGCAAACGCTTAAGTGTGGGGTAATTCGATATAGATGATTCTATGCATGTCTATCGGCATTTATTCCTGTTTGATCGCACTTTGGTATGTTTATGAGTTTTTCAGGTTTTCAGACTCCTTGATAGGAAATTGATTGATTTCCGGGCAGAGACCAAGCTATTTTGATGATTTACGCATATTAGATGTTCGTCGAATTCGATTCCTTATTGGCACGCATTTCGAGGCTTTTGCACGGCCCATGCATATTTGCACGAGCCATGGCACGACCTCCCTTGGACATTTTTTAAGATTTGCATTTTTAGATGTTTGTGCCCGTTGCAGGGGCCGTTCATATTGCAGAGTGGCACATGGCTATTCATTTTACAAAGTGCCTGCGCAACGGCATAAACATCCAAAAATGCAAATTTTCAAAAACGTCCAAGGGAGGCCGTGCTACGGCCCGTGTAAAAGCCTCGAAATGTGCACCAACAAGGAATCGAATCCAACGAACATCTAATATGCGTAAATCATCAAAATAGCTTAGTTTCTGCCCAAAAATCAATCAATTTCCTATCAATGAGTCCGAAAACCTGAAAAACTCATAAACATACCAAAGTGCGATCAAACAGGAATAAATATGACTCAAGTACACGAATAAACGACTGATAAACAGTCAACAAACATGCATAAAATCATCTATATCATGCACGTTGTGTCACCAATAAAAATAATCCATCAGCAGAGAACATAGAAGCACGTGCCATGAGTATCTCAGCAAAAAAGAAACTAAACTCTAGGGGGATTTCAAATAAAGCAAGCCTTACAAGTATACCAAGTAACTGACTAGTGAAACGGCAGAGCACCCAATTTCCATGACCCCCCATCACCATAGTACTTCAATTTAAGACTACCGTATCCTGCCTGCAAAGCAATTACCATTAACATTTTTATGTTTCATCATGTTAGTCACAATATCCCCTTCAGAACACTCACCATGATACCTCCCCCACTTTATTGTGAAGAAATCATTATTTCTTTGGAGTTGTAGAAGATGGCGTTGATGATGAGAATGAAGAAGGATCATGCTCAGCTTGTGAAGTGGTTGAAGAACCCATATGTCCCAGGATAAGGACTGCCAGGATTGTTATGTGGATTCTCAATCCGCAAGTCCATTGAATTCTGATGGAGAAGCTCAGCACCAGCAGTGACAGAGGGAGTGGTACTATAGGAGTTGCCTGCACTTGCAATGTCACTGCTTGTAGAAGGTGGCTCGATATTTCTCTGTACAGAATGGTTATCATTGTTCAAGGTGTTCCCCCCAGTTTGTTGTTGATCAGGTAGCTGAATAGGAAAATGCAGCTCTGATAATGGCATACTCCCACTGGAAAGCTGGGTGAAACTCTCTGGAGAAGAATAAAAGGTTTACAATATTGAGCAAAAAGCACAAATAGCAGCAACATTATTATGGCAGTTGGTGCAAAATATAGAATAAATAACAATCAACATTGGACCAACAGAACCTCCACATGCAATTGAAGGAAAAAGGAAGCTCTAAATTATGCAAATGTATGATGTCATACCAATTAAATTAACCAGTTATAGAAAATCACTTTTACAAACACTACAGAAACCTTCTTTTTTTTTCCAAAGACGTCCAACTTGGACTAGAGGTTTATGTCCAATTTGGACTAAAGGTTTATAAACAAGAACTAAATCATTCCTTTTACTAATATATTCCCATAACCAACGGGGCTCCTATGTCCTAATATGAAAAAAACCAAAATAGTATACAGTAAGACCTTACATTTAAAGTAGTGCAGAAGAAAAAAAAGAATTAAATGATTGAGTGATATCAACAAGTGAATCTAAATCCCATTAAATAAGCCAAATGATAAATTAAATTTTACAACCTACTGTATCTTCTCAATTTTAGTAAAAGAACTTTGTCGAATATGGCTTTTATTTCAAGAACTAACATATGTGATGCACAGGTTGCCAACAAGGAGGTTACCATGTGCATTTGAGTGGTCTATAGACAAACTATATAAAAAAAGCCTGACACTCCAAGTGGCAGGTTATCATTTTCCCACCTTCTAATCCTGTTTTCTTACAGATGTGAAATTTGTAAGCTGTCTAAAGCTTAAACAACCATGTACTTGTGACATATACCAACTTCTAAAGCTTAAAATAGCAATAACAAAAGACAAAATGCATATTCCAGCTCATGTCACTCTTTTCCATAGAGATTATTCAAATGATATTATCAGTAAATTAGGGTAACTCAAAGAGAACATATATCAATAAGCCAAGAATTTCATAAATTTAACCTTTCGGTCCTTTCCCAATCTCACAGCTGAAGTCTTCCTTCATGCTATTAACTCTTTGTGATATTTGCTGTTTGTGCCACAAGCATACATAGGAAAACTATAGTTAGTCAATGTAGTAATTGGTTTAACATTCTAAAAGTAATTGTTGTTAGTCAATGTAGCAATTGCTGTTTGTGCCACAAGCATACATAGGAAAACTATAGTTAATCAATGTAGCAATTGGTTTAACATTCTAAAAGTAACACAATAACTAGGCCTAATTACAAATGAAGTCATGAACTTTACACTTCTTAACAATTTTATCCAATTGTTTCAAAATTTTAAAATAAATATTCATTCTTTTGATTTATTTTCAAAAATACTTTTCGATGACAATTTTTAAAGTTTCACAGTAAAAAAATAATGTAGGAAGTTGATTGTACTTACTATAAGAATAATAATTATGAATCAACACAAATAGTTTATCCTAAACTTAATAACATGACCACTAAAAATCTCATGTATGTATATTTTTTCACATATTTTACATCTAAATACAACAAATTTTTTATTAACTCACTAAATTTTATGTTAATAAGCAGAATTGACTTGCCATGTCATTTTTCTCATTGTAATATTTCAAAAATTGTTACCGCAAAATGTTTCTGAAAATAAATTGAAAGTATAGGTATTTGTTTTAAAATTTTAAAACAATTGGATAAAATTGTTAACAAGTGTAAAATTCAGGATTTAATTAGTAATTAGGCCCAATACCTAAATACAACATGTAGTTAGAAGAATAAGCAATTAAAAAGTGTATTTCTTTGTGGAAGAAGTGACAAAAATGACATAATTGAGTCTCTTGCCTAATATATATCCAAACTCAAGAAGTATCTATTAGATTATTATGCACATTTGGGATAGAAATTTCACCTGATTCTTGAACACAGTGGACCTTCTTTTTCATCTAATTTTAAAATTTATACTTTCCAATACAATGAGTCAAAATTGTATTTTGGATATAATAGCAGCCCATTCCATAATGTCAAACATTCCACGTCAATTAAATACTATGTATCAATATTGGCAAGTAACAAATGACTAAAGTACCTAGAAATCATAGTGATGAATTTTACTTGAAAGAACCCATTGAGCAAACAAAGTCGGCATCTTGAAGTTGATCTTATAGCCTAAAGCACCAGCCAATGATACATTAATTAATTTTTATGTGAGCTAAATTTCAAATCTAAACTACGATCTTCTCACTTAGAGCTCAAATGCAGTATGGATTATGAGATTAGCTGATAGCATGCACCAAGACAGAGGCTTAAATAAAAATACACTGGTGCATTTCAAACAAAAAATTTTCCATCAACATTAATCAAGTTCAATTCTGCCATGAGAAATTAATTAACATTTTCTGTTAGGAAATATAATATATGTTTAATATTGCAACCGGATTAGATCAGATCCTAAAAGTTAGGGCCTTGCTAGAATTAGAAAAGGAAATTCGCTATTGTTCAGTCCTCAGTTTAGCTAAGAGTAAATATAAAATACCTAGGATTGTACAACCATTTATACATGAATAGAATAGAAAAATTCTTTTCTTCAGAAACTTTAATATCCATGCGATTTAGAAGGTCATCATCAAACAATTTGCAGTACATGAAAAGATAAAGAGATGCCAAAGAAACAAGCAATATTCAAGTCGAAACATAGGGATGTCCAAAGATTAATATGTAAAAGTATACCAAGCTGCAGTGGACAAATACCTGTAAGTGCTGCATATATCTCTTTGTATATCCTATATTAGTATGTTTAGGTATCCCCAAAGATTTGTTTAATTGACGTGCAGATTCAAGAAACCTGTCAAAATACTGGTATAAGCAGAAGTCCAAGAAAAGGCCACGTAATGTAGATAAAAGTCTGAGGCAAGCTAAACTATCACCATATACATACTTCACCCCCTCCCCACTGCTACCTGACCCCTGCCCATGTGGTGATTAAACATGAATAAGAGCACAACTGTTTTCAAGACATTCACACAGGTAAAAAAGGACAGCCAAATGTTCTAAACCAGATAGAATATTTATATATTACTATATTATCAAAACACATTTCATTTTCCGTTGGCTGTAGGGTTTTCAAGAACTCCTTAATTGCACTTTAAATATGTGCCCATGACTTTTAAAAATAAATTCTCATATGAATAATTAAGTTTTTAAAAGGTGTAAACAAAAGAAAAATGTATAATTGTAGTTTCTCATCCCACTTATTATGATGATGACATAATAGATTAGAAATATGTAATTATCGAACGAGTTATGGTACAATTTTAAGTAACTTGACCCACATCTAAATGTTATAAGAATCGTGAAATTTGTTAGTCAAATAAATTCCAAGTATGCATTTGAATAGAATGGAAAAGACTAAAAGTTATATAAATAAATGTGTTCACACAACTTACAACTTCATGCATCTTTTAGAAATTCTAAAAATTTATGTCAAGTGTGTATGTATCTATTATAAAAATGCAATAAATAGATGATATGAACTCATAATATTGAGAGAATTTACTTGTATGGTTATAACTTCTAATATCCTTGTCAAATGTTCTATGCATGATAATTAGTAATACATTAGAAACTCGTACATTTTATAATGTAAATATTTTAACAAATACGTTCTATATGCTACATTAAAAAAAAAAGTTTAAGATCAATTTATTGCTAAGAAATCCTATTGCCAATTAAAAAGTTATAAGTATTCCCAAGTTTTATTATATTTAATGGATTCTTTATCAGGATGCTTTATCAAATAAATGATCATAAGATAAACTTCATTTGAGACTCTAATGGTAGATTTTCTATTAAATTGATTTGTGAATCTTGTAGTGAACTAATATGTTTTTAATGTTTATACATTAACTTAGCAAATATCAAAAGAATCATATCAATATCATAAAAAATGTAAAATGCAATATCCCAAAGCATATAAAAGCAAATACTACACAGCATTATTATTATCTATTAAGTATTTCTTTCCTAAATATATCTTTTTCATATTCTAAATGAAATTACAAACTTTTCACAGTTTTCATATTTCTTTTCACTATACTATCAACGGTAATATAAATTTTGTTGATTAGTAAATTTTTACCATCCCTTGTAATTGTTGGTCCTAAAAGTTTTTTCGCATATAACAAACCTGTGGTTGATAAATCTAGAACCTAGACATTCCTTAAAGATATTTAGATAGTTAGAAATATTATTACATATAACAAATTAATCAAATTTAAATTTATTGGACATGTTCATTATAGAACCCAGATTCAACAACAACAACAACAACAACAACAATAATAATACGAAAGATCAGAATTTCTACATCTTAGCAAATTAAAGTTGATTTTATTAATTCTATAAACTTTCAAGTCTCCTTTTCCAACTTTTTTGCATATACCATAGATGGTTGTGGACAAGATGGAAGGAATAATAGTGGTCAACTTTAACCAGTTAAGCTTACTTGGTAATTGGAGCATGCATCAAGATGTATTTTAAAAACAGAGTAATACTGTAATATGATGTATCACGAAAATTATAAATCCACTAGAAACTTGCCATTCTTTTACATACCAACTTTATGGGATGGAAAAAATGGAGGTGAATAGTTAGTGTTAATTAGTTAATTGTTTCTGACATGGGATTAAGACTAATGTAAGAAAGATGAAACATTTGTTATTATGGCTTTCTTCTTCTCCTTCTTCTTCTTTTTCCTTATACTTAAGTACTAAAGGTATTGGCAACAGAATTGATGTGGTGGCAGTGTGAAAAAGTTTCATTCCTTTCCTTTCAACCCATTAAACATAATCATCCACACTCCAAAATGAATGCCAAGTGCGCGCTAACGCTATTGTTCGGGAAAAAAAACAATTGACAGGCTTCAAACTGATAGATGTAGACAACATTGTGCTGAAACCAAAAGAAATAGCAAAACGACAGCATTTATGTAGTAACAAAATTGAACGTCAAAAAGTGAGGAAAAAGAAAACGCTCTAGTGACTTAAGATCTCACATTGTCTCAAGTTAGGTGGTTACCTATAACTCTACATAAAGGTTACCACAAATGGATCTAACTGAACATGTGTTATTACAACATACAACCATCAATTTCTGCCCAGAAAAATAATTAGGGATATATATTGTTACCCAGGGAATTTCATCAAAAGTCCAAGAGAAGAAAACTCACATATTAAAATTACTTTCTAAGTCATATTGGGATGGGATGGATTGTGCATTTTGAGCAGAAGCTTGGTATTTTTGCGCCTTAGCTACAAGCTCAATTGCCTGCAAAATGTGAACTTTATTTATGAAAGGAGACTTCCAAATTCAACAAAATTCCATTCTAGCACAGCACCTTAGTAGCACCAGCACGCAAGAAAGAAGCAATCACATAACAGCTTAGAGATCTGTATCTCCTGAACAGAAATAAATAGAAAAAGGGGAAGACTTGAGAACAGATTACCAAACATATCCCAAATAATTTAGGTCATGAGATGTAACCAAATCAAGTTTTTATTTTAAAAAGAGCCAAGGGTTAGAAGCATTTTAAAGGATCATAGGAGAACTTTAGCCAAATCTTCCAAAATGGTTATGAAACTGGGAGTTTTTACAATCTTCAGGTATTTCCAAGATGATCATTTAAATTTACATAAGTTTTTAAAATCTGAGAAAGCGCAAAACCTCCAAAGAAAATGAATAACCATAATAGCCAGTGCAGGACAATGAATTCATTGTGTTCGAAATTCCTGGCTAAATGGACCAAGCACCTGAATAATTTCTCTAGGGCCTCTTCTTCCACCATTTTGTGACAGAAGCATCATTCCAATGGCTGAATGCTTATACAAAAAAAAATTAATCATTTGATTATAACTCTTCTAGTAACAATTAGAACTTCAGACTATTCAGTCTAGTTTCCTAACCAGTTCAACTTCTTATTTTGAGGGTAGATATAACCTAATTGGAATACTACCTCTAAACTAATATGAAATAGGTATTTCATTTTCTATGCTTCAATATATGCAAAGAAAGAAATAACTCAACTTTTACAGTTACTAAATTATAAGATTGCTTAACTAGGATATATTACTAGCAAGATTCTCACTCAAGAATAAGAACTATTAATATGAAACACAAAATAGAAGTAATAAAATAAGTACCTGAGGTTTTATCAGTCTTCGTGGAAAAAGTTCGTCATGATTTTGTAAACAAAATTCCCAAGAGCAGATCTAGCAAAGATAAATGAACTATCCGATTAAAGGCAATTAATAACATACCCAGGATTTTAAATCTATCATGATGACCATTTATCAACTCATACCTTCAGATCTCTAGAGAAAACAATACGAAGTTGACCATAACGTACAACACGAACATTCTCAAAAACACTTTCTTCTATTGCCCTTGGATAACGAAGTACAATCTGACCACTTGAGTTCTGAGATTCATGAGGTATATCAACAAAAAGAAGCTCTTCCATAGTGGGACTTTCATACTTGATTTGGAATAAACTAGGCAGAGATGTAGCAGTTGCTTCTGAACAAACAGGGGCAAGATTTTAAAGTGTAAAGTTACTATTTAACATCAAATGTTACTTTCAGAAAAGGATGAAACGATGATGGTGGTCCAGTTTCTTTGAATTTCATGAGTGCATGTTCAGTATTTGAAAGTTTGCAGATGTTTGAATGTGATTTACCAGTTGAAGTAATAACTAAGAATGACAATATTTTAAATGACATGATATTAGATCAGACCAAATAACATTTCATCTTGTATACTGAATTATAAATTGTAGTACGAAGTTTGTGACCATAAACTTTAGATCCAGACTCATCAACCTTTTAAAGACCACCCTAACTCCCACAATGATAAATGACCCAAAGGTTGTGAACTGTTTGGTACAATTTCTTTTGGTCCCAAGAACTGGTTATACTTTCACTTGAATGCTAATACTTGCTTGTGGGACATTCAATTGCATCTTGAAAATCACTACTATATATTAAGCACATAATTTCAGAAGATTAAAAATCAACTTCAAAATTCAATCTATAAGATGCAAAATTACTTTTAGAAAGGACTTCACAATATACTGTGAATACAATGCAACTTGGCATACTTTGCTTTGTATAAAAGAAAATTTAATTAAAAAATTGCACCAAGCCTCTCTCAGAAACTAATGAAAAATAACCAAAAAGAAAAAGGTTGAAGCAGAAACAAAAAATACCATAACCATGGACATGCTTCTGATTGCATAATTCACAATCCCATGAATCCTGCAAATATGCAATTATATTATCGGTATTCTCCCACATGAATAAGGGAAAATGTTTGCAAGATATATCAATAGTATAACCATTTCCTAATCAGTGATCAGCAGAATGATATTTATTCAAAGTCTCTCAATAAGTATCGTAGAGTGAGAAATCCAAATAAAAAGAAATTCAAATGCAAAAAGAGCACATGTGATGCCAGCATTTGTTTGCGAAGTAGCAAAAGACAGCAGAGGATTGAAGCGTTGATCGTCTCATGTATACCAATATAATTATTTCATTTATCAAAATAAAGTCAGAGTGGAATAGAGGGTCCAATCTATGCTAATAAAAATAGTCCATTAAAATCTTTCATTCCGTAACTGAGTATGTCACCAACACTCCCCTCCCTCCCAGTCCACCCACGCCCTAATGTTGTTCCCAAGGAAACATCAGTTAGTTACTCTCCCCTAAACAATTACATATTGATTTAATTTATCTTTCATCATAGCATACCTTATCATACACAGCAGGTGGGTTCCTATTTTGATACTTTGAAACACACAATCTCTTTCTAGCATTGTGAGTAAAAAACTCTAAAACAAATTTGTGCCAGAACTCCATATTATTATCCTGAAAAAACAACAGACCACAAACACATCAGTGAAAAAGAAAAAATAACACCGAAGACTGACAAAAAAGTGTTGTTCCAAGGAATGAAAAGAGATCGTACAATTGGTCTATGCTGCTGCTGATGCATGTACTTAATTAATTGAAGTGAACATTTCCCCTGTTCATAGACTGGTCTCACAGCAGATTTAAAAGACACATTCTGCTGTTGAGATTGCTGATGTAGTTGAGGCTGTTGTTGATGAAGTGCCCTCAGCATTTGCTGTTGCAGCTGCTGTTGCTGCAAATTGTGCTTCTGTTGTAAAGGGTTCAACTGTGAAACAAACTCTCTGGAAATTTGAGGGAAATGGTGTTGCTGCTGCTGCAGGTATGGTGCTTCTTTAGAATCCTGATTCTCAAGTTGTACACGTCCTATGCCTCTTCCAGTCTGGTTTTGTTGCAGCTCTTGCACCACTGGACCTGAGTGCAACTGCGTCTGTAGACCAATCTGATCACCTATTACCCCTCGTTCCAAGTTGGCAGAGCCTGCAAAGCCTTCAAATCCACCTTCAATGGATAGGGATTGTGGTTGTTGCCGATGCGGTTGGCTCGGGGAAACGTGGAATTGCTGCATTGATTGCCGACCATGTTGAAACCTCTGGCACTTAAATTGTTGTACATGAGACTGTTGCTGAGAGCTTCTAGAAGGATTTGGAATTTTTTGGCTTTCAAATTCCCCAGATGAAATAAAATCCATCATGTGTGTTGGGGTAAAAGGAGAAACAGAACCAACATCATTTGATGCCATAAAAACTGCACTAGGCTCCATTGCGGTATCAAACCTTCCCTGCTGAGAACCATCCAAACTAGAAAGGCTGATGTTTGAATTTATTAGCCCTCGCCCCAAGTTGACAGAACCAGCAAAACTTTCAGAGCCACCTTGAAAGGATTGGAATTGCAGCTGTTGCTGCTGTGATTGGGTATGGAAAACAGGGTGCTGCTGCATTGACTGCTGGCAGTGTTGAAACCTCTGTGGCTCAAATTGTTTGCTAAAAGATCGTTGCTGAAACCTTCTAGAAGGATTTGGAATTTGTTGACTTTGAAATTGGCCAGATGAAACAAAATTAATCATGTTTGGTGGTGTAAAAGAAGAAACAAAACCAACATCACTTGGTGCCCCAGCAATTGCACTGGACTCCATTTTGTTATCAGAAACTGCACTGGGCTCCATTTTGTTATCAGCACTTCCCTGCTGAGAACCATCCAGAAGAGGGAGGCTGTCGCTTGAACTCCCACTTCCAAAATTCTGATCGAGAAGAGATGAAACATTTGGAGAATTTCCCAGGAAATTTCATACTTTAGTATGCAGATGTCATGATAAGTGAAAAGAAAAGTTGCTTGTATAGAAATAAAGCACACTCAAGATTCCAAGATAATAGAGCTTGATTGCGAAAGCACAGGTGAGACAGACCAAGAGCAACCAATTGGAGTTGGTAACCCTGATTTCACCATTACGACTAAAGCAAAACTGAGATATATTTTCAAATGCCTAGTCACCTAATTGAGCTTATCTAAACAACCCAACCAAAACTCAAAATTAGCCCAGTAGCAAAGTCATTTGTAGTATTGAACCCTAACAACTTGACAGTTCACACTACTCATCAACCAAATTTGAAATGTATTTCCATCTATCTTTAGAAGTTCTAAGTTCAAGAGATACTAACCAAATATAGAAAGAAAGTGAAGTCTAACAACCAACATTGTCTGTTTGTTCCTTGGAAATGCAATTCTCTTGTGCACGTTTGGGAGCAAAAAGCAATTCTTGGAATAGGACTCAAACTTTCTTGTCCGATAGAGAAAATCCTCTTTTCTTTTTCTTTTCTTTTTTTTTCTTTTCAATGTCATAAATTTAATTATGTCAAAAATAATTTAGTCATTCATTTCTATTCCCATCCCATTTTCCTTGTTCAATGATGAATCACTCCACATAGAGATAAAGGGTAAATAAAGTCGTAATCTTGAATCCCAATTATTTATGTTTGGCTACCAAGACAGTGAAGACCAGCAAAATATATTCATTACACCAAAGAAAACCGAGACCCAAAATGAGAGAAGGGTTTAAAGAAAACAAGAAGCAACCACTAAACTAATATTATTAACTCTTTTAAGGTTCTGAACTCCATTAAAGAAAGCAGAAAGATCAAAGAAAAGAAAGACTTTAGATAATACGTGTCTTTGTTTCTTTTCCAAGAACAGAAAACACCAACCAAAATAATCATGTATAAGCAACCGCCAAAACCATAATGCACAAACACATGCATACACATATACACATTGTCTATGAAATATTTCACATTATTGAATGATAAAAATTTCAACCCAGATTATCTTTGTACAAAGACACAACAAGATTTCATAGAAGGAAACAGAGAGATAGAAAAGGGCTTGCCATTGTCAAGAATAAGCGAGCGAGCAAGGGAGAGTGGTAATGGCCTTTCCTTTTTTGTATTTCTTAATGTAAAGAAGGCTCGAAAGAGAGGGGAATATAGAAGTAAATAGAACTAGAAACAAACAATAACAATTTGGATCATGGGCTAATCTGGATCCTCAACTTGTTTTATAGGGACATAAAGGGTCTAAAATAGAATTTTGTTTCTATTTAAGTCCAACATTTTGTGATTTTTATTCTATTGAACCCATATGTGATGTTGGTCAAGCAAAGTTCTGGTATTCTGCTTGTTAGAGTACTAATACCATCGTACTCTATTATTAAAAATATATATTTTTATAATAGATAATTAATTGATATTATATGATTAATTTATTAGTTTTATATGGAATTCTATTAATTTAAATTATTAGTGAATTCATATATAATTTTTAATTATTTATATAAATAAAAATTTTTATATTTTAAAAATAGATGAAATCTTGTAAAAAATAAAAAGAATTTGTTGATGGATAATTAGGTATGACTAATTTATTGTCTAATTATATTAATAGATTCTTAAAATTAAAATAGTATAAATTATTATAAATTTATAAGATATTATATACTCATAATAAATTAGAGTCACTGAAATTATAATATAGACTTGAATACATGATGTATCATAAATTTTGGATCCAAAATACGTGTTTCTATAGACAATAATCTTAATGTACGTGTGAATTTAATCTTTGGATTTTTTTTTTTACTTTTCTATTTGTTTGTAATAATTACAATTAAAATTATATTCATTTTTCAATATTCAAGAGATAACTAAAATTGTATTTTTCTTTAATAAAATAACTACATTAATTGTTCAGTTTATTTATTTATTTAATCTTTTAATTAAGATTATACTAATTTCTCTAAGAAAAAATTTACATTCATGGTTGAATTCTTATATATTTAATTCTGTTAATTATAATTTTGGCATCATGAATACCGATAGAAAAATAAATAGAAAAATTTTTATTTGCATAAAAGTTTTCAAACTAATTTTATTGATAAATTATAATATTTTTATAAGTAAAATTATCATGTGTAACTATTATGAATCACAGATTTAGGTAATAATATAATAATTTGGATTCAAGTGTTAGGTTAAGTCAGATTTTGGTTGGTCTTAATAGAACTTAGATTTTTTTAAGTCAGATTTCGATTGGTCTTAATAGAACTTAGATTTTTTTAAGTCAGATTTCGATTGGTCTTAATAAAATCTAGATTCTTTTAATTTTAATTTTGAGTAACTAATTGTTAGATCATTTAAGATATGTTCGTTATAACATTTTTTTTCTTTATTTGAAATCACTTCGTCGTGGCTGCTTTTTATTGTTTTTCTTTTATTTTTAATGTGTTCTTTTATCATTTTTTTTCCACTTTTCTAATTAATTTTAATACTTTCTTTATTTTCTATTGTATTATTATTAACAATTTATTATTATACTCACACTAAATATATTTTTTTTAATAATAGACTACTATTCTTATAAAAAGAATACCATTTATTAAAAATTAAATTTTATATATACATAAAGTTGTATTAGCAATTCAACTTTTTATAAGAATAAAAAATTTAATCACACTTTAATACATATTTATATTTAAATATCTTAAAATTATTTCTTAAAATTTAAATTTAGATTGTTTCTTATCATTATATAGTAATATTTTATTTTTAGATTTAATAAAATAAAAAATATTAGAATTTTTATAATTATAAAATACAAAATACAGTTATAAGTTATGAATATAAATTTATTACTAAAACTTTCAACATCAATTATAAAATTAAAAGTTAGTAGGGGTAACAGTTCAATTAATCAAATCGTGGCTATTTTTAAAAACCTAACTATATATATTGGTTTTTAAATTTGTTAGCCCTAAACCTAAACTGTTAATGTCAGTTAACTGGTAATTATAGTATGATTAACTGAATTTTTTTGGTTTTAGCCATATTAAATTTTACAATTCTTTTTATTATTCTTTTTAATACTTTAGCATGTTATTCTTTTTTCTTCAATTAGTCAATAAATTAATAATAATAAAAATAAAAATAATATAATTAATATACTAACCTTTTAAAATTAGACTTATTTGTTAATAAGACAAGTTTTCTATTAATTACTATATTAAATGTATTTATATACTTAATACTTAAGTAATTTATTAATTAAATTTATATAAGTTAATACTCTCCCTCAATGTTTGCATTTCCTCCCCTTTAGTTTTTGTAACTAAGTCATGTAAGTATATTTTTCATTTTGATTCTAAGCATATACTTATCAATTTAAGAACTTCTTCCCCTTTGTCATGTACTTAACAAATTTAGGTCTTTCTTTTCTTTAAATACTTCTTCCATTTTAATTAATTTAGGTCTCTCTCTCCCTCTTTGTCAAAATTAAAAAGTAAGACAAGAGAAGTAAATTGCAAAGAGATAGAGAAAAAAAGATGCTTTACATATATGATCAATTATGAGACATGCATGCATGAGAAAGTAAAAGAAAAAAAATAAAAGAGTTAAAGAAAAATAAGAGATCAATCTTCTTCTTGTTCCTCTTGAAAAATCATAAGCTCCTTCCCTTTTCCACTAGAGCTAGCTTGAGGAGGTAGAATTTGAGCCTCTTCTTCTTCTTCTTCTTCTTCCTCTCAATCCTCCACATGACAATGAGGAATCTTGTGAGCTTTTGGGATTTTCACTAAATCTGCATGTAAGTGGTGGAGATAATTTTAAGTTTTCTCCATTTGCTTAAGCACTTTGTCCTCAAAATCCCCTAACCCAACCCGGGAACGGATCATAGTATGTCCACATCTTGTTGCAAGGCTCATCGTCAATAAACATTTCCCATGAGTCAGAAATTGACATATTTCTTATAGGTTCAGGTGAACGTAGGAGGAAAAGAAAGAGAGGGTTAAGCTTGGAATGAGGAAGAAGTGGGCTCATTTGACACTCGATTATCTTTTTTTCTTTTCTTCCTATCATCCACATACTTCATATGAGTAGAAAGAACTCCCCATTAATTTTCCACTTAGGTCCAAGTCTAATGACTTTGACATGCTTAAGAAAAGCTAATCCTAGTAAGATTGGTGAGATAGAAGGGGTTAGAAAAGTCTTGTTTAGAGGAGTTAGGTGTTAGAAGTATTTGGCAATTTTGGTGACATGTGAGAAGACAAGAATGACACATTTTTTAGTATTGCCAAGATGAAGAAGGTGATCAAGAAAACATTTAGAGGTAAGGATGCGCTTACCATGAATCATCGCATAGAGGAAAAGAAGGTCTTTTTGTGGAACTTTCTCAACCCCATTATCTCTTGCATGGATGTTGGTGGCTATCATCCTATGCATCACCCAACGTGTTAAGGATTTGAGGTCTTTGGAGAGTGAGTCTTTAGAATGGATTTCTTTGATGAAGATTTGCCTCCAAAATTGGGAAAAACAAAGAGGTATTTCTACAAAATTCTTAATAATTGAGAGATGGCTTCTTTCTTGAAAACCAAAGATAGAAGATAATCGAGTTCTAGAAAAGGGTTCTCCTCTCCCCAAAGAGCCTAAACTCTGTCCCAAAATAGTCATCCCCATCTCCCTTTTTGTTAATCACTAAGGTAGAAAGAAATTTCTTAGTGAGATTCTCAAATCCTATTTCTAAGATTTGGGGTAGGAAAAAGTCTCTAAGCCCTACACTTTTAAGGAGTGAGTTTACCTCTTGTGATAGAGCTTAATGAGGACATCTTCATCAAAGAATCTATAAGGTTGAGTTTATTTCCTCTCTATAATCATATACTTGATCTTTGCTTCATTATTTACACCCTTCATTTTTTCTATGATTGTTTCTAATAAAGAAGAGCTTCTTCCAATAGCATTTTTTGGACCCATACTTGTCTTGAAGAAGTAGAATAGAGGTTTTGAAATTTTTGAAGCAGAGTTAAAGGATTTTTGAAAGCTCAAATGAATATATGTGTAAAAAGTGATGCAATAATGTAAAATTTAGTTTTTATAGCCTTTAGGGAGGTGTAAAAACAGTAAAAAAATGCCTAGTTTTACATTAAAATCCATTTTCAAAAATTATATACCGGCTAATTTTTTACTAAAATCAAGGAGAAGCGCAGTTACGCTTTTGAAAAAGTAGTCATAACGACTATAATTTTAAAAAACCGCGGTTGGGCTGAGGAATATCTAGCGCGCTTTTAAGGTCATTTCCAAGATTGCTTGTGGACCTATAAAGTGCAAGCGTGCCTCTAGAGCGTGAGCGCACTTTTTGCAATTTCAAGCAAAAAACACGCAATAATGAATGAACATGCACTATTCACATTGATCACATCATTTAATGTATGAGTATTGAAATGCACATAGATTAAAAGTGATCTAGTGCAAAGATAATTTTAATACTCAAAAGATTGCATAAGAATGAAAAATGCATAAGTAAAAGCATCATAAATAAAAGGCAAACACAATTAGCACACATAGAAAATAATTTAAGCTAAGGTACTTCCATCTATCATTCCTAGTTATCTTTTCATGAAATTAATTCTCTCCTCATTTAGAGGCTTAGCGAAAATATCAGCGAGTTGTTTGTTTGTATCAACATACTCTAGTGCTACACTATCATTTTGAACATCATCTCTCAAAAAATGGTGTACAATATCTATGTGTTTGCTCCTAAAGTGTTGAATAGGATTCTTAGAAAGGTTTATAACATCAGTGTTGTCACATTTGATAGGAATATGATCAACCTCTCTCCCATAATCTCTTAATTGTTGCTTCATCCATAGGATTTGAGCACAATAACAACCTGCCACAACATAATTGACTTCCGCTGTGGAAAGAGTAACCGAGACTTGTTTCTTACTAAATCAAGACATTAAGTATTCACCTAGAAGATGGCAAGTCTCAAATGTGCTCTTCTTATCTAATAAACTACCAGCATAATCAACATTCAAATAACCTATTATATCAAAGAATGTTTCCCTAAGATATCAAACTCCTAAGTTCAAGGTTCCACATAAATATTTCAAAATTCTTTTTATGGCATTTAAATTAGACTCTTTTAGACAAGATTGAAATCTAGCACAAAGACAAATACTATACATAATATCAGGTCTAAAGGCAGTTAAATATAAAAGTGAGCCAATCATACCTTTATAGAGCTTTTCGTTTATGCTCTTACCCTTCTCATCCTTGTCCAATTTAGTTGTGACACTCATTAGGGTCTCGGCTACTTTGCAACCATCTATCTTGATGCGTGTTATCCATACATGGCAAAGTGCACCGATCGTATAAAGTAATATAATGATAAGTAAGAGTATCGTTCCACTAGGGCCCTAATTGTGAATACTACCTTTAGTCTTACACTAATGTTTAGCAATCAAAATGTCGTTTGGGTGTAATTATATTTAAAAGTAAAATAATCTTAAAAACAAGGATTAAAAGGATTGGTAAATTTATCAAGAGTAAAACCTATTTAGGTAGTGAATCCTCCTAATAAGTTAAGTATCTTATGAAATAAACAATAATTCATTCAAATCAAGAGTTGAGTTGGCATTTCATAAAATTAGGTTTAAATTTTTCTTAAGTGATTAAACCCCTAATTCCTAAGAGGAGGGAGAGGAATCTTTTCTCAAACCCACTCACTTAGGTCATGCATTAAGATTAAGAAATTATTAAACCAAAGGATCTTGTAAATCTATCTCTAGTATCCCAATCAATCTTCAATCCCTAAGATGTGACCAATTCACAAAAGATTATCTCTAATCAGTTTATGAAAACAAATCCCAATTAATACACTTATTAATTGAAATAGATAATTAAGTAATCAAAGGGATAATACAACTCATGAGAAAGATTAATTGCATTAACTTTGAATCAATCCATACAAAATAAATTAGAGACCATCAAAACCTAAATAGCAAGAAGATTAATTCATAGACATTACACTAAAGAAATAAAGATTAGAGGAAGAAGATCTCAAACTAGTCATGGAAGAGTAGAAATAAAAATCTTCAATTTTGAATCTTCAATCTTGATAAGCAATGAAGGAAATGATGTTCTTTCTTGAGAAAAATACCAATCAAAATCCTAAAAAATGAAAGAATATTAAGTTCTCTAAGTGTTTTTCTCTCCAGAAATGGAAATACGATGGAACTCCCCCAAGAAAACCTAAAAGTTCGCTTAAATAGTACGTTTTTAAAGAACCGCATAGGGGCCACATGGGTACCACGTGGCTGTGTGGTGTCCTTGACCAAAATCCGCACTTGAAGATATCCTTTATCCATACAAGAAGGCCACGCGGGCGTAGGCTCCTGTGTCATGCAAACCAACATTCTGCCACTTTTAACACATCATATAAGAAGGTCACACGGGAAGCTTCTTCTTGTGTCATGCCCGTGTGACACTCATGTCCTTAATGGTAGGTGCTACTTGGCTAATTTTTCTTGTACTTTGAAGCTAAGACTTCCTCCCATCAAGCAAGCTCATCAAATACCTAAGAAGAAACTAAAAACAAAGTCTGACAAATAAATTAAACTCAATTTAAGGTAAAACCAAGATAAAACAAGCTTTAAAAGTAAGTGCTACTAGCACTTATCAAATTCTACCACACTTGAGCAATTGCTTGTCCTCAAGAAAATTGAATAAAATAGAAAATAAAGAAATGACAAACTCCCTCTCTAATAAATAGATTTCATAAAATATCAAGGCTAATCATTCATCTCATCTCAATTTAGAATTGCCTAGCCAATAGTCGATCCTTAAACAAAATACCAACGTCTAAAGCAATCGAATAATAGAAAGCAATAAACATTAAAACCTTGAAATCTAAAGTTAGAAGAATGAGCATTCCTTACAATTAACCCAAAATTTTGAAGAAAATAAAGATAAAGTTTTTCCCCCTAAGCACAAAAAAATTCTCATGAAACTCGATAGCTTATATCATTTTTTCATAGAGATCCACGCATATTGGAAATTGTCATTATAGTCTTTTGATGCAAGTGTAGACATTGGTGATACCAACCCTCGGTTACTCAACTAGAGTCACAAGTCCAGAAACTACTCATGTTCTCGGGGTTTTCTTTGACTTATTCTTTTCATCACAAACCCTTTTTGAGAATATTGGAATAGAGCGAAAGACTCTTAGGATCGTTCCTGTTGTTTTTATTTTTATTTTTATTTTTTTTATCTCAAAAAGAATAAGAGAGTAGAAAGGGTTATTGGATGTATCTACCCATCAAAATTAAGAAAAATTTAAAATCTTAATGCTCATAAACATAATTAAAATTTTAAGATATAAAGACAATGCAATACTACGGATCAAAAACCCTAGCATGGATACCAAGCTTATATTCTCAATTCAAAGCCAAATCAACTAAATCTCAATTCCATAAATAATTAACCACATTTATTATTTAGAATCTATAAATTCGAAAGAAAGAAAACTATAGCAAGTAATTAATTAATTTCAATAAGTCTATAGGAAATTAATCACAACTAAGAAGAAGACAATAAAAACTCTTTCCCCACACTTATCGGAGATATTGTCCTCGATGTGTCCATAGAGATGAAAGAAAGAAAGGGAAAAGAATTGTTTTCCTGGTTTGCACTAGATTCCCGATTGCTGAATCGAAAACTTATAGGTACCTAGAAAAAGCCGAAGTCTTGAGTTGAATAAAAGCACCTAGTCTCCAACTTGAAACTCTCTTTTTGGTTTAATCCTAGTATCACGCCACCTCTTCGTGTGCTCCTTACTTATACTAGGCTTACCTAAGAACTACCTGAAATGGGATAGATAATCCCAACATCAAGAAGTTTAATCACTTCATTCATGTTAGGATTGAGACGCCTTTGAGGTTGCACCACTATTTTGAACTCTTCTTCCATGAGAATCTTATGTGTGTAAAAAGAAGGATTGATTCCCTTTATATTTGCTATCTTTCAAGCTACTGCCCTCAACTGCCTTTTCAAGGCTTCCAATAGCTTAGCCTTTTGATAATTCAATAATGCAGAACTAATTATTACTAGAAGCTTGGATCCCTCCATCAGAAGGCATACTCTAAGTATTCCAGAAGCTGTTTGAGTTCCAAAAGAGGAGGATCTTCAATGGAAGGCTTCATCCTTTCCTCATTGGCCATCTTTTTAGGCTCAAAAAACTGCTTTCTCATTAGTTTTACTGCCTCAAGGTAGGCTAGCTGCTCCAGAGCTCCTGGCATCTCACATTTCTCCTATTCCTGTACCAAACAAAAGTCCAAAGGATCTTTAGCAATAATAGACAAAATACAATTTACAGTCTCATGTTCAACTCTATCATTACTAACATCCATGTCATCGAGTACAAGCAGATTTTTCATGGCATTAGGGATTTAAAATGTTACTTGTTCTTCCCCTACCCTAAGATGAGCTTACCATCATGAACATCAATGATGGCTCTAGCTGTAGCAAGGAAGGGTCTTTTTATCCATATCCATAACTACAGAATCCATAGGAAAAATGAACTCCTGAACCTTAACAATAAGTCCTCAATGATACCCCTAGGATATACAACATATTTATCAGCTAATTGAATGCTCATGAGTGTTGGTTTAGGTTCTCCCAGCCCTAATTTCTTGAACAAGTTATAAGGCATAATACTAATGCTAGCCCCTAAATCAGCTAACGCATTATCAACATTTAGATTACCAGTAAAGCAAGGAATAGTAAAACTTCTTGGATCTTTTAATTTTTCATTGGTAATCTTCTTTGAATGATCATTGAACTCTTATTCCAACAGTTGCACCATTGACACTTCCTCGAGCTTCCTCTTGTTAGAAATGAGTTCCTTTAAGAATTTAGCATACTTAGGCATCTGCAATGGAGCTTCCAAAAAAGATATGTTAATAAAGAATTGTTTAAAAAGTTCAAGAAACATACTAAACTGTGCATCTAGTTTATCCTTCTAAAGGCGAGCTGTAAAGGGTATTCTGGGTTGATATTCCTTTATAAAAGGGGCGGGCTTTGGTGTTGTTTCTACCTTATCCTCGATTTCAGCCTATGTACCCTCTTTTTCATCATCAACCTTCTCAGTTATAATAGATTCTTCATCTACTTCATTCAGCTTAGATTTTAGTTCTTTACCACTGTGCAATGTAATAACCTTAAGTTGCTCCTTAGGGTTAGCTTCTATGTTGCTTGGCAAACTGCCCTGAGGTCTTTCATTCAAAAGCTTTGCAATATGCCCCACTTGATTCTTTAAGTTTTAAATTGAAGCTTGCTAGTTTTTAAGCGCAGTTTTAGTAGTTTGGGACCTTGTTTCAGACGCAAATATAAACTCCTCCATCGTCTCCTATAGATTACTCCTTCTAGAAGGAGTCTACGACTGATTTTATTGCTGAAAACTTGGAGGTGGAGGCCTCTGTTGATTCTGATTATGATTCTCCTAAGAGAAATTCAGATGATTTCTCCACCTAGGGTTTTAGGTATCACTGTAGGGGTTGTTCTACTGCCTAGGAGCATTTCCAACATAATCAACTTGCTCCGGCTTAGCGAAAGTGTTGCCATTTTGGCAATCTTGACTTTGATGACTACCCCCACACTAATCACAAGTCATAATTTGTGCTTGTCTTCTAGATGAAGACATAGTCAAAGCATCCATCTTTTTATTCATGTCCTATAATTGTGCATTTACAGCTACCACAGGGTCTACCGCATGGATTCCACTTCCTTTGGCTCGAACTTGCTCTCTAGGATTCTGCCACTAGTAGTTCATGACTGCTATATCCTCAATAAGATCCATAGCTTTCGCAGGAGTCTTATTGTTTAGTGATCCACCTGCTGCAACATTAATAGATTGCTTACTTGCGTAATTCAATCCATTAAAGAACGTCTAAATTTGCAGCCATAAAGGTAAACCATGGTGTGGACAGCTCCTCAATAAATCCTTGAAACATTCCTAGTAATTGTATAGAGTCTCATTCTCTTACTGAAGAAATCCAGCTATGTCATTCCTCAACTTCGCCGTCTTAGAAGGTGGAAAGTATCTCTCCAAGAATTTCTCAGCTAGCTAATTCCATGTCGTAAATGTCCCCATTGGAAACAATTTCAACCACTTCTTTGGCTTATCCCTTAACAAAAATAGGAATAGCCTCAACCGAATAGCATCATCCGATACCCTATTAATCTTAAAGGTATTGCAAAACTCCAAAAAATCATCCAAATGTGTGTTTGGATCCTCATTGAGTAAACTGTTAAACAAGCAATTATTTTGCATCATTTAAATAAATATTGGGCTTGATCACATTTCGCATCACAATACTCGATGTAACCCTATTAAGAGTTGGTCGTGCATACTCTATCATGGTTCTCTCCCTGGGTGGAGTTGCCATTCTACATTGTTCCTCTTTTTGGTTTAGGTCTCTTTCTTGATTCTGATTCTATAACTCCTCCACTATTTCGACTAAAGCTCATTATCGTTCTTCTCTTTGCTGCTTCCTCAAAGTTCTTTCTAACTCTGGTTCGTAAGCGAATAGTAGTGTTGAATTAGCTCGGGTCATACACAGATTCAAGTACCTAAAGAAAACACAAACACAATAAAGTTAAACCAAATAAAACATAAAATGCTAAATCACTAGCTTTTGAATTACTAATAATATCATAACAGAAAAGATTCCCCTGATAATGGCGCAAAAAACTTGATGCACGCTACTCGTACACGGCAAAGTACACCAATCGTATTAAGTAATATAATGATCAATAAGAATATCGTTCCATTGGGGATCTAATTGTGAATGCTTCCTTCAATCTTATACTAATATTTAGAAATCAAAATGTTGTTTAGGTGTATATTTAAAAGTAAAATAATCTTGAAAACAAAGATTAAAAGGATTAGTAAATTTATCAAGGGTAAAACCTATTTAGGTAGTGAATCCCCCTAATAAGTTAAGTATTTTATGAAACAAACAACAATTAATTCAAATCAAGAGTTGAGTTGGCATTCCACAAGATTAGGCTTAAACCTTTCTCAAGTGATTAGACCCCCAATTCCTAAGAGGAGGGAGAGGAATCTCTTCTCAAACCTACTCACTTAGGTCATGCATTAAGATTAAGGAATTATTGAACTAAAGGATCTTGTAGATCTATCTCTAGTATCCCAATCAATCCTCAATCCCTAAGATGTGATTAATTCATAAAAAATGATCTCTAATCAGTTTATAAAAATAAATATCAATCAATACGTTGACTTATCAATTGAAATAGATAATTAAGTAATCAAAGGGATAACACAACTCATGAAAAAGATTAATTGCATTAACTTTGAATCAATCCATACAAAACAAATCAGGGTTCATCAAAATCCAAATAGCAAGAAGATTAGTTCCTAGACATTACAATAAAGAAATAACGATTAAGGGAAGAAGATCTCAAACTAGTCATGGAAGAGTAGAAATAAAAATCTTCAATCTTGACAAGAAATGAAGGAAATGATGTTCTTCTTTGAGAAAAATACCAATCAAAACTCTAAAAATGAAAGGAAATTAAGTTCTCTAAGTGTTTTCTCTCTCTAGAGTAATCATCAACAATCATAAATGTATTATGACTTTCCACCCAAACTAGCTACTTTAATAGGTCCAAACAAATTCATATGTAATAATTGAAGTGGTCTAGAAGTACTTACAATAGTTTTGGGTTTAAAAGATGATAGATCTTGTTTTCCCATTTGACATGGTTCACAAGGCTTGTCTTTGATGAACTTCACTTTGGGAAGTCCATTTACTAGCTCTTCTTTGGCTAACTTGTGTAGAAGTTCCATGCTTGCATGTCCAAGTCTTCTATGTCATAGCCAATATTCATCACTAATAGACATAAGACACTTGAAAGATTGATTAGCAACCATGTGTAGTCAATTGTATAGGTGTTACTATTTCTTTCTCCTTTGAATATCACTTTATCATCCACTAGGGAATTGATAAGATATCCATTGGAGTCAAAAGTGACTTTGTTCCCTTTATCACATAATTGACTTATACTCAATAAATTATGTTTCAAACCATCAACTAGAAAAACATCATCAATGAAAGATTTACCATTCTTACCAACGGAGCCGATGCCAATTACCTTGCCCTTGGCATCATTTCCAAAAATTACTTTGCCTCCTTTATAGTCCTTGACATTTACAAAGAGGCTCTCGTCACCCGTCATATGCCTTGAACATCCACTATCAACATGCCAAAGATTTGTACTTGTGGATTTAAGACACTCCTATAAAAGAAGTCAATTCACTTGATTTTAGGTACCCAAACAAGGTTGGGTCCTTTGGGGTTAGCATTGGAAATCATTCATGAAAATGTGCATTTTCCTTATTTTGCATTTCACATTGATATGTTCAATTCTCATTTAATAGTGGCAAGTGACCTTAGAATTTTTAATTGGATTTGGATTGGTCTTCTTAGCCATTTTTGCTTAAGGCTTGGACCTCATATGATTACCTTCACACATGCATGAACAAGATTTATCAGTATTTGTGTTCTTATACATGAATGCATGCTTTGTTCCTCTTGGCTTAGCCTTTGTAACATGTGTAACTTTTTCTTTCTTTTAAATGAGAGGTCTAGTGTGTGGTTTACTCTTTGAAGCTCCATTTGAGTTTCTCTCAAATACTTATGGTTGAGTGACTAACATAAATATTATTTTATGAGATAAGGATGATGAAACTCCTTGGAACCCTAGTCTATATCTCACAAGAGGAGGTCTTTGAGACACAACTAGTGTGTCAAGAGACTCTTTTCCTTTGTGAAATTTTAAAATTAAGTTCTTAAGCTCTTTAACTTTATTTTTCAAAGAATTATTCTCTTTAAAAAGTTCTTTTTTTTAAATATCATCTAGTAATTTTCTTAAGTCATAATTACAAGTTTTTAAGGAGGAAATTTCTTTCTTTGAAATTTTAAGGTCTTTCTCCAAGCTAGAACATTTATTTTTGTAAAATTTTAGTTTTGAAAGCATATTTTGTGAGAGCTCATCCTTATCATCCAACAAGTCATCACCAAAAGAATGAGAAGATGAACAAGAAGAAGAATTGCATGAATGAGAAGTGGAATATACTTCTTGGGGAGTCTTCTATATTTTCTATGAAGCAAAGATTAGCCTCCTCTTCTCTTTCACTTTCATTGTTGGAGGATGAAGATGCATCACTCCAATTAGCCTTCAAATCCTTTTTCTTTTCTATCTCCCTTCTTCCTCTTCAAGTGCTTGGGACAATCCGGTTTGATATGCCCTTGCTTCCCACATTCATAGCAAGTGACTTCCTCCTTTTTATCCTTACTTATTTTTGATTTGGAGGACTTCTTCCTAGTAAAGGGCTTGTTGCTTCTTTTTATTTTGGCTTCAAGTATCCTCTTTACGTGCTTGGTGATGAGAGCCACATCACACTCTCACTTAGAGCTTCCCTTTGATCTTCATCATCACTTGGGAGATCCAATGCATCCTGCGTTCTTGTGCTAGCTTTGAGAACTAGGGCTTTCTTCTTCCCACTATCTTTATCAACTTCATCCCTCACAAGAGACATCTCATGAGATAGAAGCTTACTAATGAGAATGTTGGTAGGGATCTTCCTTAGGTCTTCATTTGCTTCTTCAATACTAGCAACTCTAGCACCATATTTATCTAAGGGAAGGCTCCTAAGCATTTTGTTGTTAATATCTACTAGCTCATAGTGCTTTCCAAGCTTTCTCACATTGTTGATGATGGTGAGAAGTCTATCTATCATATTGGTGACAGACTCGTTAGGCTTTATCTTGAACATCTCATATTTGATGACATACATTTGGATCTTTCTTGATTTTACTTACTTCGTGCCTTCATGATAGTTTTCCAAGGTAGTCCAAATTTGATGAGCCGTAGTGCAATGTTGCACTCTCACATATTCTTCTCTAGAGAGGCAACTCACAACTATAGCCATTGGTTACTTGTTCTTGTGGGCATCGACCCATTCTTCTCTAGGAAGAATTCTTTCTTCACTATTCTTTATTTCGGTGGGAGCTTTCCATTTCTTCACTAATGAATCATAATTTTAATAATTATCTATTAAATTAATAATTAAATAAATTAAATTATTTTTTGGGATGGATAAAAAATATCAAATTGAAACGAACAAAGTAATAAAGTTGGAATTTTAAACCCTATATTGATGAAAAAATAAAAAATATTATTTATGAATAAACTTAACCAATTAATACTAATATTATTTGATTTGAATAAATCAACAATATATAAGAGATTATATTTATAATTTAAATTATTAAATATAAAATTTATTTTAGTAAATAATATTATGAATTATTATTTTAAATTAGTTATCACTAATTTATTATAGAACATATATTTATTCGTACATTCCCCTACTTTTTTCTACTTTCATATATCATATCAATCATTAAAGTCTTCACCGTTAATTATACTTGTTGTTTATTTCTATACATATTGTTATTAATAATTTTTATTAATTTAATTCAAGAAATTAGTTATCTAATTAAAAATTTTATTTTTTCTTATTATGTATAAGTAATTTAAGCACCCACTCTGCCAAACTCATTTTTTGGCATCCATAATTAATTAGTTATGCATAAATCGATTATTGTTTTTTTCTTCATGCATGGCTGTTAGCTTAAATGCCTTATGACATGCTTAATCTCTTATTTTGATCTTAACAAACAAATTGAAGGTTTGATCTAATGATTTTTTAAGTGTTGATGTTGTAGAATAATCAAATAAAAGTTATTTTAAAATCGTGACTGCACCAAAAGGGCGCGACCGATGAAAAGCAACACTTTTATGGTAGAAAATCCTAGTCTACAAAAGCTCAAAATTGCGACTACACTAGAATGGGTGCGATAGTAAAAAATAGAGGTTAGAAATAGCTTGAAAGTATCAGCCCCCATTTTCCGGATCTAAATATCGAGAGAATTATAGAAAATCCTATGATGAAAGTTATTGCATTTCTCGAGTCTCGGGAGACGGAGGACGGGTGAATCCGAGGTTAGGGTTGAGTTTAATATAATCAAAATTACTTTTCTGAAATCAATTTGGGTTTAATTGTCAAGAAAAGTGAAGTTTGAAGGTTAAAATAATGATTTTCGCAAGTTTAGAGACTAAATTGCAAATATTTTTTGAACTTTTGCCCTTTAGAGCCAATCAGCTCTATGAGCCGACCGACTCTACATGATGCGGATTTGTGGTTTTCATAATCTAACATTGTTTTTGGGCATTTTAACATCCAAAATGAATTTATAGAAGGATTTTATTGATAAATATGAGATTTTATTTGATTTAATCAAAGATAATTTCTAGAAAACTTGAAATATCAATTTATTCCTAGGTTTCCTAAACCCTAGGTCTATAAATACCTACTTAACTCTTGGGTCTAGAGGGAGAGGGAAAGCTATTAGTAGTTGATACACGTTTGAGAAAAAAAGATACAGGGAGTTGAGACACTAAGGAAGAACTAAGAGAATTAGGAAGTCTTTTGAAGAGGATGACATAAGCTTTTCATATCCTAAGTAGCACTGGATCCTCAATCGATCTTTAATTCTACTGCATCAATGTCTCTTGAGACTCGCTGAACAACCAAATATGGTGAAAACCTGAGGATTCCCCCACATCCACCATCATCCATATCATCTTCCAAAACTGGTATTTATTATGCTTTCCTAGAAACATGATTAGGTTTTATTTTTTGATTTATGTGTTTTATGTGATTAGAATAGGTTTCTTTTTATGATTACATGTTATAACATTGTTGAGAATCAAATGATAATAAAAATATGGCTAGGAATTGAATATAATAATAAGAACATTGTTGGGAATTGAGTCAGATAATAAGAGCATGTAGGATTTTGATTGTGTTTTTCATTTAACGATTAGTAACATGACTAGGGTTTTAGAGTATAGTTAAATGTTTTAGGATTACATTATCAAAATATGATGTTTAGTCATTTTTTGCTTACTGCTAGTCTATATAATAGGGTTTGCATGATATGTTTAGGGTTTTTTAGTTGATTTTATGTTCTTTTTATGTTTTTTATTTGATTTTCCACAGTTTGATTGATCTTTTGTCTCATGTGCATGTGGAATTAGCCCCGGGGCGATCGAATCGAGGAAGAAACTACCAAAAATGCCAACCAAAATCCTAAAGCCGATTTGGCTCTGTGTTGAGTCGATTGATTCTACAACTATAGCCGATCAGCTCAGAAACCTAAAACCCAAGATTTCGGCCATTTATGGATTTTTGATGTATTTGTTAAATTATTTACGTTATGCACTTAGTTTTAGGTGTTTTACTTTCCGTTTTTAGTTGTAGGCGGGTTGTAATAGCTAGATTTACTTTTTGTACTTTATTTTTTGCTTGTTATTTTGTTTACTATATGATTAAATAAGTGTAAATATGATTGATTAACTAAAATGGGCCACATAGACTTAGGCCTTACAACTCGACCTAGCATGAAAACTTAGTATATTAGCTTAATTAAGATGGTAATTGGGCTTTAATCTAAAACTCATATAGACTTAATGGGCTTTACCATGCTTAGTTAGGTTAAAATTGAGCCACATTAGATTTAGGGTCATTCAATAAGGGCTCTCCATAAAAAGTAGTTAATTAGGCTCAACAGGCTTGTTATTAAAGCATAACTTGTAATCGGGCTAGACTAGGTGGATCTTATATATAATAAACTTTAGGTTAATAATTTTAATATTGGGCTGGGCTTTAATAAAAGGGTTAGACTTAGGTGAACCTCACATGCTGTATTGATTGATATGTAAAAATATTATATTGCATTTATAGGGAATAACCCGTTAAATACTAAAATTAAAGATAAATATACATAAATAAGGAAGTTGGCTTCCGGATCCATCTCTAGATTTGTGACTTAGGCTTCCTTATAGAATCAAGAATGTCACTCATTAGTAAAAGTGTCCCGGTTACCCGAGTGGCGACTCCTATCTCCATGCTAGTCTGTGTGACTACTTAGTGTGTTCCTAATTAGGCTAAAAAGCTTTACAGTGCTGTAGTCGCTAAAGACACTTAGTGATTCTAGTGTATCTTTATTTTAAATTTTATAATTTAATGAGTGATTCTTGCATCACTAAAACATTATCACATATTGGCACTTTGGTCCCTATAGCCCCGATGGCGTTAGTTAGTAGTTCTTTGGTTCCACTCCAATCTTGGAATTGCAACACTGGCCAACCATCACTCACAATTAATGAGTGGATTTCCTTCATCACATGGACCCTTGAGTGGGGAGATGAGCCAAGAGAGAATACTTTTTACTTGTAGGAGCCTTTTATCCTTACCCAAAACTCAGCTCACGGTAATGACCGTAGTGATCTCCCTTAGGAATCTACTTGCTATTTGAGAAGTTTCTCTTTATAAGTGCTTAAGCCCAAATATTGAAAAGCCTTGGCCCATGAACATATGGAATGAGGCCCTAGGCATAAAATATGCAGGCTTCATACTTATACTGAAAAAGATTGCCTTGTTTGTTTTAAATCTACTTTGAGAGATTATAGCATGCGCATCGGGCTATTTCATGTTGGTAGGAAGCCGAGGCCCAAAATTCTAGGGAAGAATGACTCACTATGAACCATGTGTGAGAGAAATAAGGTTGTAAAGATGCTTTGTATAATGACTTTATGTATGCTAAACCTTTCTCTTTGTCCTTTTGCATAGCACGTCCATCATGCATCCCATGCATTGCATGCATCATACTAACACCTTATCTTTTAGCCATATAGATTTATCACCTTTGGTTTAAAAGAGACAAGAGGGTGGCAAGCTAGAATGGATATCAAAAGGGCCATTCTTACCAGTAATCAAGACAAGAGCGGAAGAAGTAGTACATCAGAAGGTGAAACAAAGATGGCCTATGCGCAAGATATCGATGCTATTAAAACTGCAATTATGGTTGACCTAAGAATTATGATTTGAGAGGAACTCTAGGAAGATTTGGCTCAGATTTTCAGGAAGTAAACTACCCAAAAAATGACTACTACCCTCGTAACTACTGTAATAGCTATTGATAATGTGGAAGCACATGGTGAGCATCTCTGGAATTTAGATGACTACATGCTAGAACAAGCTAAGAAAGAGTCTGCTCTTACTGCAAAAGCTATTATGGAATATGAGATTCTAGATAGTCTGTCTAAAAGGCTCGACAAGATGCAAGATATGTTGAAAGATCAACGTTTAGATTCAACCTTTGCTTTTGATGAATTGATGCTGATTGGAGAAGACAAGTTGCCTCCCAAATTCTGTATGACTGAAATGCAGAAGTTCATTAGAATCGGAGATCCAAAGATGCAATTGAAGCAATATGCGACTATCAGGAGTACTACTTATTTGGCTAAGACCCCAATCATCAAGCTTTTTGTAGTCTTATTAGAAGGGCTAACTGTGAATTGGTACCATGGTTTAGATAGGCCCATCAAGTCTAATTGGAAAAAGCTTTGTGATGCTTTTGTATAACAATATGACTACAACGCTCAGTTAGAAGTCTCTATAAGAGATTTAGAATTGATGAAGCAAAAGCCTAATGAATCCTTTTCTAACTTCTTGACTAGATGGAGGAACAAAACAGTTTTAATGAAGAACAAGCCTTCTGAAAAGGATCAAGTTCAGATGATAGTCCGAAATGTTCTCCCATCTTAGGTGGAAAAGCTGCAAAAAATGGATTCCAAGACCTTCACAGACTTATAAATGATGGCTTATAAGTAGAAGAAATTAAAAATGTTAAAGCTGGTTGGAACATGGAAAACTATGAAGCTGCAGAGATTGAAAAGCTACCATCTAAAGATGATGAAGCTTCACAAGATTTAGCTCTTGATTTATTTTAAAACAAAAATATGATTATGCTTTTAGGTTCAATGACATAACTTTGATTTTTACTTATTTTATAGTGTTTATCTTGATGGTGGTGGGCATCTTAAAAATCATGATATGTGCATATTTGACATCAATTCCACACAAATTGACTCATTTAATTTAGACATAAATGAAAATCCAAGGAACATTGTGATAGCTCATGATATAACTCATGAAGAGAGAATAGAGCTAGAAAAATAATGGAAAAAAGAAAAGAAGTATTTGCTTGGTCTTACGATGACATGCTAGGTTTAAATAGAAAGATAGCGGAGCACCATATCCCAACCTATTCGCACATCAAGCCAATCAATTAGAAAATGAGAAGACTAAGGCTAGAATGGTCAGAGAAGATTCGAGAAAAAATTGCTAAACAAGTGAAAGCTAATTTTCTCGATGTAGTCGACTATCCCGAATGGTTTACAAACGTCATCCCCGTTCCGAGAAAAGATGGTAAAGCAAGGATATGCATGGATTATCGGGACATGAACAAGGCATACCCTGAGGATGATTTTCCTCTTCCTCATATAGACGTCATAGTTGATAATGCAACTTCGAGTGTTATGTCCTTTTTCACCGATGGTTTCTTCGGATATAACCAGATCATGATGGCAGTAGTAAACAAGATGAAGACTTCATTCATCACCGAGTGGGGGACATATTACTATGATATCCTTGATGTTACACATGTTGCATGCATAATTTTGAGTCATTTTTAGGGCAAATTATGTGTTTTTATATTAGAATCACCCCGTTTTGGTTTTCTTTGTGTCTTAAGTGATTTTCTAGGTACATCATCAAAGTTAGACAGAAATCAGACTAAAATTAGGAAGAAACAGACGAATTGAGCGCGTTAGATTGTTTAAAACGCTCTGCCAACATGCCCATGCTAAAGAGCACGGTCAGGGTCAAAAGGCGTGCTGAAATGCCTTACCCATAGCGAGAAGAAGCGATTTGCAACATAGTTTTCGAGAGTGACATGGTTTAGGAGCATGCCCGTGCTGAGTAGCAAGGCCCAATTCTAAGCCGTACTGAAGAAGGCCAGATGTACAATTTTAGCTCAACACGATAAGGATTCAGGCCTTGCTGACCAAATCCAAGCCATGTTCCGAAACCTAGTTTAAAAGAAAAGGAAAAGAAAGAAAGGGATATATTCTGGAGAGGATGCAGAGGATTTTAGAGAGAGAATTTCAGGGTATTCAAGATAGACTTTGAAAGAAACCTTTCAGACGATCAAGAAGAGGAAAATGAAGATGAAATTCCACCTCAACATCATCCATATAGCTATTTTTGAGGATTGAATTGAAGATTCAAAGGAAATAAGAAGGAGATCTTGAGCTGTATAGATTGGACCGAGAGTTATTCAAGAGGGGATAGCATTTCCACCATTTGAGAAAAGGGTATTCATGTTCTTTTCGATTCTTGTTTACTTTATATTTGATTCTTGTATTAGTTTAATCATGAACATGTGTAAGTAATCTTATTAAACCCATTTGGGGATGATATTTAGTCATGCTAGGCTTGTCTTGTGCTTAATTGATTGAATTGTTGATTTAAGATTGTAGTTTTCATTCAAGTATAATAAATCTATTTTTTCTTCTTTATTGTTGAATCAATTTGAGAACTCCTTTGTAATTGAGAAATTCAATTGAGTCTGGACAACTACTTCTGTGATTAAGTGACTGCATATTAGAGATAAGTGTAATAACTTACTGAAATAAGAACTGGACATTCTTATTAGCGATAATTTAGAGATTAATACTATTCTAAAATCAATTGTTATGAAGAGATTCTAACTTTAAACCTTTAGGATTAAGAATTGGTTAACTCGAGAGAGAGGCCAATTCATTTAAGAAATTATCCACAGATCGCAATTCTTAATCAATCAATTCATAATTTAGTATTTTTAAGCCAGCTAGCTAAAAGGGTATAACTCATCTCATTGTCTTTGCCAAACTTTCATTCTCTTTGTTAAAATTTTTAGTTTTCATTTGCATTCTCAATCATTTTTAGTTAATGATCTTCACCACATTTTGATCGGTTAGATAATTGGAATAATGTAGTAGCAGTAGCTTCTCAGTTCCCGTGGGATACGATATTGATACTTGCCATAGCTAGATTACATTCGATAGGTGCACTTGCCTGTAGATTGCTAGTCGTGTTTAGCCAGCATCAAGTTTTTGGCCTGTTGCCGGGGGATTGTTTTAAGAAATATTATGAATTGTGTGTTCTTGTTAATTTAGCCATTTATTCTTTGTTCTTTATTTATTTTTGTTTGATTTTATTCTTTTATTCATTTGTGTTATTGGTTATTCGTTGTTTCAAGTAGTGTATGATCAGGAGATCCAATCCTAATCTAGTAGACCCTCTATTAGAACCAAAGTGATCCCTCAAACAGTTGAGGAAGCTGTTGGATGGAGAGAAGGAAGAGATTTAGGTTGGGAAAGCCATATACGAGAGTGAACTGGAAGACACTATAGTAGAGATGGTAGACACCAACGACAACAATGAGAATAATTAGACGATGTATGATTTTGCGAAACCAACGCTGGAGGAGATGCGAACATGTATTATGAGACTGGCTGTCGCTGCCAATAATTTTGAAATAAAGCCTAATATAACACAGATGGTGTAGCAAACGGTTCAATTCGAAGGCTTGCCAGATGAGGATCCTAACACGCAGATAACGAGTTTCTTAGAGATTTGTGATACCTTCAAGATTAATGGGACAACAGACGATGCAATTCGTCTCCGCTTGTTTCCATTTTCTTTGAGGGATAGAGCAAAGTGGTGGCTACAACCGCTACTTCCAAACACTATCACTACTTGGGATTCTTTGGTAGAGAAATTTTTTTGTTTAAGTACTTTCCTCCCTCTAAAACTGCGAAACTTAGAAATGACATATCTTCTTTTATGCAGTTTGATGCGGAGTCGATGTACGACATGTGGGAGAGGTACAAGGACCTACTACGATGCTGCTTACACCATGGACTACCAATTTGGTTATAGGTACAAACTTTTTATAATGGTTTCAATTTGGCTACTAAACATATGGTAGATGCAGCTGAAGGTGGTTCTTTGAGCAGCAAGACACCGGAGCAAGCTTTAATTGGATGCCACTACAGTCTTGGCGGCTCAAGTGGAGTTATTATCCAAGAAAATTGATCAACTCCAGATGCCTGTCCAAGCAGCTCAAATAAGTTGTGAATTTTGTGGTAGCCCACATTTCAGTAGTAACTGTATGTCGAGAGGTATGTTTGCTTCTTCATCTAACCATGAACAGGTGGACTATATGGGGAGTCAGCCTAGGTAGCATAAAAACTCGTATAGTAATACTTATAATCTAGGATGGAGAAATCATCTGAACTTCGGATGGAGGAACAACAATAACTAGGGGCCACTAGGGTTTCAACGACTACATCAGCAACCATAACAATCTGTTCTCCCACCTAAGTCTCCTCAGACTCAAGAGAAAAAGCCTAACTTAGAGGAGCTGATGATGAAGTTTATGTCCACTTTAGAGACCAGATTCCAGCAGCGGATGAAGCTCTTAGAAATCAACAGGCGTCCATTCAGAACTTGAAGAATCAGATAGGCTAGAATTCTAAGATGATGGCTGAGAGGCAGCCAGGGACTTTGCCTAGCAATACAGAGTCCAACCCGAGAGAGCATGTGAACGTAATTACTTTACGGTCAGGTAAGGATATTCCTAGTTCTTCTCCTATTTCTAATAATGATGTTGATGCGCAGGTAAATTCAGATGGAAAGGTTGAAGATAGCAAGGCGAAGGAACCAGAGAAGGAAGAGGCAAAGAAGATTCCACTAAAGGAATACCAGCCTAAAATTTTGTACCCTGCTAGGTTGATTCAAGCGCAAGTCGAGCAGTAGTTTAGTAGATTTCTTGATGTATTTAAACAACTGCACATAAACTTACCTTTTGTTGAAACTATTTCGCAGATGCCTAAGTATACGAAGTTCTTAAAGGAGATCCTTAGCAAAAAAAAGGAAGTTTGAGGACTTGGCATTCGTGACGCTAAACGAGCAATGTACGATGATTTTCGAGAACAAGTTATCGGAAAAGAAACATGATCAAGGGAGTTTTACTATCCCTTGTGTTATAGGTGTCTCAACCATTAGTGATGCCATTAGTGATGCTTTAGTTGATTTAGGAGCTAGCATTAATGTAATGTCGTACAACCTGTTTGCTAAGTTGGGGGTAGGAGAGACAAAACCTACTAGGATGGTTATACAACTAGCTGATAGATCAATCAAGTATCCTAGGGGTATTGTAGAGAATGTGCTTGTTAAGGTGGATAAATTCATATTTCCTATTGACTTTGTGATCATGGACATGGATGGTGAGAGTAATGTACCTTTGATTCTAGGTCGACCTTTCCTTACAACGTTTAGGGCTATTATAGATGTTTATGATGGGAAGCTTGAACTTAAGGTAAGGGATGAAATCGTCACTTTTAATTTGAATAGTTCTATGAGACAGTCCTTAAATCATGATGACACTATATTTTTTGTTGATTTACTTGATGATGTTATTGATACATAGTTGCATGAGGTATTGCTTGATGATCCTTTACAAGTTGCCTTGCAGGCAAAGGATGAGAATGAGCTATCCAATAAGAGTGTGTTAGAGCAGCTTGCATTTTTGTTAGCTAATGAACCAAGCAAGAATACTGATAAGTTTATTGAGATTGACAGGGTAAGTGTGCAGAAATTGAGGTCATCACTTGAGGAACCACCAGTTATTGAGTTGAAAGAGCTCCTAAAGCATCTCAACTATGCATATCTGGATGAGGATAACATATTACCTATCATTCTAGCAGCGGATTTGACACCCGAGGAAAGGGATATGACTTTGATCTCTCTTAGTAAGTACCAGAAGGCGTTTGCTTGGAAAATTGTTGACATTCTTAGGATTAGTCCTAGATATTGCTCGCACAAGATCCTTATAGAGGATAGCTACAAGCCAGTGGTGCAACCACAGTACAGACTGAACCCAAACATGAAGGAAGTGGTTAAAAAAGAGGTAATTGAACTTCTTGATGTAGGTTTGATTTACCCTATCTCTGATAGTTCCTAGGTTAGTCCTGTGCAGGTGGTTCCCAAGAAGGGAGGTATGGCTGTGGTTAAAAAAGAGGTAATTGAACTTCTTGATGTAGGTTTGATTTACCCTATCTCTGATAGTTCCTAGGTTAGTCCTGTGCAGGTGGTTCCCAAGAAGGGAGGTATGGCTGTGGTTAAAAAAGAGAAGGATGAGCTTATACCGACTAGAACGATAATAGACTTTCTAGTGTGCATAGATTACATGAGGCTAAATGATGCCACTCCAAAGGACCGTTTTCCCCTTCCTTTTATTGACCAAATGTTGGAAAGGTCAATAGGTATAGTGTTGGGGCATAAAATTTTGCATGAAGGGATGGAGGTCAATAGGTCCATGGTGGATACTATTGCTAAATTGCCCCCACCTAGTTCAATTAAGGCTGTTAGGAGCTTCTTAGGTCATGCAGGTTTCTATAGGAGGTTCATTAAGAACTTCTCTAAAATTGCTAGACCTTTAACTTAATTACTTGTAAAGGATGTACCTTTTGTATTTTCTGATGATTGTTTGCAAGCATTTAAGTGTTGAAGGAGAAACTAACCACAGCCCCGATTATGGTTTTACCTAATTGGGAGCTGCCATTTGAGCTTATGTTCGATGCTAGTAATTTTGCAGTTGGAGCTGTTTTAGGACAGAGAAGAGATAAGAAGTTCCAACCAATCTATTATGCTAGCAAAATATTGACTGACTCCTAAGAGCACTACACCACCATTGAAAAGGAGCTTATAGCTGTTGTTTTTGCATTTGACAAGTTCAAATCTTATTTGGTGCTATCAAAGACAATGGTCTACACGGACCATTCCGCACTCAGGTACTTGCTCAGTAATAATGTTGCAAAGCCTAGACTCATTCGTTGAATTCTATTGTTGCAGGAGTTCGATATTGAGATTAAGGATAAGAAAGGTGCTGAGAACTTGGTAGTATACCACCTTTCTAGGTTAGGAAACTCGACTTTAGAGGCACTTGATGAGAGGAAAATTGATGATAATTTTTCGGATGAGTTCTTATTCTCAGTTTAGGTTGATTTTGGTATCCTTTGGTTTTCTGATTTTGCAAACTATCTGGTTGCTAAAGTCCTTCCGAAGGGTATGACATTTCAGCAAAAGAAGAAATTATTTTCTGAATTGAAAAACTATATTTGGGAGGATCCTTTCTTATTTAGAGTTTGTGTATATCAGGTTATTTGCCACGTATACATAGGGAGGAGATCCTCCAGATTTTGAGGCATTGCCATGAAGGACCAACGGGAGGTCATCAAGCTGCAAATAACACAGCTAGGAAGGTGCTAAACTCTAGATTCTACTGGCCAACAATCTTTAGGGATGCTAGAGCATTTTTCAAGTTTATGATGCATGCCAAAGATCAGGTAACATCTCTACTCGTGATGAGACGCCCCAAATGAGCATTCAAACTGTTGAGGTTTTTGATATTTGGGACATCGACTTTATAGGACACTTTCCTTCTTCCTATGGTAATAAATACATCTTGGTTGCCATTGAGTACTTTTCTAAGTTGCCAGAAGCGCAAGCTTTTCCCATTGATGATGCTAGGGTAGTTACGAGATTCCTCAAAAGATTGTTTGCTAGGTTCGGGACATCTAGTCTTTTATTAATGACAGGGGGACTCATTTTTGTAATGCCCAGTTAGAAAAGGTGCTTAAATGCTATGGTTATCACACAGATTTTCTACACCCTATCACCCATAAACCAGTGGGCAAGTGGAGGTTACTAATAGGGATTTGAAATGGATTTTAGAGAAAACTGTAGGAGTGAGTAAGAAGGATTGGGCAAAGAAGCTAGATGATGCCTTGTGGGCATTTAGGACGGCCTATCGTACTTCAACTAGTTTTACACCATAAAGGCTAGTTTATAAGAAAACATGCCATTTGCCTATTGAACTTGAGCATAAAGCATTATGGGCTTTGAAAACTTGCAATTTTGATGTTATTGATGTAAGTAAACAGAGATAATGGCAGCTTAACGAGTTGGATGAGTAGCGCAATCAAGCATATGGCAACTCCGTAATCTACAAGGAGCGTACCAAGAAGTGGCATGACAAGAGGCTAACGAGTACCAAGGAGTTCCAAGTTGGAGATAGTCTGTTATTGTACAACTCACGACTCTAACTCTTTCCTGGGAAGCTAAAGAGCCGTTGGTTCACAATGGAGTTGCACCATCTAGAGAAGGGAAACTTCAAGGTCAATGGGCATAGGTTGAAGCATTATTATGGTGACTCATTGGAGCTCGAGGAGCGAGCCAACCTTGTATTGCATCAACAAGAGTAGCTCAAGCATTATGAGCCTAGCTATATGACTCAAGACAAAAAAAGAAGCGCTTTTGGGAGGCACCCCAACTTTTATTTATGTTTTTGACATTTTGATAATTTGTTTTGGAATATTTTCTTAGTTTTAGTCTTCATTTTCATTTAATTTATTGAGTTCTATATGCCATTTGAGTGTTTTGTTCATATTTTTTATTTCTTCTTTTCTACCTTTGAATTGCCCTATTGCTGTTGTTTTGTATGTTTGAAGTTGCTGGATTGTGAGCTGGTTTGGTAAATTAGTCATTATGATGCTAAATTGGAAATTGACTAATCAGCCGATGGTGCACCTCCTTTAGTACAACCACCACCACTAGCCGACAAGGCACCACCACCTCCACTACCACCGCCAGCCTAGTAGGATGAGTAGTATTTCTTCATATTTATCTTTTTTGCTTTTTATACTTACTATGTTGCTTCCCAACTACTTTACACACTACAAACAGTGTGTCCTTCAAGCGTAGGGTGGGTAAGCCGTTGATTTGGCTTTTTTCTTTTATGTTTTTCGATTGTTGTTTATTATATTATTGATGATGTATATATTTAGGATACTTAGGATATTTATTAGTTTTTTATTTATCTTCAAGAGATTGATAATTATGATTATGAGCATGTGACTTTCCCTCCTTGTTGTTTGTTGCTTTTGGAATATTAATGAGCAATTTTTAGTTTATTATAATAGTTGGGTTAAACCAGTGTTAGTTGACCATTCTTTAAATTAGTTAATTTAAATTTGATTAGTTGTTGTGTTTTTTGTATGAATTGATTAAATGATTATTTGATTGATGGTATTTGGACACCTTATGCAAATGTACACAATTAAATTATGAGTTTTTGTACCTAATTGAGCATAAATCTTAAATGCTCCTTTTTCTTTTTTGAGTGTGCATTGTATTCTTCTTATTTCTAGAACTTGCTCGGTAATGCTTGTTGAGGTCACATGAATAATCAAATGTTATGAAATGATAAGGGCACTTAGGATTCACCATTGTAGCCAAAAGCCAACCTGTGAATGTTTTTCATTAGTTAGCCAAGTTTGAGCCCTATCCACTTTCTTCATTTTTACCATTTTTCTTTATTATCATACTTTGTTAAGCCTTTCATTTGTTGATCCCTACCCTATTTTTAGAATTTTTGCAATGTGTTCATTGAGTTATTGGATAAAATACCAGTTTTATTTGTACTTTGAATTCACTAAGTCCTTTAAAAATTTGATTTAGATGATCCTTTCAATCCAAAGTAATTTTGTCATATTGTTTCTTATAAAAAGATTCTTTATTGAGTATTCATTCATTTTTTCACTTTTTGAGCATCTTGTTTTAAAGACTTAGGAACTATAGTGAATTTAATTATCTTTGTTTAGCATTTAGTCCTTTTTAAGCTGAAATTGTGGGTAAGGCATTGCAAAAGTCCAGAAATTATTTTCACCTCACTTCCAAATTTCCTTACTTAAACCTAAGCCCCATTATAATCCTTGTGAAGACCCTTTGATTGTGATATTTGATTGTTTGCAGTAGCGGAGATGGGATTTATGAGCAGACCTATGGTAAGTAAGTTGAATATAATTGCTTTAAGGGATTAATGACTACCTTTTAAACACTGAGTGCATAGAGTGATCCCTTGTGAGGCATATGGTTTCTTAAATATTTGATGTGGAATATAGTATTTAATTTCTTCATACACTAACATCATAATTACTCTTGTTTAGATTGCTAGTTTAGTGTTTAGTTGAGTTTCAATTTGGGATAGATTGAATGTTGCTTAATTGTAATCCAATGCATAAAGTTTAAGGAGGGTTGATTGCATGTTTATGAGCTAAACTATTGATTACTTTAGGACAAGCAAAAGCTTAAGTGTGGGATGATTTGATATCCTTGATATTACACATGTTTGCATGCTTGATTTTGAGTTGTTTTTAGGGAAAATTATGTGTTTTTATTAGAATCACCCTGTTTTAGTTTTCTTTTGTCTCAGGTGTTTTTCTAGGTACATCATCAAAGTTAGAGAGAAATCGAACCAAAATCGAAAAGAAACAGACGAATCGGGCGCGTTAGACTGTTCAATACGCCCGTGCTGAGGAGCACGGTCAGGGTCATAGGGCATGCTGAAATGCCTTACCCATAGCGAGAAGAAGCGATTTGCAACACGGTTTTCGAGAGTGACACGGCCTAGGAGCATTAGCACGGCCCAAATCCAACCGTGTTGGATTCCAAAACCTAATTTAAAAGAAAAGTAAAAGAAAGAAAGGGAGATATTCTAGAGAGGATGCGGGGGATTCTAGAGAGAGAATTTTGAGTTATTCAAGACAGACTTTGGGAACAATCTTCTAGACAATCAAGAAGAGGAAAACAGAGATGAATTCCACTTCAACATCACCCAGATAGCTGTTTTTGAGGATTGGATTGAAGATCCAAAGGAAAGAAGAAAGAGATCTTAAGCTACAGAGATTGGATCCAAAGTTATTCAAGAGGGGATAACATTTTCACCATTTGAGAAAATGGTATTTATGTTCTTTTCGATTCTTGTTTACTTTGTATTTGATTCTTGTATTAGTTTAATCATGAACATGTGTAACTAATCTTATTAAACCCATTTGGGGGCGATCTTTAGCCATATTAGGCTTGCTTTGAGCTTAAATGATAGGATTATTGATTTAAGATTGTAGTTTTCATTCAAGTATAATAAATTTATTATTTCTTCTTTAATGTTGAATAAATTTGAGAACTCCTTTGTAATTGACAAATTTAATTGAGTTTGGACAACTGCTTTTGTAAATTGGTGATGTTACATCTTAGAGATAGGTGTAATAGCTTACTAGAGTAAGAATTAGACACTCTTATTAGCAGTAATTTAGAGATTAATGATATTCTAAAATCAATTATTAGGAAGAGATTCAAGATTTAGATCTTTAGGATTAGGAATTGGTTAACTCAAGAGAGAGGCCAATTCATTCAAGAAATTATCCACAAATCACAATTCTTAATCAATCAATTCATAGTTTGTTGTTTATAAGCCAGCTAGCTTAAGTGATCCCCAATTGGGTTAACTCATCTTTTGTCTTTCTTCAACTCTTATTTTCTTTGTTAAAAATTTAGCTTTCAATTTCATTCTCGAGCATCTTTAGTTAATAAGTTTCATTGCCTTTTGATCGGCTAGATAATAGGAATAGCGTAGTAGCAGTAGTTTCTCAGTTCCCATGGGATACAATATTGATACTTGCCATAGCTAGATTACATTCGATAGGTGCACTTGCCTATAGATTGCTAGTCGTGTTTAGTAAGCATCAGGTTCATAATGAAAAGAATAAGTTAAAGGAAACTCGAGAATATGAGTAGTTTTTGCACTTGTGACCCTAGTTAAGTAACCGAGGGTTGGCATCATCAATGTTTACACTCGCGTCAAAAAGCTAGAATGAGCATTTGAATATGCGTGGATCTCTGAGAAAAGATATAAGCAATCGAGTTTCATGAGAATTTGTTTTGTGCTAAGGGAGAAAATCTTTATCTCTATTTTCTTTGAAATTTTGGGCTAATTGGAAGGAATGCTCATTTTCCAACTTTAGATTTCAAGGTTTTAATTTTCATTGTTAATTATGAGATTGCCCTACACGTTGGTATTTTCTTTAAGGATCGACTATTGGCTAAGTGATTTTAGGTTACGATGATATGAATGATTAGCCTTGATATTATTTGATATCTATTTGTTAGAGAGGGAGTTTTTCATTTCTTTGTTTTTTATTCTATTCAATTTGCTTGAGGATAAGCAATTACTCAAGTGTGGGGGAATTTGATAAGTGCTACTAGCACTTACTTTTGAAGCTTGTTTTACCTTGATTTCACCTTAAATCGAGTTTAATTTATTTATCAGACTTTGTTTCAGTTTTTTTTTTTAAGTATTTGGCAAGCTTGCTTGATGAGAGGAAGTTTTAGTTTTAAAGTGCAAGAAAAATTTTGGAAAATTTGGGGCATAGGTTTAGGTATAGAAAATTTGGGAGTGAGGTGTAAATAATTTTTGAATTTTTGCAATGCCTTCCCATACTTTAGCTCAAAAAGGACTAAATGCCAAACAAAGGTAATTAAATTCACTATAGTTCAAAAGTCTCTAAAACAAGATGCTCAAAAGGTGGAGAATGAATGAATACTCCATAAAGTACTGTTTTTCTTAAAGAAGAAACAATAAATTTTATTTTGGATTGAAGGGAGCATCTAAACAAAATTTTTGAGGGACTTGGTAAATTCAATAGAACTGGCATTTCATCCAACAACTCAATGAACACATTGCAAAAAAAATTTAAAAATAGGGTAGAAGGCTTAACAAGGTGTGATGATAAAGCAAAATGGTAAAAATGAAGAAAGTGGATAGGCTCAAACTTGGCTAACTAATGGAAAATATCTACAGGTTGACTTTTGGCTAAAATGGTGAATCCTAAGTGCCCTTATCATATCATTGTTTATATGACCTCAACAAGCATTACCGAGCAAATTCTAAAATAAGAAGGATATAATGCACGCTCAAACAAGAAGAAAGGAGCATTTATGATGTATGCTCAATTAGGTTTAAAAACTCACAATTTAAGTATGTTTATTTACATAAGGTGTCCAAATACCATCAATCAAATCATTATTTAATCAATTCATACACAAAACACAATAATTAATCAAATTCAAATTACTAACTTAAAGAATGGTTAAGTAACACCGGTTTAACCCAACCATTATGATAAACTAAAAATTGCTCAATAATATGCCAAAAATAACAAACAACAAGGATGAAAAATATTATATGCTCATAATCATAACCATCAATCTTTTGAAGATAAATAAAAAGCTAATAAACATCCTAAGTATCCTAATTATATACATCATCAATAATATAATAAATAACAATCAAAAAATATAAAAAAAAAGCCATAACAACGGCTTATCCACCCCACACTTGATGGACACACTGTCCACAGTGTATAAAAGACTTAAGAAGCAACATATTAAGTACTCAAAAAGAAAAAAAGATACTACCCTATTGATTTTGCTAGGTTGGTGGTGGAGGAGGTGGTGCTGCTGGAGGGGGCGCATTATCGCCAGTTGGAGTTTGAAAGAATTCATCAAAATCAATGAAGTCAAAATTGTTTGTCCTATTCTTCTGCATGGCTGCCTCTATCTTGTCTCCTTGGGCCAACTGCCTATTTAGGAGATCCAGAATCTGCCTCTGCATAGCATCAAAATGCTGGAACTACGCTCGAACCTCATGCTCAAACTTGTCCAGCCTATCTGTGTGCTGTTGCTGCATGTCGGTGATCTGATTAAATCTCACAGTCAGCTCATCAATCTACAAATTAGACGGTCGAGGAGCTGATAATGATGAAGGTTTGGAGGAGCTAGGAATATCTGTAGGTCTAGGGTGCTCCCTCTGCTCCTCCCGAGCTTCCCGTGCTATTGACCGAATAAGTCTGTATTCTGGCCCTAGGGGCCCTGTCCTCCAAGTAATCATCCTCATATGCTGCATAGTAGATAGGCCAGTAGGGGTCATCTCGCCTATAAGTGTTAACTCATCCAACAAATCTCTTTCTAATAGCTCCATTCTCCTAGCAATCCACATAAGGTCCATAATAGATCCAAGTCTTCTTCTGGTCCCCAGTGACAGTCTTGCACTGCTTAGCTAACACATATCCTATGTCCACCCTCCTTCTTTGATGCAGCACCTATAAATAGAATACGTCAAGCTAGGTGACCACTCAAAAACTGTCCCCTCTCCCCGTCAATGTATATGCGAGCATGCAGTGAAGATAGCGCAAACTATCAGAGAGGCTGGATGCCTTATACCTGCACAGGTAGTAAGGCTCGTCCCTCTCACAGATGGTCTCCCAGGCTTTGTCAAAAGAAACTCCAGGATTGTATAAGGAGCCTCTGAAATCATTTGACTCTATAGTTGCCTGATCATAGAGGCCAAGTGCGACACCAAATTGGGGAATACTCATCATGTAAGTCTGCCCTCCCAACCGAAATGAGATGGCTTCTGGCTGCGATCAGTCCCTGATCTGGGTTTGAAGGAAGAAGGTAGAGGCAAACTCAAGGGTGAGCTCCCTGTAAGTAGGCAGTATCTCTTGAACCTCAGTGGCTAGACCGATTGTCTCCAATGCCTGCCAATCGATGTATCTTCCACAGCCTAACTGCCGGTGCCGCAACTACTAGTAATTAGCCTTGTGAGTGGGGCTCTGAAATTATAAGAGTCTATGTCGTGCGGGAGCTGGAGGTGGAGGTGGAGCTCTAGATGCAGATGATGGTGATGCAGGTGGAGATGGGCGAATTGGGTCTGAATGCCTTCTCTTGCACATACCTACCTTTTTAGGTCTCTCACGCTGCTCAACCATGGTACCTGCATGAAAATTGATCAAACTATTGCCAAAACCGTATTTCTTGCACTAAAGAGACAATTATTCCAAAATCAACAATAATTTAATAGCAATACAATATTAATTTAACACGTTTTCAGCACATTCGCATTAGCTAATTCCAATTCAGCAGCATAATGATAGAATAAGAAATTAAGCAAAATAACAGAATTAACAAAGTCATAAAAAAAAGAACAAAATCAATAATTTCAGAAACAATAGACTAAATTAGGGAAAAGAGTAAAATAGCATACCACAATTAAAGAAATCCATAATATCTATAATAGTAACTAATAAACCAAAATAAATAATAACAGCAATTTAATATTAAAGAAAGAGTAAGAAATTGAGCAACATAATAGAATTAACAAAGACATTAAAAGTAGGAAACAAAATAAAAAATTTCAAGAATAATGAAATAAATTAGAAAAAAGAGTAAAATAACATACCACAACGGAGTATTGAGCAAAGTTAAGGAAGAAGCTTACTTGATTTACTGGAAAAACAATTAAAAATTGAAGAAAAAGAGGGAGAGGACATCAGTCCATACATGCGAAGAGAAAGAAGAGTGAAAATTTTGCTACCTACGAAATATCGCAGCTTATATAGACATTGAGGCTAGCACGCTCGTGTTCCAGGCTTTGCTGGTCAACACGGTCAGTCCCAGCACGTGCTAGTCACAGAAAACGTGTTGAAGTCCTTTTTTCTGTCAACACGGTTTGAGTGCCAAGAATACGGATGTGTTGCTTTACACGGCCCATGTTCACAAGTCGTGTTACTCTCAGAAGGCATTTTGAATTATCATTTTAGGTCGACACGTTCTGTATGCCCATAACACGGGCGTATTGTATGGCACAGTCGTGTCTCCAAACTGTGTCACTCTCGAAAGGCATGCCGAAATCACATGTTTCTTTCGGCACAGTCTGGTTGCCTATAACACGTCTGTGTTGATAAGTACGGGTGTGCTCTCAAGGCGTGTTGAGCCACCAAGACCGTGCTGAAACTCAGAATTCGCTCCAGGCACTTTTTCACGTGCAATTTCTTGCAATTCCCGATAGTCAAACACTCAAGCTACCTTTCATATATCTCTAAACACTTAAATGGCATATAGATCCCAAAAATTAAATGAAAATGAAGACTAAACTAGAAAAAAATGTTCCAAACTAATGATCAAAATATTTAAAAAATACAAAATAAAGTTTGGGGTGTTTTCTAAAAGTGCTTTTTCTCCCCGAGTCATTTAGCTGGACTCATAATGCTTGAGCTACTCTTGTTGATATAGTACAAGGTTGACTCGCTCCTCGAGCTCTAATGAGTCACCACAGTAATGTTTCAACCTATGCCCATTGACCTTGAAGTTTTCTTTATCCGGTTGGTGCAATTCCATTGTGCCATACGGGAAAACTTATTGGACGATGAACGGTCCTGACCAACGGCTCTTTAGCTTTCCCGGGAAGAGTCAGAGTCGTGAGTTATATAATAATACACTACCCTAACTTGGAACTCCTTGGTGCTCCTTAGCCTTTTGTCATGCCACTTCTTGGTACGCTCCTTGTAGATTAAGGAGTTGCCATATGCTTGGTTTCACCACTCTTCCAACTCATTAAGCTACCACTATCTATGTTTACCTGCATTAACAAAATCAAAATTGCAAGTTTTCAAAGCCCACAATGCTTTATGCTCAAGTTCAACAGGCAAATGACATGCATTCCCATAAAATAGCCGATATGGTGTAAAACCAGTTGATGTACGATAGGTCGTCCTAAATTCCCACAAGGTATCATCTAGCTTCTCTGCCTAGTCCTTCCTACTCACTCCTATAGTTTTCTCCAAAATTCGCTTCAAACCCCTATTAGTGATCTCCACTTGCCCACTAGTTTGTGGGTGATAGGGGGTAGAAAACCTATGCGATACACCATAGCGTTTAAGTAGCTTTTCTAACTAGGTATTACAGAAATGAGTCCCCCTGTCACTAATAAGAGCTCTATGTGTCCCGAACCTAGCAAATAGTCTCTTGAGAGATCTTGTAACTACCTTGGCATCATCAGTGGGAAAAGCTTGCGCTTCGGCCCACTTAATAAATTATTCAACAACAACCAAGATGTATTTATTGCCATAAGAGGAAGGGAAAGGTCCAATGAAGTCGATGCCCCAAACATCAAAAATCTCAACAGCTTGAATGCTTATTTGGAGCATCTCATCACGAGTATATATGTTACTTGATCTTTGGCATGCATCACAAACCTGAACAAATGCTCTAGCATCCCTAAAGATCATCGGCCAGTAGAATCTAGAGTCTAGCACCTTCCTAGCTGTGTGATTCGCAGCCTGCTGACCTCCTATTGGTCCTTCATGGCAATGCCTCAAAATCTAGAGGATTTCCTCTCCATATACTCGTCACTGTATAACTTGATCTGCACAAATTCTGAACAAGAAAAGGTCCTCCCAAATGAAGTATTTCAATTCAGAAAAGAATTTCTTCGTTTGCTGAAATGTCATATCGTTTGGAAGGACTTTAGCAACCAGATAGTTTGCAAAATCAGAAAACCAAAGGATACCAGAATTAATCTGAACTGAGCATAAGAACTCATTCAGAAAATTATCATCAATTGCCCTCTCATCAAGTGCCTTCAAAGTCAAGTTTTCTAACCTAGAAAGGTGGTCTATGAATGAGTCTAGGCTTTGCGTCATTCTTGCTAAATAAGTACTTGAGTATTGAATGGTCCATGTAAACCACAGTCTTTGATAGCACCAAATAAGATTTGAACTTGTTAAATACAAAAACAACAGCCATAAGCTCCTTTCCACAAGTGGTATAGTGCTCCTGAGCATCAGTCAATGTTTTGCTAGCATAGTAAATTGGTTGGAACTTCTGATCTTTCCTCTGTCCTAAAACAGCTCCAACTACAAAATCATTAGCATCACATATAAGCTCAAATGGCAGCTCCTAATTAGGTGAAACCATAATCGGGGCTGTGGTTACCTTCTCTTTAAGCAACTCAAAAGCCTGCAAACAATCATCAAACAATACATAAGGTACATCCTTTACAAGCAGTTGAGTTAAATGTCTCACAATCTTAAAGAAGTCCTTAATGAACCTTCTATAGAACCTTGTATGACCTAAGAAGCTCCTAACATCCTTAACTGAACTAGGTGGGGGTAATTTAGTAATAGTATCCACCTTGGCCCTACGAAGCCAAATGAGAGCATCACCAACATGACCAACCGGCTTCTCACCATGACCAACAATCTTCAAAAGTTAGGCAACCTGATACGAATTCGAACAGGATACGTTCAAACACTAAGATAAGTAATGGTGAGAAAATCAAACTGATAAACGCTCTCCCTATTTAAGAGGAAGCACCTTTACCAATAAGTTCGAATTTGTCGCCCCAAGATCTAACTTGAAAGTTTGCAATTGATTATGGAACTAACAAACTTAGCAATAGAACTACTAAGCCCTTTAGTTATAAATAGATGAAGAATGTTCAAACAACTCAAGAAACTAATAAAAAGTTAATTGATTGATCAAACATGTAGATGTGAAACTAAATCAAACAAGTTAATTTAATCTCAAGAAATTCAAAAAGGAACACCTTAAGGAATAAGAGTTAACAACTCAAATAAAACTTCATTCAGAAATGTATATTGATCTTATGTGTTTTAGCCCGAAATACATAGCTCTATTTATAGAGTCTTGAAATGATTTTAACCCTAAAAAAGGACTAAGAGATAAGCAATAAAGAATCAAACCCTAAAAGACTTCTAATGTGCGGCCGCCTCCTTCTCTAAGCATAAGTGGTGGTCGCCCTAGGGTTAGGTGAGACCTCCAATGCTTCAGAAACCCTAATGTGCGGCCTAATGCTTAGGGTGCGGCCCATCTTCTAGAAACCCTAATGTGCGGCCCAATGCAAGTTTAAGCTTCATTAATAGCAATTAATGTCACTATCTTCAAGGCGTTGTTATCTTCATTAAAAGCACCATCATTAGCCATCTTCAAAACATGCTCCAAGTAAGAATTTAAGGCTTGCTTGAACTTTTTACTCCTTGCTCGTGTCATTGGTCCTTCATAGGCTAGTGGATCCATGCTAGTTGACTTAGATGCATCCTTGGTTGCATCATTCCCCCCCTCTTTGAAAGGATTCGACCTCGAATCAATGCCTTCATCAAAATCAAAAGGAGACAAATCAGCAACATTAAAAGTAGCACTAACATTATACTCACCAGGTAAGTCAACTTTGTATGCATTATTGTTGATGCACTCTATTACTTCAAATGGACCATCACCACGTGGCATCAACTTGGATTTTCTTTGATTGGGAAACCTTTCCTTCCTGAAGTGCACCCAAACCCAATCACCGACTTCAAATACCATCCTTTTGCGGCCCTTATTGCGTTGTTTGGTGATTTGTTCGTCTTTCCAAATTTGCACGCTTGCTCATGCAACTTCAACACAAATTCAGCCTTCTGTGCACCATCTAAATTCACTTGTTCACTCAAAGGTAAAGCAATCAAATCTAAAGGACTCAAAGGGATAAAGCCATAAACAATCTCAAATGGGCAAAATTGAGTAGAAGAATGCATACTACGATTATATGCAAATTCAACATGCGGCAAACAATCTTCCCATGTTCTCAAGTTTCGTTTAACCATGGTCCTAAGTAATTGTGACAAAGTTCTATTTACTACCTCAGTTTGACCATCGGTTTGGGGATGACATGTAGTAGAAAAAAGTAATTTAGTTCCCAATTTACCCCATAAGGTCTTCCAAAAATAGCTCAAAAACTTGGTGTCCCTATCACTGACAATAGTTCTAGGCATACCATGTAAACGTACAATTTCCTAAAGAACAATTCGTGACATGTTGTGCATCATCGGTTTTCCTACATGCAATAAAGTGTGACATCTTTGAAAACCTATCCACCACAACAAAAATACTATCATGCCCATGCTTAGACCTAGGTAATCCAAGCACAAAATCCATAGATATGTCAATCCAAGGAGAATTAGGTATGGGCAAAGGCATGTATAACCCATTAGGTTGTGATTTAGACTTAGCTTGCTTGCATACAATGTCTGATTAGCACATAATCTATTCACATCAGATTTCATTTTAGGCCAATAGAAATGATCATGCAAAACATCTAAAGTCTTTTGAACACCAAAGTGTCCTATCAAACTACCTTCATGTGATTCTCTCACAAGCAATTCACGCATAGAACACATAGGAATGCATAGACGTTTTTCTTTGAACAAAAATCCATCATGTCTATAAAATTTATCAATAGCACCATGTTCACAAGCATGAAAAATAGAACCAAAATCGTGGTCATCAACATACAAGTCTTTGATATACTCAAAACCAAGCAATTTTGTTTCTAGAGAAGCAAGTAAAGCATACCTTTTAGATAGTGCATCGGCAACTACATTTTCTTTACCTTGCTTGTACTTAATGACATAGGGAAATGCTTTAATGAATTCACTCCATTTAGCATGTCGCTTATTCAACTTGTTCTGTCCCTTCAAGTGCTTTAATGCTTCATGATCCGTGTGAATCACAAACTCCTTAGGTAGCAAATAATGCTGCCAAACATTTAGTGCACGCACAAGAGCATGCAATTCCTTGTCATAAGTTGGATACTTCAAGCTAGCTCCATTCAACTTTTCACTAAAATAGGCTATTGGCTTCCCATCTTGCATTAAAACAGCTCCAATACCTACACCAAAAGCATCACAATCAATTTCAAAAGTTTTGGAAAAATCCAGAAGTGAAAGAATGGGAGATGAAGTAAGTTTGTCCTTTAGCATATTAAATGCGTTTTTGTAACACCCGGAATTTTTATATATTTAATAATGAATTTTTATTTAAGTTAATTTTAGCTTTATTTTTTTTATTCGGTTTAATTGGAATGATTTAAATACAAATTTTGAATGTTCATGTTAGATAAATAAATGAGTTATTTTCCATATCCAATTAGTTTGATTTTTAAGGAGTTAATTAAGTAAACTATTTGAGAAATGATTATATTTTGGTTATTCAATTTTTTTTTCCAAATGCATATTTATATAAGTAAAATTATATATTGAAAAATTATGGTAGAATTGTAAAGGATGTTTATAAAAGAATTTTGGGAAAATTGGTATTATAATTGATTAGTAGTATTAAATTTTAAGTTGGAAATTGATTATTTAATTTAATTGTGTGTTAGGACTAAATTGGAAATTTATTTTGGAATAAGGATTGAAAGTATAATGTTATTTTTATAGGGTTTTAATGGAAATTTGTGAGCTTGGTATTTTTATAAATAAATATGTCGGTCAGGGGTATTTTTGTAATTATGTATTTTCAATAATTCGGTTTTGGCCCAAATTAAATAGTTAAGGGCTTAATTGAAAGGCTAAAGGAAAGTTTGGGGGTTAAATTGGAATTTTGATGGATGGAATTGTAAGTAATTAAGAAGTTGAGGGACCAAATTGTAATAAGGAAAAGTTTAGGGGTCAAATGTCGATATTGAAAGGAATGGGATCGGGGAGAGAGAAAGTAGATCGGGAGAGAAAGAGAGAGGGTGATGGCCGAAGAAGAAGAGGAGGAAGGCGGCGGCGTGCGTTGTCGGTGGCGGCCGTAAGTCTGTGGTGGCCGTTTAGCGGTTAGCGGCGTGAGAACAGACAGTCTGGCAATGGAATCGCGCGTGGAGGCGGCTGCTTCCCGAGGCCGTTCGGCCGTTTAAGCAGTGTTGGCGGTAGAGTCAGTCTTGCGTCGACTCCTCTCGGCCCTCGGCTTTGTTTTGGCGGCCGGTGTCGGCGATGGTGGCCGGGAAACGGAAGATCCGGTGGAGAGAGAAAATGGTGGCAGCCGGCGTTTTTGAGTTTTTCCGGTGAGATCCGGCGGAGGATGGACGATCGGAGGACGTATCTCGACTCTCCTCAGCTCAAGCTTCGCGATGGCACTGGTTTCGTGGCGATCGGGCTTCGTTTGCGAATCGACGGTCGAGATCGTCCGCAAATCTCTCCGGATGATCGGGTGTCAGATCGGAAAATCGAAAGTGGGGATCGTCGTCAGCACGTCGTTGTGAGTCCGATGGTGTGTTCAGATCGTCGATCGGACTCCGGCGGCCGGAGGCGAGTCGACCGAGCGATCGAGTGTCTCGGTAATTTTCTCTGGCCGTTGATCTTAGAAATCCTTGATTTTAAATTTGTGTTTATTGGGTTATATTGAGTATTTGATGATATTTGTGAGTCATAAATAATTGTTTATCAATTTGCCTGCCATAGTCGTGTTTTTGTGCTGTGTGGCGGAGTCGGGAAATAGTGAAGTTTGGGGACCCGACTCCCGTTGTTTAAATTGTTGGACATTTGGAGTGTTTTCCCAGTCCTGGACCCGTTTTACGGGGGGTAATGTTCGTGTTGTAGGGGAGGTTCTGCCGAATTTTCGGTAGTTCTTGAGTCGAGATTCTTAGACAGTCAGTCGTAGGAATCTAGACCTAGGATCTATTGTAATTGTTTCATCGTTTTGATAAATTGTTTTCCGTGACTAGATTGTCAGTTCGTTCGGCTCGCTCCTACCGAGGCACCGGAGCAGAGCTAGGAGGTCGCCAAACCTGTGAGTTAAAGTCATTTAATCATTGCACTATTGCTAAGTCTGATTTTAATATGCTATTTTGGAAGTTTATGTTTAACATGGTTACTAATATCTCAACGTAATTAATTTTACTGGATTATTAATTATTGAAGATAATATAAATATTATTATTAGTAATGTTATAATAATATCAAATATTATCAGTTTTCCACATGAATTGCATGATGCCTTACTTTAAAATTGTTAATCATTATTTTGATATAGTTGAATGACTTCTTTAGACAATAATATTTATTAAATGTGGTGATTGCGATTTGGGAAACGTGGCTTGTAGAACATGCCGCTCGATGGGTTACATCGGGACTGGCGTCTGCGGTAATGATCATGGACATGTAATTAGATTTTTATGGGTTTGCCACGGTGAGCATGGCTCTCGGGCTGATTTGTGTAAATTCACGGGAGGTAAGGTCCCTGGTCGAGCATTGCTCTCGGGCTTATTTGGATACTTAAGTGACCAGACTTGAGGTAAGGTCCCTGGTCGAGCATTGCTCTCGGGGCGCCAGTCTTATTGGATTAAGAGAGCCGAATGGCTACTAGGTTTCTTATTTGGATACTTAAGTGACCAGACTGGAGGTAAGGTCCCTGGTCGAGCATTGCTCTCGGGGCGCCCGATCTTATTGGATTAAGAGAGCCGAATGGCTACTAGATTTTGGGGTTTAGGGTTCTCACCGAGCCACTCGTCCCGTGAAAGTAAAAATATATTTTTATTTATTCATTTATTTATTTAACATGGTATGATTATAATATGGATTGTATTTACGTGCATGGTTGATATATTGATTCGAATGATTAATATTTTCTGTGAAGAAAGTAATAGGGTATGATTATAGTATGATTTGTATTTACGAGCATGGTTTGATATACTGATTTGAATAATCTATGTTTTCTGAGAAGAATGCAATAGTCCCCAGATTATTTGATTTTAACTCACTCTCGGTGCGTGATCTCATTTTCTTATTTTCATATTTGTGACTTTATTAGTTCTCCATGACTCTTATTCAAGTGAATCCGACTCCTTCATCATCGGGTGATGTATTTGATTTGGTATGTAAATTGGTAAATCTTAGATTCTCCGCAGTAGTAATAGTAGATGTATCAGTTGTAAATTTTCTGAGCTTCGGGTCTCGCCTAGTTTTTCTGGCAGACCGAAGTAATTTTGTAAAATGTAACTATTAAGATAAATTGTGGCTTTAATAATATTAATTTGAGATGAGATTTGTTTAAATCAGTGAGTGTCAGGCTTACTACGGGTTTCAATGGCCTTAAGCCTACCCATTCCCTAGTGCCGGTCACGGGCCCACGGGTGGGGTCATGACAGTTTTCTTGTTGTTCTCCCCAATGAAACTTCACGTTCTTCTTTACAAGCTCGTTAAGTGGTGCGGCAAGGGTACTGAAGTCCTTGACAAACCTCCTATAGAAGCTTGCAAGCCCATGAAAGCTTCTCACATCACTAACATTCTTTGGTGTTGGCCACTCCTTAATTGCTTTTACCTTATCTTCATCGACCTGAATTCCATTTTCACTAACAACAAAATCAAGAAACATAAGTTTGTTTGTGCAAAAATCACACTTAGCAAGGTTAGCATATAAAGAATTCTCACGCAAAACCATCAACACCATCCGAACATGTTCAACATGCTCACTAAAGCTCTTACTATAAATCAAAATATCATCAAAGTATACTACCACAAATTTACCAATATCATACATGAAACATGGTTCATTAGTCTCATAAAAGTACTTGGTGCGTTAGTTAAGCCAAAAGGCATGACCAACCACTCATACAAACCAAATTTAGTTTTGAATGTTGTTTTCCACTCATCACCTATATTCATTCTAATTTGGTGATAGCCACTTCTCAAATCAATTTTAGTAAAGATAACACTTCCATGTAATTCATCTAACATATCATCTAACCTAGGAATAGGATGACGATATTTAATGGTAATCTTGTTAATTGCACGACAATCAACACACATACGCTAAGACCCATCTTTCTTAGGGACTAACAAAACAGGAACAACACATGGGCTAAGACTTTCCCTAACATAACCTTTACTTAGTAGTTCCTCAACTTGGCGTTGCAGCTCTTTGGTCTCCTCGGGATTGACTCTATAGGCTGGTCTATTTGGAATGGATGACCCCGGCACAAAGTCAATTTGGTGCTCTATCCCCCTTAGTGGTGGCAACCCACTAGGTAACTCCTCGGGAAACACATCGTCATATTCCTGTAAAACACTTACAAACACACTAGAAAGAGAAGAGTTAAGATTATTAGTGTTAAATAAAGTCTCCTTGTACATAAGTACAACTACTCGCCTATTTTCACTCAAAGCCTTTCTCATGTCTCGCTCTCTAACTAAGAAACTCACTTTTTTCTCGCTTGCCTCCCCTTTTTCTTGCGCCTTACTCGTTCTTTTGCTCACATTCTTTCGCAAACCCTCGCTAAACTCTCCTTTTACCACTCATTGCTCTCGCCCCTCATTATTTTCCACACAACTCCCCTTTTGCTTGTGCACCTTTTCATTTTCATATGCACTCTCACACTTTCTTTTTTCTTTCTCATATGCTTCCATTCAGTCCTTTACAACTTTTTGTAATTCACAAACTTCTTTAGGACTTAATGGTGCCAAAACATACGGTTTTCCATCCATTACAAGAGAATATGCATTGGTTCGACCATTATGAATTACAGATCTATCATATAACCATGGTCTACCTAGCAACATATGACATGCTTGCATGGGAACAACATCACATAATACCTCATTATTATTCTTCTTTACACTAAATGCAATCCATACTTGCTTAGTAACTCTAATCCCACTTTGATCATTAAGCCATTGCAAGGTGTATGGCTTAGGATGCTTAATAGTTGGAAGTCTAAGTTTATCAACTATCATAGCACTGGCTACATTAGTACAACTACCCCCATCAATGATTAAACTACAATTAGCATCATGGTTTTGTACTTTACATGTAGTATGGAATATGTTTTCCCTTTGAGCGTCATCATCAATAGGTTGTAAATTAAGAGCTCTAAAAGTTATAAGTACATTACTAACCTCACCCAATTGCACATCATCATATTCTTCCAACTCAGGCATGTATAGGTAATCCTCCTCACTTGGTTCGGATTCTTCATCACTCTCAAAGACCACTTCACCACCTCGAATTGCCATGGTTCGCTTGTTTGGACATTGGGAAGATATATGTCCATACCCCAAACACTTGAAGCATTGCACTTTCTTTGATTTGAGGTCACTTTAAGGCCGTTGGTTTAGTGTTAACATCAAATTTAGGGGCTGGCTTGATGTCCTTTGATGCCTCACGACCCTTGTTAGGGGGCTGGTTGCTCCCTTTCCATGCGTTACTCCATTTTGAGCTAGGGGCGTACTTACGCTCTTGGTTTTTAATTGCTTTTCCACCTTTATGGCCATGTGCAACATATCCTCCATCTCTACATAATGCTGCAATTCAATTATGTTAGCAATATCACGATTCAAACCATGCAAAAATCTTGCCATTGTGGCTTCCCTATCCTCATCTATATTGGCTCTAATCATAGTTATCTCCATAGATTGCCAATACTCCTCAACACTCTTACTACCTTGTACTAGATTTTGTAACTTGTTGTACAAATCCCTTTGGTAGTGCGATGGCACAAACCTTTTACGCATAATGCGTTTAACCTCATCCCATGAACCAACTTCGTGTTCCCCATGACGCCTCACGACCACTCACCAATTAATCCCACCAAATGGCGGCATAATCACAAAATTCAACAACAAAGTAAGTTTAACCTTTTTAGACTCACTATAGTTATGACATTCAAAAACCCTTTCAACCTTCTTTTCCCACTCCAAATAAACTTCAGGGTCACTCTTACCATGAAAAGATGGTATTTTCATCTTAATGCTACCCAAATTAGTGTCAATTTTGGGTTGGAGATTATATCTAGACCCTTTAGACTCACTTTCTTGGTCATTATCAGAACCATCCCCTTTAGACGTTTTAGGCATATCATTCAATAACCTAGTTAATTTATCATCTTGTTTTTGAAATTGTTTTGTCATATGTTCTACTACATCTCTCAATGTATAAGCTAAATTTTCCAAAGTCAATGATGGTTCAGATGACATGGTTAAACCAAAAGACTAGGAAAGAAAACAAAAAAAAAAAGGACGTGATCAAGTGTTATACTCTGGAGGCTTCTTATAGTTAAAGGCAAAACAAGAAAAGATCACTCCCTCACGTGGTTCACTCACAAAGAATTGAATTCCTTATAGAAATTAAATCAAATTGTTCTAGTAATCACAAGAACAAGTTTTTCACATCTTAACGTTTATTAATTCTGAAGTTCAATAGAACACTCGTGAATCAATAAAACGAATTATAAGCGTGTGAACAAAACAAGCTTACAACTAATCGAACAAGACTCAATTAACCCAAAAGAAAAGCTTTTTAAGAGAAAACAAACAAAATTACCCAAATCAGAATTATAAGAATGAAGAACAGCTCCAATTAATTAAAAGGAATTGCGGAATGAATTAATCAAGAGTCAATTCTTCGAGAACTACCCAACACAAATGGTTAGGGTTAGTTTTCTGTTCCTTCCCTTTTTTTTTTTTGGAAATCTGCCTTGATATGCGGGCAGCAATGAAAATAGTATACTTTCTTTTTTATTTATAATGATGCGAACAGAAATTGAGATGAAATAGAAGACATACTCTTTAATTGAAAAAAAATGAACCAACTAACAAGTTTGGCTCTAATACCAAATAATACAATTCGAGCATCGCTCAAACACCAAGATAAGTAATGGTGAGAAAATCAAACTGATAAACGCTCTCCCTATTTAAGAGGAAGCACCCTTACCAATAAGTTCGCCCCAAGATCTAACTTGAAAGTTTGCAATTGATTATGGAACTAACAAACTTAGCAATAGAACTACTAAGCCCTTTAGTTATAAATAGATGAAGAATGTTCAAACAACTCAAGAAACTAATAAAAAGTTAATTGATTGATCAAACATGTAGATGTGAAACTAAATCAAACAAGTTAATTTAATCTCAAGAAATTCAAAAGGAACACCTTAAGGAATAAGAGTTAACAACTCAAATAAAACTTCATTCGAAATGTATATTGATCTTATGTGTTTTAGCCCGAAATACATAGCTCTATTTATAGAGTCTTGAAATGATTTTAACCCTAAAAAAGGACTAAGAGATAAGCAATAAAGAATCAAACCCTAAAAGACTTCTAATGTATGCGGTCGCCTCCTTCTCTAAGCATAAGTGGTGGTACGCCCTAGGGTTAGGTGAGACCTCCAATGCTTCTAGAAACCCTAATGTGCAGCCTAATGCTTAGGGTGCGGCCCAATGCTTCTAGAAACCCTAATGTGCGGCCCAATGCAAGTTTAAGCTTCATTAATAGCAATTAATGTCACTATCTTCAAGGCGTTGTTATCTTCATTAAAAGCACCATCATTAGCCATCTTCAAAACATGCTCCAAGTAAGAATTTAAGGCTTGCTTGAACTTTTTACTCCTTGCTCGTGTCATTGGTCCTTCATAGGCTAGTGGATCCATGTTAGTTGACTTAGATGCATCCTTGGTTGCATCACAACCACTATAAGCTTGTAGACATCAACAATAAGATCCTTAAGGCTCTTCCACTTAAGACTATGGTTCAAGAGTGGCAGGTATAGAAGGAGCCAATAAGGACTTGGGGAAGGTGTCTACGGATGAACTTATTAGGAAGCTTCTCACTCAGGAGATGCCTCTTAGGAAGGAGGAAGAGCAAGAAAAGGAGATGGAGACAAGAAGGAAAACATTAGCTCTTAAAAGCTCCACCAAACCTTAAGAAAGTGAGAGCTTTAGGGGATCCAAATTAAGTAAAGATGAGGGTGAAGAGCCTGCAATGCTTTCCAAAAGGGTCAAGGAGATCATGAGTAATATAAGAAAAGAAAAGAAAAGAGGCCCTTCAAGAAGTCATTCTCAAGCTCCAACAATAACTCAAAATACAAAGAAAGTAAGGAGAAGAAGAGTGATCTCACTTGCTATGGATATGGGAAGCAAGAGCTTAAACTTTTTCAAATGGATGTTAGAAGTGCATTTTTAAATGGCTTCATAGAAGAAGTAGTATATTTTGAACAACCTCCCAGTTTCGAGCATCATGAATTTTTAAACCATGTATTCAAATTAAATAAGGCATTGTATGGATTAAAACAAGCTGCTAGAGCTTGGTATGAAAGACTTAGCTTTTTTTTTATTACAAAATGGTTTTACAAAAGGGAAGGTTGACATAACATTCTTTGTAAAAACACATAGGCATGACATTTTAGTTGTTCAAATTTATCTTGATGATATAGTATTTGGTGCCACTAATAAGTCCTTGTGTGAGGAATTTTCTAAGTGCGTGACTAGAGAGTTTGAGATAGCCATGATGGTTAAGCTTAATTTCTTTCTAGGATTGCAAATCAAGCAAGGCAAAGATGGTATCTTCATCAAATACACAAGGAAACTTCTTAAAAATTTTGGAATGGAAGGATGCAAGATTGCCAAGACACTAATAAGTACATCAACTAAATTGACAAATATGAGAAGGGTAAGCCTATTGATGAGAGAAAATATAGAGGTATGATAGGATCTCTTATTTTGGAGTTAATTAATTCTCTTCTTTTGCTCTTTATGAACTTGGTGAATTTATCAAGTGAACACTTGGTATTTTACAAATTTAGTTTAACCTAAACTTTTATTTATGTTAAACAGCCTTTAATTCTTTATAATTAAGGTTCTTAAGTATAAGTTATTTAAAGGTCTTGTTAGGAGTTAGAGTTTTTTTGCTTGATTAGGTGAACGATCCTTGGTGAAGAAGTCAACATTGAATACGGGTTTGGCACAAGTTAGCCATGTTTGTATCAAAGGGACATGGCTCACTCTAATGGGCCTTATCTGTTTACTGTTGTACTCCAAACCGATTCTGCTAGTGAGCATATGGACAATTTGATTTTTCAAGATGGCATGGATTCAGTCCCAATAAACCTAACGCTCCTTTGACTATGTATAAATCTTCTCCATCTAACAAGCCTCTAGTTCTCTTTTTGTCCAAGAAGTGGCCAGACCTTGGTAAGAAGAGAAATATAGGCACTACAAGTAATAATAGATCAAGATTGGTTATTGAGGATAGTGTCCCAAGTCTAAAGCCAAAAACAAGAAACTGTAAAGACATGCATGGCAAGGGTAGTAGTACCTCCTTGGTCCCCATGCAACATGCTTAATGTTACTTGGGTTATGTTTTGTTAGCTTTTCCTTTACTCTTTATTTTTTGTCGATTTTTACCTAGAATTGCCAAGAAGCTCACAGTAAAAAATTTAAAGTTACTTTTAATGATTATATGCGGAGGCATAATCCTGCTATTTATATTATTTTGGAGCCTTGAATTAGCGGTATTAAAGCTGACGTTTCAATTCACTCTTTAGGCTTCTCTAATCATTTTAGAGAAGAAGCTAGAGGTTTCTCAAGTGGTATTTGGATTTTATGGAATGATAATGTTGTGAATTGTGCAGATTATTGACTCAAATTATTATTATATCCGTTTACGTTGGAGCTTAGATTCTAATATATGGTTCCTCTATGCCTAGCATCAGAAAATTTCTTTGGAATACTATTCAGAGTATCCCAGACACGATGACTGATCCTTAAATTTTAACAAGCTACTTTAATACCTATTGTGGGCGGCGATTTCGGGCGTGCACCCAAGTGTCTCTAGTGACTATGGCATTGCAAGCTTTTTCAACCTAATCGGGAACATGCTAACTAGTCATAGAGACTAGCGGGGAGATGGACTAGCCACCTAGTTGATTCTCTAGGACACTTTTACTAATGAGTGACGTTTCTCGATTCCATAAGGAAGGTTTCGGCATAAATTCAGAGATGGATCTGAAAGCCAACTTTCTTACTTGTGCATCTTAGTCTTTAATTTTATTATTTAACAATCGATTCCCTACAAATACAACAATTTATATTTACAAGCATTATTACAACATGTGAGGTTCTCTTAAGTCTATCCCATTTTATCAAATCCAACCCAAAGTTTGATTTATTAACCAATTTTACTAATTAATTATGTAGAGGATTTTACCTAGTCTAGCCCAATTACAAGTTATGCTTTGATTCTAGCCTTTAAGCATAGATGGACTTCTTTTTTTATATAAAGGCCCAATTATTTGATTTTAAATCTAATATGACCTAATTGATTCATTTAAAGCATGGTAAAGGCCACTAGGTCTATATTGATTTTAGATTTAGCCCAATTACCATTTGATTAACCTAATGAACTACAATTTTCAAATTGGGTCCAATTTTAGGGCTTAAAGTCTGTGTGTCTAATTTTAATTAGACAGTCACTTCACAGCTATTTGGCATAATCAAGCACAAAACAAAAGTAAAAGTGCAGGAAAAAATTAAATCTAGCCATTACAACCTTCCTATAACTAAAAAACGAAAGAAGAATACCTAAAAACTAAGTATAGTACATAAAATCGCTAAAAATACATCAAAGCTCAAAAATCATGCCAAAATTGTGTACAACCGATCAATCTAGGGCTTGAAGCCAACCAGCTCTGCATTGAGTCGATCGGCTTTAGGGCTCCAGATGGTCTATCTGCACTTTTCTTCAATTTTTCACACTCAAGAGCTGATTTTTACATACACAAAGGATAAAAATTCGATTAAGACATGAAAAATTAGATAAAAAAAACATAAAATGAATACGGAATCTAATGATGAAAACCTAAAAGACATGTAAACCCTGGAAATCAAAACTAACAGTAGGCAAATAAAACACTTCAAGGCAAAATCATAATTTTAATCATGCAACCTAGATATCTAATTCAATTAAACGCAAACAAATTAATTATGTTTTCCTAATTATTATACTAATTAGATTTAAAATCCAATAAAATCACAATATCAAATTCAAAGCCCTATATGTTCCTACTATCATATTCAAAACCCAATAAAATCAACATGTTAAATAGAGATAAATCTTAACCTAATCATTTGAATCATGTTACTCATTTAAAAATAAACCTAATAATGTTTCTAGATTCATAAATAAACATAAAAGAACCAATAAGGAAAAGGATGTTGATGATGTGGATGTAGGAGAACCCTCAGGTCATCGCTGTAGATTACTTTATGTGAGTCTCAAGAGATGAGCAAGCAGTTGAGTTGAAGATTAGTTGGGAATCCAGTGCAGCTTGAGATTTAGAAAAATACTACTATCGTTCTAAAAGAAAGTTTCCTAATACCAATTCTTTCTTAATGACTTGCTAGAAGAACTCTATGTTTATAGTCGTAAATGAATGTCGTTAATAATTAAATAGTACAACTTACTTTAGATCTAAGACATATTATTCTATATATAGTAGTAGGGTTAGGAAACCCTAGAGAAGTAGATAAGTGTTAATTATTTAAAATAAAAAAAATCATTGATTATCTTTTCTTTTTATCATATTAATAATAAAATAAAATAATATCTTTTATTCAATTAATTATCACTAAAAACATTTTTTAAAAATCTCAATAATTATCACAAATCACTTTTAGAAACTTCTTTTTATTAATTTCGGGCGTTTTAAGTAAGAAATACACATAAAACAGTGTCAAATTTCAAGAAATAGCCAATCGGCACTGTGTAGAGCCAATTCGGCTGTACGCAGAGCCGATTGGCTTTATGGGCTAATAAGTTTAAGAAATTATGACAATTTGGTCCCTAAAGTTGCTGAAATGACTATTTTACCCCTCAAAGTTAATTTTTTCTGAAAATAAAATCCAAATTGATTCTAAAAAGTGATTTTGATTCAATTATTCTCAATCTTAACTTGGATTTGTCTGTCCTCACTCTCCCGAGACTCGAGAAAGATAGTAATTCTCATCATAGGATTTTCTCTAACTCCTTCGATATCTGTATCTAGAAAATGGGTGTCGACGCCTACGTTAGCATTGATGATAAAGCTGGAGGTTGTCCAGACTCTATATCCAAATGTCGAGACTTCAGGGAGTGTATGGATGACTGCAATCTCCAAGACTTGGGCTTTACTGGCTTGAAGTACACTACTTGGGAGCGGAGTGGTGTCAAAGAGAGACTTGATTTTAATGTTTGTTCTTTGGCCTGGATATTCAGATTTTGGGAAGCTATTGTTAAGCATTTGTCAAAAATTAAATTTGATCATTACCCTTTATTGATTGTTTTACATGAATCTTCCTTGCCTCTAGCAAATAAAAGACCTTTATGTTTCTAGGCAGCCTGGCTTACACATAAAGGGTTTAAGGAGTTTGTAAAGAATAATTGGCATTACAATTGTGATTACACTAATAACACTAATGTTTTTATGTAGGAGGTCTAGAAGTGGAATAAGGAGATCTTTGGTAATGTGTTTTCTTTTAAGATTATTGGTGTTGATAGAGCTTTGGAGAATGGAGCTTCTATTCAGCTCCAGAAGCTTCGTGATGCTCTTACGCTTGAGTATGAAGAGAATCTGTTACATGAAAAAATAATTTGGTATAAAAAATCTCGCCATAAGTGGCTGCAGATGAGGAATCGCAACATTAAGTATTTTCATGTGTCTACCATTATAAGACGTCATCGCAATTATATTGAAAGCTTAAAGAATGACTTGGGAGTCTGGATTAGGGTTACTAATCAAATTAAGAAAATGGCAGTCTCCTTTTATAAGAATTTATATTCATATGAGAAGGACCAGATTGCCATCAATGATGTCTTGAATGGTTTACTTGTCCTTTTGGATGAGCATTTCTCTAAGTTACTTGATCCTATTAGTTTGAAGGAAAATCAATCAGCTCTTTTTTATATGGGTCCTTATAAGGCCCTTGGTCCTGATGGGCTCCAACTTGTTTTTTACCAAAGTTAGTGGTCTATTTTTAGTGAGTCAGTTTTGCATATGATTATTGAATTGTTCCAGCTAGGGAAATTCAATCCAAATTTGAATGAAACCCTTCTTGTCCCCATCCCTAAGATTCCTAGCCTTGAGCATTTATCTCAAATAAGACCTATTAGTCTTTGTAATGTGGCTTATAAGATCATCGCAAATCGTATTAAGCCTCTTATTTCTTTTCTGGTGGCACAAACCCAAAGCAGTTTTGTGCCTGGGCGCCAAATTACTAATAATGTGATTGATTATTGTGTGGAAAACTGTACATTCTATGAGGAATTAGAGATAAAAAATGCCTAGAACTAAGTACAATAGACAAATATCTCAAAAATACATAAAAAAATTTAGGAAATTAAGGCTGGAGGGTGAATAGCTGATCGGCTCTACACCGAGTCGATCGGCTCTGGGGTTTTTCCATGGTTGTTCTTTGATTGCTTGAGCTTTTTTATGTCCTAGAGCTAATCTTTCATGCATACAAGGTCAAATAAATGATTAAGACACAGAAAATGAAGCAAAATAGATATAAAATTTTAAATTAATTAGAAACACTAAGAAAGTCATGCAAACCCTAGAAATAAGACCAACAGTATATGAAAACGACAATTTTCAGATTTTAATTATGAAATGCTAAAATCAATTTTAATTACAAAAACATAAAGAAATTACAAATCTAGCATGCAACCCTAGTCATTTGACTTAATCAGATCTAAAAGCTAGAAGCAAACATATCAATAGATTCAAAACCCTAAGTGTTTTTATTATCATAATCAATTTTCAGCATATGTTCATATTATCATAATCAATACCTAGCAGTTTATAAGCATGTTAATTCACAAGAAATCTCATTCTAATCATTTAAAACACATAAAAATTAATAAACAAAAGAAAACCTAATCACGTTTCTAAAACATAAAAGAATACAAGAACCAATTTAATGGGAAATACGGTGTTGATGATGCTGGATGTAGGGGAACCTTTAGGTTGTCACCATATATTGTTCTACGAGTCTCAGGAAATGATGAAGTGGTTGAATCGAAGATGGGTTGAGAATCCAATGCTGCTTAGGATTTGGAAAAGCCACTGTCGTTCTAAAAAATGTGTAGCTCTTTCTTAATGACCTCCAAAATTAAAAAAACTCTCTGTGCTTTTGAACATAGGGTTATTTTTTCTCTATATGTTGCTGATAATTGTTAATCATCGGTCCCCCTAGACCTAGGAGTTAATGATGTATATATGGAGCTGGGATTAAGGAAAATCCTAGAGCAACATATAAGTCTTTATTTAAAATTTTAAATACAACTTTATCTATCATTATTATCTAATAAAATAGAGGTAAAAAATCCTTTAAAACTCTAATAATTATCGTTAATCAATCCTCTAAAATATTATTTTTATCATTTTTTGTCATTTTTAAATTGAAATATCTGTAAAAATTGCGTCGAAATGGGAAAATATATGAATCGACGTTGTGTAAAGCCAGTCGGCTATGCACAAAGCCAATTGGCTCTAAGAGCAAGGAAGTTTGAAATTTTTTACAATTTAGTCCCTGAATCTTATAGAAATTGTTGTTTCATCCTCAAACTTAATTTTTTCTAACAATTAAATCCAAATTGATTCTAGAAAAGTGATTTTAAATCAATCACTCTCAACCCTAATCTCGGATTCATCCGCCCTCAGTCTCTGAAACTAAAGAAAAGTAGTGACTTTCATCATAAGATTTTTTGTAATTCCCTCAATATCTAAATATGGAAAATAGGTGTTGATAGCTGCCCCTAGTTTTTTAAAATTTATAAGCATGCATGTGATTATATAAATTGAGATAAATCATAAATATTATAGATACAACAAAAAGAATAACTTGATGAGCTGAAGAAGCCACATCTCGTAAGCTCGAATTTGATGTGTGTAAATTTAATTTAGGCACCACGTCCGTCAATTTTACCTTTGCAGAGACTTTTCTCTAGCTACTTTCTACTTCACGATGTAATTATACTGTATTTGCCACTTTGGATTAATTTGGTAATTTTCCTCTTTTGAGTACTTTGCGTTAATTCCTACTTCAGGATATAATTTGACTCAATTGATGCCTTCTAGGAGTTATACTCGTACTTGGCCTGCTCAAGGACCAAAATGTAATTTTGATGGGTCAAGGACTACATTTGTAATTTTTCAAAAGTTTCTGCATTGGGATGCAAATTGATATGTTAGATGTCTTTTGGTGACTTGTGTTGGCATTTATTCCATCTAGGGATTAAGATGTAATTTTAAAAGGACCAAAATGGCATTTTTGCTTTCCTTAGGACCTATACATATCCTTTCACCAATTCATTATTCACTTTATCTTATTTATCTGTACTTTGCTCTCAAATTCCTTTCCACTCTTTCTTCTATTTCTCTCTCATTTCTTGACTAAATCTCTCAAAATTAGTCTTGAAATAGTGATCTTGTCTTCTAGATTTCCGAGACGTACTCTAATCGCATGTGCTGGATTATTAGCCTAACGGGCTTTATTTTGATTCTCTCTCTTTTTATTTATTTTCATCCTTTCATTTCATTCATCATTTCTTCATGTAACCTTTTAGCCTAGCTTAGCGGTCTAATCGCATTTTATATCTAGCAGCCCTGTTGTAGCTCTACAAAAAATTTCTTGATGACGGGGGGGTGGGGGTGGTTTCTCATTAGGCTTGTATCTTGTTTTTTTGGATCAAAACCATGTTGGCTAGCTTGGGTTTTCATTTCTACTTATTTGTGCTTGTTTGGTTTGAGTTTTTTCTTTTTTGCTCAACTAGCTTAGCGCATGGGTGTATTGGGGTTGGGTTTAGTCTAGGCATGTTTTATAGGATCAAGCAAAAGCAGTTTTATCTCTTTTTTTATTTCTTATTTTATATATATTTTTTTGTTATTCTCACTCTCTCACCGGGAGTTAGGCAGGCTATAAATACTTTGAAGGAGTCAATGATACTTCAATTGAGTGAATTACATGGCATAGAATCTCAATATGCATGTAACATAATAAAAAAAATGCAAAATAACATCAGGCACAAAAACTAGAAAAAAAAAAACAAGTAGCATTGATTATCCACTAGAACAAACTGAGAGTATTATTTATCAAAGTCATAAAGAAAATAAAAGTAAGGAAGACTTCACTCAGGATCAATGATTTGCCCCTCCTCAATGAGCTTCTGAACCTTGTTCCTCAAGGCATAGCAGAGGTTGGTGTTATGACCGGGCTTCTGGTGATATTTACAGTATGCATTCGGGTTATTACTTATTTGAGTCACCCCCAGCCTTATGAAAGGTGGACTCAACAATTGCATCTATTACATCTTAGTGAAAGCTTAAGATAAGAGGACTGGGAATTTAGAATACTTCAGGGATTAAGGATAAAAATTTAGCTCAACTTGAGACACACCAACCTCCTTGGTCGTCGAGCTTCCTATTTAGCCTCTCTTAGAGCTACCCTATTTTATGCTCAAGCTCCTCCAAATTCAAGGCATATTCCCTAAAGTCCTCGAAACTCCTGAGTGGAATTGGTGCCAACTTCTCCTAAATATGAGCAAGTACTCCTTTGGCTATATATCGAACCTGATCTCTTTCCGAAGGCTTGGTGACTATCTTAGCTGCCTTCACCCTAAAGCACAGAATGAAATCAGAAATACCCACGTTTGGCATCTGCTTGTTCATATCTAGATATCTGAAGGTGACCTCTGCTTTTGTAATATACTCATATTGGCCCACAAACCTTTCGACCATGTCTTTCTAATCATTACGAACCTTCTTATCTAGCTGCCAGTACTAATGATTGGCTCGCCTTTCTAAATATAGCCTAAAGAACTTGACAATCTGTTCTTTAGTGAGGTTTTGGCATGTGGACATGGCTACTCGGTAGGAGTTGATAAAGGCATAAGGATCACCAGTACCATTAATCTTGGGTAAATCCGAAAGGTTAATTTTCTTAGCTTTGTTAGTCATTCTAGCAGGCTCTTCAATGTCGCCTATTGCTTCCCATCCTATCAGCTTTAACATCTTCTAGAGCTTCTCGATTTGCTTTTGCATCTTTTTTACTTTGGAATTCTCAAGAGGAAGAATTCCTAGAACAACAGTCTGTTTAACTTGAACTTCCTCTTCAATTTTGGTGAACTCATATGAGTTATCGCCATTTTTTTCCTTATTTGATGCTTGTCCAAATTCCAGAATAACTGTATTCTTGGGAGTTATTCCTGCACCATTAGCCCCACTAATGATCGCATTATCAGTTACTTGCAGTTGGAGCCACTGTAGCTGCTTAGTGTTAAGCAGTGAAAGCTTGCATCACATCAGCTTGTTATTGCATTATGGCCATTAAGTTTTCCATTTAAATCTTGATATTTGCCATATGGTTCCAAACTGCTTTTAGTTCTGCCACTTAGGATGCTTCAGCATGTTCTTCCATTCTGATGCTTTACTGAACCTGATCCAAGCAATCATGACCTATGAGGAAACAAGAGTTAGAGATAATGCATGAAACGTGTATGCATGTATGCTCTCTCATTTAGCAAACAAATTGTTCGGGCCAAGAAAAGAAATGGCTGTAGGAAATGGTTAGATGTGTGTGTAGCATGAATGCATATGCAATGTCCATCAAAAGAGTAGAGGTTAGCAACCACAAAATTTATTCACAGCCCAATGACAACCAAGTATGTGTGCGCAAATAGATGTAAACAAATAGAACATCAATGTTCACTTCTCATACAACTCTCTCTTCCAAAGTCGAGTAATGGTGAAGTCTTCTTTCCTAGGTGCTTTGGCTTGGGTTAGCCATCAACAGGGGATGATCAAAGGTCGATTCTCTCTAGTTTTTAAAACTTAGGCTTAAGCTAATTCATAATTAGAAATTCCCTATTAGACATCTTGTGAGACTCACATTCTAAGTAAAATTGAACTTTCACTTGTTATCTTTTGATCATGCATTTCTCAAAAATTCTTCATGAAAAGGAATTATAAATAGCCCAGATCTAGGTTCCATACACTAACAAAGGAATAAAGTCATGAATCATACTCATTATTTATCTTTATGCTTCCATGCTACTCTTTTACCATTTATGTGGGTATTACACCTTTGTGCCAATCCTGATGAGTGTTGGTCTTTAAGTAGTTTTGAGTGCATTAAGAAAATATTGAGAAAGAGTCACAAGGTTATTCCAGGCAATCATACATTCACATGTTATCTGGAAATCTAGGGGAAGGATCTACATCATTACATGAGCTTTGGCTACGATATACAACCTTAGTTTCCTTTGGCAAGGAGAACCCTTTTATACTAGAGGAGGCTTATCCCTTTTATATAGTTAGGTCGGAGTGTCATTGCTACTTGGCATGATAAACCTTTCGCCCTCAATACGTGCACAAGGATGGTGGTCATCACTAACATTCGTCATCTCCTATTCGAATGGAATTAGGATATCCCGCATAGTAGTGCCATCGGGTAAAGATTGGACCGTCTTAACTCTAATGTAAATGATGCAAAGCTAGATTAATAAAATCAAGAAAACGAAAAGCCTCAGAGTCAATTAAAATCAACTTCTAATTGTGTCCCCTATGGAGTCGCCACTATGAGCGCGCAAATTTTTTATGAGCCTAGCCTGAATCGGGAGCAATTGTGTCGCTGTGTCAAAGGTTGTCTCATCCATACTAGGGTCAATTCGAAAGTGAATCGTCCAGGAAGAGTTCTTAAGGGTTCATGATAACTACAGTGACAATAAACTATCGGTGAAGACGGAGAGTTGCCAACCGGGACAAATAGAGAGGGGCGAAGGATGGCAGCTCGAATTCCTCACGGAGAGCCTAACTTTCCCCTCCCCAAATCAGAGATTTAGGTTTGAAAAGTTAGTTACATGTTAGGAAGGGGTTAGACACCCCAACACGCCCGGACACACAACTCAGCCTCTACAAGACTCAAAGGCTTTTAGTTTGCCTAATCTACTAACCTAGCTTGGTTGCTACCCGTTTTACTGCGATGACATTTTATTATTTTATTTAATCATACCTGTTACTAGTCTATTATACATCTACCTATAGGGAAAGGCACATTGGTGCGACTAATCCTAAAGGAGGTACATTGTTACCTTAGATTTTATCTAATATGCCAAGGTGACCAAATAGAACCAGTTTTATTAAGCATGTGGGTGTTAGGTTCTTTTTATCTTTTAAGCAATTAGGTGATTGAAATATAGAAGATGGGGGACTCACATTGGTGAGTCGATTTATTTTAGTAAGCATTTGAGGTTATTAATCAACCTAAGTTCGATCTACCTTTAGCATGTGAGGTGAGATCTAAACGTACCAAAGCAATAAATAAAACAAATATAAAGAAGAGGTAGGAAGGAATTAATGGGGTAAAAACCAGATAAACAATTATAAATAGGGGAATAACTAATTTCCTAATTTACACTAGTCATGGCACAAGCATATAAACACATAGGAATAATATTGGTCCTAGATTAGAACTAAACCTAGGAAACCCTCATTATTGAGGGTTAAGCCAACTCCAAAGTAGTCGAACATGTGATATATGAAGATAAAAAGTTAGTTTAAACGCTCATAATATTAATTAAAGCAATAAACATGTGGTTAAACACACTTAACATATAAAATCGTATTTCAAGCCTAAAACATGTCAAAATAGCTACTTTAACACTTAAAGGAATAAGCTTTAAACATATAAATCAAATCTTAAATATTTATTAACTAAACATAATGTAAACAAACTCATTTAGTCCTAAACATGCTTCTAATCATGCGAATAAAACACTGAAAACATGAGTGAAATAAATAAGACATTAAAACACCTCTTGACCTAAAAATGAACCTAAAGCATGCTTCGTAACTTTAAATCCACTTTAGATCATGTTAAAAAAAATTAAACACATTAGAAAAATATTATATCATCATATAAATCACATTTAAAGCCATAAACACCCAAAACTCAATGAAGGCGATATATATGATGAAAATAATGATTAATATGCACAAAAGCAAGGTAAACTCCATAGATTAGGCCCTCGGGGTATACCTTTAATGATTTCTAAAGGGAAAGTGACTTTGAGTAGATGAAAGGACTTCTAGACTCCTAAGCACCCAAGTGGACTCCTCAATGCTCCTAGACCTTGTCAAAACTTATAAAACCAAAGCTTTTAGCATACAAAGAGGGTGGTTTTCTTTTGTTTTGGTAGAAGTTAGGGTAGTTTTGAAAATGGGTGTAAATGTGGCTCTTTTAAGTTATTTGAGAGAGAAGGTGGAGCGTTGGGTTTTCTAAAATGGTTTTTTGTTGTTGAAAAAGTTGATAAAAGGGCTAGATGAATATTTAATGGATGATTTTTGTCTTGGCTAAGAAAAAGGATGTGTATGAAAGGTTGAAAAAGGTTTCAAGTGAGTTTATTTTTGGGTATCTTGGAGGACGAAGGTAGGTGGAAGATGGTGAAGGTGTAAAGATTAGGGTTTTTTATTTTGGCTTTTGTGTGAAAGAATGTGACTAGTAGTGGCTTATAATGTCAGTGATGAATATATATGGGGAAGGAGGTGTATTTTAGGATTTTGAGAGGTGTGTTATTATTGGTTAAAGGAATGAAGGGTAAATGATGAGTTTTTAGGGTTTAAGGATGTTTTTTAGATGATGGCATACATCTCTAGGTTTTCTTCCAGTCGCCATAGGCACAAAAATTAAGATTGATAGCATTATGGAGGCTTAACCCATGTGGGCTTAGCTAAGCCCACGTGGACTTGGCCTTACCCCACATGGACTTAGCTTAAGTCCATATGGACTTGGACTTACCCCACGTGGGTTTAAGCTAGTCCACTAGGGTTTTGAGTTGAGTAAGGTTTTAAGGTTCCATTTTATGTTTTTGAAAGTTTCTAAAGGTTTTTAGGGTTTCTTTATGTCTCATCAGTCCATTCCTAGGAATTCTAGTGTCCTTGGATGCCTTTTGGAGCTTTCTTCCTTCACTATTCAAAGTTCACCCTATCAAATTTGTCCTATTCTCATTATCGGGCTTACCTAACGGAGAAGCAAAAGTTAGATAATAACAATATCATTATACAATTATAATCCATCCATAAAATAATAAAAAAAAGGACATGTCATTTAATCATCTATATCTACTATTTTAATTCATTTTTATTTTACCAGTCTTTTCTAGTTTACCTACTAATTTCATTTGATAAGCAGTTAATAATATATAATGTCTTCATGAATGAATTTTAAATTAAGTAATAAAAAATTAAAGATATTCTATTATAGTTCAATTATAGAACACAAAGATAAAGGAATAAAAATATAAAAAAATATTAGAAAACGCATAAACTGAAGAACTTTGGTCTGCTGCAGGGTCATAGTCGTGCGGTTATACACAAAGCTGAATGCCTTTACTCTAATGCCACACAACTTTATACAAAGCTAAACGACTTTTCACTTCAAGACAAAATGGCGGGATCCAAAAACATATAAAGAAAAAAGAAAGAAACAAAAATAATGATTAACATATATAATAAAAAATAAAAAGAAGAAAAGGAAGAAAATAAAAACTAAAAGATCAAAAGTGGTATATGGAGTGTGGTAACCCTTAGGTTTCCATCGTGTAATGATTTGCCACAAATCTCAAGGCTGCTTGGTCAAGAATAGGATATGAGTCTTCCAAAATAATTTTAAAAAAATCTCCAAAATATTTACTTTTTGAAACTTAGAAATAATTAAATTCACTCTATAGATGCACATTTTCTTTTAAATTCCTATGTATAGTGATTTTCCTCTTCCATTTATGGAAGAAGAAAACCCTAAAAGCTTTTTTTTCTTGATAAATATTTATTTAAATCAAGATGAATATATGAGATAATTAAAAATTAGTGATAATTACTGAAAAATGAGAATAATAGATAAACCATTTTAAAATATTTGATAATTACCACTAATTATTGTTTAAACTTATTCGTATTTACTAACAAAAATTTACATAGTCGTGAAGTTGTATGTTTAATTTTTTGCAGTATTGCATAAAATCATGAGGCTTTGTGCCATTATTATGTAACATTGTGCCATTATTATGCAACATTGTGCCATAGAAATTTGAAAATTAATAGTGTTATCATCATGTGCAATCGCATCTCTGAATATATGATTCCAAAGTAGGATGTTTACAATAAGTGAGTAAGAGGATGGGGATGTGAACTTTATATACAGTGATGAGGATGAGTTGAAGATGGAAGAGTCAAGAGAAAAAAAGAGTTGTACATGATCCTAGTGTGATCATAAATACTTACGGTTGTCATTTGACATGCGTTTTGAAGATGCAAACCGGTGCAAAGTTGTTGCCTAGAGGTGGAACATAATTAATAGCCATAATGTGCAATTTATGAGGAGTAGTAAATAGAAACTTGAGATGAGGTGGGATCAGTGTTGCATATGGAGATTATATGGCAACCTGATAAAGCTTGAGCATATATCTACATTAAATCATACAATCTTAAGCATAAATTTAGTAAAGAGATGAAAAATATGTGCATAGATTTTTTAGAAGAAATACAAACTAGAGTATTAAAGCTATAGAAAATATGCCTAGGGCTAAATAGAAAGCATTGCACATTTCTAGGGCCTCTATACCTGGACATGCCAAAAGTATAATTGGGCCCCTGAACTTTAACTTCTTTTGTAATTAAGCTCCTCATATTTAAAAGGGTGGAATTGGACTCTCTTTCTCTAAAATCTGGTATCATAAGCTCCCTATCTAAACTGTATAATGAAAAAGAATATTATCTTGACTTGACAACATTAAATATATAATTCTATAAATGGTTTTTTTGTTATCTTGAAAATAATAAGAACAAGAAAATAGAAATGGGTGATTTGGAATTTATAACTAGGGTTTTATATGAATTTGGGAAAGAAAGGGTGTAAAAAAGTAGAAATTTCTTTATATAATTCTCATACAATCTCTTAATGGCTTCTCAAACTTCTCAATTCTTCTTTATTTTTCTGTATACTTATGGAAACTACTATATAGATTTTTTCTTGTGATGAAAGATGTAGTCTTTTCTTCAACTATTTTAATCTTTCATACAAATATTTGATATATAGACTTTTAAATATAAGTGAGTTTGTGTTCAAAGGTGGTGGGTTAGTTTAATTTTTTAATAAGAAAGAATTTTTTTATTTCTTTTATTCTAGGTGTTCTTGTCACGACCCCACCCGTGGGCCCGTGACCGGCACTGGGGAATGGGTAGGCTTAAGGCCACCGAAACCCGTAGTAAGCCTGACACTCACTGATTTAAACAAATCTCATCTCAAATTAATATTATTAAAGCCACAATTTATCTTAAATGCTACACTTTACATAATTTAATCGGTCTGCCAGAAGAACTAGGCGAGACCCGAAACTCAGAAAATTTACAATCGATACATCTACTATTACTACTGCGGAGAATCTAAGATTTTACAAATTAACATACCAAATCGAATACACCACCCGATGATGAAGGAGTCGGGTTACTGAATAAGAGTCGCGAGAGGACTAGATCCGAATCGAAGAAAAATGGAGGGGTCTGAGAGTGAGTTAAAATCAAATAATCTAGAGACTATTGCTTCTTCTCAGAAAACATAGATTATTCAAATCAGTATATCAAACCATACTATAATCATACCCTACTATTTCCTTCACATAAAATATTAATCATTCAAATCAAAATGTCAACCATGCACGTAAATACAATCCATATTATAATCATACCATAATAAATTAATAAATGAATAAATAAAAATATATTTTTACTTTTACGGGACGAGTGGCTCGGTAGAACCCTAAACCCCAAAATCTAGTAGCCATTCGGCTCTCTTAATCCAATAAGACTGGCCGAGAGCAATGCTCGACCGGGGACCTTACCTCCACCGGTCACTTAAGTATCCAAATAAGAAATCTAGTAGCCATTCGGCTCTCTTAATCCAATAAGGTACGAGCAATGCTCGACCGGGGACCTTACCTCCGACCGGTCACTTAAGTATCCAAATAAGAAATCTAGTAGCCATTCGGCTCTCTTAATCCAATAAGACTGGCGCCCCCGAGAGCAATGCTCGACCAGGACCTTACCTCCACCGTCACTTAAGTATCCAAATAAGCCGTACCCCGAGAGCAATGCTCGACCAGGGACCTTACCTCCGGCAATCAACTGAACTCAGCCCAGAGAGCAATGCTCGATCAGGGCAAACAAATCCATAATAACCTTATGTCCATAATCATTACCGTGCAGTCTGATGCAACCCACCAGGTGGCATGTTCTACGAAAGCCACATTTCCCAAAACGCAATCATCACATTTAATAAATATCATTGTTTAATGAAATCATTCAACACATATCGAAATAAAGATTAATAATTTAGGATAAGGCTACGTGCAACTCGTGAGGGGAAAAATAATAACGTTTATCTTATTATAACATACTAATAATAATATTTATATTATTTCAAATATTAATAATCAAGTGAAATCATTTATTTTGCGATACTAATAATCATATTAAGCACAAATTCTAAATAGCATATTAAAATCAGACTAGCAATAGTGCAAAGATTAAATGACTTTAACTCACAGGTTTGGTGACCTCCTAGCTCTGCTCCGGTGCCTCAGTTGGAGCGAGCCGAACAAACGGACAATCTAGTCACAGAAAACAATTTATCAAAACGCTGAAACAATCGATCTTTAATCCTAGGTCTAGACTCCTGGTGTGTCTAAGAATCTCGACTCGGAGAATTCTACCGAAAATCCCGTGAGAACCTCCCCTACAACACGAACATTACCCCGTGAAAACGGGTCCAGACTGCCGGAAAAACACTCCAAATATCCAACAATTTAAACAACGGGAGTCGGGTCCCCAAACTTCACTATTTCCCGACTCCGCCACGCAGCACAAAAATACGACTATGGCAGGCCAACTGACAGACAAATATTTTTGACTCACAAAATCATCAAATACTCAATTACAAAAATACCCCTAACCGACATATTTATTTACGAAAATACCAAACTCACAAATTTCCATTAAACCCTCATAAAAATAAAATTATACTTTTAATCCTTATTCCAAAATAAATTTTCAATTAAATCTTACACACAATTAAATTAAATAATCAATTTCCAACTTAAAATTTAATACTACTAATCAATTATAATACCAATTTTCCCAAAATTCTTTTATAAACATCCTTTACAATTCTACCATAATTTTCCAATATATAATTTTACTTATATAAATATGCATTTGGAAAAAAAATTTGAATAACCAAAATATAATCATTTCTCAAATAGTTTACTTAATTACTCCTTAAAAATCAAACTAATTGGATATGGAAAATAACTCATTTATTTATCTAACATGAACATTCAAAATTTGTATTTAAATCATTCCAATTAAACCAATAAAAATAAAGCTAAAATTAACTTAAATAAAAACTCACTATTAAATATATAAAAAAATTTCGGGTGTTACATTCTCCCCCCCTTAAAAAAAAAATTCGACCTCGAATTTTAAAAGAAAAGGGGCTACACTCTGAGACTGAAACTAATGAGGAACCTCTCATCTCCAACTCGGCTTCTCGGGAACTTTCCTCGGCAGAAAGTAAACTAAACCACAAGACTCATCGATAAAACCCTTAAATAAAACTGGCGAACCTGAAAATCCGCGATCCTCACTTACTACTCCTCGGAAACCAAATCTTTACTTGCTTCCACACACTAAGGGTCCAACATGAGCAAAAGATCGAAAATATACTTCCTCAACTCTAACATCTCAAACCTCTCATTCCAACACTTATGTCTCAACTAACCTCAGAGAACATTACTAATACTTGGCGGGAAGTCCAACTTACATTCCACCTCACCAACCTGCCGACAAAACCAAGGGTTTCCACACAAGAAGGGCCAATTCTGATCCTGCCAAAAATCCACTCACCAAATTTCCTTCCTAATGACGTGTCCCTTGGACGAACAGAAAAATCCTTAACATCTACATCACATCATCCACGACATACCATCCATCTGATCGCATCAACCGATATAAACCATGCCATCCTGACACAAGATTCCTCTTTGACTAAAATCCAAAAGCATCCTATATTATCTAACATGGGGCCTACTACGCCACAGATTCATTCCCACATCAACTCAGCTCGTCATCCAGAGAATTCTCAAGCTAACACTATTTACTTTGAAAAATTACATCTTTACTTACTTTATAATCATCACTGATAAAAGCTTTATTATCTTGGAAAAATACTTTTATAAAATCGTAAAATCTCTAGTCATTTTTCTTTATATAAAATTCTACAATATCGCGCGCCAGGGTGATGATGCCCCCTATCACCAAGGGTTGCAATGCACGATGTATGATGCATGTCCTAAAATGAATTTATGCATGCCTAACAGTGAAATGTCATAATGCATTCTTATGGGACTGGGCGCAATATTGTGTTTTAAAACACTTGTTCTACTTAGAAAAATAAATAATGTTCGCTTAAGTTTCTCTGGATTCTGAGCATCCGAAAATACTCCTACCACCTTTCTTAAGCTTCTTACAACCACAAAAAATCAACCATAAAGCTCTGACATCTACTCGACTTCCTAGGCACTAACTTCGGCGCTACTCAATAAGGCGATGCCTGATGCGATGACGAGGCAGTCCATGACACGACTGCAACCACGATCTACACTAAAACTGACTGTGGTGCCCACCATCGAAACAACAATCAAAGCTTCTAAAGGCGGACTGCACTAATCACTTGAAGAAACAGCACGAGTCTACCACGCTTCGAATCTTCCCATCGTTACAAAGCTCATTCTCAGCACAGCACTAAAGACAAGCTTACGAGAAAGGAAAGACTGACTCTACAACGGTGAAGGTGACACCTGAGTCAATGAAAACAACAAGACGGACATGATCCTAACTCCAAGAAAAATCTCAACTTAGGTCAAGGAAATCTAAACCTAAGCTCGATACCAACTTTGTCACGACCCCGTGGGCCGTGGCCGACTAGGGAATGGGTAGGCTTAAGGCCACCGAAACCCGTAGTAAGCCCCGACACTCAACGATTTAAACAAATCTCATCTCAAATTAATATTATTAAAGCCACAATTTATCTTAAATGCTACACTTTACATAATTTAATCGAACTAGGCGAGACCCGGGAAACTCGGAAAATTTACAACCGATACATCTACTATTACTACTGCGGAGAATCTAAGATTTTACAAATTAACATACCAAATCGAATACACCACCCGATGATAAAGGAGTCGGGTTCTTTGAATAAGAGTCGCGAGAGGACTAACGATCACGAATCGAAAAGCGATAAATGGAGATCGAGTGAGTTAAAATCAAATAATCTAGAGACTATTGCTTCTTCTCGGAAAACATAGATTATTCAAATCGATATCAAACCATACTATAATCATACCCTACTATTTCCTTCACATAAAATATTAATCATTCAAATCAAAATGTCAACCATGCACGTAAATATAATCCATATTATAATCATACCATAATAAATTAATAAATGAATAAATAAAAATATATTTTTACTTTTACGGGACGAGTGGCTCGGTAGAACCCTAAACCCCAAAATCTAGTAGCCATTCGGCTCTCTTAATCCAATAAGATCGCCCGAGAGCAATGCTCGACCGGGGACCTTACCTCCACCGGTCACTTAAGTATCCAAATAAGAAATCTAGTAGCCATTCGGCTCTCTTAATCCAATAAGACTAGCGCCCCGAGAGCAATGCTCGACCAGGGACCTTACCTCCGGCAATCAACTGAACTCAGCCCAGAGAGCAATGCTCGATCAGGGCAAACAAATCCATAATAACCTTATGTCCATAATCATTACCTGCGGTGGCATGTTCTACGAAAGCCACATTTCCCAAAACGCAATCATCACATTTAATAAATATCATTGTTTAATGAAATCATTCAACACATATCGAAATAAAGATTAATAATTTAGGATAAAGCTACGTGCAATTCGTGAGGGGAAAAATAATAACGTTTATCTTATTATTACATACTAATAATAATATTTATATTATTTCAAATATTAATAATCAAGTGAAATCATTTATTTTGCGATACTAATAATCATATTAAGCACAAATTCTAAATAGCATATTAAAATCAGACTAGCAATAGCGCAAAGATTAAATGACTTTAACTCACAGGTTTGGCAACCTCCTAGCTCTGCTCTGGTGCCTCAGTTGGAGCGAGCCGAACAAATGGACAATCTAGTCACAGAAAATAATTTATCAAAACGCTGAAACAATCGATCTTTAATCCTAGGTCTAGACTCCTGTGACTCGGAGAATTCTACCGAAAATCCGAACCTCCCTACAACACGAACATTACCCCCCCGTAAAAACGGGTCCAAGACCTGCCAGAAAAACACTCCAAATATCCAACAATTTAAACAACGGGAGTCGGGTCCCCAAACTTCACTATTTCCCGACTCCGCCACACAGCACAAAAATACGACTATGGCAGGCCAACTGACAGACAAATATTTTTGACTCACAAAATCATCAAATACTCAATTACAAAAATACCTCTGACCGACATATTTATTTACGAAAATACCAAACTCACAAATTTCCATTAAACCCTCACAAAAATAAAATTATACTTTTAATCCTTATTCCAAAATAAATTTCCAATTAAATCTTACACACAATTAAATTAAATAATCAATTTCCAACTTAAAATTTAATACTACTAATCAATTATAATACCAATTTTCCCAAAATTCTTTTATAAACATCCTTTACAATTCTACCATAATTTTTCAATATATAATTTTACTTATATAAATATGCATTTGGAAAAAAAATTTGAATAACCAAAATATAATCATTTCTCAAATAGTTTACTTAATTACTCCTTAAAAATCAAACTAATTGGATATGGAAAATAACTCATTTATTTATCTAACATGAACATTGAAAATTTGTATTTAAATCATTCCAATTAAACCGAATAAAAATAAAGCTAAAATTAACTTAAATAAAAACTCACTATTAAATATATAAAAAAATTTCGGGTGTTACAGTTCTGGTTTGTGGGTATTAGAATTGAAATTATTTTTGTCGATAGGTTTGTATTGTTATTGTTGTTTGTTTGTTTAATTAGTTGTTTAAAAAGAAGAAAAAGAAGAAAAAAAATATGAATAGAAAATGGAGAAGATAAAAGCAAAAGCAAAGTTTTTTATTGAGTATTAAAATTGAATAGAGAATGCATTGCATCATGACACTAAATTGTAAAGTAAGAGGGTCTAATTCCATCATTGTAAACATGAGAGATTTAATTATAAAATAGTTAAATTCTGGGGTCCAATTATGCTTTTTGCCTATAAGAACTTACACTAATTGGACCATTCTTTTTAACCATCCTATAAAAACTTTCTTCTTATTTCATCAACTTGGCATGTTCTTCCTTTCTGGGTTTTTGATCTTATATTAAAAAGCTCAAAAATGATGACTTTGTTAGTAAGAGAAAAATATATTCTTTATTCTAAAATTTGAATTTTATTTTTATTATTTTATTGTTAAACAAGTGTTCGCACGCGATGTTATCATGGCTTATAAAATAAGTGAAACATCTGCTAATTTAAGGGCTTGTTGACACCAAATCGTAAAGTAAGAAGCCCAAATATAAAAATAGTTAAAGTTAGGAGTCCAATTATGGTTTTGCTATATAGACATTATGTGTGTTTGAGGCCTTATAAAGCTAAGATGATGAAGATGGACAAGGCTAAGAGATCTGATTTTGTACTTGAAGATGAATTCACTTTTAAAGTGTTTTCTTATTAGCTTTAATGCTTTGAAGATGGAGTTTATTAAAGGACAGAGGCACCTCATTGGATTTGACGAGTGCTTTTGAAGACCTTTCTAAGGGCGGCTTTGGTGTGTAATGTGGCTAAAGATGAGAACATATTATGTATCTGTTGAACAATAGTTAAAGCCGAGAATGAGTCTAAACATGGTTCTTAAGTATTGTTTTGGAAAGAGTTACAAATTGGTCAAAGACTGGGCTAGCTCTATATCAGTGATCAATAGAAGGTGAAATTTATTTATATTTTCTGTTATATTATTTTCATGTTATAATCTCTTAATGTTAATGTTATTTATTTTAATTACACACAAAACTCATTAATGTTATCTATAACTTGACATTCTTTGCTCAATCTAAGAACTATGCTAGACATGTGTACTACAATTAAAAGAAGAAATTTAAGGATTAGGTTATGGTCTTTGATCTTGAAATCAATATGATGCAAACTAAAGTTATTAATAATTAACTCTAAATTCTTATCCCACATCATAATAAGCCCACCGCCTCGACCAATATAATCTACTGCAAAATAATTGAAAGAAAAAAAATTACACCTAATATTTCCTAACTCACTAAAACGCAACTTTGTTTCCATTAGAAAAGGAATTTTGGGCCTAAACTCTTTACTTAAACGAAGATGATGAACCATTCATGGATTGCCCAGTCCATGAAGGTTCCAACTCAGTGAATTCATAGTTCTCAGCGAGGTTGTAACCCAGCCTTCGCCATTGCAAAAATCTAATCTAAGGAGATACATTGCCTTTTGAAATGTCCAGACCCTTTCTTCTCCTTCCTCTCACTTCTTTTCAAGCAACTAGTAACCTCAACATCATGCTCCATAACTGATGTAATCTCTGACTCTTCTCCACCTTCTGATCTTGCCTATCTTTTCCATCGAGTCCCCTTATATTGCACCTAGACTTGGGCACCAACCACTACAAGCTCTTATTCTACCATTTCCTCATTACGTATAGTGGTAGTCAGAACTTCTTTATTTGCATTGAAATATATTATATGGTATTACTTTATTAATGCCATTTAATAAATCAGTCCCAACCTGGTTATCTTTCTCATCGCCCAAATACTTACATTGCATGGACTTAGCTTCCACGTGGACAATATCATACTCAAATGCTACATTTTCTAACTCACCATTTTCTCCAAACATATTCACATGACCTTTATCCTCCTTAATGAGGCTAAATCCTCCTTCCTTTTAGACTCACTAATCCTAGTTTTTCCACTCTCATTACCCCTGATGTTTACCAAAATACCCATTGATGTGAACTCTATCTATAGAGAGATAAAACCCAAATCGAAATTGATGCTAACTTTAGGATCGTCAAATTCAGATCTATGGTGATGGAACTAAAACCCTTCGATTATAAGAAATCAGGAACTAGATGTATGTCGCCATAATTCCAAAAGCTTAAAAGATTAAGTTTTAAAAATTGATAAGACAAGGAATTTGAAAACAATGCAAGAAAACTTGAAAAAAGTTCACAAAGAACAAAGTAAAGAAATAACTCTCACTTTATTGATAAGAAAATAATTCATACAAGATTGATTGAAATATGTAGCCGAATAAAATATATTTATAAGCCTTCTATAACCTTAGAATAACACTAAAAGGAATAAAATTACTTAGAAAATAATAGATTACTTCCAACACTAAATAAGAAATAAAATAAAATTCCTAAATAGCTAACAATCATGTGCCCCCTAGAATTGAGCTAGGAAAAAGAGAAATAAATCATTTAGGGAGTAAATCATTACTTCTTAAATAAAATAAAACAAATAAGAAATTTTCTAGATAAATAATAGAAGGTGCCACCCCCCTTGTTAACTAGTGAACAAGTTTAAGTTGAAATCCTAATTACTTAATGAGGTCACACACATGGGCTTGCTCTTTATGTCCTCCTTGCAACTTGCTTCCTTATTGCTTTATTAGCTTGATTTGAATAATTAAGGCCCAATTAGAATTAAACAAACTCCTTGGTATTGGATCAAGCTAATAAGTATTGGATTTGATTTTAGAGTTGACTTATTATAGCTTGTAGTGTCTTGAACCCAAATATTCTTGATAAGCCCAACAAGTGCTTCCTTCATCTTTTTGGCCCTTAATATTATGATTATTCCTTCTTGGATACTTAAAGGTTCTTGACTCTTGAAGTATATGGACTCTTAGCCTTGGTCACATTACCCATGTCCTTTCATCTCTCATCATTTACCATAGTCTCCACCTCTTCCCTCATTTGTTATGATTCCTACATATTACCACTATTTTTATTAAAAACTAACTTCTTTCTAACCTTATTATCCCTCTCCCCACTTAGTTCCTAATCCTCCCTTAAATCTTTCTCTATTCATAAGTTTACTTCGTATAAGAGTTATCCTCAACTTAGAACCAAATGGCCAAGTACCAATATTATCAAAAGAGGCACCTTCTTCACATTTATTTTCAACATAATCCACGTGCCAATAATGGTAGCAAAAGCTCGTACTTATACGTAATCTACAATTTCTCCCATTCGCCATTAATGATCATCAAACCCCCTAGCAAAAGACCTGGTTATGTTAACCCATACCATTTTTTAAAAAAAAATTTCTTCATCACTCATCCTGCTTTACTAGCCACTTTAAGGACATAATCTATATCTCTTCTATTCATTGGGAGTTGCCCAATGCTTAACCAAAATAAGTAATTATTCAAGGAAATTTTAGCTCATTAAACGTCCCCATCTACCTCATGTAACATAATCAGTTGTTTATCAAAATGCCAAAGTCCCTTTTTCTGTATCTTTCTCGATCATAATTGGCTTGTAATTGACAGATAAAGATAATGGAATCTGTCTCCTGAATAAGAAAGGGTTTGCCAGTCTCCATGCCCTTCTAAAGCCCTTGGCATATTTTATGGATTAAAAGGTCTTCTTAAAACTAATCTTTCCACCAACCACAACCTATAATCTATAGAAGTATTCTCACATCCTCTCTCCCAATTGCTTAAATCCACTATTTCTTTCTCCAAATGAGGCAACCCCACTCTATTAAAATGTTCTTCTATCTCAGCTACCATTGATCCTAAAACCCAAGAAAATAACCACACGCTAAAATTGGATAATATACAGATCCAATGAAAAGTAAGAAGAATAGAAACCTGATAAAAAATAAAAGACAAAAACATAAGAACAAAACAAAAGGAATAACAAAATAGATAGACTCGAAAATTTAGAAGATCTTCACGTCATAACAATGGAAGAATATATCCCTAGACCTAAGGTTTCGTGGGGTGAAACTCTAACCTAGAGAGAGACTCCATATTTTAGGAGAATTTATTCTCAAAGCATACTAGCAATTAGAAAAAATAAAAAAAAATAGAATGACATATAAAACTAATAAATAAATTAAAATAAAATCAATTGGTTATCTATAATTAAAAAAATAGACTTTATCATAGTAGAGTACCACAATAACACTATAGCAAAATCCTATAACCTCTCGTCTATTCAACAAAGTACTAGAAATTCACTTGACCAACATCACATATGGGCTCAATATAATAAAAATCACAAAATATTGGACTTAAATAGAAAAAAAAAAAAATTATTTTAGTCCCTTTTATGTCCCTATGTAGCAAGTTGAGGATCTAAATTAGCCCATTATCCAAATTGTTATAGTTTGCTTGGACAAATGGTCAATTTTTTTAGCTTGTGTCAATGGGCCAAATAAACTGAATTACAATTATTTGAGCAAATAGGCCCAAAACTTACATTTTTCAGGCCAAACAATTTTGACTTTAATCCACGCATGTACTGCATATTAGCCTTAAAAGCGTGGGTGTGTCTAATACTTTAGCATACAAATATTAAAATAGTTTTTCTCTCTTTTCTCCATTCCTTTTTTCCTTCGCTTCTTCAATCTTTCTAACAAGAGATTCGTTCTCTATTTGTTTTCCTCTTTCTGTTTTTTTCTTCGCTTTGTTAATCACAATTGTTTTGATCGTCATATCGTCAATCTCTGTATCGCCTTCAACAACACTGCCAGTGGCATCATTGCTCGTTACTCTATCGCCTTCATCCCCGCCATCCATTGCTGCTGTTGTTACCACCATAAACGACTATAAAAACAAGTTCTATCGATTGGTTTTGTATTTATTAATTTTGCTATGGATCTTTTTACGGCGATGAGTATCTGTTTATCTATGTCTATACAATCTATTTTTTTATTTTCTACTTTTTGGATGAATGAAGTAGTGTATGGCAGTAATGGGTGTCGATGATGGATGGTGGTGGTGAGGCAAACAACAATGGACATTGTTCTATTTTTTTTCTCTTTCTCTTCTCTAATATTTTTCTAATCTCTTGATTTTCCTTCTTTTTTGTAAAAATTTTAAGAAATAGTGAATGTATTTTAACGGCAATGACATATGAATATGGTGTGATGGTGGTGATAACAAGCAATGACATATGAGTTTGATGACAAATATTTTGGTGGTGACGAGATATGGGTTTAATGGTAGTAACAGTAGTGGATGAGTTTAATAGTGATTAAAGATGGGTTTATAACAGTGGTGACGGTGGATGGAGATGGAGGTGGATGATGGAATTAGTTTTATTATTATTATTATTATTATTTTAGCAGTTGGGATTAAATTTCTTCTAAATTTAAGTTTAAAATAAACTTTTTAATATAAAAAATGAATATTTTAAATTTTGATTTTATTTAATTGAAAAATAGAGTGTGTTAGACACACTCTTCATCAAGGGAGATTTAGACTAATTTGGTCCTAAAATACCAAATTCAGGGATCTATTAGCTGAAAACGATGTAATTCAGCTTATTTGATCCTTTAACACAAGTTGAAGGGGCAAATGACCCTTTGTCCTTGTTTGTTTCCAGTTCAATTTGCTTCTATATTCTCCTCTCTATCGAGCATTCTTTACAATAAGAAATAGAAAAAGAAAAGGCCATTACCACTCTCCCTCGCTCGCTCGCTCGCTCGCTTATTCTTGACAATGGCAAGCCCTTTTTTATCTCTCCGTTTCTTTCTATGAAACCTTGTTGTGTCTTTGTACAAAGATAATCTGGGTTGAAATTTTTATCATTCAATAATGTGAAATATTTCTTAGATAATGTGTATATGTGTATGCATGTGTTTGTGCATTATGGTTTTGGCGGTTGCTTATACATGATCCTTTTGGTTCTTGTTTTGTTTCTCTTAAAAAAGGAAAAAAGACACGTATAATTTGAAGTCTTTCTTTGATCTTTCTGCTTTCTTTAATGGAGTTGAGAGCCTTAAAAGAGTTAATGGTATTAGTTTAGTGGTTGCTTCTTGTTTTCTTTAAACCCTTCTGTCATTTTGGGTATCTGTTTTCTTTGGTGTAATGAATATATTTTTCTGGTCGTCATTGTCTTGGTAGCCAAACATAAACAATGGGGATTCAAGATTACGACTTTATTTACCCTTTTATCTCTGTGTGGAGTGACTCATCATTGAACAAGGAAAATGGGATGGGAACAGAAATGAATGACTAAATTATTTTTAACATAATTAAAATTTATGATATTCAAAAAAAGAAAAAAAGAAAAAGAAAATTTGCTCCCAAAGAAAATTGCTTTCTGCTCCCAAATGTGCTCAAGAGAATTGCATTTCCAAAGGACAAACAGACAATGTTAGTTGTTAGACTTCACTTGTTTCTATATTTGGTTAGTATCTTTTGAACTTAGAACTTCTAAAGGTAGATGGAAATACATTTCAAATTTCGTTGATGAGTAATGCGACTGTCAAGTTGTTGAAGTTCAATAATACAAATGGTTGCTGCTGGGCTAATTTTGAGTTTTGGCTTGTTGGGTTGTTTAGATAAGTTCAGTTAGGTGACTAGGCTCTTGAAAATAGATGATGTTTCAGTTTTGCTTTAGTTGTAATGGTGACATCAGGGGTACCAACTCCAATTGGTTGCTCTCGGTCTGTCTCACCCGTGCTTTTGCAATCAAGCTCTACTATTTTGGAATCTTGAGTGTGCTTTATTTCTCCACAAGCAACATTTCTTTTCATTTATCATGACACGTGCACAGTAAAGTATGAAATTTCCTGGGAAATTCTCCAAATTTTTCATCTTCTCAATCAGAATTCTGGAAGTGGGAGTTCAAGCACCAATCTCTCTATTCTGGATGGTTTTCAGCAGGGAAGCCCTGATAATAAAATGGAGTCTAGTGGAGTTTCTGATAACAAAATGGAGTCTAGTGTAGTTTTTGATAACACAATGGAATCTACTGCAGTTTCTGGGACACCAAGTGATGTTCGTTTTGTTTCTTCTTTTACACCAACCAACATGATTAATTTTGTTTCATCTGGCCAATTCCAAAGCCAACGAATTCCAAATCCTTCTAGAAGCTTTCAGCAAAAGTCTTTTGGTCAACCATTTGAGCTACAGAGGTTTCAACATTGCCAGCAGTCAATGCAGCAGAACCCTGTTTTCCATACCCAATCGCAGCAGCAACAGCTGCAATTCCAATCCTTTCAAGGTGGCTCTGAAAGTTTTGCTGGTTCTGTCAACTTGGGGCGAGGGCTAATAAGTTCAAACATCAGCCTCTCTGGTTTGGATGGTTATCAGCAGGGAAGGTTTGATACCATAATGGAGCCTAGTGCAGTTTCTATGGCATCAAATGATGTTGGTTCTGTTTCTCCTTTTACCCCAACACACATGATGGATTTTGTTTCATCTGAGCAATTTGAAAGCCAAAAAATTCCAAATCCTTTTAGAAGCTCTCAGCAACAATCTCATGTACAACAATTTAAGCGCCAGAGGTCTCAACATGGTCAGCAATCAATGCAGCACTTCCGTGTTTCCCAGAGCGAACCACAGCAGCAACAGCCGCAATTCCTATCCATTGAAGGTGGATTTGAAGGTTTTGCAGGCTCTGCCAACTTGGAACCAGGGGTAATAGGCAATCAGATTGGTCTGCAGACGCAGTTGCACTCATTGCAGAGCCTTGGTCCAGTGGTGCAAGAGCCGCAACAAAACCAGACTGGAAGGGCCATAGGACCTGTACAACTGGAGAATCAGGATTCTAAAGGAGCACCATACCTGCAGCAGCAACAATACCATTTCCCTCAAATTTCCAGAGAGTTTGTTTCACAGTTGAACCCTTTACAACAGAAGCACATTTTGCAGCAACAGCAAATGTTGAGGGCACATCATCAACAGCAGCCTCAACTACATCAGCAATCTCAACAGCAGAATGTGCCTATTAAATCTGCTGTAGGGCCAGTCTATGAACAGGGGAAATGTTCACTTCAATTAATTAAGTACATGTATCTGCAGCAGCATAGACCTATGGTACGATTTCTTTTCATTCCGTGGAACAACACTTCTTTTCAGCCTTTGGTGTTATTTTTTCTTTTTCACTTGTGTGTTTGTGACTGATTGTTTTTTCAGGATAACAATATTGAGTTCTGGCAAAAATTTGTTTTAGAGTTTTTTACTCACACTGCTAGAAAGAGATTGTGTGTTTCAAAGTATCAAAATAGGAACCCACCTGCTGCTTATCACAAGGTATGCTATGATAAAAAATAAATTAAATTAATATGTAATTGTTTAGGGGAGAGTAACTAACTGGTGTTTCTTTGGGAACACATTAGGGCATGGGTGGACTGGGAGGGAGGGGAGTGTTGGTGCCATACTCAGTTATGGAATGAAAGATCTTCAATGGACTATTTTTATTAGCATTGATTGGACCCTCTCTTCCAGTCTGATTTTATTTTGATAAATGAAATAATTATATTGGTATACATGAGACATCAGTGCTTCAATCCTCTGCTGTCTTGTGCTACTTCATAAACAAATGCTGGCATCACATGTGCTTTTTTTGCATTTGAATTTCTTCTTATTCGGATTTCTCGCTCTATGATACTTATTGACAGAGTTCGAATTAATATCATTCCACAGATCACTGATTAGGAAATGGTTATATTATTTATATATCTTGTGAACATTTTTCTTTATTCATGTGAGAGAATACTAGTAATACAATTGCATATTTGCAGGATTCATGGGATTGTGAATTATGCAATCAGAAGCATGTCCATGGTTACGGTATGCTATTTGTTTCTACTTCAACTTTTTTTCTTTTTGGTTATTTTCATTAGTTTCTGAGAGAGGCTTGATGCAATTTTTTTAAATTAAATTTCTTTTATGCAAAGCAAAGTATGCCAAGTAGCATCTGTATTCACAGTACATTGTGCAGTCCTTTCTAAAAGTAATTTTGCATCTTGTAGATTGAAATTTGAAGTTGATTTTTAATCTTCTGGAATTATGTGCAATTTTTAATCTTCTCGAATTATGTGCTTAAAATGTAGCTGTGATTTTTTAAGATGCAGTTGAATGTCCCATAAGCAAGTATTAGGACCAAAAGAAATTGTACCATTGGGGTCGTTTATCATTGGGGGAGTTAGGGTGGTCTTTAAATGGTTGATTTATCTTGATCTAAAGTTTATAGTCACAAACTTCATACTACTATTTATAATTCAGTATACGAGATGAAATGTTATTTGGTCTGATCTAAGATCATGTCATGTAAAATATTGTCATTCTTAGTTATCAGTTCAACTGGTAAATCAGATTCAAACATCTGGAAACTTTCAAATACTGACATGAGCTCATGAAATTTTCAAAGAAATTGGACCACCATCATCGCTCCATCCTTTTCTGAAAGTAACATTTGATATAAAATATGTAACTTTCACACTTTAAAAGCTTCCCCCTGTTCTTTCAGAATCAACTGCTGCATCTCTGCCTAATTTATTCCAAATCAAATATGAATGGCCCGTTATGGAAGAGCTTCTTTATATTGATATGCCTCATGAATCTCAGAACTCAAGCGGTCAGATTGTACTTTGTTATCCAAAGGCAATAGAAGAAAGTGTTTTTGAGAATGGTCGTGTTGTACGTTATGGTAAACTTCGTATTGTTTTCTCTCCAAATCTGAAGGTATGAGTTGATATATGGTCATCATGCTAGATTTAAAATCCTGAGTACGTTATAATTGTCTTTAATCGGATAGTTCATTTATCTTTGCCAGATCTGCTCTTGGGAATTTTGTTTACGAAATCATGAGGAACTTTTTCTGCGAAGACTGATAAAACCTCAGGTACTTATTTTACTACTTTTATTTTGTGTTTCACATTAATAGTTCCCATTCTTGAGTGAGAATCTTGCTACAGTAATATATCCTTGTTAAGCCTTCTTATAATTAGTAAACTGTAAATGTTCTTGAGTTATTCTTTTCTTTGCATAAATTGAAGCATAAAAAATGAATACATATTTCATATTAGTTTAGCGGCAGTTTTCCAATTAGGAAATATCTACCCTCAAAAGTAAGAAGTTGAACTGGTTAGGAAACTAGACCTCATAGTCTGAAGCTCTGAATTGTTAGTAAAAGAGTTAAAATCAAATGATGAAATTTTTTTGTTTAAGCATTCAGCCATTGTAATGATGCTCCTGTCACAAAATGGTGGAAGAAAGAGGCCCTAGAGAAATAATTGAGGTGCTTGGTCCAATTAGCTAGGAATTTTCAACACAATGAATTTATTGTCCTGCACTAGCCATTAGGTTGTTCATTCTTTTTGGATCACTTTCTTGGATTTTAGTACTCATGTAAATTTAGATGATCATCTTGGAAATACCCAAAGATTGCAAAAATACCTAGTTTCATCACCATTTTGGAAGATTGGCTAAAGTTTCCCAATGATCCTTTAAATGCTTCTAACCCTTGGCTTATTGAACTGCTCTGTAATTGCCATTAGATGGCAATGATTCTCATGAATTACTTCTTTTCTCATCTTTTTAAAATAAAATCTGATTTGGTTAGATCTCATGACCTAAATTATTTGAAATACGTCTGATAATCTGTTCTCAAGTCTGCCCTTTCTCTATTTATTTCTATTCAGGAGATACAGATCTCTAGGATCCTATATGATTGCTTCTTGCTTGCGCACTGGTGCTGCTAAGGTGGTGTGCTAGAATGGGATTTTGTTGAATTTGGAAGTCTCCTTTCATAAATAAAGTTCATATTTTGCAGGCATGTCAGCTTGTAGCTAAGGCACAAAAATACCAAGCTTCTGATCGAAATGCACAATCCGACTCATCCCAACTTGACTTAGAAAGGAACTGTAATTTGTGAGTTTTTTCTCTTGGACTGTTGATGAATTCCCTAGGCTAACAACACATATATCCCTATTTGTATTTCTGGGCAGGAATTGATGGTTGTATGTACTTATAAGACACATGTTCAGTTAGGTGCATTTGTGGTAGCCTTTATGTAGAGTTATAGGTAAACCACCTAGCTTGACGGGAGATCTAAGTGACCAAAGTTTTTTTCTTTTTCTCACTTTTTGACATTCATTATATTACTACACAAATGCTGTCGTTTTGCTATTACTTTTGGTTTGGGCAGAATGTTGTCTATGTCTATCAGTTTGAAGCCTGTCCATTGATTTTTTTTTTCCCTCTGTAGAATTAAAGAAAGGAACAATAGAGTTAGGGCGTACTTGGCATTCGTTTTGGAGTGTGGATGATTATGTTTAATCGGCTGAAAGGAAAGGAATGAAACTTTTTCACACTGCCACCACATCAATTCTGTTGCCAATACCTTTAATACTTTAGTATAAGGAAAAAAGGAGAATAGGAAAGCCGTAATAGAAAAGTTTCATCTTTTTTACATTAGTCTTAATCTCATGTCAGAAATAGTTAACAATTAACCAATTAACTCTAGCAATTCACCTCCATCTTTTCATCCCATAAAGCTGGTATGTAAAAGAATTGCAATTTTCTAGTGGATTTATAATTTTTGTGACACATCATATTTAGTATTACTCAGTTTTTAAAATACTTTTTGGTGCATGCTCCAATTACCGAGTAAGTTTAACTGATTAAAGTTTATCAATATTATTCCTTCCATCTTGTCCACAACAATCTATGGTATATGCAAAAATGTTGGAAAAGTAAACTTGAAAGTTTATAGAATTAATAAAATCTCTAATTGTTGAACTTTAATTTGCTACCAGATGTAGAAGTTCCGATCTTTTGTATTATCCTTTTTATTATTGTTTTTATTGTTGTTGAATCTGGTGTCCAATAAATTTAAATTTGATTAATTTGTTATATGTAATAATATTTCTAACTATCTAATTATCTTTAAGGAATGTCTAGGTTCTAGATTTATCAAGAACTGGTTTGTTATATATGAAAAAACTTTTGAAACCAACAATTATAAGGGATGGTAAAAATTTACTATTCAAAATGACAATTTTTATATTACCATTGATAGTATAGTGAAAAGAAATAGGACAAACTATGAAAAGTTTGAAATTTCATCTAGAATATAAAAAATATATATTTAGGAAAGAAATACTTGATAGATAATAATAATGCTGTGTAAAATTTCCTTTTCTATGCTTATATATGGGATATTACATTTTACTTTTTTTATGATATTAATATGAGTCTTTCGATATTCGCCAAGTTAATGTATAAACATCAAAAACATATCAGTTCACTACGAGATTTACAAATCAACATTAAAATTTATTAGAAAATCTACTATTAGAGTCTTAAATGAAGTTTATGTTATGATCATTTATTTGATAAAGCATCTTTGATAAAGAATCCATCAAATATGAATAAAACTTAGGAATTCTTATAAGTTTTTAATTGGGAATAGGATTTCTTAGCAATAAATTGATCTTAAACTTTTTTTAATGTAGCAGATAGAACATATTCATTAAAATATTTAAGAAAAATATTTAATTAGAAAAATATAGGTTTCTAATGTATTACTAATTATCATGTATAGAACATTTGACAAAAAGATTCAAAGTTATAACAATACAAGTAAATTCTCTTAATATTATAAGTTACTATCATATATTTATTGCATTTGTATAATATATACATACACTTTATATAAATTTTTAGAATTTCTAAAAGATGCCTGAAGTTGTAACTTGTGTACGCACATTTATTTATATAGCTTTCTCAGTCTTTCCCATTCTATCCAAATATATACTTGGAATTCAATCGACTAATAAATTTCAAGATTTTGTTAATATTTAGATGCCTGTCAAGTTACTTAAAATTATACCTTAACTCATTCGATAATGACATATTTCTAATTCTATTATGTTATCATCATAATAAGTGGGATGAGAAACTACAATTACACATTTTTCTTTTGTTTACACCATTTGAAAATTTAATTATTCATATGAGAGTTTATTTTTAAGAGTCATGGACACAAATTGAAAATGCAATTAAGGAGGTTTTGAAAACCCTACAGCCAAAAGAAATGAAATGTGTTTTGATAATATAGTAATATATAAATATTCTATCTGATTTAGAACATTTGGTGATCTCTTTTAACTGTGTGTGAATGCCATGAAAATAATTGTGCTCTTATTCATGTTTATTCGCCACATGGGCAGGGGTCGGGTAGCAGTGGGGAGGGGGTGAAGTATGTATATGGTGATAGTTTAGCTTGCCTCTGACTTTTATCTACATTACGTGGCCTTTTCTTGGACTTCTGCTTATACGGTATTTTGACAGGTTTCTTGAATCTGCACATCGATTAAACAAATCTTTGGAGATACCTTTACATACTAATATAGGATACACAGAGAGATATATACGGTACTTAAAGGTATTGTCCACTGCAGCTTGGTATACCTTTACACACTAATCTTAGGACATCCCTATGTTTGGACTTGAATATGGCTTGTTCCTTTGGCATCTATTTATCTTTTCATGTACTGCAAATTGGTTGATGATGCACTACCTACTAAATCGCATGGATAGTAAAGTTTCTGAAGAAATGAATTTTTCTATTCATGTACAGTCCTAGGTATTTTATATTTACACTTAGCTATTTTATATTTATACTTAGCTAATTTCCTTTTTATAATCAGATCCGGTTGCAATATTAAACATATATTATATCTACGACAGAAAGTGTTAATTAATTTCTCATGGCAGAACTGAACTTGATTGATGTCAACGCACCTGTCTAATTTTATTAAAGCCTATGTCTTGGTGCATGCTATCAGCTAATCTCATAATCCGTACTGCATTTTTGAGCTCTAAGTGAGAAGATCGTAGTTTAGATTTGAAATTTAGCTCACATAAAAATTAATTAATGTATCATTGGGGCTGGTGCCTTAGGCTATAAGATCAATCTTAAGGTACCGACTTTATTTGCTTGATGGGTTCTTTCAAGTAAAGTTCATCATTATGATTTCTAGGTACTTCTCATTTGTTACTTGCCAATATGGATACATGGCATTTAATTGATATGGAATGTTTGACATTATGGAATGGGCTGCTGTTATATCCAAAATATAGTTTAGACTCATTGTACTGGAAAGTATAAATTTTAAAATTAGATGAAAAAGAAGGTCCACTGTGTTCAAGAATCAGGTGAAATTTCTATCCCAAATGTGCATAATTATCTAATAGATACTTTTAAGTTTGGATATATATTAGGTAGGAGACTCAATTATGTCGTTTTGTCACTTCTTCCACAAAGAAATACACTTTTTAATTGCTTATTATTGTGCTACTTTTAGAATGTTAAACCAGTTGTTACATTGACTAACTATAGTCTTCCTATGTATGCTTGTAGCACAAACGGCAAATATCACAGAGAGTTAATAGTATGAAGGAAGACTTCAGCTGCGAGACTGGGAAAGGACTGAAAGGTTAAATTTATGAAATTCTTGGCTTATTGATATATGTTCTCTTTTAGTTACCCTAATTTACTGATAATATCATTTGAATAATCTCTATAGAAAAGAGTGACAGGAGCTGGAATATGCATTTTGTCTTTTGTTATTGCTATTTTAAGCTTTAGAAGTTGGTATGTATCATAAGTCCATGGTTATTTAAGCTTTGGACAGCTTACAAATTTCACATCTGTAAGAAAACAGGACTAGAAGGTGGGAAAAATGATAACCTGCCACTTGGAGTGTCAGGCGTTTTTATATAGTTTGTGTATAGACCACTCAAATGCACATGGCAACCTCCTTGTTGGCAACCTGTGCATCACATATGTTAGGAGTTCTTGAAATACAAGCCATATTCGATAAAGTTCTTCTACTAAAATTGAGAAGACACAGTAGGTTGTAAAATTTAATTTATCATTTGGCTTATATAGTGGGATTTACATTCACTTGTTGATATCGCTCAATCTTCTAATTTTTTTTTTTTCTACAGTACTTTATATGTAAGGTCTTTCTGTATACTATTTTGACTTTTTCATATTAGGACATAGGAGTCCTGTCGGTTATTGGAATATATTAGTAAAAGGAATGATTTAGTTCTTGTTTATAAACCTCTAGTCCAAGTTGTACGCCTTTGGAAAAGAAAAAGGTTTCTGCAACTCTGTAGTGTTTGAAAAAGTGATTTTTCATAAATGGTTAATTTAATTGATATGACATCATACATTTGCATAATTTAGAGCTTCCTCTTTCCTTCAATTGCAGGTGGAGGTTCTGTTGGTCCAATTTTTATTGTTATTATTATTCTATATTTGGCACCAACTGCCATAATAATGTTGTTGCTACTTGTGCTTTTTGCTCAATATTGTAAAACTTTTATTCTTCTCCAGAGAGTTTCACCCAACTTCCCAGTAGGAGTATGCCATTATTGGATCTGCATTTTCCTATCCAGCTACGTGATCAGCAGCAAACTAGGGAGAACACCTTGAACAATGATTACCATTCTGTACAGACAAATGTCGAGCCGACTTCTACAAGCAGTGACGATGCAAGTGCAGGCAACTCCTGTAGTACCACTCCCTCTGTCACTGCTGGTGCTGAGCTTCTCCATCAGAATTCAATGGACTTGTGGATTGAGAATCAACATAACAATCCCGGCAGTCCTTATCCTGGGACTCCAGTTTATATCTCATATATGGGCTCTTCAACCATTCCACAAGCTGAGCATATTCCTTCTTCATTTTCATCATCAACTCCATCTTCGAAAACTCAAAAAGAATAATGATTTCTTCACAATAAAGTGGGGGAGGGAGCATGGTGATTGTTGATTCTGAAGGGGATAATGTGACCAACATGATGCTTGAAAAATAAAAATGTTAATGGCAATTGCTTTGCAGGCAGTGATACGGTAGTCTTAAGTACTGTGATGATGGGGTATAGAAGCTCGGGAAATTGGGTGCTCCGCCATATCACTAGTCAGTTACTTGGTATACTTGTAAGGCTTGCTTTATTTGAAATCTCCCTGAAGAGTTTAGTTTCTTTTTTTGCTGAGATGCTCGTGGCACATGCTTCTACGTTCCCTGCTGATGGATTATTCCTATCGGTGATGGATTATTCCTATTGGTGACACAACGTGCATATGTTTTTTTTTTTGGAACTTGCACTCTGTAAATTTGGAGCTTACATTCACTTAAAAGAAAATTTTTGTTCCTGCTGTTGCAGCTATTGATAAAAGGAAGGAAAACATGTAGCTTAAATTCTTGTTTTGAGAAACTTTCTTGTTCATACTTTTCCCCCTTCTGTAGTGTTATATTTCTTATGGGAGTTTTGTTTATATGGTTTCACATTGTAACTTGATCCTCTCCGCAGTTTTGCAATGAGAACTCACATTACTTTTATCTTTCCATATGTATTACTATTGAGGAATTTCATATACATTGACTAGCATTATGTAGCATTTGTTTATACCTAGTGCCTAATTATCTGCAGCAGATGCATCACCCAGAAATCTATTTTCTTCTCTCTACTAGCAAAGTCTAGTTATTAATGGCAAGACTTTACTGCATATTTCTTTCTGCCCACTCGGAAATCAGGCTTGCATGGTGGGTGCATTGATTTCGGTAGCTACGCCACCTACAGAATTTAACTTTAAAAACTAAAGACACGTGGGTCATATATTCTGCGGAACGGCGTTCTTGCCCCATAATCCATTTTTCTCTTAGGAGAATTCGCTTCTGCTGGTACAGAGTTAGCCGATGCTTATTCCTCAGATACCGTTATTGCTTCTTCTCCGGGAAAAGAAGTTGACGACCCGTAGGCCTTCTACCACCACCGGGCTGGGGGGTTTTGGGTGGTGGTCGGGGTGGGGGGGGTGGGGGTTGGAAGTTGAAAGACAGTGCTGTTATCTGAGTGAATTCAATTTGGTAAAATCCATTACTAACCTTTTGGATTTTTCTGTTCTATTTTATTGAATCGTTAAATTTTTATTTTGTTACATTTAGTTTTTGTGATTTTATTTTTCTTAATTAAAGACTTAGGTTTTTAATTTTATTTTATTGAGTCGTTAAATTTTTATTTTGTTATATTTAGTGTTTGTGATTTTATTTTTATTTTAATTAAAGACTTACATTTTCAAAGAAAGCAAAAATAAAAGTAAAATATTCAATGAAATAAAATAAAAATTAACAAGTTGAATAAAATAAAATTCCAAAATTCCAAAATATGTTTTGCCATTTAATTTTTACATAAAATAAATTTTACTATTTTACTGTCTCGAGAGTTTATTGATTATTATGCTCATATGGTTTGAAGATGGATCATAGTGCAAACCAAATTTTGTAATTTAGGTAATTTAAGATGAAGAAAGTTGTTGGTATATAGCATTAATTGGTCTTTAAATATTTTATGTTTGAGGTAAATATTTCGGATTTATTTACCATGCATTAAGGTTGATGTTTATCAATATGTGCTCAGAAGTGTATGAACTGTTCTTATAGTAAGGGTAAGTTCACCACGAAGTCGATCTCATAAAGAACTGTAGAGCTGTTATTATAAAGACTAACTATCATAAAAACATTAAAAGTAAATCTAAACACTATCAATCAATATTTTGAGAAATGATACATTCATAAAAAATTATAATAAACTATAAAATAAATATGTAATAATTATTATGTATAAAACCTATATGATAAAAATAGTATTTAGCCTAATCGTTTATTTTTAGTAATCTCTTATTTTACTTTAAACCTAGGTCTTATGAATGAGATAGTGATGTGTCTTTTTCTTTAACTCAAACTAATGATGCAACTAAAGTTTCTTTTACCAATACATATTGAAATAAAAATAGTGTCTCTAATACATTCAACCTAAATATTTTCATAACAAATATTATTATTAAACTGATATGATGATCAACTGCCAACAATAACTGAAGCTAATAAAAATATGAAGGTAAATAAATCATTCATCAAATGAATAAATAACAAGGTTCATACATAAGTAAAAAGGCTAAACTAAACACTTATTAAAATTAACCTGACATACTTAATCAAATGGTTATTGTAATTAAATAGAAAGACATAAACAAAGCAGAAAATAAAAACTTCCTTAAAATCTAGAATCCTTCAAGTAGAAAGATGATTGGTCCTCACTCTCTACTTCTTGAAATACTTCTTAGATCTTAAAAGAATAATGAAAAACCAAAACTAAAGTATTTGTGGAAGATAAACTGTAGAGAATTGCAAAGAGAAAAATAATGGACAGATGCAGACTAAATGTATGTCTTGTGTATCTAATCTTTAATACTTATAGAGATTCCTTTTGCAGAATCGTCCTCCAAGTACAAAACTTCTAAGAGTTATCTCTTACGACTCTTGATTATCATAACTTAAGTAAATAACTATTACTGGTCCATAATTATAAAAAAACTTAATTAATTTTCCATTAAGCCTTGATATATTCGGCCAGGCTTGTTAGATTAGTAGTCCACGTGACTTTAATTCTGAATTTTGGTAGTAGCAGTCTATTTTAAGCCCATTTGTAATATTTAGCCCATATTTTTTTTTTTGGCTAATGATACTTGAAATTAGACAATAAAGTTAAAGTGAGGTAATAAGCACATATTTTTACAGATTATGTATATGAAACATACAATTAAAGTACTAAAATATCCTAAATATATATACATAATATTAACCTATCAAATACTCCCACACTTAAATATTTACTTGTTATCAAGTAAATAGCAACTTAAGAATTAACCTTTGCAAAAATAATAAAGAATATTCATACTCAAATATTATTCAAAAGAATCTCACTAATGCAAAGATCGTGCCAATCCAAGAAAACTTGTCATAAAAGTTTTCTTTAAAAGTATAAACTTAATAATTGTTAATCAAAAGATTCAAGCATCCAAATCTTCACATCTATTTCACATCAAATAGACTAACTTATCATCAAAGAATATAACTATTATGCATAATCCAAATCATCATATAACCTTATTCAAAAGGCAAAATCTCTATTCACAAACAAGAGGTCAATAGGCATTTATATATTTCATATTACTTGCTCTTCAAGATCTTCGTTTTCTTTTCTTTTTGATGCAAATACAAACATAGGTAATGAATGCATCTGGTTACTCAATAAAATATACATCAAGATACTCTGCATACTTATAATCTCAGTTGCCATTTTATACGAAAATCAACATTGGTCATAAAGATCTTTGGTTACTAAGCAACTAAAATAAGCGGAGTAGATTTATATTGCATAGAGCTTCTTTTATTTGCCCATATCATATCTCACAAACTTAGGTAAACCAATTTAATAACAAGGAAATAATAATCTAAATTATACACTTTTAATTATATCCAACTCAGACTTGTCAAACCACTCATCATGTCCATATGCAAAGAATAGACACTTGATCGTTTAAGTGCAAATAACTCAAGAGTTCACATTTATACATGTTAAAAATTTAACTCAAGAATTCAAAGATCTACAGAATAGTATTCCTTTATTGATTCTTTATATAGAATAATAACAAAAAGCTGAATAAAAAAAAACTAAAATTTTAAAAAAATTAATCAAAATTTACTAATTACATGATATATTAATTAACATAAAAATAAAAGAATTGTTCTAATTCCCCTTCTTATATTTATTTTTGACATTGCCCTCAATGTCATAAGCATGTATGAACAATAAGGGAGAAAAAGATGGAATACTTGATATTTTGGAGTGCAACTTGTTTGCCATAATCATTCAATCAATCACCATCCAAATCCACTTTAAATAAAACTTAAGGAACCATCATTGATTAAAAGAGACACATTAGCTAAAATAAAAATTAGAATGCTTAAATTAAAATATAATCATAAAGTCATGATTATAAAGCAAAAGCATAAAATAAATCCTAAATGGCTAGAAAGCATAGGAATCCTAAGGTAGCTAATAAGCAAAATTAAATTCCTAAGATAACTAGGTAGCTAAGTCCTAAAAACATAAAGATAACTAGGTAGCTAAGTTCTTAATACAAATATCTAAAATCAATGATGAGGTGGGGATGATAGTGGTGATGGAGCATCAGAATCAACCGACACGAAGTTATCTAGCTTGTATGCTTGTCAATGTTGGCTCCTCTCCATATTAGCCAAGCGGGTGACCAATGCATCTAGCCTTTGGTTAAGGTTGCTCTTTATAGTTTGCAATTGATTCAATACTTAGTGCCAACCTTAACTACCCCATTTTTGTCCTCTTCTTTTTTCATGATTAGGTTTCTCCTCCTCTAGTTCTTCCCTACTTGACTCCCCTCTTGCTACACTACTACTTTCTCCACTAGACTCTTTGTGTACCACAAAGAAAATTGGGCCACCACGACTATGCACCAAATCTGATCTAACCAATGCATGTAAATCAAAATCTCCCATAAAGGGAATTGCCTCAAATGATGAGCTCTCCATATCAAATCCACATAAGTGGCTAGCTAATCTCGTCATAACGTGTCCTAATCCAGTGCAACTCTTTGGTCTAGCAAGGACTTTCAATAAAATTTGCATAATATAATAAGCTGATGAAATTGAATTATTATTGTCCAAACACCAAATAAAATTAAGTTCTTGTTTTGTTACTTTGCTAGTTTCTTTTCTTCCAAAGTTTCCACCACTCATAAATTTTAAAATTAGTATGTTACAATGATCATAAAAAAATAGCATTTGGCATTGTATTAATATCATGTGAATCTTCTCCCATTAGTTTGTTCCAAAATCTATCCATATCAAACTTATGGTGTTGTTCACAAATCTCCCATTTCATTAATCCAAATGCTTAAACTATAGTTGCACATATGATGTGATGGTATAATCACACCCAAATAATCACACTTTAATTTTTTTTTATCATTTGAGGGATTATATTGCAATGTAATGAATAATTCTAAACTTAATTCACTATAGGGTGGAGGAACCTTAAATGCAAAACTCACCCAACTTAGTTTAGCTAGCAAATCCATCATTCTGTCAAATATACCCAATTTCATTAAGCAAGGAATATCCAAGAACCTACATGGGACTTGTTCCCTACTAGCTAAGCTATAAATCTATTACTTTCTTCATGGCTTCGGATGTCGAATGACGCTCCATACATTGCCAATTTATGTTCTTCATTATGAGAGCTTGAAGTAACATCTTTTCCTTTTTGTTTCCTTGTTCCTGATCTTGAGGCTATTTATTTTTATTTTGAAATACTTAAAAAAGATATTAGCAAGATAAAGCTTTAGAAATACGAAAAGAAAAGTGAATTTTTTATAGAGAGAGAAAGTAAAACGAGGAGAGAGAAAGTTTGAGTGTGTGTTAATTGTGGAAACAGGTGAGGTGGGAGAGAAAGAAGAAAAGAAAGAATATATAGAGAGGGATGGGTTTAGGGTTTTACAAAAAGGTATTTTGATTTAATTAAAACTCAAATTTCTTATTAATTATTGTAAAGAAATTTTAATCAATTCAAAATCCTTTAATATGCTATAAATACTGTTTTATCACAAATAAAAAAAATATGAAAATTAAAAAAAATTGTAGGTGTGTCCCTCATGCGCCTCCATTGGCCTTTAGCACCCAAGCAGGCTACTGTCCGTCGTGTTGAGCCCCGCGCTTAGCCTCCTCACGGGCTGGTCCATGCCAGCATTGAAGTGTCGTGTCACTACTAAAGTTTGTTGCTGCTGTTGGTGTAGCATCTGTGTGGCGCGCGGCTTGCTCCGTGCCAATGTTAGTGGCATCATGTCGAGTGGCCAGCTCCTATTGTCACGTGCCCGCCTCGCAACCAGGCAAGGAAGGCTACCGATGCGCTAAAAAACTGCCCAACGAATGCCCGTATGGACGGACACGGCCGTGTTGGTTTCAACACTGCCCGTGTTGATCAACACACCCAAGGACACGCCCGTTTTGGTTTCAACCCTGCCCGTGTTGTCCAACACGCCCAAGGACACGCCCGTGTTGGTTGAATACAAATGCGAAAGGCCTAGAAGCTTCGGGAAACACGGCCACAGTAGGTAACACGGCTAATTACCCCAGACCGTGTTCCCAACACGGTCAGGAACGCGGCCATGTTGGCGGACAGGTGGAAAAATGCTATAAATACCCCTTCCTTGTATCATTTGGAAGGGAAGAAGAGGGAAAGAGAAGAGAGAGAGGAAGAGAACAGGTGAGAGTCCATAAAAGGGAACAAGGGCAGAAATAAAAGAAGAGTGTGGGCACAAGGTGTGCCAAAATGTAGCCATATAGAGGGAAAGAGTGTTGTTGCTCTACATAGAGCAAAGAAAGATGCTCTATGTAGAGATTGTTGTAGGAAGTAGTTATGTAAATTAATACATGTTGTGTGTGAAAAAAAAGGAGAGGAAGAGAGCTTGTAGAGAGAGAAAGTGTGCTCATTGTAAGTAGCTTTAGTGTGAATTAATCAATACAAGTATACACTTGCACAACTCTTGCGTCTCTTTGTGCCACTTTCGTGAAATTACTTCCGCTAGCGTATTTGCTATTTATTCTGCCAGGTTTGGCAATCAAGGGTAGGCTGACTAGCTATCTTGACTTTCGGGGAAATCAAGCAAGCTAGGCCGCACGTGGGCAAAGTTTTGGAGATAAAACAAAACTCACGTGACAGTTGGTATCAGAGCCAGGTTCGAGACAAAGCCAAGTTCGAGACAGAGCAGATTGGTATCACGCCACAGTTGGAAGTATAGCGTGGATAAGTTCTTTGGGAGAATTCTTGCACGAGATAATGGCCAAGGTTGGTGAGCAATCTACTTCTACCGCTCCTCCTACTCCAAGGGAAGGAGGAAAGGATAGCGGAAAGGGCCGGAGGGATAAGTCCCGCGACGTGATTGGCGCGATGGAGGAAAGGCTAGTCAGGGTGGAGACTACCATGTCTGATTGGGGAGATAAAATCAAAGACATGGACCTACGCATCGAGAAGCTAGAGTCCAAGGGGGACGATGGAGAGCTTCGCGAGGAGATGCAAGGTGCCTTGAATGTTCTCGCCGACAATTTATCAAGGGACAATGAGGCTCTCAAGAAGTTGCTTGTCCAATGCCTAGAGAAGGTCGATAAGCTCGAGGTGGAGCTTAATTTGTGCAAGACCGCGTTGGCAAAGAGTGGGGGAGCGCAAGCAGTGACGGTCCACAAGGTCAATGCTCCTAAACCAAAAGCCTACGGTGGGGCGAGGAATGCGAGGGAGATCGACAACTTCCTGTGGAACTTGGAGGGATACTTTGAGGCAGTGGGCATCGTGGACGACACCACTAAGGTAAAGTCCGTATCTCTCTACTTGTGTGATATTGCTACCGTCTGGTGGAGACGGAGGTGCGAGGATGTGAAAAAGGGCCTCTGCACCATTAATACTTGGGAAGATTTTGTTCGGGAGCTTAAGAAGCAATTCTATCCCGACAATGCCGAGAAGGAGGCGAGGTCAAAGCTTCGACGTTTCCAATATAGAGATGGTCATATTCGGGAATATGTGAAGGAATTCTCCGAATTGATGTTGGAGATTCCCGATTTGGGGGAGAAGGAAGCTTTTCAAGCCTTCACTGATGGGTTATCTCGGTGGGCTCAGTTGGAGCTTGCCACCGCGATGGCGGTTGCCGAGTCCTTGATAGAGTTGAAGAGGAAGGACTCGTTTAAACCAAAAGTAAAGAAATACGAAGGAGGTGACAAAGGTGGTGGAGATAGGGGAAAATCTTTCACCAAGGATGGCAAGGCTTCATACAAAGATAAGGGCAAGTGGAAGAAGGAAGACAGGCGTAGTTCTTCCAAGAGAAAGCTTGCCTGCTTCATATGCGACGGACCTCATCGGGCGTATGATTGTCCAAAGCGAGGAAAGCTTGGAGCGCTAGTGATCACCGAAGAGGAAAGGCAAGAAGAAGAGCGAAGACTTGCTTCCCTTCGACTTCTCAATGCTATCCAAGCCAAAGTGGAGCAAAAGCCTCGTGGATGAATGTACGTGGAGACCAATATCGGAGGCAGGAGTATTCAAGCCATGGTAGATACCGAAGCTGATGCAGTATACATGGCGAAAGAGGTGGCTGACTCTATAAAGCTTCCTTATGAAAAGGAAAAGGGCTTCATTAAAGGGCGAAAATGCAGAGAGGCTACCTATCATTGGCATGGCGAGGAGGACTAACATCCGAATAGGCCAATGGCAAGGTAAGGTCGATATCACCATTGCTCTTATTAATCAACGGTTTTATCTTGGTATGGACTTCCTCGACATGGTGAAGGCTTTCTTGGTTCCTTACGCCAACACCATGTGCACAATGGAGAATGGCCAACCTTGTGTTGCGCCGATAAAGAGGGAGCTAAGCCAAGATATGTTGGTATCGGCCATACAGCTCTCTAAAGGAGTAAAAAGGAAGGAGCCAACCTTCCCAGCAACCCTCAAGATGGAAGGAGGTCCTCTTGTTGAGTGTGCTATACTTTCAAGCCCTATCCGAGGCATGCTTGACGAGTTCGAAGATGTTATGCCACCTGAGCTGCCGAAGAAGCTTCCTTCGCGACGAGAGGTGAACCACGAGATCGAGCTGGAATTGGGAGCCAAACCACCCGCCTTTGCATCCCATCGCAGGCGCTCGAAGTTGGGGAACTAAGGAGGCAATTCAAGGAGTACATAGAGCTTCAAAGGCTAGGGTTGAAAGCCTTGAGGGATAATGAGCTCTATGTCAGAGAAAAATGCTCATTTGCCCAACGGGAAGTGGTATCCCTAAGGCGTATTATTGGCGATGGAAAGATGGATGGATTAAGGGTGAAGGCCATCCAAGAATTGGGAGCTGCCGACCAAGGTGACCGAGGTGAGTTCTTTCCTTGGTTTGGTGAACCATTATCGGGAGGTTCATCAAGGGCTATTCTTCCATTGCCACTCCGGGTGTATTAAGGAAGGGTCGAGCTTGGGAGTAGTCTACGAAGTGCCAACAAGCCTTGAGAGGCTAAAAGAAGGCCATTATGGAGGAGCCTGTCTTAGCACTTCCGGACCCTACGAAAGCATGCGAGACCCAAACCGATTGGGCAAACCGAGAGGATCAGTGTACTCTCGGAAGTTATTGGAGGCACTACGTGAGGAGATTGGGCAAAGCTGCTTGATGTTGCCCAATTCTTGTACAATTTGCAAAGAAGTGAGTCTGCAAGCAAGAGTCCATTCGAGGATAGTTATGGGTCGGCAACCATACACACCAGGTACTCTTGCCTTGATCTGGACAAGCCGCAGTCTACCCGCCTTCAAGCTTGCGAAGGAATGGAAGGAGCAAGACGACGTTGCTCGAGCCTATTTTGGAGAAGGCATTCAAGCAAGTGAAGGAGCGGGCAGACAACAAGAGGAGACCAATGGAGTTCAAGGACGGGGATAAAGTGCTTGTCAAGTTATACTGGCATGGCAAAGACGACGGACTTCATTGGAGACTCCGAAAAAGGTATGATGGACCTTTCCTCATTAATAAAACGAGTGGGAAAGGTAGTGAACAAAGGTAGAGTAGCAAGGTAGATCTTCCACAAAGGCATCAAGATCCATCCTGAGCATGTTGAAGCTTTATAAGGAGGATCACGATGACCCAAGCCGGGATAAGTCTATAAGAGAACTTTAGAAGGTGCGGGCTCAGTAGGACAAAGAGGTGGACTACATCATCTCCCATCGTAAGACGCCACAATACAAACAACCTCCCATGACGGAGTTTCTTGAGGAAGGGACTCCCCGGAAGTGAGACAAGTTGGGAGCTGATTTGCGATTTGTAACTCGATGAGGAAACCAAGAGCTTACGAGGAGAAGGCAACGAGGGCGTTGCCGGATTGAGTGGGGGAGAATGTCACGTGCCCGCCTCGCAACCAGGCAAGGAAGGCTACCGATGCGCTAAAAAATTGCCCAACGAATGCCCGTATGGACGGACACGGCCGTGTTGGTTTCAACACTTCCCGTGTTGATCAACACGCCCAAGGACACGCCCGTTTTGGTTTCAACCCTGCCCGTGTTGTCCAACACGCCCAAGGACACGCCCGTGTTGGTTGAATACAAATGCGAAAGGCCTAGAAGCTTCGGGAAACACGGCCATAGTAGGTAACACGGCTAATTACCCCAGACCGTGTTCCCAACACGGTCAGGAACACGGCCATGTTGGCGGACAGGTGGAAAAATGCTATAAATACCCCTTCCTTGTATCATTTGGAAGGGAAGAAGAGGGAAAGAGAAAGAGAGAGAGGAAAGAAGAGGGCTGGAGAGTGAGAGTCCATAAAAGGGAACAAGGGCAGAAATAAAAGAAGAGTGTGGGCACAAGGTGTGCCAAAATGTAGCCATATAGAGGGAAAGAGTGTTGTTGCTCTACATAGAGCAAAGAAAGATGCTCTATGTAGAGATTGTTGTAGGAAGTAGTTATGTAAATTAATACATGTTGTGTGTGAAAAAAAAGGAGAGGAAGAGAGCTTGTAGAGAGAGAAAGTGTGCTCATTGTAAGTAGCTTTAGTGTGAATTAATCAATACAAGTATACACTTCCACAACTCTTGCGTCTCTTTGTGCCACTTTCGTGAAATTACTTCCGCTAGCGTATTTGCTATTTATTCTGCCGGGTTTGGCAATCAAGGGTAGGCTGACTAGCTATCTTGACTTTCGGGGAAATCAAGCAAGCTAGGCCGCACGTGGGCAAAGTTTTGGAGATAAAACAAAACTCACGTGACACTGTGCTAATGCTCTGCACCCACACTGGTGCATTCTTCCTTAGTGTATGTGCTTCTCACAGGCTCGTGCACTGCTGCAGTGACGAAGCTATGGACCCGTGCGATTTTGCGCTATCGCAACATGGCTCCTCTGAAAATCAATTCTTTTGAAGTATTTTTAAATGTTTCAAGATTGATTTTTATACATCTTAGGGGTCATTAATTAGTGAAAAATATGTAAATAAGTGTTTATTCATATTATAATATTAAATATACTTAAATAATTAAAAAGTAATGAACTTGGCAAACTTGAACTAATTTCTTTTAAAATTTTATTAATAACTTAATAAAAAAAATTTAACTAACAAAAATGAAAAATCTAAAGTCTAACTAAGATAACTAAACAAAATTTGCTAATTTCCTAACTAATAACAAGAAAACTAAGAAAAATTACTAAGTTCTAAACTAGTTGTATTTTCTTGGGCGTTCTCTCCCTCTCTTAGCCTTTGGTGTTGTGGCATCCTTCTTGGGCGTCCACGACCTCTCTTAGATGTGATTGGCTCGGGTATGATGTATTTGTACTTCTTTGGACACACACGACTCATTTTTGGATAGATAGTTATTTCACCTTCGCTTTCAAACTCACTCTCATTATTTATCTCTGAATTTTCTTCTTCCTTCGTAGAGGTTTCATGAATGAGATACCTTTCTTGATATTTCCTTTCAGAACGTTCAATTTTCATAATTTTTTTAAAAGTGAGGGGTCTCTCCATGGGTCTTCGGTAAGGTCTACGATAGGCATAAAAAGCAGTAAACTCTTTGAGCCTAAAGTTATATTTCATCCTAAGCCTTCTCTTTGGGCGCCAACGTTTAGGAAATCCATGTGGAGGGAATTGTATGGGTGACTTTCTTCTAGTTCTTTCCATATGCCTTGAAGCTCTTCTTGAACTAGGTGGAATTGATGGTGAAGGGAATGGTGTGGGTGATCTCCTTCTAATTTTTTCAGATTTCCTAAAGGCTTTCCTTGAATTTAATGACTTAGATTGTAGTGTAGGGTGATGTGGTGATGGTGAAGGTGGTGGAGAACTTACCTCCTCCTTGACACTTCCTTGCCTAGGATTCATGGTGATTTAAAAGTTTTGAGAAGAAGAGAAATTTTTAAATAGCTCTTAATGAGGAGGGTAGGTGCTTATATATAGAGGTTTCATCAATCCTAGTTTGATTAGAATATAATTATATCTAGTCTTTATTAATTAGAACTCCTAATCCTTTCTTAATTGCTCGTCCTAATCCTATAAGAAAACTAAAGTTCTAGTTTTAAATAACTCTATATTATTATATGCCACATAATTAATTATTATTAAGCATATAATAAAATAATTAAGTTCTCATGTAATATACAAAATTCAACTATCATTTTAAGAATAATATTGAGCAATAAAATTTAGTGTTATGACATGAAGAACTTTTTTGCACTTGGAGATCCATTTAGAGGTTAGGATGCTAGAATCACTTGCAAATCCCTAAAAATAAAATTAAAAGCACTTTTTTAATTAAAATAAAAAATAACATAAATAATAAAAGTACTAAAAATTTAAATATACAAATGCTAAGTTTATTGTCTATAGCTAGACATTTGCCGAATTAAGCTCAAGTTGGTAGTGCATCAATGCATTCCACTTCATTTTCATAGGCTATTTTTTCATAATATGACTTGAAACAATGGCCATTCACTTTGAATTGCTCTTGCATCTTATTGTTTTGCAATTCCACCGCACCATAGGGAAATACTGTTACTACTTCGAAAGGTCCATTCCACCTAGACTTAAGATCTTTTGGAAAAGTTTAAAACGCGATTTAAATAATAAACCTTTCATTCCACAGACAAAAGACTTACAAAATAGTTTCTTATCGTGTTGTCTTTTGGTTCTTTCTTGCCTCATATTAGCCTAAGTGCCTTGTCATTCCTTATTTTGATCTTAATAAACAAATTGAAGTGTTACTCTAATGGTTCTTCAGTTGTTGATGTTGTAGCATTAGTTCAAAAAAGGTTGCCTCAAGAATCGCGACCGCTTTAGGAGAGCACGACCGTAAAAGCAACATTTTCATGGCAGAAACTTCGAATATACAAAAGTTTAAAAATTGCAACTGCACCAGGATGGGCGTGACCGCAAAAAGCAAAAGTTTCAAAAGCATAAGGAAGAAAGGTCAGATTCACGACCATACCTCAAGTGGGCGTGACTTCAGAACTTGAAGTTTGAAGTAACCGAACCGCCAACGGTAGCATTTGAAAAAGCCGTCAATGCCATACTGCCACGTTTGATAGGCATTGGTGGTAGTTGAAGATTTGCGATAATGATTTTGCATTCTGACAAGTGCATTTAATGAGTATGGTGAATCTTAAAGCAAACTATGGTGAATCTTTTGGGTTATATGAGTAACGGCTCTTTAGAGCTTTTAGGCTATAAACGCTACACTAAATGGTCATTTATGGTTGATCAACAACCTCCAAAAGTCTATACTATTGTGCATTCAATTTCTCTCTTTCTTGTAATTAATATATTATTTTTTTATTGTTGTAAGAGCTTGAATGCTCTTGTAAGGTGTGAGTGTTAGCCAAAACAATTAGGATAAGGTTTAAGGTTAACCTAGAAAAACTCTTGTAAGGGTTGTGTGTTAGCCTCTAAAACACAAAGTGTAAGGTTTAATGTGAGCAATAAAACACCAAGTTGGGAGTGAGCTTGAAAAACTCCATTTTGTAAAAATTGATAAGGTAGTGAATACCCAACTATAAATTGAGGAGTGGACGCAGGGTTTGTTAACATCCGAACCACTATAACTCTTTGTGTTTCTTTCTCTCTACTTTTTCAACCTTTTCTCAAACCAAATTTTTTAATCTCCTATCCTTTTCCATTCACCAATTCAGCCTTCCTTTCTTAGTTCATAAGGCCAAATAAGTGGTATCAGAGCAAGGTACTCTTCATCAAGCTTAAGTGCAAGACTCAAAAATCAAGATGGCTAATGAAGGTATCCATCATCTTAGACCATATTTTGATAGGTCCGATTATGCCCATTGGAAGTACAAGATGGAGATCTACATGGATAGCGATACAGTGGATGTATGGGATTGTGCGGGAAAGGAGTGGAAACCCCCAACCAAACAAGAAGATGGCATAGACATCCCCTTTGATAGAGATGAGTGGCTGGATGCTCATAGAAAGGCAAATGGGAAGAATAAAATAGCCATGATCATCCTCCTTAGCTCACTCTCAAGAGAGGAATGTGAAAGGGTTCAACACCTTCCAACCGCCTATAAGATATGGAAGATCTTGGAGAACTACCATGAAGGTACAAGACAAGCAAAATCCAAGAGAATCTAACTACTTGTGATGGAGTATGAACTCTTCAAAATGAAGTTAAATGATAGCATCACCGACATGACCAACCGACTTCTCACCATCATCAACAATCTTTGAAAGTTGGGCAAGCATTAACAATAAGAACCTTAAGGCTTCCACTTAAGGACTATGGTTCAAGAGTAGCAAGTACAGAAGAAGCCAATGAGGACTTGGGGAAGGTGTCTAAGAATGAACTCATTAGAAAGCTTCTCACTCATGAGATGGCTCTTAGGAAGGAGGAAGAGCAAGAAAAGGAGGGTGAGACAAGAAGAGAACCCTTGGCTCTCAAAAGCTCCATTAAAACTCAAGAGAGTGAGAGCTCTAGTGGATTCGAATCAAGTGAAAATGGGGATGAAGAACTTACAATGCTTTTCAAAAGGGTCAAGAAGATCATAAGGAATAGAAGAAAAGAAAAGAGGTCCTTTAAGAATCATTCTCAAGCTCCAACAACAACTCAAAATTCAAAAAGGGTAAGGAGAAAAAAAGTGATCTCACTTGCTATGGATGTGGAAAGCAAGGGCATATCAAGTCTGATTGCTTCAAGAGTAAAAACAAGAAGAAGTTTGAGAAGAAAAAGGAGAAGAAAAAGGCATTCAAAGCTACTTAGGATGATACTTCATCAAGTGAAGACGAAGATGAGGAAGTGACCAACCTATACTTCATGGTACAAGAAGATGAATCAAATGAGGTATGCTTCAAGTCAACTTTGAAAGAAGGAGATTGACATGTGGATAGTGGTTGCTCTAGGCATATGACGGGGAATGCCAACCTATTCTCTCACCTGAAGAAGATTGATGGAGGGAATGTAACTTTTGGGGAATAATGCCAAATGTAAAATTGTAGGTATTGGATCCATTAGTAAGAAAGATTTTCCTTTAATTGATGATGTTCTTCTTGTTGATGGTTTGAAGCATAATTGAATGAGTGTAAGTCAATTGTGTGACAAGGATAACAAAGTCACCTTTGATTCTAAAGGTTACCAAGTCACTTCCTTAGGGAATGACAAGGAAATCCTTAGAGGAGAAAGGTTTGGCAATACCTACACAATCAACTAACACAAAGTTGCTAATGAGTCCTTTAAGTGTCTTGTGTTAGTGAAGATTCTTGGCTTTGGCATAAAAGGCTTGGACATGCAAGCATTAAGCTCCTTCATAGCCTAAAGAAGGATGAGTTAGTGATTGGATTGCCCAAGGTGAAATTCACAAAGGACAAGACACGTGAACCTTGCCAAATGGAAAAATAACACAAAGCATCCTTCAAAGCAAAGAATGTAGTAAGTACTTCTAGAACTCTTCAATTAATCCATATGGATTTATTTGGCCCTACTAGAGTTGCTAGCTTAGGAGAAAAACATTATGCATATGTCCTTGTTGATGATTACTCTAGATTCACATTGGTCAGTTTCTTGGCTCATTAAGAATGATGCTTTTAAGACTTTTAAAAGTTATGCAAAAGGAGTGCAAAATGAAAACAGGTTTTGTATTTCCAAACTAAGAAATGATCATGGAAAGGAATTTGAAAATATTTTGTTTGAATCATTTCGTAATGAAAATGGCATTTCTCATGACCTCTCTTGCCCTAGAATACCACAATAAAATGGTTTTGTATAAATAAAAAATAGAACTCTTATAGAGATGGCTAGAACAATGCTCAATGAGTATAGTTTACCTTACTCTTGGGCCGAAGCCGTCAACACATCATACTATTTAATAAATAGAGTTTTTAAAAGACCTATTTTAAATAAAACATCTTATGAGCTATAGAATGGAAGGAAGCCCATATTTCATGTCTAAAAGTATTTGGATGTAAACATTACATTTTAAATACTAAGAAAAATCATGAAAAATTCTCATCCAAAACAGATGAAGGTATGTTTTTAGGATATCCCTCCTATAGCAAAGCCTATAGGATATTTAACAAAAAGTCTATGGTAGTTGAGGAGTCTATGAATATTATTTTTAATGAGTCTAGTACACTTGATCTTGTGAAATATTCTTTTGACAATTTTGTAGATGACTTTGAGAAAATTGAGATCAATGATGATATGAATCAAAGAGGAGAGTCTTCTCAAACTCAACCTCATCTAGATGAACCCTCTCCACCTCCTCAAGAGGAAGCTCAACAAGAGTTTCCTAGAGAATGGAGGGTACTAAAGGGGCATCCAAAACAACTCATCATAGGTGATATAACCAAAGGAGTACGTACATCTCATTTTAGAAATTTAAATAATAATCTTGCCTTTGTTTCTTAAATTGAGCCAAGGACCATTAGTAGGCTCTTAATGATGAATGTTGGGTGATTGCCATGCAAGAGGAACTCAACCAATTTAAGAAAACTAAGTTTGGAAACTTGTCTCTAGACCCAAGGATCATCCTATCATAGGTTATAAATGGGTGTATAGGAAACAAGTTAGATGAGCAAGGTTCCATCATTAGAAACAAAGCCCGATTGATTGCCAAAGACTATAACCAAGAGGAGGGCATTGACTATGATGAAATTTTTGCTCCCGTAGCAAGATTAGAAGCCATTAGAATATTGCTAGCTTATGCATGTCACATGAATTTTATACTCTTTCAAATGGATGTTAAAAGTGTATTTTTAAATGGTTTTATAGAAGAAGAAGTGTATATTGAACAACCTCCTGATTTTGAACATCATGAACTTCTAAACCATGTATTTAGATTAGCTAAGGCAATAAAGGGATTAAAACAAGCTCCTAGAGCTTGGTATGAAAGACTTAGTTCCTTTTTGTTGCAAAATGGTTTTACAAAAGGGAAGGTTGACACAACACTCTTTGTAAGAACACATAATCATGATATTCTAGTTGTTCAAATTTATGTGGATGATATAGTACTTGATGCTACTAATGAATCCTTGTGTTAGGAATTCTCTATGTGCATGACTAAGGAATTTAAGATGAGCATGATCGATGAGCTCAAGTTCTTCAAAGGATTGCAAATCAAGTAATGCAATGATGTAATCTTCATCAATCAATCCAAATACACGAGGAAACTTCTTAAGAAATTTAGAATATAAGGACATAAGATTGTCAAGACACTAATGAGTACATCAATAATATTGGACAAAGATGGAAAGGGTAAGCTTATTGATGAGAATAAATATAGAGGTATGATCCGATCTCTACTCTATCTTATGGGTTTTAGACCTAATATTATGTTTAGTGTTTATTTGTATGCTCACTTTCAATGTAGTCTTAGAGAGTCACGTTTGCATGCTGTTAAGAGAGTTCTAAAATACTTGCAAGGAACCATGCATCTAGGTCTTTGGTATCCCAAGGATACTTCATTTGACATAGTTGACTTCTACGATGCCGACTATGCAGGTAGTCTTTTAAATAGAAAGAGCACTTATGGTACATGTCATTTCTTAGGTGAGTGCTTAGTGTTGTGGTTTAGTAAGAAGCAAGTCTCGGTCTCCTTATCCATTGCTGAAGCAGAATATGTTGCGGTAGGTATTTATTGTACCCAAATTCTATGGATTAAGCAACAACTCAAGGATTATGGCCAAGTGCTTAGTCACATTCCAATTAAATGCAATAATACTAGTGCTATAATCTTATCTAAGAATCTCATTCAACACTCTAGGAGTAAGCATAAATATATTAAACATCACTTTTTAAGAGATCATTGTCCAAAGTAGTGATGTAGTGTTAGAATTTATTGATATAAATAATCAACTTACTGACATATTTACCAAACCTCTTAGTGAAGATAGATTTCATCAAAAGGGAACTAGAAATATTTGATGGAAATTTCTAGATTGATTGTGCTGTATTTGATTGTTTGATTTTGAAAATTGTTAAATGGATTGCAACATGGATCAATGTCATGATTTTATTATTAATTCATCCATTCATACATAAATATGGATTGCATATGATATAGGACTAAAGGTGAAAGTAATTGTGTTTTAAAATTTTTCAAGTTTCTCAAAATTTCAAAAATTGCGGTCGCGATGCATATGCTCGGTCGTGAAATTGGAAGAAAATTGAAGCCTCGATTTTGTGATTTATGTCCATTTTCGTCACGACCTTAGCAATCGCGGTCATGAAGCTAGTCAAACTAGCTGTTCTTACAGGAATTTGAAATTCGCGGTCGCACTCATGATCATGATCACGAATTGCACGATTTTGAAAATTTTATAGTTGGATAATTTTTGAGGAGTTACACCTCTTCAACGCATTTTCACTCTTCTTTTACTGTTATTTGTGTATAAATGTCCTCCCTTTACACAAACTTTATTCACTCTATTCCTTTCAAGTGCAAATATTCTCTTCTTCTAAGCATTCTATCAAAGTCGTTTTCAAAACCCTCAGTACATACATCATCATTTTCTCATCCCTTCCTCAATTGCTCATAAGAAGATCATCTCTCAAGGCAACAAGGGCAAAGGTAAAGCCCAAGATGAAGAAGTTCTTGCCTCTTCCCTAGATATACCCACAAAAATGAAGGAAACAAGTCAAAAAGCAAGGAACAAGTATAAGATCCTTGTGAAGAAGAAATTTGAAGCATCAAGAACCCTTCTCAACATGGACTTAAGAAAACTTGGTCTCTATGATGATGTCTTAAAGCACATCAATAATATGCAAATGGAAAAGATAATATATTCAAGTTTAGATAGATACAAGGAACTCACCTTGGAGTTTTTGAGTTTCTTATAAGTCAATAAGAGACAAGGAGGAGACCTTGGGTACTATGGCATCACATTCAATGTCTTTGGACAAAGATTCTCACTCACAAGAAGTGAACTGGAGGAATCTTCAACTTTCAAGAGTATGGCATCACTGCTCTAGGAGACCTTTAAGTAAATCTAGTCTTTTTTGGAAAGAAATCTTAATTGAAACCCAACTAGACAAAATTCTAATGCTAAGAACCTCAAATCCCTTCTTTATTGGACTCTTCACAGGATCATCACACTAACCATTCATGGAAGGTGTGATGGTAATGAGAAGATCACCCAAAATGACCTATGCATTCTCTATTGCATGGTACGCAATAAGCCAATCCAACTCACCTACTTTCTCATTGACCATCTTGTCCATCTCTCCAAATCCTCTCGTGATTGTGTCGTGGTTTCATCCTATGTCTCCATGATTGCAAACTACTTTAAACTCCTAACCCCAACCCACCTTGCCTTCTTAAAACACCCTTTACCCATGAGCACAAACTATATCACCATCTAATACTTTCTTCGCTTTAAAGTTCTCAAGAAAAGGAATGATGATTCTTTGGAAGTCATATTAGGTGCAACTGCCTTTTCTTCTATGGAATAAGCTAGGGAAAAGAAGAAGGCTAGATTATGTTTGGAAGAGGGTGAAGAGGAACAGAATGAAGATGTAGAAGAGACTAAGAGTAAAGAAGAAATGGCTGAACAAGAGACGGGTGTCCCTCAAGGAAGGATCACCCTCAGGGACAAGATGATAATCTTCATGACTAGGCAAGCTAAGAGGATTGAGAAGTTTTATAGACTTCTCAAACATGTCCATGAAGATCTTATAGAGATGCAAAAGCACTATGGGATCCCTCCTTGTCATCCAGATTCTCGGCACCTATTTGATGATGAATCTAGTGAGAAGGAGGATGAGAATGAAGAGGAATCAAGAGGGTCAAAGGATTTTTAGACGCCATTCTTCATTCATCTCACTTACATTCATGTTTTCAATCTTTTTGTTTGTTTTATTTGCTTTTGATCTTATGTCTCATTTCTTTTTGTAATTCTATATCGTTCTCAATATTAATGATTATTGTTGTGATTACTTTTCCTCCTTATTACTTTTTTTATTTCTCTTCTTTATGCTTTTATAAGTTACTCTAATGTTTTTCCTTTTTGAATTTGACAATAGGGGAAAAGCTTACATAATTTATTTCATAATTCATAATTAATATGAATAAAGTAAGGGGGAGCAACATCTTAGGGGGAGTTAGACTACAAACATTAAACTTGAGCACACACTTACTCACTTTAAAAATAAATCTTTCTAAATTTTTATCTTTTTTAATCAATTTGTTTGTCAAAATAAAAAATGAGGACATTGTTAGTCTAAGTTCCTTGTCATCCCTTATTTTGATCTTAACAAATAAATTGAATTTGTTACTCTAATGATTCTTTAAGTACTGATGTTATAGCATTAGTTCAAGAAAGGTTGCTTCAAGAATCGCGTCCACAACAAGAGAGCATGACCACGAAAAGCAACACTTTCATGGTAGAATCTTCGAGTACACAAAAGTTTAAAAATCACGATCACACCGGGATGGGCGTGACCGTGAAAAGTAGAAATTTCAAGGCAGAAGGAAATGGTTTGGAAAGCTCAGATTCGTGACTGCACCTCAAGTGGGCACGACCGCAAAACCTGAAGTTTTAAATAACTGTTAGGAATCGCCAACGATAACATTTGAAAGCCACTAATGCCATACCGCCATGTCAGGTAGCCGTTAGTAGTAGTTCAAGAATTGCGACCATAAAGCAAGAACCTTGACCGCAATTCTACATTATGATAAGTGCATGTAATGCACTGTCTTAAAGCAAATTATGGTGAATCTTTTGGGTTATTTGAATAACGGGTTTGAAATTTTTAAGCTATAAAAACCACATCAAATGGTCATTTATAGTTGATTAACGACCTCTAAAAGTCCATACTATTGTGCATTCAATTTCTCTATGTCTTACAATTAATTTCTTATTCTTTTTGTAAGAGCTTGAATACACTTGTGAGATTTGAGTGTTAGCCAAAACACTTGAGATAAGGTTTAAGGGTTAGCTTAGGAAAATTCTTGTAAGGGTTGTGTATTAGTCACTAAAACAGAAAGTGTAAGGTTTAGTGTGAGCCATAAAATACTAAGTTGGGAGTGAACTTGAAAAACTCCACTTTGTAGAAATTGATAAGATAGTGAATACCCAATTGTGAATTGGGGAGTGGACGTAGGATTTGTTAACCCCGAATCACTAGAACTCTTTGTGTTTCTTCCTCTCTACTTTTTCAACCTTTTCTCAAACCAAATGTTTTTTTATCTCCCATCCTTCTCCATTCACCAATTCAACCTCCTCTTCTTGGTTCATAAGGGCAAACATCTCACTATGCATTTCTTCAAGCTCTTCTCCTGCTTTGATTAAGTCCATATTAAGCTCTTTAATAGCCCAATAAGGTTTACACTCTAATTCAACTTCCAAATGGAAAAGTTTGCCATAAACTAGTCTATAAAGACTCATTCCAATGGGTGCCTTATAAGCCATGCGATATGCCCAAAGAGCATTGTTTAAGTGAATTGCCTAATCCTTTATCGATGGTCGAACTGATTTCTCAAGCACTGACTTAATTTGCCTATTGCTTACCTCCACTTGTCCTATTGTGTATGGGTGATAGGGAGTTGCAACTCTATAAGTTACTCTATATTTTTTAATTAAAGTACTAAATGCCTTGTTGCAAAAATGGGTTCCCCCTATTACTAATGATTGTTCTAGGTGTTCCAAACTTGCTAAAAATTATTGTTCTTGATAGATTTACATACTACATTAGCATCATTAGTTCAAGTAGCAATTACTTCTACCCATTTAGGCACATAATCTACAGCAATAAGTATATACTCGAAGCCATGAGAAGGTGAAAAAGGTCATATAAAATCAATGTCCCAACATCAAACAATTCAACCACAAGATTAAAGTTTGAGGCATTTCGTTTCTTTTTCCAATGTTTCTATTTCTTTGGCATCTATCACATTTTACATTAAATAAATGAGCATCTTTAAATAAAGAAGGCCAAAAGAAACTTGATTGAAGAACTTTGTAAACTATCTTTTTACCACTAAAATGACCTTCGTAATGCATCTCATGGCAAAAAGTAAGATACTTTGTTGCTCATTCTCAGGAATACATCTTCTAATCATTTGATTAGAATAATATTTAAACAAATATGGTCATCCCAATAATAATGCCTATAAATATATAAAAACCTTTTCTTTTCTTGCCATGTTAATTCAACTCTCATAATACCACAACCAAGTAATTAACAATATCAACATACCAAGCCTCATAATCCATAGTAAATAATTGTTCATCTGAAAAGGTTTCATTTATTACTTTCTTAGAACCAAGATTATCAAAGTTAGAAATAAGTTTAGAAAGGTGGTCAATAATCACATTTTCACTACCTTTTTATCTTTAATTTCTAGATCAAATTCTTATAATAGGAGTACCCATCTAATAAGCTGTGGTTTAGCATTTGGTTTAGTCAAAAGATATCTCAAGGCTGTATGATCTAAATGCACAATAACTTCAAATCCCACCAAGTAAGATTTAAATTTATCTAATGAAATATAACAGCCAAAAATTCTTTTTCTATGGTAAAATAATATATTTGGATATCATCAAGAGTTTTACTAGCATAATATATAACATGTAAAGTTTATAAACTCTTTGTCCTAAAACTGCTCCTATAAAGATTAATCAGGTACCACAATAACAGGTGCACTAGTTAACTTCTCTTTCAAAGTATTTAGCAAAAAGGCATGCATCATCAAAAATAAAGTTCACTTCCTTAGCCAGCAATTTAGTTAAAGGACGAGCAATTTTAGAAAAATCTTTTATAAAAAGCCTACAAAATCCTATATGACCAAGAAAACTTCTAATGCCCTTCACCTAAGTAGGTGGAGGCAACTTAACAATTAAATCAATTTTTGCCTTATCAACTTCAATACCTTTACTAGAAACCACATGTCCTAACATAATACCATGTTTAACCATAAAGTGTCTCTTTTTCCAACTCTAAGTTAAATTACATTCAATGTATCTTTCAAGAACACAAGTTAAATTAATAAGACATGCATCAAATGAAGAACCAAAAACTGAAAAATCATCCATAAATACCTTAATACAGTCTTCTAACATATCAGAGAAAATAGAAAGCATACATCTCTAAAATATTGAAGGTGCATTGCAAAAGCCAAATGAAATTCTTCTAAATGGAAAAGTTCTAAAGGGACATGTGCATGTTGTCTTTCTTGATCTTCAAGTGCAATGGGTACATGATAATACCCTGAAAGACCATCAAGAAAATAGTAAAATTCATGTCTTGCTAAACGCTTTAAAATTTGATCAATAAAAGGAATGGGAACATGATCCTTCTTTATTGCAATATTTAACTTTCTATAAACAATACATATTCTCCATCATGTAGTCATTCTAGTGGGAACTAGCTCTCCCTTTTCATTCTTGACAATTGTAATACCTGACTTTTTAAGCACTGGTATAAAGGCTTACCCAATTACTATTAGCTATTGGATATATTATTTCCTCATCCAATAATTTTTTAACTTCCTTTTTCACCACCTCTTTTATATTAGGATTAAGCCTTATTTGGGTATCTCTAACATCTTTAGCATTATCCTTTAAGATAATTTTGTGCATGCATATTGTTGGACTAATACCCTAAATATTAGAAATCCCCCACCCAATAGCTATCTAAAGTCTTCTTAATTCTCTAATGATTGCCTCTTCTTCAGGAGGAAAAATATCAAATGCTACAATTATTGGATATGTATCTCCCTCTCCTAAAAAGACATACTTAACTATTGTATACAATTCTTTAAGTTCAATTTTAAGTGGTTCATGGGTAATTTCTATTTCATTTTCAATGGAAACATCTAAAGGTTCATCAATCCTTTCACCTAGTGACTTTGGAATAGTTTCATCTAATTAATCATGATAGTCTAGGACTTCCTCATCTAGGTTCTCCTCTACTTTTTACAGTGTTAAAACAACCTCTAACTTATCATAGCCTATCCTATAAGTATGTCTAATACACAAGATAATCCAAATAATCAATATATGAAAATTCATCAATTGAAGTACTATGAGATAGAGTTAGAGAGTCAAACACTTTAGATTCTACAGTCTCTCCCAAGACTGTCATGGTCAGCTTCCTATTGTGCACATCAATAACTGTGTTGGTAGTTGTCATGAAAGATATACCAAGGAGTAAGTTTTCTCCTTATCCTTTGCTGGTGTATTTTCCATGTCAAGAACCACAAAGTTAGTAGGGATTATCAATTTACCTACTTGAATCAGAAAATCATCTACTATGCCTCTTGGATACTTAAATAACTTGTCAGCAAGTTATAGAGACATAGTGGTTTGTTTTAAGTTGCGCATAAATTGAGTAATGCGTCAAGTTGATGTTTGCTCCCAAATTTAACATGGCTTTTGAAACTTTTTTATCCCCCATTGTAATATCAATGGTAAAGCTCCCAAGATCTTTCAACTTGGGGGGTAGTTGTTGCTGAAAAACACCACTTTATGTTGTTGACCTAAAGTACAATTGATCTCTATTTTTATCTTAACACCCAAATTGAATATTGCTAATCTCATATCTGAGTGGCTATATGAGAGAGCACCAAAGGAACCAAGCAAAGACTAAACATCCTTAAGCTTTCAAGGAAGTCTTGTAAATAGACCCAAAAAGTGCGAGGGCGCTTCTAGAGCATAAGGGCGCTTTTCATATGATTAAAATCTTACAAGGCATTGAAAAGTCCACCTGACATCTTGTCAATTACAGCGTAACATTTGGCAGTCAAAGTGTCAAAGTTTCAAGAAGCGTGAGGGTGCTTCATATTAGAGCTTGAGACTAAAAATGTTAGAAGATAACGCGAGGGCGCGGACAAGGTAGGCGAGAGGGCATTATTGTGGCATGGGGAGTGGTTTTCTCAATTAATGTGATGCCAGTAGCCATTGAGATATCAACTATCCCATCAGTGTCGCGTGGCTAGAGCAGTTGGAGCCCCCACGTCTCTTTTCAGAAAGTGCAAGCGTGCTTGGAAAGCGCAAGGGCGCTTTTCAGGATTTTAGGTAATTTTTTGCCAAGTCATCAATCTTGCAATTACTGAGTTTTAGACCCATTGTAATGTCTCCAAGAGGTTGGTATGTATATAAATACCCCTCTTAAAGACTCTACAAGCAAGTGTGTGATTAGGTATACCTAAAATCTTGCAAATTCATTTCTTAACTTTCTACACTCAATTTCTTTCTTTGTATAGTGTATTAAGTTGAAACTCTTTGTTCAACTAAAATTTAAAGGTTTGTTGTGTGAGCTTAGGTATTAAAAACATAAGGAGTTGGTTATTGAGTAACCATTAATACTCAAGGGTTAAGACATTTAGTGAGAGATTTATTCACTAAGGGAAGAGGTTTAGTGTGAGCCTTGAAAACATTAAGTTGTTAGGTGAACTTGTAAAACCCAAAGGTCGTAATCCTAGAGATTATAGTGGAATACTCAAATATGATCTTGAGGAGTGGATGTAGGAAGTTCCAGAACCACTACAAACCTTTGTGTCATCTTCTCTAACACTTACTCTTTTCAAATTTTCCTTAATCTTTCTTAAATTCTTGTGGTTTACCTAAAACTATCAACTTCCACAATTTAAGGTCACCAATTGAATTTCCCTTTTTGGTCCCAAGGGACAACAAATGTTTTAGAAACCATAACTTTTTCATTATTCCCATATCTTTTTTTTTGTTGGAATTAAGTTCCATGAAGAACTTAGCATAAGCTAGCATACTTATGATTACATCCAATAAAGGCAGGTTAATGTTAACTTTAGAAAGTATATCAGTAAATTTAGAAAATTACTTATCCTGTTTGCTTTTTTTCGATCTACTATGAAATAGAATAGTAGGTTTATAATGCTCAGCTATCTTATAGAATTTAGGTCTTGAAAATGTCTCCTTCTCTTTCTTCTTTTGTCCAAGATTGAGCTCTACTTTTTCTTCTTTTTATACACCTCCTTCAGTTATTTCCATATCAACTAATCCATCTTCTTCTGATGTATCTACATAAGAAGAATCTTTTTCAATTAAGGTTTCAATATTATTTTAAAATAGCTCACTATCTTTAGAATGGTAATGGTTTTGGCTCGCTCAGATTGACTTGGCAATTTTTCTTGTACAACTTCAACAATTTATCCAATTTGAGTTTCCAATCACTTTATTGAAGCTTCAATGGAATCAATTTTCTTCGCATTCCTCTCCATTCTATCATGGGTAGCTGTCATAAAAGATTGGAGTGTTTTCTCCCAACTTGGTTTTCTTTGAGGGGCTTGTCTTTGATTTTGGAATGGAGAATTTTTATTCCTCGGGTATTAAAGCTCTTAGTTTTGGTATTAGGGTTGATTTTGGTTCCTTAATAATTATGGTGGGTTTTGGTTATTATTTCTCCATGAAAAATTTGGATGGTTTCTCCAACCTGGATTATAGGTGTTGGAATATGGGTTAATTCTAGGTTGCCTAGGCTGATAAGATTTCATCAAATTAACCTGTTCATAATCATTTCCTATATAATTTTTATAAGATGAGCAAACATTAGTACCATGACCATAAACACCACATATACCATAAAACTCATTGCTTGGTACATTCTTAGTTGAAGCAAGTATTTTAACATGTTTAGTTAATTCAGCTATTTGCATAGCCATCTCATTATTAGAAACAACTTGATTTACTCCTACTCTTTTTATTCTCACACTCTTTTGTTATGAATTGGCTGCTAACATCTCAAAGATATCATAAACCTCATCAACATTTTTTTCTAACATAGCACCCCCAGCTATATTATCAACTATACATTTGATATTATTGTGTTAACCCATCATAAAATAATTGGTTAGTTATAGGAAGTGAGATCTATAGTGTGCAAATTCTAATAAAAGTGATCTAAAACGATCTCATGCTTCATAAAAAGACTCGGTATCCTTTTGATAAAAGTTAGAGATTTCATCCTTAATTCTTTGGTCTTTTGATGTGAGTAAAATTTACTCATAAATTTTTGGTAAACTTCATCCCAAGTTCTCAAACAATTAGGAGGCAAGGTCATTAACCAAGCCTTTGCTTTTTCCTTTAATGAATATGGAAAAAGTCTCATCCTTAATTGGTCCTCATTAAATCCAGATAATGAGAAATGTATGAACTATAGCATAAAAATTCCTAATAAATGTTAATGCATCTTCACTAAGCATACCATAGAATTAAGAAAGCATATTAAAATGAATGTTCTTAAGTTCATAATTCCTAGATACATCACCTAGAACTATGTATGAAATAGTACTAATTATAGGCCGAGCACAATCCTTTATATCCATTTGCCTTTTCAGCTGCTACTTTTCTTTGATCGTTAGCCATTTTCTCAACTTTTAGAAGCACTAAGGTTAAAGGTAACAGTCTCATCACCTACTCTAAGCTGTAACTTCCCATCACATACATCTATAACAGCCTTAGATGTTGCAAGGAAAGATCTACCTAGGATTAAAGGTATGCTACTATCACCCTCCATATCCATAACAACAAAATCAACAAGAAATATAAACTTGTCTATCTTAATAAGTACATCCTCAACTATCTCTTTAGGAAATCTCACAGTCCTATCCGCTAATTGTACACTCATCTTATTAGGTTTCGGCTCACTCAAACCTAAGTTTTTAAACAAACTACTAGCTATTAAATTGATGCTAGCTCCTAAGTCAGCTAAAGCATTACTAAATTGCAAATCACCAATAATATAGGAAACAATAAAACTCCTTGGATCACACCTCTTTACTGGCAGATTATTTTGAAGAATGGCTGAGCACTCCTCATTTAGTGTCACTAGCCCCATGTCCTCTAGCTTCCTTTTGTTGCTTAAAATCTCCTTCAAGAATCTCGCTACTTATATAAATCCAAAAGCTTACCAAACTGCTGATCAACCTTTACTTGCTTCAACCTGGTAGGATATGGAATTGGCGGCTGGTATTCTCTCACAAGACTCTTCTTCTTACCCTCAGTTCACGCAAGCTCTGTCACCTTAGTTTCTGGCTCCTCCCTGGCTGGCTCATCATGCACAACAATATCATCATCAGCTATAGGTAAAGAGCTAACTACTTACCTGATGTCAAGGTGACAGCCTTGACATGCTCCCTCGGGTTTGACTCTATGGTGCTGGGGAGCATCCCTGGCTATCTCTCAGCCAACATCTTAGAAATCTAGCCTATTTTATTCTCCAAATTCTATATAGAGGCCTACTAATTTCTAAGAGCTGTGTCCGTTTGCTGAAACCTATTCTCAGAAGTGGACAAAAACTTCACCATCAACTCCTCTAAATTGGGCTTCTTCTCCTGGCTCTGATGTAGTTGAGGGAGAACAATTTGCTAGTGCAACTGTTGAAATCCTGGTGGACCTTGGGTATTGTTATTTCGCCATCTGAAGTTGGGACAGTATCTCCACCTTGGGTTGTATGTGTTGTTGTACGGTTTATTGTGTTGCCTGGGCGCATTTCCCATATAATCAACCTGCTCATGGTTAGCAAAAGAAGAAGATGATGAAGAAACAAACATACCTCCCGCATTACAGTTTGCACTATAGTGCAGACCACCACAAAACTCGCAGTCAAGTTGTGCTGCTTGGACTGGCATCTGGAGCTAGTCGATCTTCTTGGCTAAAAGCTCCACCTGAGCTGCCAAGGCTGATGTAGAATCCACCTAGTTCACCACTCTTTGCCGTCCTGGCCTACTTCTAGAAGACAACAGAATCGTTCCATAGCTCAACCGACTCCTCGGGTTCCTTTTTACTACGCCGTAATCAAGTATATATCTCTGGGAGGGCTCCCTTTCGCCAATAATACGCTCTTTCACTGCCACTGATATGTGTTCATAACCATCTCCTCAATTAAATTATTGGTCTACTCTAGCATCTTACTGTTGATGGCCCCACCTACAGCTACATCTACCATCTGCCTCGTGGCTGATTTCAAACCATTGTAAAAAGTCTGAGCATGCATCCATAATGGCAAACCATGGTATGGGCAACATCTCAGCAAGTCCTTGTACCTCTCTCACGCATCATACATCCTCTTATCATCAAACTGCACAAAAGAAGAAATATCATTACGCATCTTTGCAGTCTTAGCAGGAGAAAAGTACTTATAAAGAAATTTCTCAACCAAAGAAGTGCAGGTGATGATAGTGTTAGCTGGCAGGGACTGTAGCCATCTCTTTGCTCTATCCTTCAAGGAAAATGGGAACATTCTAAGCCAAATGGCATCATCGCTAGTCCCATTTATCTTGAAGGTATCACAAATCTCCAAGAAATTTGCGATGTGGGCATTAGGATCTTCATTGGATAAGCCCCCAAACTGTACACTCTGCTGCACCATCTGAATGACATTTGGCTTAATTTCAAAGTTATTCGTTGCAACAGCTGGCCTCATTATACTAGTGTGCGTCCCCTCTAGGGAAGGTCTAGCAAACTTGTACATTGTCTTGTTTACTTCAGCGACATTTTGTTACTGTCTCCCATGTCTACTGGTGTATGGACAGGAATTTCTATCTACTGCTCCTCCTCCACGTCTAACCGCTTTCTCAGCTGCCTGAGGAATCGCTCTGGTTCGGGTAGAGGGTCTACTGGTGCAGGATTAGAACTCCTAGTCATAAACTACCTGAATTGAACAAGACAGCAACAACCCAAACAACTAATTAGAAGAATATCTAAATAAAAAGCAATAACACAAACATAAAAGAAAAATGACTAAAGTAACAAATAGCAAATTTCACTCTAATTTTCAAATAAGTGTTCCCCGGCAACGGTACCAAAAACTTGACGAGCTGCATATGCAGCTACAACTAAGGCAGTGAACCTATCGATGTAGCCTAGCACAACGACAAGTATTAAAATATCGTATCCCTCAGGAATGTGAAATCCTAGAGTTACTACTTCGTTCTTTGTTATATAGACTAAAATTAATGACAAATGATTTCTAGATTTACTAATGACTGAAAGCTAAGTTCTAAATGGAATGCGAGAATGATTAAGTAAATAGAACAATTAAGACAAGAAAGCAAACCCAAAAGGGACTTAGACTAGTTGGAAATCAAATAAAAGATAACAGATTGTTGAGTCCGATTAAGCTACCCGTGGACGAACTCTTAACTGAATTCGGTTTTCCTCTCGAGACAACCGAATTCCTAAATCTAAGAACCTAAAGTTGGAATCTCTTCCTAATGATTAATTATTAAGTTAGCCTTAAGTTTTAATCCGCTTCTATTAAGCTTTATTAATTCTTAATTCTGACAAATTAATTAACCTTATCTCTAAGTAAAAATTAACCTGATCTTGCAATTAAATTCCAAACTAAATTAGAATTTCTCAATTGCTAAAAGAATTCTATGAACAGTAATCAACACATTCAACGTAAAGAAAACTGGATTTAATTATTAATTGCAAAAAGGAATTCAAACAATCCTAACAATTCAGTACTAAGCCAACATAGTAAAGAACCCCAATGGGTTCAACCAATCTAGCTACACATATTTATGTCTAAAGAAAATAGGAATTCAATTACAGTGAAAGAACAAAGAAATCGAAACATATACACCTTTTTCCTAGAATTGGATGAAATTTCAAACGCCGGGATCTATCTTTGCGCTTGATCTCTAAAATTGCTCCTTGATTTGCTCCAAAACTCTTCCTCAATCTTCAATCCAAAACCTAGATCACAAATCTGACATTCCAAGGTGGAATCCGTTTCCTGGAAGCCCCCTCAAATGCCTGACAACACATCTAGGAAAATTACAACGGAAAATTAAAAGCCAAAATCGTCAATCTGGAACTCTCTCTTTCTCTTTTTGGCTCATTCCTTTTATTCATCCCGCAAATACGGGCGTGTACCAGCCCATGTCCCTCAACACAGCCCGAGTCCGGGCCGTGTTGGACTCTAGTTAGAAGAATGAGCTAAATCGACCATGGTCGTGTTCTTGCCGTGTTGGACGCTGTGTTCTAGCCCGTGTTAACCAACACGAGCCATGCTCTAAGGTGTGGTACTCTCGAAAAACGTGCTGCTTTAAAGTGCTTAAACTACATGGCCTGGAATTTTTGCACGGGCTCCAATACATGCCTTGTTGTGTTTCTAAAAAGTCAACTCAAAATGAAACGCCTCTGATTACGTCTGCTTTTGGCCGGAATTGATCTAGAATTGCTCAAACACTGATGATGAACTTATAACATCTCCTAGAATACAAAAGGACACAAAACACGAGTGATCTTGGAATAAAAACACAATAATTGCTAAGAAAATACACAATAATATGCAAGCAAATATGTGTAAAACTATGCACATTAATGCACCTACAAGATCATTCACACAAGTACATTTCCTAAAATCAAGCTTTCTAGATTCATCAAAAACAACATTTATAGACTCTTCAACTACTAAAGTACGTTTATTAAAGATTCTATAAGTTTTTCTAGAGGTGGAGTTGCCTAGAAAGATTCCAATATCAGTTTTAGAGTCAAATTTCTCAAGATTTTTCTTGGTATTCAAAATGTAGCATTCGCAACCAAATATTCTAAAATATGAGACCTTAGGCTTTCTTCCATTCCAAAGCTTATAAGAGGTTTTATTTAAGAAAGGTCTTTTGAAAATTCTATTTGCAATATAACAACTAGTGTTAACGACTTCTGCCCAAAAGTAGGAAGGAAGTTTATATTCATTGAGCATAGTTTTAGCCATTTCCACTAGTGTTCTATTTTTTCTTTCCGCAACTCTATTTTGTTGTGGTGTCCTAGGAGATGAAAAATTATATGAAATACCAAATTCTTTGCAAAGGTTTTCAAAAAGTTCATTTTCAAATTTGTTTCCATGATCACTTCTTATTGATGAGATCAAATATACCTTTTCATTTTGAACACGTTTTGCAAATGATTTGAAAATGTTAAAAGCTTCATTCTTAAAGAAAATTACAAGTAAATATAAAGTAATCATCCACAATTATAAATGCATATGACTTTCCATCCAAACTAGCTACTCTTGTAGGTCCAAACAAGTCCATATGAAGTAGTTGAAGTAGTCTAGAAGTACTTACAATAGTTTTAGGCGTAAAGGATGATAAATGTTGTTTTCCTATTTGACATGGTTCATAAGGCTTGTTCTTGATCAAATTTACTTTGGGAAGTTCATTCACTAGTTCATCTTTTGCCAATCTATGTAGAAGCTTCATACTTGCATGACCATGTCTTCTATGCCATAGCCAAGATTCATCACTAATAAAGACAAGACACTTGAAAGATTAACTAGTAACTTTGTATAGGTATTGCCACTTCTTTCTCTTTTGAATATCATATTGTCATCCACTAGGGTATTGACATGACATCTATTGGAGTCAAAAGTGACTATATTACCTTTACTACATAATTTACTCACACTTAACAAATTGTGCTTTAACCCATCAATTAGAAAAACATCATAAATTAGAGATTTACCATCCTTACCAATGGAGCCAATGCCAATTACTTTACCTTTGGCTTTTCAAATGTGACTTTGCCTCCATCATAATTCTTGATATTTACAAAGAGGCTTTTGTCACCCGACATGTGCCTTGAGCATCTACTATCAATATGCTAAAGATTTGTACTTGTGGATTTAAGACACACCTCATGGGAATCCTCTATGTTGGCCATAAAGCAAAGATTGGCCTCTTCTTCTCTTTCACTTTCATTATTAGAGGATGAGGAAGCATCCTTCTAAGTAGCTTTTAAGCCCTTTTTCTTTTTCTTTTTTGTCTCCCTTCTTCCTCTTCAAATTCTTGGGACAATCCGGCTTGATATGCCCCTACTTCCCACACTCATAGCAAGTGACTTTATCTTTCTTGTCCTTGCTTGATATTGTTTGAAGAAGGGTTTGTTACTTATGAAAGCTTATTGCTTCTTCTCCTTTTGGCCTCAATAATTCTTTTTACATGTTTGGTGATGAGAGCCACATCATCGCTTGGGACACCATTTGCATCTTGAGCTTTTATGCTAGCCTTGAGTGCCAGTGCCTTCTTCTTTCTACCATCTCTACCGAACTCATCCTTGACAAGAGACATCTTATAGGTTAGAAGTTTACCTGTGAGAACATTGTAGAAATCTTCTCAAGGTCCTTATTTGCTTCTTCAATACTAGCCACTCTATCACCATTTATCCAAAAGAAGACTCCTAAGGATCTTATTATTGACATCCACTAGCTCATAATGCTTTCCAAGTTTTCTCATGTTGTTGATGATGGTAAGAAGCCTATTTGTCATGTCAGTAACAGATTCTTTTGGCTTCATCTTGAACATCTCATATTCAATGACGAACATTTGGATCTTTCTTGACTTAACTTGCTTAGTTCTTTCGTGATAGTTCTCCAAGGTAATCAAAATCTAATGAGTCATAGTGAAATGTTGCACTCTTCCATACTCTTCTTTAGAGAGGCAACTCACAAGAATGATCATTGCTTGCTTATTCTTGTAATTATGTTTCTTGTGAGCATCCACCTATTTTTTTGTAGGGATAGTCCTTTCTTTACCATTTTTCACCTCGATGGAAGCCTTCCATCCATTTTTCACCTATTTTTTTGTAGGGATAGTCCTTTCGTTACTCAACAACCAATTCTTTGTGTTTTTAATGCCTAGCGCACACAACAACTTTTTAAGGTTTTAGTTGAACAATGAGATTCAACTTAATACACTTTACAAAGAAAGAAATTGAGTGTAGAAAGTTAAGAAATAAATTTGCAAGAGTTTGGACAAGACACAATCACACACTAACTTCTTAAGTCTTTATGAAGGGTATTTAGACTCATACCTACCTCTTAGAGACATTACAATTGGTCCAAGACTCATTAAATGCAAATTTGATGACAGATAAAAAAATTGTCTAAAGACATGAAAAGCGCCCCTGCATTTTCCAAGCGCCCTCACACTTTCTAAAAAGAGACGTTGGGACTCCAACGGCTCCATACATGTGGCTTTGACTTAGTGGTTGATATCTCAACGGTTATTGATATTGCATTAATTGTGAAAATTGCCATCGTGCTTCTGATTGCGATATCAACTGCCATTTTCAGTCTTAAGCTCCAAGATCAATTGCCCTCGTGCTTCTTGAAGCTTTGACTATTTGACTGTCAGATGTCGCTTTATAATTGGTTAGATGTCAAAAGGACTTTGCAACGACTTGTATGATTTTGGTCATGTGAAAAGCACCCCTGCGCTCTAGAAGTGCCCTCACGCTTTTTGGGCCTTTTTACAAGACTTTCTTACAACTTCAAAAGAACTTTGGGCAATCTGAAATCTTTTAATTTACTATTATATGGATACTAAACATAATGTTAGCAACATTTAATTTGGTTGTTAAGATCAAAATAGAGATTAATTGACTCTTAGGCTAACAAAGAGGAACATGATGGATTTGAGAACTCTTTTGACTCTTTATGCACAAGCTATGGCAGCAGATGGTTAGTGAAGTATGAATGACTTGTTGAAGCAAATCAAACAAAATGCTTCTCCTATAGGGGATGTTATGCAGAGAATGGCCCACGTAGGCAATTTTTGAAAAAGAATCCTAAACAGTGCGTTTTAGAATTATATTGACTTGTCTTTTAATTAAGATACGTGTTACTACTTCATTTTGCGCCTCCTAAAAAGTAGGTAATTTATCATAAAAAAAAGTAGACATGTGATTCGTTTTGTCAAAATTGAAAATGTTAGTGTTTTAATTGCCAAAATTAAAAAGATGTGTTACATAACAAAAACATGCAAAAGGTCAAGATTTAATATGCAATTAGGCCTATTATAAAACTATATATTACTGATGGTTCATGTTATATTAGTATCAAACTATAAATACTAATTCTAAGTTGATTGAGATATGTAAGAGGCAAATGAAATAAAATATGAGGTATAAAAACATTACAAAGAAAAATTATAAGGTATGAAATTGTAAAAATATGAAACCATATTAGAGCCAATAAACGATGTTGGCATATTGATACGAACTCGAACCGGATACGTTCAAACACCAAGATAAGTAATGGTGAGAAAATTAAACTGATAAACGCTCTCCCTATTTAAGAGGAAGCATCCTTACCAATAAGTTCAAATATGTCGCCCCAAAATCTAACTTGAAAGTTTGCAATTGATTATGGAACTAACAAACTTAGCAATAGAACTACTAAGCCCTTTAGCTATAAATAGATGAAGAATGTTCAAACAACTCAAGAAACTAATAAAAAGTTAACTGATTGATCAAACATGTAGATGTGAAACTAAATCAAACAAGTTAATTTAATCTTAAGAAATTCAATAAGGAACACCTTAAGGAATAAGAGTTAACAACTCAAATAAAACTTCATTCAAAAATGTATATTGATCTTATGTGCTTTAGCCGAAATACATAGCTCTATTTATAGAGTCTTGAAATGATTCTAACCCTAAAAAGGACTAAGAGATAAGCAATAAAGAATCAAACCCTAAAAGACTTCTAATGTCATTTGCCTCCTTCTCTAAGCATAAGTGGTGGCTGCCCTAGGGTTAGGTGAGACCTCCAATGCTTCTAGAAACCCTAATGTGCGGCCCAATGCTTCTAGAAACCCTAGGAAAACCTGTTGACTTTGATCCTTAATCTTTGACCTTGACCTTGTTCCATGACCAGAAGTTTAAGCTTCATTAATAGCAATTAATGTCACTCTCTTCAAGGCGTTGTTATCTTCATTAAAAGCACCATCATTAGCCATCTTCAAAACATGCTCGAAGTAAGAATTTAAGGCTTGCTTGAACTTTTTACTCCTTGCTCGTGTCATTGGTCCTCCATAGGCTAGTGGATCCATGCTAGTTGACTTAGATGCATCCTTGGTTGCATCATTCCCCCCTCTTTGAAAGGATTCGACCTCGAATCAACACCTTCATCAAAATCAAAAGGAGACAAATCAGCAACATTAAAAGTAGCACTAACATTATACTCACCAGGTAAGTCAACTTTGTATGCATTATCGTTGATGCGCTCTATTACTTCAAATGGACCATCACCACGTGGCATCAACTTTGATTTTCTTTGATTGGGAAACCTTTCCTTCCTGAAGTGAACCCAAACCCAACCACCAACTTCAAATACCATCCTTTTGCGGCCCTTATTGCGTTGTTAGGTGATTTGTTCATTGCGTCTTTCCAAATTTGCACGAACTTGCTCATGCAACTTCAACACAAATTCAGCCTTCTTTGCACCATCCAAATTCACTTGTTCACTCAAAGGTAAAGCAATCAAATCTAAAGGACTCAAAGGAATAAAGCCATAAACAATCTCAAATGGGCAAAATTGATTAGAAGAATGCATACTACGATTATATGCAAATTCAACATGCGGCAAATAATCTTCCCATGTTCTCAAGTTTCGTTTAACCATGGTCCTAAGTAATTGTGACAAAGTTCTATTTACTACCTTAGTTTGACCATCGGTTTGGGGATGACATGTAGTAGAAAAAGGTAATTTAGTTCCTAATTTACCCTATAAGGTCTTCCAAAAATAGCTCAAAAACTTGGTGTCCCTATCACTGAGAATAGTTCTAGGCATACCATGTAAACGTACAATTTTTCTAAAGAACAATTCAACAACATGTTGTGCATCATCGGTTTTCCTAAATGCAATAAAGTGTGACATCTTTGAAAACCTATCCACCACAATAAAAATACTATCATGCCCATACTTAGACCTAGATAATCCAAGCACAAAATCCATAGATATGTCAATCCAAGGAGAATTAGGTATAGGCAAAGGCATGTATAACCCATTAGGTTGTGATTTAGACTTAGCTTGCTTGCATACAATACAGTTAGCACATAATCTATTCACATCAGATTTCATTTTAGGCTAATAAAAATGATCATGCAAAACATCTAAAGTCTTTTGAACACCAAAGTGTCCTATCAAACCACCTTCATGTGATTCTCTCACAAGCAATTCACGCATAGAACACATAGGAATGCATAGACGTTTTTCTTTGAATAAAAATCCATCATGTCTATAAAATTTATCAATAGCACCATGTTCACAAGCATGAAAAATAGAACCAAAATCGTGGTCATCAACATACAAGTCTTTGATATACTCAAAACCAAGCAATTTTGTTTCTAGAGAAGCAAGTAAAGCATACCTTCTAGATAGTGCATCGGCAACTACATTTTCTTTACCTTGCTTGTACTTAATGACATAGGGAAATGCTTCAATGAATTCACTCCATTTAGCATGGCGCTTATTCAACTTGTTATGTCCCTTCAAGTGCTTTAATGCTTCATGATCCGTGTGAATCACAAACTCCTTAGGTAGCAAATAATGCTGACAAACATTGAGTGCATGCACAAGAGCATACAATTCCTTGTCATAAGTTGGATACTTCAAGCTAGCTCCATTCAACTTTTCACTAAAATAGGCTATTGGCTTCCCATCTTGCATTAAAACAGCTCCAATACCTACACCAGAAGCATCACAATCAATTTTAAAAGTTTTGGAAAAATCCGAAAGTGAAAGAATGGGAGATGAAGTAAGTTTGTCCTTTAGCATATTAAATGTGTTTTCTTGTTGTTCTCCCCAATGAAACTTCACGTTCTTCTTTACAAGCTCGTTAAGTGGTGCGGCAAGGGTACTGAAGTCCTTGACAAACCTCCTATAGAAGCTTGCAAGCCCATGAAAGCTCTTCACATCATTAACATTCTTTGGTGTTGGCCACTCCTTAATTGCTTTTACCTTATCTTCATCGAACTGAATTCCATTTTCACTAACAACAAAACCAAGAAACATAAGTTTGTTTGTGCAAAAATCACACTTGGCAAGGTTAGCATGTAAAGAATTCTCACGCAAAACCATCAACACCATCCGAACATGTTCAACATGCTCACTAAAGCTCTTACTATAAATCAGAATATCATCAAAGTATACTACCATAAATTTACCAATATACGCATGCAAAACATGGTTCATTAGTCTGATAAAAGTACTTGGTGCGTTAGTTAAGCCAAAAGGCATGACCAACCACTCATACAAACCAAATTTAGTTTTGAATGTTGTTTTCCACTCATCACCTATATTCATTCTAATTTGGTGATAGCCACTTCTCAAATCAATTTTAGTAAAGATAACACTTCCATGCAATTCATCTAACATATCATCTAACCTAGGAATAGGATGACGATATTTAATGGTAATCTTGTTAATTGCACGACAATCAACACACATACGCCAAGACCCATCTTTCTTAGGGACTAACAAAACAGGAACAACACATGGGCTAAGACTTTCCCTAACATAACCTTTACTTAGTAGTTCCTAAACTTGGCGTTGCAGCTCTTTGGTCTCCTCGGGATTGACTCTATAGGCTGGTCTATTTGGAATGGATGACCCCGGCACAAAGTCAATTTGGTGCTCTATCCCCCTTAGTGGTGGCAACCCACTAGGTAACTCCTCGGGAAACACATCGTCATATTCCTGCAAAACACTTACAAACACACTAAGAAGAGAAGAGTTAAGATTATTAGTGTTAAATAAAGTCTCTTTGTACATAAGTACAAGTACTTGCCTATTTTCACTCAAAGCCTTTCTCATGTCTCGCTCTCTAACTAAGAAACTCACTTTTTTCTCGCTTGCCTCCCCTTTTTCTTGCGCCTTACTCATTCTTTTGCTCACATTCTTGCGCAAACCCTAGCTAAACTCTCCTTTTACCACTCGTTGCTCTCGCCCCTCATTATTTTCCACACAACTCCCATTTTGCTTGTGCACCTTTTCTTTTTCATGTGCACTCTCACACTTTCTTTTTTCTTTCTCATATGCTTCCATTCGGTCCTTTACAACTTTTTATAATTCACAAACTTCTTTAGGACTTAATGGTGCCAAAACATATAGTTTTCCATCCATTACAAGAGAATATGCATTGGTTCGACCATTATGAATTACAGATCTATCATATAACCATGGTCTACCTAGCAACATATGACATGTTTGCATGGGAACAACATCACATAATACCTCATCATTATACTTCTTTACACTAAATGCAATCCGTACTTGCATAGTAACTCTAATCCCACTTTGATCATTAAGCCATTGCAAGGTGTATGGCTTCAGATGCTTAATAGTTGGAAGTCTAAGTTTATTAACCATCATAGCACTGGCTACATTAGTACAACTACCCCCATCAATGATTAAACTACAATTAGCATCATGGTTTTGTACTTTATATGTAGTATGGAATATGTTTTCCCTTTGAGCATCATCATCAATAGGTTGTAAATTAAGAGCTCTAAAAGTTATAAGTACATTACTAACCTCACCCAATTGCACATCATCACAATCTTCCAACTTAGGCATGTCTAGATAATCCTCCTCACCTGGTTCGGATTCTTCATCACTCTCAAAGACCACTTCACCACCTTGAATTGCCATGGTTCGCTTGTTTGGACATTGGGAAGATATATGCCCATACCCCAAACACTTGAAGCATTGCACTTTCTTTGATTTGAGGTCACTTTGCGTCATTGGTTTAGTGTTAATATCAAATTTAGGGGCTGGCTTGATGTCCTTTGATGCCTCACGACCCTTGTTAGGGGGCTGGTTGCTCCCTTTCCATGCGTTACTCCATTTTGAGCTAGGGGCAACACTTCTACTCTTGGTTTTAAATTGCTTTTCCACCTTTATGGCCATGTGCAACATGTCCTTCATCTCTACATAATGCTGCAATTCAATTATGTTAGCAATATCACGATTCAAACCATGCAGAAATCTTGCCATTGTGGCTTCCCTATCCTCATCTATATTGGCTCTAATCATAGCTATCTCCATAGATTGCCAATACTCCTCAACACTCTTACTACCTTCTACTAAATTTTGTAACTTGTTGTACAAATCCCTTTGGTAGTGCGATGGCACAAACCTTTTATGCATAATGCGTTTAACCTCATCCCATGAACCAACTTCGTGTTCCCCATAACATCTACGACCACTCACCAATTGATCCCACCAAATGGCAGCATAATCACAAAATTCAACAACAACAAGTTTAACCTTTTTAGACTCACTATAGTTATGACATTCAAAAACCCTTTCAACCTCTTTTCCCACTCCAAATAAACTTCAGGGTCACTCTTACCATGAAAAGATGGTATTTTCATCTTAATGCTACCCAAATTAGTGTCAATTTTGGGTTAGAAATTATGTCTAGACCCTTTAGACTCACTTTCTTGGTCATTATCAGAACCATCCCCTTTAGACGTTTTAGGCATATCATTTAATAACCTAGTTAATTTGTCATCTTGTTTTTGAAATTGTTTTGTCATATGTTCTACTACATCTCTCAATGTATAAGCTAAATTTTTCAAAGTCAATGATGGTTCAGATGACATGGTTAAACCAAAAGACTAGGAAAGAAAACAAAACAAAAATGTGATCAAGTGTTATACTCTGGAGGCTTCTTATAGTCAAAGGCAAAACAAGAAAAGATCACTCCCTCACGTGTTTCACTCACAAAGAATTGAATTCCTTGTAGAAATTAAATCAAATTATTCTAGTAATCACAAGAACAATTTTTTCACAACCTCTTAACGTTTATTAATTCTAAAATTCAATAGAACACTCATGAATCAATAAAATGAATTATAAGCATGTGAACAAAATAAGCTTACAACTAATCGAACAAGACTCAATTAATCCAAAAGAAAAGCTTTTTAGGAGAAAACAAACAAAATTACCCAAATCAGAATTTTAAGAATGACGAACAACTCCAATCAATTAAAAGAATTGCGGAATGAATCAATCAAGAATCAATTCTTCAAGAACTTCCCAACACTAATGGTTAGGGTTAGTTTTCCGTTCCTTTCTTTTTTTCTTTTTTTTTTTTTAAAATTTGCCTTGGTATGCGGGCAGCAATGAAATTAGTATTTTTTTTTTATGATGATGCGAATAGAAATTGAGATAAAATAGAAGACAAACTCTTAATTGAAAAGAAGGTAAACCAACTTACAAGTTTGGCTTTGATACCAAATGATACGAACTAGAACCGGATACGTTCAAACACCAAGATAAGTAATGGTGAGAAAATCAAACTGATAAACGCTCTCCCTATTTAAGAGGAAGCACCCTTACCAATAAGTTCGAATTTTTCGCCCCAAAATCTAACTTGAAAGTTTGCAATTGATTATGGAACTAACAAACTTAGCAATAGAACTACTAAGCCCTTTAGTTATAAATAGATGAAGAATGTTCAAACAACTCAAGAAACTAATAAAAAGTTAATTGATTGATCAAACATGTAGATGTGAAACTAAATCAAACAAGTTAATTTAATCTCAAGAAATTCATTAAGGAACACCTTAAGGAATAAGAGTTAACAACTCAAATAAAACTTCATTCAGAAATGTATATTGATCTTATGTGCTTTAGCCGAAATATATAGCTCTATTTATAGAGTCTTGAAATGATTCTAACCCTAAAAAGGACTAAGAGATAAGCAATAAAGAATCAAATCCTAAAAGACTTCTAATGTGCGGCTGCCTCCTTCTCTAAGCATAAGTGGTGGCTGCCCTAGGGTTAGGTGAGACCTTCAATACTTCTAGAAACCCTAATGTGCGGCCCAATGCTTCTAGAAACCCTAGGAAAACATATTGACTTTGATAATTGATCTTTGACCTTGACCTTGTTCCATGACCAGAAGTTTAAGCTTCATTAATAGCAATTAATGTCACTATCTTCAAGGCGTTGTTATCTTCATTAAAAGCACCATCATTAGCCATCTTCAAAACATGCTCGAAGTAAGAATTTAAGGCTTGCTTGAACTTTTTACTCCTTGCTCGTGTCATTGGTCCTCCATAGGCTAGTGGATCCATGCTAGTTGACTTAGATGCATCCTTGATTGTATCACATATTTAATACTAATTTGTTAACAAAATATCGTAACCCACAAGGTAGCCTTTTATCATAAAATAAACCAAAGGCCCGGTTTTGCTAATTAGTTAAACTAAAAGGTAGTTTTTTTAATTATCTTTTTTAATTTAATTACGTCTTTCTAATTGTAGTAATGTCATACAAGTTTTTTTTTTTTTACAATTTGATACATGAAATTGGAATATGATGAAATTAACCCTGCGTGGAAAGTGGAGCTAAGGTGAGTTAAATACATGAAACCCATTGTTTATATATCTCATAAACGTACCATTTTAGTCATGTAACTTAGAGAAAACTAACTACATGATATCGTTTTTGCGTTGCTTTAAAGTTTTACTCTAAAACAAACTAAGTATGATACAGAGGAAGTTGCTTGAGAGTGAAAACATGATATAGTATAAAAATTCTTTCTTACATCTTTAATTTTTGTAGTAAAATCCTGACTGAAATCAAAGTCGTTGCAGTATCTCTTGTGGTCTTTTGGAGGTTGGTGAAAGTTGAGTTGTACAGTCCTACGCAAGTTGCTATTTGTGCGGTCCCGATTCTTCGAACTCCACTACCATTAATAAGTGTGTGAACAATGCTTTTGGGTTCACTACACTGTTAATAATTTTTGTGGGGCTATACATAAATAAATTTTCAATTTATGATTGTGAATAATTTAATTTTTGTAATAAGGTTTTCTAATTAAATGATTTTAGGGATTGCAGCTAAGTTAAAGAAGGATCTATTGTAGAGATTCAAAAGGCTACTTTGACTAGTATAAGATCAAAAACCTTGCCACAATTCAATGTTGCATTATTAAAATTAATGTTTTTCCTTTCAATCTAGATAGACCACAACATAGAAAAGAAAAGTGAGCCATACCTTTTGCTGAAACTTTCCATGAGTAAAGGATTTCCAGTGTTCAAATAAATTCACCAGGCTTCTAGGCATATACCAGACAACATTCCACTAGTAATATCACTGAAAATCTTAAATTGGGTGAGATTAATTAAAATGGACCTAACAATTGACATTGGAGATGATGATAATGTTAAAAATGTGATTGATGTTATTATTGAAGAGGAAGTTCATGAGCAAAATGAGGATATTGCTGAGATATATGAAGATCCTAGTTATTAACCAATTAATGATAGTGACACTGACGGCCTTAGAGGCAATGAACTCTTAGATAACGAAGAAGACAGTAAAACAAAACAGAATAGGGTGAAGTATATGAATTATGTGTTTATTAATGAGGTTAATGATAATTTAAGGAGCAACATCAACTTGCAAGTTAGAAGGACAAATGGTAAAGATAATATACAAGAAATTGAGCATGGTGGTGAAGGTTTTAGATATGTAAATATAGGTGGGTTTTGGATATGTAAGTATAGGTGGCAAGATCATATGCGCGCCCAAATACCTTTAGCTATAATACTGTAAGACTTTTAATATAATGGAAATATGCTAACCAATCACCAGCACTAATGTGAGAATGTAGTCATCACCTGGGTAATCATTAAAAAACTTTTTCTAATTTTTGTGGCAAGTTGGATTTTCTAGAGAAATCAATTACCCTTAAATTTGAAAACCAACCTCTTTAATTATTTTTTTGTCTTTAATTTTATTATTTAATAATTTATTTTTATAAAGGAGTTATTATGCAATTACAATCCTACCAAAAAAACAATTATAAAAGAATAGGCCATTAAATTATCCAGATCTACTTTATTTTAATTCATTTTTATTTTATCAGTCTTGTCTAATTAACTTACTATTTCATGCAATAAGTAATTAATAATACCCAATATCTATGTGAATTAATTTTAGATTAAGAAACAAACAAATAAAGGTATTTCACTATAGTTCAATTACAGAATTGCTGCAAGGTATATAGCTGTGCTATTATATGCAAAGCAACACGCCTTTACTTCAATGCCACGCAGCTTTACATAAAGTTGCGCGGCTTTTCACCTCGTGATAAAAAGGTGTGATATAATAAACATATAGAAAATGGTCTGATCCAAGAAATATATAAAAAATAAGAAAAGGACAAAGAGAAGTGATTAGCAATATGATAAGTAAAATAAAATAAAGAAAAAGAAGAAAATACAAAGAAAAATAAAGCTAAAAGATAAAAAATAATGTGTGGAGTGTAGTAACAACCCTCAGATTTTCATCGTGTAATGATATCTCAAGACTGCTTGGCTTAACAATAGAATTTGAGTCTTCCAAATTATCTTTAGAAAAAGGTTTATAATATATATTTTTTAAAATTTATAAACAATTAAAGTTTCTCTAAAAATTTTCTTTCTAAAAATCCCTCTATATAATAATTTCTCTTCTATTTATAGAGCTAAAATCCCTAAAAACTCATTTTCTTGATAAATATTTATTTAAATAAAAATAACACATGATATAATTAAAAAGATTTTTAATGATAACCACCCAAAAACTAAAAATAATAGATAAATTGTTTTTAAATGTTAATAATTACCATTAACTATCATTTAAAATTATTTATACTTACTGAAAAAGCTATAGGAAGTAGCTATTCTATAATCACACTGTATCTATTTATAATTGAATTCAAATAATTCAATACAAATTTTTATAAAAGTTAAAGATAAGAAATCAGAAAAAATATGATACCTTTAATTTTATTTTATTGATAAATTAATATATATATTTATTATTATTATAATACTTCATTACAATTATTCCAAGTGAAATATTTCATGCGGTCAATATATTCTTAGAGTGTGTTTGGATGCATGGATTTGAATTTCAAATTTTATATTTCAAATTCAGAATTTGAAATATATCAATTTAAAATCCTTTGTTTGGATACTGCAAAAAAAAAAATTGAAATCTTTCAAAAATTTATTATTTAGATATTTTGTCAATAAATTTGGATTTAAAAATAAAATTAAGAATATTTATTTATTTATTTTGAATGACTATGTATTTAAAAAGTTATAAAATAAGATGACATGTCTCCAAAAATTAACATATAATATTTTTAGCCTGAATTCATAAAATTTATTTCTTTTGTATACTTTGTAAAATAGATAGTACTTTTAACTGTTATTGAAAACATTTGAGATTTAAGATTAAATTAAATAATGCATTTCAATAGAAGTTACCTTTTCTTATATAATTTATTGAAAATCATAAATTAAAACTTATAGTCATTTCTTATTTATATCTTAAAAGATAATATAAAAAATAAAGATTTAATGTTAAACTAAATAATACATTTCAAAGAAAATTAATTCTTATTATATAATTTGTAGAAAACTTGAAATTAAAACTGTCACGACTCGATCTGTAGGCCCATGACGGGCACTAGGGAATGGGTAGGCGTAAGACCACTGAATCCCGTAATAAGTCTGACCATTCACTAACTTAATCAAATATCAATCCAATAGCACTGAACCACAATTAACCTTAACCATCAGATTCTACATATTTAGAATGTGGACTACCAACATAAATAAGCAAGATCAAAATTTACATGAAAATTACAAAAGGATAAATCTGGAATTCCTACTGCAGATATTCTAAAATTATAAGAGCCAACATATACCAATAAAATATTAATTACATTAACCCGCAGATGAAGGAATCAGGCTGCTAGATGAAAAACACTGCGAAAAAGCTAACCACACATGAAAAACCTTTAAATTGAGACTGTCAGTCTTGGGAGTGAGTTAAAATCATATATCTAAAAACAATTACAAATACTTCAATAACACATTTAATTAATTTAAAATAAACATTAAGTTACGTAAAAATATACGTCTCATGCTATGCTTATATAAAAATAAATTTCACATACTACGGGACTGAGTAATTCAGTAGAACCCTAATCCCCATTACTAAACAGTCTCAGCTTTTCAACTCTGTCATTCCATCAGGACTGGCGCCCAGAGAGCGAAGCTCGACTAGGGTCCTTAAATCTAGTTTGGTCACTTAACTTTTCAACTAAGCCGGCGCCCAGAGAGCAATGCTCGACTAGGGACCTTTAATCTGGCAACTTACTCTACTCAGCCTAGAGAGTTAAACTTGACTAGGGCAAACTCTAAGCCATTCTTCTATTACCTGATTTAAAATTCATATCGGTGCACATGCAGTCCTGATGCAACCCATCAGGTGGCATGTTCTACTGTCGTCTCATCTCGAGTCAACATGCAATCACAATAGCCATAATACAGAAATGAAACATATATAAACAGTAAATAAATAATTAATTAAAATATTAAACATTTAATCAGAGCTATTACGTAACATCATCGGGTGGAGCGAGCCGAACTGACAGATTTATCTAATCACAGAAACAATTTAATCAGAAAAAGTAAAATATTTAACAATTAAACCTAGGCTTAGACTTCTAGGACTAACTGTCTAAAAATTTTCGACTCAGGTAAATTCTACTGAAAATCCGATAGAATCTTCCCCAAATTACTGATATTTACCCCCTGTATAACGGGTCTAGGACCTGCCAGAAAATACTTCAAAAATACAGCAATAAATTAACGGGAATCGGGCCACCAAAACTGCATTAATTTTCCCGACTCCGTAACATAATACAAACACGACTATTGGGAGACGCTCTGACAATTATTTATTTCGACAATTAAACTTCACCATATATATATTTCTAATACTCAATTCAATTAAATAAACACATAAATTTTATCAATGAACTCTAAAATCATCGGCTAGAGAATTACCGAGACGCTTGATCGCTTGATCGACTCGCCTCCAGCCGCCGGAGTCCGAACATGCCTATGGACTCGAGACAACGCGCTGATGATGATCCCAGCTTCCGATCTTTCGACTCGACCACTAATCATCTAGAGAGATTTACGGATGATCTCAGCGATCGGTTTCCAAACGGAGTCCGATCGCCACGAAACTGGTGCCATTGGAAAGCTTGAGCTGAGGAGAGTCCGAATATGTCCTCTGATCGGTCATCCCTAGCCGAAACTCGCTGGAAAAGGCAAAAACTTCGACTGCCCCCCATTTTCTCTCTTCGTCACGAACTTCCAACTCCGGCCACCATATTTGCGATACCACCACCGCCAAAATAAAGCTCAGGCCGAGGGGAGTCGATCGCCACCCTACTCGGCCGCCAAAGCTGCCGGAAACGCCACGTACGACGTGGACAATCGATGCCTCTCTCTCTCTTCTTATTTTCCACCGACACCGCCATCGTTCTTGCCTTTGCTCGCCGACGGTACCGCTCGGCCCGACCACGGACGATCCTCCCTCTCCTTCTTCTTCTCCTCCTTCCCTGATTTCTCTTTTTCTTCCTTCCTTTCTTCCTTCTTTCTTTTCTTTCCTTTTCCTCTCCATATTGACTTTTGGTCCCTGAGCTTTTTTTCTTTATCGTTTAGTCCCTCAACTTCTTAAATTACAACAATTTCGCTCTACAAAAAATTTTCGATTAATCCTTAGACTTTTCTTTAGCTTTTCAATTAAGCTCCTAACTATTTAATTTGGGTCAGATTACAATTATTGAAAACATATAATTACTTATTTACCCTTGCTTTTAAATGTAAAATTACCAAAATACCATTACCGACATATTTAATTACAAAAATACCAAACATATAAATTTTCATTAAAACCCCATATTTTAATAAGATTATATTTTAAATCCTTATTCCAAGATAAATTTTTAATTTAATCCTAACACAAAATTAATTTAATTAATCAATTTGCTAAAAAAGTTTCAATTAAAATTAACAACATTAATTAATTAAAATGCCATTTCTCCAATAATTCCTTTATTAAATATTCTTTACTAATTCTTTCATAACTTTCAAATATATAAATTAATTTTTACATTCATATCGGAAAAAATTAAATGACTGAAAATATGATCCATTTTTCAAAGAATTTACATAAATTAATTTCTTAAAAATCAAATAAATTAGATATACAAAATAACTCCCTTATGTTGTATAGCATTAAAATTCTATTTAAATCATTCCAATTAAATTAAATAAAAATAAAGTAAAATAAATTTAAATAAAAACTCATTTATTAATTATTACTAATATTTTTATTATTAAAAAAAATCAGAGTATTACAAAAACTTAATTATAGTCATTTTTTATTTATATCTTAAGAAGATAATATAAGAAATAAATTGACAAAAGAGGTTAAAAATAATATTTCTCAAATCTAAAACTTGTAAAACCGTTTTAGTTATTGACTAACATAAGTAGGATAGCTAAATTAATATTTTTTTTTAAGAAAATAAATGTCATGAAAAAGAAGTACCATTTTATTTAGTTTTCTTACATTTTTATTACCTTACAAATTAATATTTTTATATTTTTATAATTTATTATTAATATAATAGTTAATATTCAATAATAAAATACTTATTAAGTGATTTAGTATACAACTAACTACAACTGGAGTCATGGTAAATAAAATCAAGTGAAATCTTCATTAAACTACATTGTGGTTTAACGTGTTTTCACTTTAGGTTCCATAATTTGCTTCTTCTTTTTTCACTTTAGTATTCTATGAATATGACCATTAGCAAATAATGACCAAATTACACAATCATGTTTAGAGATTCTATTGTGGTACACAATAATCATTGTTCTTCCAACTTCCAATGTTATACAATTTGGTCGTTATTTGTTAAAGATTATATTCACAGGTACCAAAATAACAAAAGACAAACAACATACAGTAAAGTGAAAATACATTAAGCCATAAGATAGTTTATTGAAATTTTTTCTAAAATTGATATATATATTTTAATTTCATTAGGATAAAAATAAAATTAATTTTAAAATAAAATTATAATATTTTTAAGAATATTTTTATAATTAATTTGATGGTAAATCACCTATAAACAATTTATTATTGAAACCTAATATTTTATTTTTATTATAAGATAATACTGATACTAGGTAGTAGCGTATTAAAATGCAAGAAAAATAAAACATAAACTACTTTTCTGTTACGAATTAAACTATAGTCCTTTAAGTGTAAAGAAGCCTAACCATAAAGTATAATTTTGTATGTTTTTAAATTTTTTTAAAATACAAAATAGAATAAAGAATTTAAAAACTAAATTTTGATTTTTCAAAGAAAAATTATTTTAAATCTTAATGTGAAAATAGAATAATTAGTTGTGTTGATAAATAATGATTTTTCAATATATATATATATATATATATATACTAGTTGAACATTATAGTATAAAATAATAAGTTACTGGTAAAAGAGTCCATAATTTATTGTAATAAAAAATAGATTTCAATTGGGCTCAAATTCATTTTGCGCATATCAGAGGAATCCACAATTTTACAACATTAGCGGGATTCAACTTTTGATCCAATTCTTATACGTGCAAATCCAACACCCTATTAGACATCTTACAGGCCAATAAAAAAACTTAATTATAAACCCAAGCAAAATCTTTCACTCTAAGAAAATGGGATAAAACAGCTTTTCTTGAAATACTTGATATATATACAGCGTGGTAGTCTATTGCGCATAATTAGACATTAATTAATACTAATTATTTATTCAGGTCACTTTATAAAATCTAATAGAAATTTTAATATATAATATTTCAAGAAATAATAAATTGTATTTTTATTCTTTTTAAAAGCTTTAATATTTTAGATTTTATTAGTGCTATAAAAATTAAGAAAACTTATTATAAGTTTTAGTGTTATATAAGTTACTATTAAAAATAAAATTGATGATAAAAATTATTATATAACTCAGAAATTAACTTATTTTTTAATATAGTATTAATTAAAATTATTATTTTATAAAATTATTAAATAAAGAGAGAATTAATTTATTAATAAATATTATATTAAAAATATAATTAGAATACTATTTTTCAGAATAATTATTATTATTTAATTAGAAACATAACTTATTAATTAATAAATTAATAAAAAATTATAAATTAAATATAAATTTAAGTTTTATGTGTAAAAGATAAATATATGTATTAAAATAAAAATTCTTAAAATAATAATATATGACAAACAAAAATACTCAAAATAGTATCTCATATAAAAAATAAATTATAAAAATAACTGATATTATTATATTTTAACATTAAAAGTTATTACATAATTTAAAATTAATCTATTAATTATAATATTATAAAATTTAAATTATTATCTAATTAGAAAATTAATTATTAGTTAATATAATATTAAAAATATTACTTTTTAGAATGAGAATAATTTATTAATTAGTAATATAATTTATTAATAAAAAATTATAAATTTTATATATCAAAAATAAAACTACATATCAAATTAAATATTTCTAAAATAATGATAATATAAAATTTAAATATATAGATATTTTAAATTTATTTATTAGTCAGTTGATTGTTTATACTATAATAATAATTTATCATTACAATTGGTAGAGAAATATTATATAATAAAATCATTTATAATATATAAATTAATTTTTATCAAATTTTATAAAATTTTCATATATAAATATACGCTTGATAAATCTGTATATTCTAATTAAAAATATCTATCTTTTGTTTTAATATTTAAAATTTAATTTTATAATTACTTAATTTTTTAATATCGAACATACTAAATATAGAATAAGAAATAGAAATAAATTCCACCATAACTTAATGAGTTACTCGCACAAACACAACGTAATCGACGACAGAGATTGTTGCACATCATTCCCAAAATAAAATATCTTTTCAAATAAATATCTTTGCCCAAAAAAGACAAAAAGGGTTTTTCTTTCTCTTATTTTTTTAGTCTTTATGTTAATTTCGATAACTAAAATATGTAATGTCTCAACACTACAAATATTTCTCAATTCTCATCATCTTCATCTTCAGCTTGAGGAGGAAACTGAATTGAAAAAAAATAAAAATGTCAGCTGCATCTGCATCTGCATGTATTCCCTCATACACACTAACTGCTTCAACCATAACAAAATCCTTGAAATCAAAAACACTGATTTCCTTTCCTTCACTTTCCAGGAAAGTAACGTGCAGAGCCTCTTCTTCTTCTTCTTCTTCTTCTTCTTCTTCAATAACAGATTTTGACCTGTATGATCTTCTTGGAATAGATAGCTCCTCTGATCAATCACAGATTAAATTGGCTTATAGGACACTCCAGAAAAGATGTCATCCGGATATTGCTGGTCCTACTGGTCATGACATGGCTATCATACTTAATCAAGTTTATTCTCTTCTCTCTGATCCTAGTTCCCGCTTGGCTTATGATAAGGTCAGCCTTTTTCCCCTTTTCTTTTCTTGAAATTACTCTTTTTTGATAATCTACCGCAATAATCATGCATAATTATTGTTGTTTTTTTTATCTAAATAAAATACTCCTTCCTTTTCAAAATATCTATCCTTTAAGCTTTTTGCACTAGGATAGCCTTAATATTAGTAAAAAATAATTTAATATGATTAAAATATCCTTTTATAAATATATTCAAAATTACTATTAATTGTATCTCCCTCTTACTCTATTAATACTTTTACTTGTAATAAGGTAGAGTTGGAAAAGGGTTATCCATCCTTCATTGATTTTTTTCTAAACAATACTATTTGGCCCAAATAGAGACACAAATAATGGATGTCCATAGTGGTGTAATATATAAATTTAACTAAAAAAATATGTTAAAATAACTCTTAATAAAAATTTAAAGTATTAAAGATAAACTAAACTCTAGTGAAAAATATTATAAAATTTATAATCGAAAATATTCACAGTAATTAATGCGATTAATTTAGAGCCTTTTCTGTTAAAATTTTGAGTGACAAATGGGTCATTGTTAAATTAAATTACATATTTATATTGGCTTGAGATATAATTATTATATCTTGAGTTAAATAGCAGCATTCTATTTTTAAAAGAGGTAATTATTATTTGGTTCTTGTATTTTTTATTTTTTATTAGTTATATTCTAAATATTTAAAAATTATATATTTTTATTATTCTATTTTGTAATTTTACACTAAAAATCTCTTTCGTTAGAATATTTATTAAACAATGATTAGCTAGTTTCCATTTTATACTATTTGTCTCCTGATTTTTAGTGTAAATTGTTCCTTATAGTTTATTTATTATATTAAAACTCCCTTGTCTAATTTCTTTGCAAAAATCAACTTTAGTGCTATACCAAAATAATTAACTAGTGTTCTTTAATTATTCTAATTTCTAGCATAATTAAATTCTAGTAAAATTTAAAAATCTTAAAAGTATTTATATTTATCAAAATATCAAAAATTAATATTATAATTTGACTCTAAACTATTAAAATAAAATAAATATTATTCTTATTATTAATTTTGTTGCACTATAATTGTTACTTTGATAAGAATTTTATGGATTAAATTATATTTTTAATTAATATAGTTCTTTAATTGTATTGGCTTTCAAACCACAAGGAGATGTTATTGCAATAAATAAAATATAAATAACAATTTGTACATTACACCAAAAAGTAAGGGACAAATATTATAACATAAAACCTAGTTAACAATTATATAACAGAATTTATAACATGATAAAGTTTTAGTATAAAATTACAAAATTAGACAGATAAAAGATATAATTTTAAAATGTTAAGGTATAAGTAGTGTAACATAGAAAATACAGGGATATATAGTAATTACCTCTTTTTAAAATGACACTTAATTTGGAATTAAGGAAAATTTTCTAAAAGTGACATTTATTTAGGAGATATTTATTATTTATCCTCTATATTTTTTCATATTATCTCTTAATATTTTTATATTATATTTCTTCATCATTCTATTTTGTAACTTTACATAAAAATTCTTCCGTCATAATTTCTATTAAACAATCATTAACTAGCTTTGGTTTTATACTATTTGCTCCCTCATTTTTTGTATAATATACAAATTGCTCCTTATAATTTATTTATTATACTTTAATTAAACTAACTATTACCTCTTTGATTCAAAGTCAAGACAATCAAAAGACTAAATTGACAAAATAATTCTATGTAATTTTTTAAATTTGTTATTTGTATAAGACTCTTCTAAGCTTGTTTTTAAATCAAGTTAAAGTAAAATACTATTTTTAGAAAAAAATAATTTTAGAGTCTGTATAAAAATAATTAACTAGTATTCTTTTACTTATTTTAATTTCAAGTATAATTAAATCATAGTAAAATTTAAATATCTTAAGAGTATTTATTGTTATAAAAATATTGAAAATTCATATAATTTAATTTAAATTATCAAAATAAAATAGATATCATTCTTATTACTAATCTTGTTACACTAGAATTATAACTTGATAAGAAGTTTGAAAATCAAATTATTTTATTTTATCAATATAATTTTTTAATTGCATTGCCTTTTAAAAAGTAAAGCAATTTTAGTACAATAAATAAAATATAAGGAGCAATTTATATATTATACTAGCAATTATGGGTAAATAGTATAAAACTAAATCTTGTTAACATTGTTTAACGAAAATTTTGATGGAAGAGACTTCTAGTATAAAATTATAAAATAAAAAAATAAAAAATATTAATTTTAGAATATTTAAAGGATAAGTGATGTAATATAAAGAAATATAGGAATATATAGTCATTACTCCTTATTTTAGATTGGAAGAAGAGATTGAGATGATTGGATTCGAATTTGAAATCTGACAGTCACTGCTGTGCCAAAGTGAATTATGTAATCTCATAGTTTTATGAGTACTGACTTCAATATACCACTACGCTAAAGTAAGTATAAAGAAGCATTAGTTAATAGCATTTTGATTATACTTATGATGTTTTAAGTTAGTACTTGCAAGTGTACGAACCGTTTCTATATTAAAAGTAATAAATATTACGAGGTCGATCTCTAAAATAATTATAAGGCCACTTATTATATAAACTAACTAATTATCAACACAAAATAATAAAACTAAATTTAAATACTGTAAACTAGTATTTTGAGAGAATAATATTCATAAAGTAACTAAATAATAAATAAATATGTAATGGAAATCTTATAATTTAGAACTATATAATGAAAATAGTATTTAGCCTAGCCAGTTACTTAGTAATCCCTTTGTTTTAACCTTAAGCTTAGATCTAATGAATGAGATGGTGATATTCTTTTTTATTTAATTACTCAAGCTAATGATGTAACTAAAGGTTCTTATACCAATATAGATTGAAGCAAAGATGGTATTTTCTAATACATTCAACCTAAATATTTTCATAATAATTATTATTACTAAATTGATATGATGGTCAACCAACAATAATAACTGAAATTAATAAAGATATGAAGGCAAAAAAATCACTCATTAAATAAAAAGAAAACAAGATTCATATATAAGTAAAAAAACTAAACTAAATACTTATAAAATTTTAATCTAATAATCATTGTAATTAAATAGAAAGACATGTAACAAAACAAAAAAAATAAAAGCGTTCTTGAAATCCAGAATCCTTTAAGTGGAAAGATAGTTGATCCTTACTCTTAATTTCTTGAACAGCTTCTTAGATCTTTAAAGAACAATAAAAACTAAGAATTCAATGTCTGTGGAAGATGATCTGTAGAGAATTGCAGAGAAATGAATAATATATAGATGCAACCTGTGAATGTATCAGAGAGCAAATAGGAGGGACCTCTTCTCCCTCTTCTAAAACTAGATTTGCAAAGATAAATATAAAGAAAAGTCTTCCACCAAAATAATTATACCTAAGATAATTCTATCTAATAGATAAGACTACAGATATTATTATCTCCACCAAATATTATCCCATAATAAATTTAATATAAATCTTAATAATAATACAAAATGACTAAAATATTCTTTAGGTAAATAGTGATTCTTGGCTAGCCTAGCAAATAAGTCCATACGTCTTGATCTTGGGTTTTCGACAACAGTAGTCCTACTTAAGCTTATTTTTTAGTATTTTTTGCCATATTTTTCTCTCTTGACTGATATTATCCGAAAATAGACAATTAAGTTCAAGTGAGGTATAAATATTTATTTTTACTATATTATATATACAAAATATATCATTAAAATTCTAAAATATATTAAGAATAATTATATAATTTGGACGATAAATAATATAAAATCCAAGAAAAGTGATTGAAAATCAAATCTAACTGCATCCAACTTTTATAAGTTATCTTTAATTTACGTAAGTATTAAGAATGCTATTTTTTTCAATTGATATTATTATTTTTAACTACTTCTTTACTAAAATATTCTTAATAATCTTTCTAATACATTGCCCAATACTTTAAATATTGATGGACTTGCGAATTTATTTATAATGTTAGAGATTCAAATAAAAGAAATTTTGCAAATTGGAAATCAAAAAATATTTTGTATATCAGTTTACAATTTTAAAATTAAGAAAATAAGAATTAATTATAGGTATTGATATGTATGGTAATTAATAAAAGATATTTTAGATATTTAATTATTAAACTAATAATTAAAAAGAAAAAAAACAATCTATATTTTTTAACAGATAAAAAAAGATGACTTATTAAAATTGAGTAAAAATAGTAAAACCGATTTTAGCATTGGATCAGAAATCAGTAAGATTTGAATCTGGCGCAATTGTGAAGTTGTCTCTAGCTGGTGATAATTTATTGGTATAAATCTTATATTATTATTATTATTATTGCTGTAAATGAATGTGGTTGCAGGAGCAATCAAAAATTGCAGAACTGCGTGGCTACACTGGGAAGCCAATATACTCGGTATGGATTGGGTCAGAAAGTGAAGAGAGAGCAGTTTTTGTGGATGAGGTGAAGTGTGTTGGTTGCTTAAAATGTGCCTTATTTGCAGACAAAACCTTTGCTATTGAATCAGTTTATGGAAGGGCAAGAGTTGTTGCTCAATGGGCTGATCCTGAGCACAAAATTCAAGCAGCCATTGATGCTTGTCCAGTTGATTGTATCTCGTTAAGTATCTCTCCCTCTTCTTTCTTCATTTAGTATATGATCACTTAACCCCCAGCTTTGATACAGCTTTTTCAAGTAGAGGTTATGTTTACTTTTTTTCTTAAAAAAAAATTGTTTTGTGATTCTAAAAGTAACTTTTGCAAGAAATTAGATTTTCTAGTAATTCCCAAAAGCTGGTTTTCTAATAAAAAATAAATTAAATTAAATTAAAAACTTTAAAAAATTTAATTTAGAAAAAATCATCAATTGTATATTAAATTAATAGATGAGTGACATATATTCATTAGTTTTAAATGGTGGAATATGTGTTAATCATTTATATCAAAATGTACAAAATTTATATATATATATTACTTTCTTATTAGTTATAGTGTATATAACAAGTTTAGATCAAAATTTCTGAAATGAAAAAACTGTATCAAATTGAATGTTGATATAGAAAAAGTAAAATGAGATCTAATTTTAGATAATCATATGAAATTTTAATTAAAGTACAAATAGAATCCAGGATCAATTATTTGATTGTGTTGATGCCCTTCAAATTCTTGCACATTTTATACTTTCTTTTGGGGTTGTATAAACGTTTCATTTAATGTTTTTCTTTTATCTTTATTCTTTTTTTTTCTAAACCAAACGTAGCATGGTGGAAAGATCAGACTTATCAGCACTAGAGTTCCTGATGTCCAAGCAGCCACGTGGCAACGTGCGAGTCGGTGCAAGCCACACAGGGGGTGCACGTGTCTCAAATATATTTGTCGATGTGAAAAAGTTCCAAACCAGATTTGTTGATGCCATGAATAAAGCAAATTCTGAAAGCTCCAAGGTTAGTTCTATACATCTAACACTCTGCCTTAATATGATAATAGTGTTTTGCATAACACTTGCTGCTTTTGTATTATGATAATACTTGAGGATGGTTAACTAAACCATAATAAACTAAATTATTGTAAACTTATTATCTATGTATATTAATTTTGAGATGTGTGTAATTATATTTTGATATATAAATTTTTTATTTTTAACATATAGAATTCAAGTTTATATATAATATTATAATTTTTTTATTAATTTATTAATAAATAAATTATATTCTTAATTAACCAATAATTTTAGTCTTAAGAAATAGTATATTATTTATATTTTAATATTATATTACTAATAAATTAATTTTAAATAGATAATAGTTCTAATTCTATTCTAAAAAATTATATATTAACTATATTTTAATATTATATTAACTACTAATTAGATAATGAAAGATAATACTTTGAATTATATATTTAATATTATATTCACTAAATTTTAATTTTTGATTATATAATAATTTCTAATCCTAAAGAAATAATAATAATATGTATTAATTTATATAATATTAAAATTAATTAAGAGATATTTTTAAATAATTTTTATATTACTTCACTAATAAATTTTTATAATATTATAAAATTCAATAATATTTAAATGTATTTAATTTTTTATTATTTTTTAATTAAACATTAAAAATTCTATTAAAATTTATCTATAAATTTGATTTTATAATCAAAATAATAACAACAGCCGTGTCTTTTATAATCAAAACAATAATAATGGCGACTAGTTATATTCTATCGTAAATAGTAAAACGTTCACCAAAAAAAACTATTAACTCAATAAACCAAAAATAAATTAAATAATAATCAGCCTTAGGTTAATAAGAAAAACAAAAAATATATAAAATAAAAAAATCAAATTATTAATTAATTAATCGGTAAACCCATAATAATAACCAGTTTGTTGATGGTTGAAAATAGTTAACTAATAGTTTTGGAAGCCAATTAAGTAGATAAAATTATAATAATAATAATAATAATAATTAAAAAGATACTTTCAGTCAGCTAATAAAAAATTATAATTTTTTAATTAAGAAATCAAAACCGAAAAAAAAAACTAAACTTTAAAAAAATTAAAACCTAAACTTTAACCATCAATTTGGTTAACTAATAAACTTGATTCGATTTCGATAATTATCAGTTTCAGTTTAGATCTCAGTTTAACCAGTGGTTTCAGATTTCAGTTTAACCAGTGTTTTTGCTCAATAATAAGATTTACTTTCGCAAAATTTATACACTATACAAATACGTAAGTTATAAATAGCTAGAGTATCTTATACTTAAGGGTTAGATAATTAACATATACCTCGATCAATCAATACTAACAAATATGTATTTTAACTGTTTTTTCCAGTAGATTTATTTGTTTATGTTTTCAAGTGTTAATTTAAAGATTTAAACTCCTAACATTTTAAATAACCAGACAAATATTTGTTCATTAGGTCAATCATCTAATGGCAAACTGCCCATGATTTCATTTCACTAGCCAACGGGAGAAGGAATACTTCCATATTTTTACTGCATTCATTCAATGACCAATCTGATTATACTTAGATTTCCTTCAAATATAATAAGGTGCATGAAACAAAAATATTATTTATGTTTCAGTTATGAGTAACATGTTACCATGAAATCTCCCATTGATTCAGGAAACAGACCTACAAAGAGAAGTTAGAATATCAGCTATTCAAGCAATCAGATCAATCTCAAATTGGTTATACTGGCAGTCGCCAAAAGCAAGTGAATCCAAGAGACAATCTCTCCAAAACCTTCCACAGATTGCGCAGAAATCAACTGAACCAAACATCGACAAGCTCCGGCAGGCGGCTGCAGCCAGAAAGCAAGCAAACCAGAGCACAAGCCCCATAGCAAACATCATATATCATGATGAGTACTGGATTCCATCAACTGCAGCACTTCCTGCCTCAACCAATAATTCTGCAATTAGAGCCACCCCAGAGGCTCTACATGCTAAAGACCCAAAACATCTGAATGAGGAAGATTTCAGGACAAGAGAGAACCAGAGAGATCCCTTAGAATGGCGCATCCCAATGTCGACTGGAATAATTGCAGCAGTTATAGTACACTCACAGGTAAGCCAACATGCAGTTGGCGGATTGAATGGACATGTAGGCGGTGCTTTGGCATTGGAGGTTGTTAATAGTTCTTGGTTACAAGTGACATTAGCAGGGATTACATGGTACTTATTTGGCGTGGCAACTATACAACTAGTAGAAGCAATTCGGAAAAGGTTTTAGGACAGGAATAGATGCAGATGACTTATTATACTGATATGATACTTAATGTAGATTGTATATATAAATAAAGAAAAAACCTAGTTATCGCAACCCAATTCCGAGGATTTGACCGGCACTAGAACTTATATAGGCTTAAGGCCATCAAAGCTCATAGTAAGCCGTATACTTCAAATCCAAATATAACTAAAGTTTTAACTACAAAATATTGGGGCAACCTGCATAAACGATTATACACTTCTAACCCATCTTCCTTTTCCCTGGAGCTTAGAGTCAAGCAACATGAAACTTTTACCAACTCTAGTCTACTCCTCATCAATCTTTAATCTAAATTATGTATACCTCTCAAACACATTCTGCACATCCTGCAAACACTGGTGAGTAGGCTGTATGAGCTTTTGGGAAAAAGCTCGGTGAAATTATCATTAGACTCCAATGAATACAGGCTATAGACTCGGATACGCTTAATATCTAGATCTGGAGGCATTGTAGCCTATCCTACTGCTAGAAAACATATAACAAAAATACAATAGAGAGTCTCATCTACTCATCCATCTACAGTATATATATCATTAATATATCTCTTTCCCTTGTCTCATATTCCTTGCATCGTATAAAGATACAAAAGTACATCAAGGCCATCAAACTCATATGATCCACAATATCAAAAAAGTACTTTGATTCTACATCTTACATACTTGAAATGATTTTACATATTTTTCATATACTTTTCATAAGCTTAAAAGCCAAATACAATTCTAAGTATGCATAAGACTCTCATTTGCTTCCTTAAAACAGAAAATATGTAACACAGATGAAATTAGTTCATCACAGCAAACTATAAGTCTCATATACTGATTTAGTATTTATCTCGTAGCAACAAATCAAAAATTGGTCTAATTCACAATAGCATTACTCAAATAATAATCATATTGCCCCGCATATTATCATTCCCAAAATTAAGAATAAATATCTCATAGTAATAATCAGTAGAGTTGCATAGAAGTTTCATTACAGAATAATCTAAACTATCAAGAAATTTAATTTATTTCATATCTTTCAGCATAATGTTTTTCTAAGTTGGTACCAAATAATCTATCTCAATTATTATATAATTTTCTTATGTGTGAAAACATAATAGAGAGTTGCAAAGGATTCAGAAAAACACTGAATTCTAAAGTTGATTGTTTCCTGCTGACCTCTAATGAACTATTTAATTAAAACCTATTATAAAAACTCAGGTTCTTCAACTTTCCATCAAAAAGAAATTCTGAATCAGTAAATTTTTTATTTAAATCCTTGTTAATTTGTAAATAAATATTCAAGGTATTATACTAGCATTTAACAATATGTAATAGATTAATGAAAAAATTAGACATACTTTGCCTAGATCTGAACACATGCAACACTCCCTCTCCAATAGATACTCCCCAGTAGCTATCTGCAGTCTAAGAACAATTGAGTACCTCAACATCCACCACCATCTAGCAAAGGAGTGGCAAGGATCTAAAGATTCTAAAGCAATCCCTCAGCCCCATTGATCCAGCTTGCCGGCAGTAGTGCTTAAAGAACAAATTTTTTGTATTACAGTCAATAAGTAATATGAAGCAAGAACTGCAGCTAGCATGGCAACATCTACATAAAAAATGCTGCCTTTTATTAAAAAAAAAAAAGAAAAAGAAAAAAGAAAAGCATATCGTTCATGCTTAGGGCTGTAAATGAAATGAACCGAGCCGAGCCGAATTTTAATAAGTTTGAGTTTGATTCATTACTACTTTGCATGAACTCGAACCGAGTTCGAATTCAATAATTATAAATTCGAGTCGAACTCGAATTTATTTCGAGCTTGACTTATTAAAATTTATTCAAAACTTATTTATCAATTTTAACTTAATTTTTTTTTAATTTGATTGATTTATTTAATAATATAATTTATTTCATCCTGTTGAATAGATTGATTTTAAACATTAAATATTTAATAGAAGTTAATTATACTATATAATAAAAATATATTTTTACAAATTAATTTATATAAATTGATAAATATTTATATATATGTAAAATAAGATATTAAAATAAAAAATCTTTTACATTTTTACGAGCGTAAAAAAATCTATAAATGAGTTAGCTCACAAAGAAGATCATAAATTTATAAACAAGCTAGCTTGCGAGCTAACAAGCTGAGTATTGACAAATTTGAGCTTAGTCTGTTATACTAATGAATCTCTATTAATAAGCTCGGACGAGCTTTTATAGAGTCAAGCTCCGAGTAGCTTATAAGGGGCTTGGTTCGTTTACAATCTTAGTCACACTAAAATGGTCATAAGACAGCTGTCAATCTGCTTCTGAGTCTAATCTCATACATTAAGTAATAAAGAGGTAAAAAAATACCTAAACATCATTGTCGTGGAACAAACAAAATATTTTCATATATTACTCCTAAATAGACCTGTTCACATGGCTTCAGGTCAGTTAACTGCGTCCATGAAAAAAGAAAATTGAATTGGCCGAGAAGCCGTCTCCAGCCTCGGCCTTGTGGAACCTATTTTCAAGGGGGGCTAAACTTAGAATTTCTTTCTACCACTACCCCACCTAGCCTACCGACTAACCCAATATACTAATAATTCATTTAGTGTAGGGGTGGACGGTCAATCAGGCCTGAGCAAACACCATCCCCCAAAATTAACAGGTTTAGTCCTAATCATGCTCCCTGCTACAACCAAAGCTGAAATATCCTCATCCATCAAAGTCTGGAACCCAGAGATGAAGCTCATAATTTGTCTTAATTTAAGCTATCATTCTTTGACTCTTCTTGGTTTCCTAAAATAATCTTCATACCAGGTCCATTGCCTGTGTCTGAATAGCATATGTACTTCTCAGGATATTTGGGACCTACTGAAGCTCTATTTTGTACAAGACTCCACTAACCAAAAACATAAAGATCAAGGTGAAAATTGCATGAATTTAAGTATTTAACTCAAGATAAATGTCATTATGTCAAATTTAAATGCATTGTCTATGCATTAACGTGTAAAACTGGAACAGAAGTAGCATTACTACTAGAAACTAATTAACCAGAACATTGCACATCTATTAAAATTTTCGAATTCTACACAAACATATAGTTTTCAGTACAAGTTCTTGCAAGGTCAAATTAATAACTTCCCTTAAAACTTAGTAGCGATACTTGGTGGAGTAATCTTTAGGAGCAATAACCAAACCACGGCCCTTTCTTGCCCCACGGTACACAGTCTCAACAATGTCAATAAACTCCTGCTTGTCCTTGAGAGCCCAATTGATTTTGTTGTTATTTCCAGTACCAAGATCAATCATAATGTGCTTGTTCCTAAAGAAGAACATGACCGTGGATGGATCATAAAGCTCATACATTGTGTTAAAATCAGGCACCTCTGTGATGTCCACAAGGTATATGACAGCAAAGTTCTTTATTGTCTCAGCAACTGAGGCCAAAACTTCATCCATCTAAAGAAAAATGGACAAATAAAGCAATTTCAGAAGAAATACTTTTTAAATGGGACTGCCCACTTTCCAATCGCTATCAGTAAGTAATATACATAATTTTAAGGATTAAGAATTAAAATATTTTTCATCACATGATTGCGAAACATCAAATAGAGAAACAAAATCTCAGGACCATAAGCAATTCTACACTCCAAAAGAATTCAAAATCGAAGATTAATCACATCAATAGACTAATTAGGTAACTTATGAACAGTTAAGCATGTAAGAAATTTCAATTCCATTTCAAGACAAACAAAAGACTGTTGGTTGGCTGTTGAGATTACAGGAAATAAGAGTCTGTTTGGAAAGTCTAAAAGAGTTCAATTCAACTGAATTTTCTTTAGTTAATTGACATGATTGTGCAAGACATTGAATTCATGCAAATGATATACTCCACAAAAGCCATAACAGTTGATCTAAAAGACATAAAAAAAATAAAAAGAAATTAGGGGAATAGATAGAGACCTGCATGCAGGTCTCGTCCCAGTCGTGGCCGAATCGGATGACAACAAGACGCTCTTCCTCGGCCAAGATGGCCTGATCGACGGCCCATCCTGAGTGCAAGTGTGGAAGCAGGTACGACATCTTTCTCTGTCTCTAATCTGTCCACCGACTCCAATCCCTAATCCTACAATTCTTGCGTAGATTCCACGAATGCGTATCGAGCTAATACATAATATTATTTTCTTTTTGGTGACAGGTGCAATTTTGCCCTTAGTGTTTTGGCAAAATCTCTTATTAGTACTTAATGTTCTTTCTGGTCAAATAATGCCCCTGTACTTTTTGAAAGCACAGCAAGTTGTCAACAACTAATCCCTTATAGCTAGTAGATTAATTGAGCGACAAAACTCCCTTCTAGATGGTACTAAGTCAAATATTTTTAACGAAAGGTAATAAAAATATTTATATTTTTTATTCCTTATCAAATTTATAGTGTTAAATATTTTTTCATTTTTACTCTGTAAAAATATTAAAAATACAGTTTTTTAACTTTTTTTTTCAAAAATATGGTATTTTAACTTCTTTTTTTCTAAAAATACGGTTTTAGTTGTTTAAACGACCACATCATATTTTTTTTAAAAAAATTAAGAAAATAGTACTTTTGAAAAAGAATTTAAACCATATAAATGATATTTTTTGTTGATTTTAGAATATTTCTAAAATGTTCTCTAGTTTTAATATCCGACCTAAGGAATTTCGAAAGTATGTAACCAAACTTGAGCCGATTTGAATTTAATTTTTGCTATCTATAATGACTTCGGATAAGGCTTGAATTTTGTATCTAGTATAGTTAGTACCGTTAATATTAATTTCTTACTAATATTTTTATCTTTTATTTAATTATTTTAGATTTTATAATTTTTTTATTTACTTAATTAGTATTTTCCTTTCATTATAATAGATTTTTTAACTAATTTAATTGTTATCTTTTGATTTCATCAATATATATATATATATATATTAAATGAGTAAATTAAATGGGTACATGTTTTGTAGAGAAAACATGATCTCTTGTAATATTAAAAAATTAATAAAAAAATCCTTTATATCTCTTTTTCATTGTTGTTAAATTTTGAATTCGGATTCATCTATAATGAGTGGATAAATCCGGATCTAAGTTAAAGAAATAGATAACTATTATATAACTTCCTAAGAGAAATTATAAAAAAAAATTCTTCATATATAACAATAATTAAATAAAATGAATAGAATCACTTTTTAATATGCTTTAAAAAGAAATATAAAATAAAAGAAAATTCTTTTTTGATTTCTCTAAACAATTGTGAATGATTTACGAATCGTGATTTCATTTTTGACCGGATTATCAATTGACAATTTGTTGATTCCATTTCCGCTTTCATTAAGGAAAAATTCATAAGTCTCCTAAGCTCTTCAATGGTATCTGATGATGTCCAAAAATAACGACGCCGAAGAGATAGATCCTCAAGTTGTCGAATCCCCTGCAAAGACAGAAAAGTAGCCTTAAAGGACCCAGAGTTAGTGTCTAAGGATCCTCCAATACTTAAGTCAGCAATGATAATGTAATATGAACTTAGACAGAGAGAAAGCTAGTTATAGTAAAAAGTGTATAAAGTCATATCTTGCTTAATAATTCGATTGTTGTATATATAGTATGAAAATAATTATATCTTGGTGTGCTTGAGCCTCTTCATTATTACCAAACAGTTAATAATTTCTAAGTGTAATTCCCATACGTTATACTTGTACAAAAATCATTTAGTAACCGCCATATATTTGAAAGGTTTCTTTAGATGTTCAAATCTTTGAGGATCCTCCAAGCTTATTCCTTATCCTTTATCTTCACATATTTGGGATTCGCTAAAATGAGGTGTCACCGTTAGCCCTAGAAAGTCTAAGACACATTAGGAAAACATGTGTCAGGTTCTTATGACCGTTATCGCTATTTTTTAATTCGTGGCATTAATTTTCCTTTAAAAGAAATCATGCCTCACACGTTTACCTTACTTTTACTAAAATGTTCCTATCATTTTCATAGCTTCCCCAGCTTCCCATTCCTTATTTTAGTCTTTTATTTGTGATATATACCGGATTCTCCATTAGAATATCTCTACTTTTCTTCCTTGCTTAGTCATTTTCTTCATTCACCATTTTTTTACTATTTTGCCCTCCTACTTTTGTTCAAGTACTATCTTCCTAGGTAACTCTTTCTGTCTTTTTCTTTTTTTAAATCTTTTATAGCTAGTAATAGGAGAATTACAAGGAGTGGCTCTACATGCCCTCATACCCCTGCTAGGAAATCAGCTGAGGATTTTGCCCCTAGGGTTTTCTAGAAGGATCTTGATGCTTTTAAGATTATGTGATTCCTTCGAGTTATACCTTTTCTTTATGCAATTCCTCTTTTCGGGAAGAACACCCTCCCATTCCATCTCCTCAGTAGTTTTTAGGGAACAATTTGATGCTGGTCTTTGTTTCCCTCTCTCGTATCTCCTATTAGATTTTTTAAAACTTCATCGAATTTCCCTTGGGCAACTGCATCCTAATGCTATTTGTCTTATTTGTTGTCTTTCAGAAATTTTTAGGATAAAGGGTCTAATCCCCTTTTTAGATGATTTCCACCAACTCTTCTTTGTTTCTAGTAAACTGTACTCTTGTGTATAACCTTCCTTCCTTTGTCAAAAGTTGGAGAAAATTCTTTTTCTTCATCCATCATGATTCTGCCTTTGTAGATTTTCCTTCCTCTTGGGCTCCTCTTATTAGGAAAAAATAAAAAGGGCCCCTTGTGAGAGAAAATTCTTTATTCCTAGAGAGGTTACTGGCAAAGTGCTAGTCTAAAAGTTCTCTAGTTAAGGACTATATATTCAAAACTTCTCCTCTCTCTTAGTTACTATTCCTTAAGCAATTTATAGTCTTGCCTTTTCTGATCTGATGAGGATGTACATTCAGATCACAAAGATGAGGGTCCGGATATGACCACTAGCCATCCTGAGGCACCTTAAGGTATTAATCATTTCATTGCTCCTGATGCATTTTGATCATATGCACTTTTTATTTACCTTGTTTCTTTTTTGCAGATATGGACCCTAGCTTGTTTCTGAAAGGTTTGAGTTTGAAGAAGAAAGCTTCCATTTCTTTATCTCAATCTTCAACAGTTCCTGCCTCAACAGCCAATGATAAATCTTATGGCTTCAAAGTTTCTTCCTCGAAAGGTAGAGGAAAGAAGACTAAGCCTCATCTTCATTCTATAGAGCCACTTTGAAAAGAATAAGTCTTGGGAAGGCTCTTCCCTTTTAAAGAAGTCCTAGTCCAGCTTTCCTAGTCCAATAGGATGGTTGTCTGAGAGTTTTACCATGGCTACTATCACCAACTCTAACGTGTGTGACTTGGTGGCAGAATGCAAGACTTCCCCATGATCTTAATAAATAGGAGAAGTATGAAATGGATGAGGTTATTTCCCATATTTCCTATAATAATTTAGCCGTTATGCAGGGATCCTTCAAGCTAGAAGAGATTCTGAAGAAGCTCAAGGTGTCTTGTGTTGAAGCTCACTCCAATGCTTTTGGATTTTAGATTACTTTCGAAAAGGCCCAAAGGTTACTAGATAGGACTAAAGAAGCTTTTACCAAAGGGAGACAACTATCTTCAAAGATTGAGAAGCTAACCTCTCAATTTGTAGAATGAAAGAACAATTTAAAGAGGTTGAGTCTGCCAAGATGACCATTGAGGAGAAATTCCAAGTGGAAGCCATGAAGCTTCAAGCTTTGTGTTCTGCCATGATCTCCCACTATCATCAAGCGGTAATTGAAGTTGTTCAGTCTTAAAATCCAGATGCCAATCTCACAATTGTGGATGAAATAAATCTTAAAGATTTATAAACTCTTGTTCTAGCAAACCATAATGCCCATCATTCTGAACTAGTGGAAGAGGCAATCGAATATGAGGAAGAGCATACCTCTAACACTGTTAACCTAGAGGACGTGATTGTCCTCCCTGATGATGGCAAAGATCTGCCATAACTTTCTTGTAATTTTTGAACAATCTTACTTTTCATATAATAGTTTTTATTTTGGTTTTGGGGCATGGTTTCCTCCTTTATAAGTATGGTTTCCCTTGGGTACTTTTATAATATTTCTTTTTGCCTTATATATCTTACCTCATCATTTGCAATAACCTTTTCATCCTTTAGGATGTTTTGTGATAAAACTTATTGCCTTTGTTTTGAGTTTTTATGTTTGCCTCATTATGGAGAGGTCTTTTACACCAAATTCTTGAGGATTTGTTTCAAGACTTCAATATATTGAAGTTTTCATCTTTTCCTCATCATGGAGACGTCCTTATACCGAATCCTTAAGGAGTTGTTTCAAGACTTTAATATCTTGAAGTTTTCATGTTTGCCTCATCATAGTGAGGTCTTTATATTAAAAATCTTAAAGTTTTATGTTTGCCTCATCATGGTGAGGTCTTTATACGGAATCTTTAAGGATTTGTTTTTAGACTTCAATATCTTAAAGTTCTTAATGTTATCCCGTCATGGTGAGGTCTTTATGCTGAATCCTTAAGGAGTTGTTTCAGCACTTCAATATCTCAAAGTTTTCATGTTTGCCTTATCATGGTGAGGTCTTTATACTTGGTCTTTAAGGATTCATCTCAAAACTTCATTATCTTGAGGTTTTATGTTTGCCTCACTATGGTGAGGTCTTTATACTGAATCTTTAAGGATTCGTTTCAAGACTTCAATATCTTGAAGCTTTTAATGTTGCCCTATCATGGTAAGGTCCTTATACCGAATCCTTAAGGAGTTATTTCAGGATTTCAATATCTTAAAGTTTTCATATTTGCCTCATCATGGTGAGGTCTTTATATTGAATCTTTAAGGATTCATCTCAGTACTTAAATATTTTGAAGTTTTATGTTTGCTCATTATAGTGAGGTCTTTATATGAAATACTTAAGGGTTCGTTTTAAGACTTCAATATCTTGAAATTCTTAATGTTGCCTCATCATGGTGAGGTCTTTTGACACCTTCAATCTATGAAGTGTTATGTTGCCTCTTATTTGTAGAGGTCTTTTGTCACCCCAAGTCTTTGAAGTGTGTGTTGCCTCTTATTTGAAGAGGTCTTTTTGTCACTCCAAGTCTATGAAGTGTTTGTTGCCTTTTATTTATAGAGGTCTATTTTTCTCTTAAAATATTTAATCATAAAAGAAATTTTTAGAAGAGTCTTTTATTACTCTTTTATATTACAACATATTCCCATCTTGAATACCTCATTAAAAACCTAAGTATGTAAAACCTCAAGGATTAAAACTATACCTAGGAAAAATTATATTTAGGGGTTAGGATTTGACATTTATTGATAGAATTACCTTAGATGATCAACATTCCAATAACTTGGGACACAGATTGAAAGGCTCCAATTTTTAGTTGCTTTTAGAATTCGATAGGGACTTCCCAATTTATCCCTGATTTTCCTACCCCTGAGTCTCCTTTGCCCACATTTGCTTTCCTTAGGATTAGATCACCAACCTGAAAAGAGCAAGGTTTTATTTACGCGTCATGATACTTGGTTATCCTTTACTTATAAGTAGCCTTCCATATGGATACTTGATATCTAATTTCTTCAAATAAATCAATAATTGTCATGATCTAGTTGTTATTGTCAGCATGATCCACATATTTGACCCTTGTTATAGGTATCCCGATTTTAATTGGGATTACAACCTCCATCCTATAGGCTAACTTGACCGCTCTCCTTGGACATGTCCTTTAAGCCTAGATAACATTTGGGAGTTCCTTTGCACAATGTCCCTTTAATTGATCCAGTCTTTCTTCAATCTCTACAAGATAGTTCTGTTCATGACTTTTGTGAGTCCATTAGTTTATGGATATGCCACATAAGTGAATTTTGGCTGAATCCCCAAATCTTTTCATAGACTTTGAATCTTTCATAATCAAATTGTTTCCTATTATCCGTTATAAGGATAATGAGGGATCCTAAGCGATAGATCATCGCTTTCTTAAAGAATCTTCTCATTAATTGTACCACCGATTTGACTTCCACCCATTTAGTAAAATGATCTATCGCAAAAATTACAAACTTCCTTTGCCCTAATGCTAAAGGGAAGGGTCCTAGGATAACCATCCCTCATACTGCGAATGTGTCAGCATCCATTTTTCGGATTTAGATATTGAAGGAATTATGATTTGGATATAATTTGCAGAAAAAATTAAGTTTGGGGGCTGAAATGATAGTTTTTACAAGTTTAGGGACTAAACTGTAAAAAATTTCTAAACATTTCACCCCCTAAGCCAATCAGCTTAACATATAGCCAGATTGACTCTATGCAGTGCCGATCGGCTCTACATATGCTGGTTGGTTCTGTGCAGTTCCAGTTGGCCTAAAAATTGGATTTTTGCGTCTTTTTCTTACTATTTTTCACTTTAAAATACCAAAATAAATAAAAACACATCTTCTACAATATTTTATTGATAATTATTTAAATTTTTAATAGTTTTTATAATATTTTCAATATTTATCGATAATTATCATTAAATATTTTAATAAGTCTAAAAAATAAGTTTTGTTAATTATAGATATTTATCAAACAAATCATAATGTATATCAAAGTCTCTAGCGTTTTCTTAAATCTTTCCGCTATAAATAGAAGAGGAAGCCGTAGGCTTAGGAGTGGCAACTGAGTACAGAACGATTAGTAAGATTTTGGCATAAGTACTATGATTTCTAAAAGTAAACATGAAACCCATTAAACACTCTAGATCCCTACTCCATCTTTGGATTAACTTCATCCTCTATTATTGAGACTCAAGGATCTGCATAATATGGTGACAACCTGAGGGTTCTAAAACTCATATCATTATTATTTCTTCTTTTCTGATTTCTTATAGTTTTACTATTTCGATTATTAGAAACATATTAGGAAAAACATGATCTACTATGTTTGGAAATCTTTTTTTTAAATACTAGGAATGTTTAGGAATAGTTTTTGGCATGATTTATTTGATTTTATAATATGCATGCTTGTTGGGTTTTAAATCGGATAACTTCCATGTTCCTAGATTTCAGATCCGAGGAATTATATGAGTAGATTAACATGTCAGGTAACATGATTGCATATTTTTCTTATGTTTAACACGTTAAGTGTTGTCTCTTGAAGCCAAGAAGGAGGGGGGGGAGGGTTGAATTAGTGACCTCAAATCGCAGAAATAATTTGAGATAAGAAACACATAAGGACTTTAAGAAGGATATAGAAATTTGAAAGAGAGTTAGGATTAGAGAAATTCACACAAAGGTTTATAGTGGTTCGGGAGCAATCGTCCTTACATCCACTCCTCAAGACCATACTGGAGAATTCCACTATAGTTTTCAAGAATATAACCTTTGGATTTTGCAAACTCACCCAACAACTTTGGTGTTTTACAAAGCTAACACTAAACCTCTTCCTTTAGTGAATTAATCCCTCACTAAGTCCCTTAAACCTTGAGTATTAAGTGGTTACTCAACAACTAATTCCTCGTATTTTTAATACCTAAGCTCACACAATAACTCTTTAGAATAGTTGAATATAGAAATTCAACTTAATACACTTTCCAAAGAATAAAATTAAGTGTAATAAGATGAGAAACAAATTTATAAAAGTTTGGGTATAATAAATTCACACAAATATAGCTTGACTCTTTATGAGGGGTATTTATACACTTACCAACCTCTTAGAGATGTTATAATGCTCCTAAAACTCATTAATGCAAATTGGATGACTTGGCAAAAAGTTGCTTGCAGTTATGAAAAACGCCTTCGTTCTTTCTGAAAAGAGTCATTGAGACTCCATTGTCTCTAGACATGTGGCTCTTACTTAGTGGCTAAAGTTGCAACGGTCACTGACATCATATTAAATGTGAAAACCGTCCTCGCGCCAAAATGTTGCACTTGCGCTTGACATGGGCATATTCAGAAGCGCCCTCGCACTTCTTGTCGCGTAAATGCCTACCATGTTTGAGCTTTTATCTCTAATTAAATCACCCTTGCACTTATGAAGGAGTTGACTCATTGACTGCCAGGTGTCTCTCCATCATTGGAGGTTTTTTAGAAGGTCTTCCCTTGAGGTTGGTCAACTTTAACCATATGAAAAGCGCCATCGCACTTTTCAAGTCTTTTTGCAAACTTTACTTAAGAGCTTAAGAAAACCTTGCCTTATGAATGAACCTTTAATGTATTGTCAAATAGAAACTCAAATATGATATTAGCCAAATTCAATTTGGATGTTAAGATCAAAATAAAGATTAATTGATCCTAGGTCAACAATCTCCTCCTTTTTGATTTTGATAACCAAATTGATAAGAAAGATAAAATTGAGTTTTAAGTACAATTAGATCGGTAATGAATAGGATTTAAAAGTCAAAAAGAAATTTCTTTGAGTTCTATATCAAGATAGCAAGGAAAGTCATATTTACTTAGACTAAATTGCTCCCCCATAATGTGATATTCCTTTTTATCTTTATTTGTCTCACTTAATTATTGTCCTTATTTTATTTTTTAAATAATCAAGTGTGTCACACTCTCCCCCTTTGGCAGAAGTAAAAAGATAGATAATAAGATACAATAGAGAGCATAAATATAAGGGGACAAATAAGGGAGCGAGAATTGCATTAATAAAATAAAAAATACAACTAAAATGTGCGATCAAGTAAAAGCTAATGCATGAAAAAGATATGTTTAAAAAAGAAGGGATGGTTAATCTTCTTCTTCTTCATCCTCTTCTTCCTCTTGAACCATAAGCTCCTTTCCTTTGCCTTTACTACTTGAACTAGCATGAGTAGGGGAACTAGTGCCTCTTCTTCCCAATCTTCAATACGACAATGAGGGATCTTGTGGATTTTTTGAATTTTTATTAAGTATGCATGCAAATAATGGAGATAGTTTCAAGTCCTCTTCATTCTTTTGAGAACCTTGTCTTCAAAAGAGAGAGAGGGTTGGGCTTCAAAAGTAGAAAAGGTAGGCTCACTTAGGATTCAATGATCCTTTTTTCTCTTCTTCCTATCATCTACATATTCTCTAACAAGTAAGAAGAACTCACCATCCATTTCCCACTTAGGCCCAAGACGAATTACCTTAGTATGCTTAAAGAAAGGTAGACCTATGGAGATGGGGGCTATTAGAGGAATGAGATAGGTTTTGTTAATAAAGGTAAGGAGTTGAAGGTGTTTTGCTATTTTTGTGATGTGGGAGGACACAAGAATAACCCCTTTTTGAGTATTCTCAAGGTGAAAGAGATGGTCAAGAAAGAATTTTGAGGTTAGGATCCTCTTACTGTGAATCATGGCATAAAGAAAGAGAAGATCCTTTTGAGATACTTTCTCCATCCCATTATTCCTTACATGGATGTTGGAGGCAATCAACCTATGCACTACCCAATGTGAGAGAGACTTGAGGTCTTTAGAGAGTCAGCATTTGGTGGAAATTTATCTTCAAAATTGGGAAGCATTTCAATAAAAATTTCTATTATTCTCATAGAGCCTCTCTCTTGAAATCAAAAAATGGAGGAGAATTAGGTTATAGAAAAGTTCTTTTTCTCTCGAAACAACCTAAATTCTACCCCATCACCCTTTTTATTAATCATCAAAGAGGAGAGAAATTCTTTGGTGAGGTTCTTATACCCTATGTCTAAAGATTGGGGGTAGAAAGAAGTCTCTTAAACCTACATTATCCAATAAAGTATGTACCTTTTGAGACACTCCAAGTTTGGTAAGAGATTCTTCATCAAAAAAGCGATTGGCTTGAACCTCTTTCCTCTCTATGTCATAAAATTTATCCTTACCTCATCATCAATGCCCTTTATCCTTCCTTGAATAGTTTGAGAAGAAGAACGACCTATCCCAGCGGATTGTCTTAATCTCATGGTTGTAAATGGAAGAAGTTGAAGAAGATTATTGAAGATGAAAGTGGAGAGGAGGAGTATTTTGAAGTTTTGAATTTAGAAATCTTTTGAAAAGTGATGAATGTCCATCAAGTGGACTTTAATAGCCTTAGGGGAGGTAAAAACGGTAAAACAAGCTAGATATGCATTAAAAATATTTAAAAAAAATACTGTAACGACTAGTTTTTTTTTTACAGAAATCGAGGAGGAGCACGAGCACGCTTGTCAAGCACGATCATGCAATTGAAAAAGTAGCCACAACAATTATAATTTTGCTAAACCAAGGTTGTGCTTTAGAATTGCAAGGGCACTTTATAGGTAATTTTCTAGTTTCATGGAGACCCATAAAGCACGAACGCCCTTCTAAATCGTGAGCGTGTTCTTTAAGAAAATAGAAATTTGAAATTTATGCAATGTTATGCTTGGTCATATTCTTTTTTCTTTGAGAGTATCAAAATGTATAATGAGTTAAAATAAATCTTATATGCCAAATAAAATTTTAGTACTCAACTTTCACAAAATAGAGATATAAACAAACTATATTCTCACAAGAATATCACATCAAGAATTCACCAAATATTTCAAGAATTAAGGAATTATAAAACTTATACAAAAGGATTAACCTAGAGTACTTCCATCAATCATTCCTAATTCTCTTTTAATGTAACTTAATCTCTCCTTATTATGAGGTTTGGTGAAAATATCGACACGTTGGTTAGTTGTATCAACAAATTCTAAGACAATATCACCATTTTGCATATGATTTCTTAAAAAATGATGCCTAATATCTATATGCTTACTCCTAGAGTTTTGAATAAGGTTCTTAGAGAGATTCATAGTACTTGTGTTGCTACACTTTATAGGAATGTGATCAATCTCTCTCCCATAAACTCTTAATCGTTGCTTCATCCAAAGGATTTGAGTGCAACAACATCTTGCCACATATTCGACTTTCACAATGGAGAGAGCAACCGAAAGTTGTTTTTTGCTAAACCAAGATACTAAACATTCACCTAAGAAATGATAAGTTCCAGAAGTACTCTTTCTATCTAAAAGACTTCCTGCATAGTCGGCATTCAAATAGCCTATTATATCAAAAGATGATTCTCTAGGATACTAAAGTCCTAAATGCAAGGTTCCATGCAAATATTTTAAAATTCTTTTGACAACATTCAAGTGAGACTCTTTAGGACAAGATTGAAATATAGCATATAGACAAATATTACACATAATTTTGGGTTTAGAGGTAGTTAAATATAAGATAGAACTAATCATACCTCTATAGAGCTTTTCATTTACACATTTACCCTTCTCATCTTTGTCCAATTTTATTGTGACATTTATGTGAGTCTTTGCTACTCTACAATCATCCATCTCAAATTTCTTTAAGAGTTCTTTTGTGTACTTGGATTAGTTGATGAATATTCCATACTTGTTTTCCTTGATTTGGAGACTAAGAAAGAACTTGAGCTCTCCCATCATGCTCATATCAAATTTTCTAGTGATACACTTAGCAAAATCCTTACAAAGCAATTCATTAGTAGCTCCAAATATAATGTTATCAACATAACTTTCAACAATTAGAGTATCATGCTTGTGCTTTTTTACAAATAATGTAGTGTCAATCTTTCCTTTTGAAAATCCATTTTCAATTAAAAAGAACTAAGCCTTTCATACTAAGCTCTAAGAGCTTGTTTCAAACTGAATTAGGCTTTAGTAATTTTGAAAACATGATTACGAAATTTGTGACTTTCAACATTAGGAGGTTGCTTAGTATAAACTTCATCCTCAATGAAACCATTTAAAAATGCACTTTTTACATCCATTTGAAATAATTCAAAATTCATGTAACATGCATAGGTTTTAGTTGAACAATGAGATTCAACTAAGCCTTTAGAGTTTTAGTTGAACAATGAGATTCAACTTAATACACTTTACAAAGAAAGAAATTAAGTGTAGAAAGTTGAGAAATGAATTTGCAAGAGTTTGGGCAAGACACAATCACACACACCCTTCTTAAGTCTTTATCAGGGGTATTTATACTCATACCTACCTTTTAAAGACATGTAATTAGTCTAAGACTCATTAAATGTAAATTCAAGCGCCTTCGTGCTTTTTAAAAAGAGACGTTGGGGCTCCAACTGCTCTAGACACGTGGCTCTGATTTGTTGGTTGATATCTCAACGATCACTGACATTGCATTAATTGCAAAAACTGCCCTCGCACCTATCTTGTATGCGCTCAAAAGTGTCCTTGCACTTCTCATCACGGTATCAACTACCATTTTTTGTCTTAAGCTCCAAGATTGAGCGCCCTCGCAGTTCTTAATGCTTTGACTCTTTGATTGCAATGTGTCGTTTTGTTATTGGTAAGATGTTAGATGGACTTTTCAATGACTTGTATGATTTTGGTCATATGAAAAGTGCTCCCACATTCTGGAAGCAGTCTCACACTTTTTGGGTCTTTTTACAAGACTTTTTTAAAACTTCAAGGAAGCTTTGGCTAATTTGAGATCTTTTAAAATACTGCCATATAGACACTTAAACATGATGTTAGCAATATTTAATTTGGTTGTTAAGATCAAAATAGAGATCAATTGACTTCTAGGTTAATAATCTTCCCCTTTTTGATTTTGACAACCAAATTGATTAAAGATACAAAATTGGTCATGTATAAGTGCAATTGGTTATATAACAAATAAATCTGAGTTTGCTCTCCCTCAAAATGGCATTGCTTTTCTCCTCCTTAATTTTTATACTCTTTTAACTAATTTTCTTAGACAATTATACCTCTCCCCCTTTGGCAAAATTAAAAAGAGTAACTAAAAGAACATACAGAGATAATTGACAATAAGAGAAACTAGGGCAACAATGATTAAATTGCTTGTATAATCAACATGATATACCAATGCATGAGATAACACAATTTTGAAAAGACAAAATGAAAAGAATAGAAAAAAGTAAAAATGAGATCAATCCTCTTCGTCTTCTTCTTCTTCTTCTTCTTCTTCTTCTTCTTCTTCTTCAATAACCATAAGCTCATTTCCTTTGACTTCTCCACTTGTATTAGCTGGAGGAGGGGGAATTTGAAGATTTTCTTCTTCTTCTTCTTTCTAATCCTCAACATGGCTATGATAGATTTTGTGGATTTTTTAAATTTTCACAAAATCTGCATGCAAGTAATGAAGATAGTTCCAAGTCCTTTCTATTTGCTTGAGAACTTCTTTTTAAGGAGAGAGATGATTGACCATGAAAAGTGGAGGGAATGGGCTCACTTGGCACTCTATGATCCTTTTTTCTCTTCTTCATATCATCAATATATTCCCCAATTAGAAGGAAGAACTCTCCATTAACTTTCCATTTAGGCCTAAGTCTTGTGACTTTTGCATGCTTAAGCAAGGCTAGACCTAAAAAGATAAGTGAAATATGAGTGGTAAAGAAGGTTTTATTGAGAGGTGAAAGGACCTGAAAGTACTTGGCAATCTTAGTGATGTGAGAAGAGACAAGAATGGCACCTTTGTGAGTGTTGCAAAGATGAAGAAGATGATCAAGAAAGAATTTTGAAGTGAGAATTCACTTACCATTGATCATTGCATAGAGGAAGAGAAGATCTTTTTGAGGCACTTTTTCCACTCCATTGTCTCTTGCATGGATGTTGGTAGTGATCATTCTATACATATCCAATGAGTTAAAGACTTTAGGTCTTTTGATAGAGAATTTTTTGAGTGAGTGTCTTTTGTGGATATTTGCCTCCAAAACTGTGAAGGAGAGAGAGGCATTTCAACAAAATTTTCAATAATGGATAGATGACCTCTCTCTTGCAATCCAAAGATGGATGAGAGTTGGGGTCTAGAAGAGGTCTTTTTTTCCCCAAATAGTCTAAATTCTATCCCATAAGACTCATCCCCATCCCCTTTTTATTGATCACTAGAGTAGAGAGAAATTCCTTAGAAAGATTTTCATATCCTAACTCTAAGAATTGGGGTAGGAAGAATTCTTCTAAGCCTACATTTTCTAGGAGAGAATGTACCTCTTCAGAAATGCCAAACTTAATAAGTACTTCCTCATCGAAAGATCGGTTAGCTTGAGTCTCCTTCCTTTTTATGGTCATGAACTTGATCATAGCTTCATCATTAACACCTTTCATTCTCTTTATAATAGATTCAGAGGAAGAAGAACCTCTCCCAATAGCTTTTCTTAATCCCATGATTGATATTGAGGGATAGGAAGAAGGTTTTTGAAGAATTTGAAGAGGAGAAAGAAAAAGATTTTAAAGATTTGAATGCTAATATGTGCAAAAATAATGAAGCCTTAAAGAATATGTCTTATATAGCCATAAAAATGAATAGAAAACGTCTAGAAATGGCTAAATTTGACTTTAAAGGTAATTTGAGAAACTTCTCTAACGACTAATTTTTGTAGAAAACAAGGAGAAGCGCGATCCTGCTTTTGAAAAATCATTCACAACGGCTATATTTTTTAGAAACTTCGGTCACACTTTGGAAATGCGAGCACGCTTTAAAGGTCAGTTTTTAGCTTCATGAGGACCTGTAAAGCGCGAGCATGCTTTTCAAAACACAAGGGCAAAATTAATTAATTAAGAAAAATTTCATACAAAATTGGAGTTGATCGTGCTTTTTCTTTGAGAGTATTAAAATGCATAGTGAATAAGAGAGCACTTCATATGCAAAATAAAATTTTAATACTCAAAATTCAAAATAGAGATGCAAAAGAGATTGTTTCTCATAAGTAATTTCTAAAGCACATCATGAATAGAAATTTCTCAAAAAGACTAACCTAAAGTGCTTCTATCAATCATTCTTAATTCTCTTTTGATATAACACAATCTCTCCTCATTAAAGGGTTTTATAAAGATGTTGGCCAATTGGTTGGTTGTATCAAAAAAATTTAAAATGACATTGTCGTTTTGCACATGATCTCTTAAAAAATGATGCCTAATGTCTATATATTTACTCCTAGAGTGTTGAATGAGATTCTTAGAGAGATTTATTGCACTAATGTTGTCACACCTTATAGGAACTTGATCAACCTCTCTCCCATAATCTCTTAATTGTTGCTTCATCTAAAGAATTTATGTGCAACAATAATTCACCGCCACATACTCGGCTTCTACGGTGGAGAGAGCCACTGAAACTTGTTTCTTGCTAAACCACGACATTAAACATTCACCTAATAAGTGACAAGTTTTGAAAGTGTTCTTTCTATCTAAGAGACTTCCCGTAAAATTGGCATCCTAATAACCTATAATGTCAAAAGATGTTTCTCTAGGATACTAAAGACCTAGATGCATAGTACCATCCAAATATTTTAAAATTCTTTTGACGGCATTCAAGTGAGACTCTTTAGGACAAGATTGAAATCTAGCACATAAACAAACACTATACATAATATCAGGTCTAGAGGCGGTTAAATATAAAAGAGATCTGATCATACCAAAGTTGCTATAATTGAAATACAACTCTTTAATAAATTCAAAACCCAACAACTTAGAATTAAGAGTATTAGGTAAGGAATACCTTCGAGATAATGCATCAGCAACCACATTCTCCTTACCTTTCTTATACTTGATCACATATGGGAATGTCTCAATGAACTCCATCCACTTTGCATGTCTTCGGTTCAATTTTTCTTGCCTTTTGAGATGCTTCAAACTCTCATGATCTGTATGTATGACAAACTCCTTAGGCCAAATTTAGTGTTGTAATGTTTGCAAAGCATGAACCAAAGCATAGAGTTCTTTGCCATATGTTGGGTACCGAAGTGCTGCCTCATTTAGCTTTTCACTAAAATAAAAAATTGGCCTTTGTTCTTGCATCAAAATACCCCCAACACTAATGCCACTAGTATCACATTCAATCTCAAAGATTTTGTCAAAGTTAGGTAAAATCAGTAAATGAGCATTACACAATCTATCTTTAAGCAAATTAAAAGCATTTTCTTATGCATCACCCCAATTAAACCCAAAATTCTTCTTGACAATCTCATTCAAAGGTATGACAATACTACTAAAGTCCCTAATGAACCTTCTATAAAAATTAACAAGACCATGAAAACTCCTAACTTGACTAATGTTGATAGGTGTCGGCCATTCCTTAATTGCTTTCACCTTTTCCTCATCAACCTCTATATCTTTAGAACTAATAACAAAACCTAAAAATATGACTCTATCCATGCAAAAACTACACTTCTTTAGATTACCAAACAATTTTTCTTTCCTAAGAACATCAAAGACCCTACACACATGCATAATATGATCATCAAAAGACTTAGAATATATTAGAATATCATCAAAATATACAACTACAAATTTGCCAAAAAATTCACACAATACATGGTTCATCAACCTCATGAATGTGCTAGGTGCATTACTAAGCCCAAATGGTATTACAAGCCACTCATAAAGACCATACTTAGTCTTAAATGCTATTTTGCACTCATCCCCAACTTTCATGCGAATTTGATAATATCCTGAACGCAAATCAATCTTAGTAAAGTAACATGCACCATGCAACTCATCAAGCATCTCATCAAGCATATCTTCTAACCTAAGGATAGGATGATGATACTTTACCGTTATTTTATTAATTGCACGACAGTCAATACAAATTCTCCAAGTGTTATCCTTCTTTGGAACCAAAATGATCGGAACAGAACAAGGACTTAAGCTTTTTAGACATCAATTCATCAACTTACCTTTGAAGCTCCTTTGTCTCCTCTAGATTACTTCTATAGGCTAGTCTATTTGGTATGACATCCTCTGGAGTGAGGTCTATTTGATGCTTAATCCCTCTTTGAGGTGGTAAACCACTTAGCATCTCCTTGGGAAAGATATCAGCAAATTCCTACAAAAGGTTAGCAAATGCATTAGGTAAGGAAAGACCAATTTCAGTAGTGTTCAAGTAAATATCTTTATAAGTAACTCTAGACAACTTACTTGAGTGAAATGCATGTCTTACCTTACTTTTGCTAGCAAAAAAACTCTCCCTTTCTCTTATTTTTCTCTCTAGGCCGAACCTCACTCTCTTTTGTATTTTTAACACTCCTTGATTTTTCTCCCTCAATTTTGCTACTTTCAGCCTTACTCCTTTCTCTCTCCAATTTATATTGGTCATTATACAATGTTATGACTCATAACAATTCTAATATCATCATGAAATATGAAATTAGCAATAGGGTTTCATTAAAACACCAACTGAATTCAAGACAAAGTCAATAACCTTATCAAAATCAAGATTCTTCAAGAATCACACTTAGAGATCGAATTCTTTCAAGATTTGATTTTTTTTTTACTTTCTTTATGTCTTTCTTTTTCTTTCTTTTCTTTCTTTTTTCTATTTTCATTATTTTCTTTTCGAATCTCAGAACAAACTAAACAAGAATAGTCAAGATTGTTATCAAGAAACGAATTAAATCATTTGGAAACCTAAAGAACACAATAAAATAACATTAAAGAAGGATAAGTTATCTAATTCAAGAGCTAAAAGCTCTGATACCAAATGTTTAAGAACCTCCAAGAATAGAACCCACAAACTCTAATCTTTATAAACTCGTGAATCACTAACTTGAAAACCCAAAGAATAACTTGAAATCAAACCCTAGGATTCTCTAATCAAATTGTAAGATGATCAAGAATTAAAACCTAAGAAAACCTAAGTCCCTTAAACCCCAATCCCAAGTACGACACAAGGATAGATCAACTCCTTGATAAGTAAGTTTTGCATTCAAACAAGAATACAAGATACAAGCAATTTTGGCTTGAAAGAAAGTAAAAACTTTATTTAATCATAATTTGAAAAAGGCATATGAATTTGACATGTTTTAAAGATATATCCAAAGTCCTAAGAAGAATAGAACTCTTACTTAACTAATATGATCTAATATGAGTTTCCTTACAAGCATAAGAAGCTCTAACATCTAACCAAATAGGATATTAGAGTTAAACAAAGCCATCGTAAACTTGATTTTGAAGAACATTAAACAAAGTCCATTTAGCCTTCATAAACTTAGATTTTAAGAACATTAAACAAAGTTCATTCTTTATGAATTTCATTTAGGTCGAATTCTATTGGACTTCTATTGTTAGCCTACTCTTGCATATAGGCATTTAAGGACTTTTGAAGCTTCTCTTGACCTTGTAATTGAACCTTGTGAAAAATGGATCCTTTCTTGATTCTTTCTTATTGCCTTCGTCATCAAGCCCATCCAAATCAACATCTTTAAGCCTTGGCCATCTCTTCTTGGCGTTTTAGTCTTTCTAAATGCTCTAACACAGCTCTAATTCTCAAGGAAATAGGCACTCTTTTCAACCTCCCACTATCTTGCCTCTTTCAACCCACAGGAGAGTCTATATGGTTAAAAAAGAAAAGGTTAGTATGACGCACGCGATGCATGATGCATATACTATGCATAAGGAAAAAAGAAAAAAGGTTAGCACATACACAATAGTTTATAATTCATCCTTCCAACCTTATTACTCCTGTACACGGTTCGTGGTGAGTCTTTATTTCCTAGAATTTTTAGCTTGGACTTTCTATCAATAGGGGATAGTAGGCCCGAGGCGCATGCCATAATCTCTTAAAGCAGATTTAAATCAAACAAGGTGATGTTTCCTAGTGTAAGCATAAAAACCTGCATATTTTGGGTCTGGGAGTTGGTTCCAAATTTAGGCAAGGCCTTTCAATATTTGGGCTCGAAACACTTACAAGGAAAAACATCTCATATAGCAAGTAACAAGGTACCTAAGGGTGATTGCTATGGTCATTACCATGATCTGACTCTTGGGTAAGGATAAAAGGCTCCCACAAGCAAAAAGTATTCTTCCTTGGCTTGTCTCCTCATTCAAGGGTCCATGCATCGAAGGACATTCACTCATTACTTGTGAGTGATGGTAGCTAGTGTCGTAATTCTAAGATCGAGTAGAACTAAAGAACCGCTAGCCGATGCCATCAAGGTTATAGGAACCAATGTGTATAGTGTGTGAAACTGTAGTAATGCGAGAACAATCTATTAAATAATAAATTTAAAGAAAAATATACACTAGAATTAGCTTCTCTTATCCCTAGTAGAGTCGCCAGTGTGGGCGGAGGTTTCAGGCGCGCACCCAAGTGTCTTTAGCGACTACAACACTGTAAAGTTTTTTAACCTAATCGAGAACATGCTAACTAGTCATCGAGATTAGCGCTGAGATGGGAGTCGCCACCCAAATAATCACCGGGCCACTTTTACTGATTAGTGACGTTTCTCAAATTCCATAAAGAAGCTCATGCCCTAATGTCCAAAGATGGATCCGAAAGCCAACTTCCTTATTTGTGTATATTAGTCTTTAAATTTATTGTTTAACAAAATATTCCCTATAAATGCAAGTATTTTTTACACATGCATACCAAAAACAACATACAATGCCCCTATGTCTAGCCTATTTTATCCAAGCCTAGCCCATATTTAAGTTATTCATTTAACTTACTAACTAATTATGTATAAGACCCACCCATTCTAATCCAATTACATGTTATGCTCTTTGGATTCCAGCCTTTAAGCCTGTTGGACTACTTGTTATGAAAAGGCCCATTATTGTGATCTCAACCCTAACTAAGTTCAAACCCTAACTAAACATGCCAAAGTCCGCTAGTCTAGTTGGATTTTTAGGGTTTAGGCTCAATTAAAGTGGATTAGCCTATTAGACTATCAAATTCATGTTGGATGAGTTTTTAGCCCTAAGTTCGTGTGGCCTATTTTTATTAATCAATCACTTAATCATGTATTGGGTTAACATAATAAACAAAAATAAAGAAAACAGAGCAGAAAGAAATACCCTAACTATTACAACCTGCCTACTACTACGATTGCAAAACTGAAAGACCTAAAACTATACAGAGGCCAATAATACATCGAAATACGCCAAAAATACAAAAAAAATGAAGTTTCCAGCTTGATTAGCCGATCAGCTATGCATGAAGAGCCGTTCGGCTCAAGAGTCTTATGACAGATTTTTGTCATTTTTTCCTCTGTTCACTAGTACAAGCTCACATTCTAGAGTCAATTTTCACGTGCATAGGTGTTAAAAACTAATTAGAATGAGATAAAATGGATAAAAAATAATGAAATAAAAGTTACAGAAGCTAAAAAAACCTAAATCACTAAAACCCTAAAATTGTATAAACTAACAAAAGGTTATTGAAACAAAAAGAATCATGTTTTATTTAGACTTTATTACTAAATCATATTAACAAAAAGATCTAAATATTAATCCTATAACATGTTTTTAATCAAATCTAAAATCCTAATTGGCAAAATATCATATCTAAGATATTATATTTAAAACTCTATTATTATGCATATTAATGAAAACCTAATCTAATCATATTTATTAAAGATAAACCCTAATCATGCTTCTAAGAACGAGTAATATAAAAAAAATAAAAGGAATGAAAGAACCACTTTTTATGATGGATCAGATGTATGCTGTAAGAAACTCTCAAGTTGTCACTGTGTATTTTAGATCTGTGAGTCTCGGACGATGAGGAGATAGTTGAACTAAAAACTGAGTAGGAATCCAGAGCTGGATCTGACTTTATAAAATCTTCTGTGAATTAAAAAAAAGGTTTCCAAAAGTGCTCTTTCTTAAGTGGCTTGTTTCCTAAAATCACTCTTTCTTAAGTGGCTTGAGTCTTCGAATATAACTACAACCGTCAGTGCAATTCTTTTTATTTTTTTATTTTCTCTTATTTCTTTCTTTCTCAATGTTTCTTTTTTCTTGATTTCACTTGCGGTCGAATTTTAATTCTTGCCCACTTCCTGAAACCCTAAATACATCTTACTATTTATAGAGGTAGGGTTTCAAAAGATATCCTAAAGAAAGGGCTGAATTCTAGGAAATATTGATAAATATTCCATTTATTTATTCAAAATTTGAGTAAGTATCGATAAAATAATGATTATCATCAATGAAACCTTCTAGAATCTGTATCTGGATGTAAAATCATTTGAAAAAATGACGTCGAGGAGTCAAATTCCAATCAGTTCTATAAAGAACCGGTTGGCTCTATAGAGGAAGTCTTAAAATTTACAGTTTAGTCCCTGATTTCATAAAAATTACCGTTTTGATCCTCAAATTTAATTTTTTCTAACAATTAGGTCCAAATTGATTTCAAAAAGATAATTCTAGCTGGATTAACCTCGACCCAGCCTTAGATTCGTCTGTTCTTTGCCTTCCGAGACCTGAGAAAGTAGTAACTCCCATCATATAGGGTTTTTCATTTTTCCCTGGATATTTAGATACGTAAAAGGAGTGCTGACATCGACTATGCATGATTTCAGTATGGTTTTAGAGTTTCTGATGTATTTTTGGCGATTTTATAAACTGTAACTTAATTCTAGATGTCTTCTTCTTTCATTTTTTAGTTATAGGCAGATTGTAATAGCTAGATTTATTTTCTACACTTTAATTTTCTCTTTATCTGGGATGCATGCCAAGTATTTGTTGTGTGATTAAAACTGACATATAGACAATAGGCCTTAAAAGTGGAGCTGGTATGAAAACTGTAGGCCATTAGGTTAATTAATGGTAATTATGCTTTAAAATCTATATAGACCTAAGATCTACTTTAATTGAATTAATTGGGCCATATTTAGACCTAAGATCACTGAACTCATGCCTTTTTATAAAAAGTAGTCTATTAGGTTTAAAGGTTGAAAATTAGAGCATAGCTTGTAATTGGGCTAGACTAGGTGGGCTTGTACATAATTCACTAGTAAGTTAGGTTAATAACTTTGAGTACGGGCTAGGCTTTAATAAAACGGGTTAGACTCAAGTAGATCTCACATGTTGTAGAGTTTGATGTGTAATTGTTGTATTTATAGGGAGTAGCCCGTTAAATAATAAAATTAAAGATAAATATATACAAATAAGGAAGTTGGCTTCCAGATCCTTATGGAATTGAGAAACATCACTTATTAGTAAAAGTGTCCTGGTAAATTACCCAGGTGGGGACTCCCATCTCCGTGCTAGTCTTTGTGATTAGTTAGTCTGTTTCCAATTAGGTTGAAAAGCGTTACAGTACCGTAGTCGCTAAAGACACTTGGATGTGTGCCTAAAACCGCCACCCACATATATGTGATTCTAGAGATGTAATTCATATTATAGATTAAGATTGTGATTGTGATTATGATGCTTTGATGAGAAGTGATTGTTTTGGGACGAAAGTTATAACAGAACATGTTACTTGATTGGTGACATCAAAATTGTGTATACACTGGTGTTTAATAAATATATGAGATATATATATGTTATAAGATGCCATGGTCGAGCAGAGTCACTCTAGACCAATGAGGATTAGTGGTTGTCAGGATAGAAGGTCCCTAGTTGAAGTTCGGTTTGGGCGCTGGCTATATTAGAATAAGTGACATGACGAGATTTAAGGTTCTTAGTCAAACTTAACTCTCTCGGCGCCAATCATATTAGATTAAGAGAGCTTATTAGCTACTAGGATTATAGATTAGGGTTCTGCTAATGTTCTCGTCTTAATTGGTAATTTTAATTTAAATCTTTGTGATTTTGGCTATCATGAAGTATGTTTCATGTATATAAATATGTATACACTATGTATATGTAAATGTATGTACCCATAATGTGACTATAAATTTATATGATATTAACTCACTCGCGAGACTGGCAATCTTAAATATTTTCTTTTCCAAGTGACAAGTTAAGATTTCTTCTAGTCTTGTTTTGATCAGTCTCACACTTTTCTTCCGAGATGGCAATGCCATACATTTATAGTTTTATATGTATTAGTATTTAAATATTCTAGAATACTCCGCAATATAAGTTAATTAGTTGTATATAGTCTATTTTATACATAATGGTTTGTATATAATACATAATAGAGTTAAATTCACCCTTATATATATAATATTTGATTAGCAATGAATATTGCATGAATAATAGTAAACTTTATATAACATATTTATGCTCATATTGTGAGGTAAAAACTCAAGCTTAGGCTTGCTTTGGACATTGGTAGCCATGTGCATCACCCGTATCCTAATGCCGGTCCAACCTTGGGTTCGGGTGGTGACAAACTCCTTTTTAGCCATTTTCTTTATAGTTCAATCTTTAATCTATTATTCTTTTCTACTTGAGAAAGTGCAATGTCAAATAAAAAAAAGTATATGTTAATAAGGATTCCTTAAAAAAAAGTTGGCAGTCAAAGCAAAAAGTATTTCGATTTTTTAAATCATTTTCTTAGAATTCTTTTGTCCTTCATTTTCTTTAATATGTTTGTTCGGATGAATTGTTGCTTTCCTATATAAAAATAGATAAATACGCTTAAAGATGCGAGAAAATCAACTAAGCCAATCTAAAAAATTATAAGGTAAATAATCTTTCATAAACCTAGTGGAGTCGGACTAATATCCTGTAAATTTGGAGTCCTTTGAACCTTTTCAATCCGTGTTCTGAAGAGAAAAGACAGTTAGGTCCTTTGCAAGAAGTCGAGCTACTATGTTAATTTTGTCACAGTTAATTACTCGGACAACGACCCTATATCATTCTCTGGACTCGCCTCAGTGGCTTGTTTTTGTATTTCTTAAAAAGCCGCGAGAATATCTTTAGCCAGAGTGTCATAGTCTCATTCAATCACGCAAAAACCAAAAAAGAAAATCAGTTTTAACATGCAAACCAACCCACTCAAACACTGATTGCATGAAACCACCAGATAGTACCACAATGGTTAAGGGCTTTCAAATTCACGCCTTGGAAACGGATCTCGAGTTCAAAGTTCACCTTACTCCCATCAAACAACAATTGTAATGGTTGAAGAAAAAAAAAACAATAGTTGCATGGATTATAGCATCTTTGGCTCCTATTTTTTTTCTTTTTTTAAAAACTTGTTTGGCAGACGATTTCACCTTTTCATGTTTAGTACAAGTTTAGCGTATACATTTTTTATTTTGATTTTAAATAATTAATGTATATTTTATCATTTAAAATTAATAAATATATGTTAATTATTTATTTATTTGGTATATAGGTGAAAATGATATACTAAATTTAATTTTTTTTTAATATAGATTATAAGGGGTGAGATTAATATGCCAGTTTTGCATTTGGGTAATGTAGTTTCTTTATGTTATATGTAAAACAAATTTATGTCTATTTAATAAGAGAACGCAGTGGTAGTTAGGTCAAATGTGTAATCTACTTTTTTTATTAAGAAAGTTATTTAATCTATTAAACTTTATTTTTTTCAATGTTCATTAAACTTTATTTATTATTTACAAAAAAAAACTTTATTTATTTATGTATTTATTTAAAAAAAGATTATGACAAATTTCTAAGGAAAAACATTATGCCAAAACTGCCCTTTAAGTCTAATACTCTCAAACCTTCGATTTATTTGTCTAATTATTGGAATCCGGTGGTGCTAATATTGAGGTTTTTAATTCTTTCCGAAGTGTTGTTAACATGGAGAGGCATTCTCAACCGCCATGGAAATAAAAAAGAGTTGAAAGCTGAGTCTTAGACAGCCTCTTTGAAGGTTCCACATTACTATATCTTGTTCAATTCAATGCTGAGGTTGCCTATAAAGCTCTTAAAACTATCAACTGATGCTAAAAACCTTAAAAATGGTAAGATGATCCATGCCCATTTAATCATAACTAACCAAACCACCAAAATCCACATTTTTGAAATGAATTCCTTAGTGAACTTTTATGCAAAATGTGACCAAGTTTTGATTGCCCGTAAGCTATTTGATAATATGCAGCAGAGAAACGTGGTTTCTTGGAGTGCTTTGATGGCTGGATATTTACATAATGGCTTTTCGTTGGAAGTAATTAGCTTGCTGAAACATATGATTGCCGAGAGCGATATAAGCCCGAATGAATATATTTTTGCTACTGCACTGTCTTCATGCTCTGATAGTGGAAGAATTGAGGTGGGCATACAATGTCATGGTTTTGCATTCAAGTCCGGCTTGGTGTTTCATCAGTATGTAAGGAATGCTCTTATACATATGTATTCAAAGTGTTTGACAATACAAGAGGCTATGAGGATTTCCGATTCAGTGCCTAGAAATGATATCTTTGCCTATAACTCAGTTCTGATTGGTCTTATGGAAAATGGGTATTTGATGGAAGGTTTAGAAATTTTGAGGAAGATGGTAATTGAGAATGTGGAGTGGGATATTGTTACTTATGTTAATGTTTTTGGACTTTGTGCTTGTCTTAAAAATTTAAAATTAGGTTTGCAAGTTCATGGTAGGATGTTGATGTCTAATGTTAAATGTGATGCTTATGTTAACAGTGCAGCAATTAACATGTATGGCAGATGTGGAGATGCTTTAAACGCACATAGAGTTTTTGATGGATTGCAAAATCAAAATGTGGTGTTGTGGACAGCAGCTATAACTGCTTATTTCCATAATGGTTGCTTTGAGAAAGCATTAAATTTGTTTGCTAAAATGCAATTTGAAGACACAAGAGCCAATGAGATCACTTTTGCTGTCTTATTGAATGCTAGTGCAGGGTTGTCTGCTCTAAGACATGGACACTTGCTACATGCATGCATTGAGAAGTCAGGTTTTAAGGATCATATCATTGTTGGAAATGCTTTGATCAATATGTATGCTAAGGGTGGCATCATTAAATCGGCATATATCATATTTTCAGATATGATAAATCGAGATGTCATTACTTGGAATGCAATGATATGTGGGTATTCACATCATGGGCTAGGTAAGGATGCTCTTCGAGTTTTTCAAGAAATGTTAGCTTCAGAAGAGCATCCTAACTATGTAACTTTTGTAGGGATTCTATCTGCATGTAGTCATCTTGGGATGGTGCAAGAGGGTTTCTACTATCTGAACTACTTAATGAAACAGAATGCTATTGAACCTGGATTGGAGCACTATACATGTATCCTTGGCCTTCTGAGCAGGGCTGGACGACTTGATGATGCTTGGAATTTTATGAAGTCTATACCTGTACAATGGGATGCTGTTGCCTGGCGTACTTTACTTAATGCTTGTCATGTCCATCAAAACTATGATTTGGGAATGCGTGTTGCAGAATTGGTCCTACAGATGGATTCTAATGATGTGGGAACATATATCCTCTTATCTAATATGTATGCCAAGACAAAGAGGTGGGATGGAGTTGTCAAGATGCGGAAATTAATGAGGGACATAAACATTAAGAAAGAACCTGGGGTGAGCTGGATAGAGATAAGAAATGCCGCTCATATTTTTCTTTCAGAAGACTTTAAGCATCCGGAGTACCATCAGATTTATTCAAAAGTAAAGGAACTATTGACTATGATTAAGCCATTGGGATATGTTCCACATAATGGTGCCGTACTGCATGATGTAGAGGATGAGCAGAAGGATGATTATCTTAGTTATCACAGTGAGAAGTTAGCCATTGCATATGGTCTCATGAGAATGCCTTCTGGATCACCCATCATTGTAATCAAGAACCTTAGGATGTGTGAAGATTGCCACATGGCAGTAAAACTCATTTCAAAGGCTACAAACAGGGAGATCATTGTTAGAGATACCAACCGTTTCCATCATTTCCATGATGGATGTTGTTCTTGTGCTGATTATTGGTGATAATATAATGTACATGAAGCTGTGTAAAGAGACACTGCATGTTTCACAACCTAGAGGTTACTAAAAACCATATTACGCTTTGTACAATCTAGAGAATTTTCTAGCTTGTTGGAGTTCCTCATGAATGTTAAATTTTGTAAGTTATTAATGGAAATATGTTTTTGTACCTGAGAATTTTTTTTACTTAATGTTTCACTGGCTTTTTTATTAGATAGTAAAGTGAATACGTTGCTTCCTTTCAGGTCATGGCAATCAACCGTAGGGCATGTGCGCTATCTCAGGTTATCAAACTTTTTTTTAAATTGCTAAAATTTTTTTCCTGTTAGTGTATATTCTTCATATATTCTACATGGAACTATATCCTTGCAAAAAATATCCCTTGTCTCCTATTACTCCAGGTAGGAGTATGGGCACTATCTACATTATCAATTTTTATTGTGAAAATTCTGAAGTCCGGTATGCTTCTTCGTCCTCTCATTTCTTCTCTTCTCCTTTCTTGCCTTCTGCTGCTACCATATATTGCATAAAGTTACAGTTCAAAAACAGCCACCAATATCTCTTCTTTTCTCACTGTAATCAGCTCAGCCTTCGTTAGATCTTGATCCTATATCTCATCAATTGCTTGAACTGCGCCCACCATAAACTTAATTGTATGCTGGTAGCTTAACCTGTTCCACAAGAAATATCCATTCCCTCTTCGCATTCCTTGCATATGCGCTGTGCTTTTTTTGCTGCTGACATAACAATTCTGCAGGATGCCATTCGGAGCTTTGATTGTGGAATCTCTGGATAACCATCTTTTCTGGGAAATGGTCTTAGCCTGATTTTTATTTTGAGCAAATTTGGGGAAATAGTTGCTTCTGGTACTATATCAGCATTAAACAGCTCTTTTGTGCTTTCAGATTGTAAGTCTCTGGTGAACTATGGAAATCATCTACAACAATTGATGTCGATGAAGGTTTAGGAAATGTAAGCAAATTTTTTAGATGTTCCATTTGATTTTGTTTTGCCTTCAGCTGCTTTTTTATGGTTCTAAGATTACACTCTACTCAACAGAACACTATTTATCTTGAGAATTCATTCAAAGTTGACATAAAGTATTTTTACAAATTTCCCTTTCTTAAAGATTAATTTGCTTTTATGGGTTTTATAAATTTTGTTTCATCAGATTTATAGAAACTTGTAAAGACAAGCAGTAGAATTATCTTAACTTTTTGTTGGTAATATAATTTCAGCAAAGGGCTGCAAGCAGATGAAGAAAAAATTGTAGCCATGAGTAATTGGCCACAACCAACCATAATCAGAGCATTATGGGGAACTTTGGGACTTACAGGCTACTATAAAAAATTCGTCCAAAGTTATGGCGTGTTGGCAGCTCCCATAATCAATATGCTACGGAAAAACTCTTTGACTTGGATGACTGGCTCAAAAGCTGCATTTGAGGTTATTAAACAGGCCATGACGACCACTCCAGTCTTGGCACTGCAGGATTTCAACTAAAGTTTTGGGGTAGAGTGTATGCATCTGATAGTGGCTTGGGAGCAGTCTTACAACAAGAAGGCGGACCTGTAGCATTTTTCAGCAGACCATTGGCACAGCACCACCTTCACTTACCAGCCTATGAGAAGAAACTTGTTGGTCTCACCAAAGCTGTTCGTCATTGCAGATATTTTTGTGGGGCAGAAAATTCTTAATTAGAACAGATCATTATTCTCTTAAGTGCCTCTTGGACCAACGTATTACCACTTCACCTCAGCAACATTGACTGTCCAAATTTTGGGATTTGATTTCATAGTAGAGTATAGAGCAGGAAGAGAAAACAAAGTTGCAAATGCCTTGTCACGACAAGATGAAGATGGTGGAATGCTATCTGCAATTTTAATGCCACAATTAGAGCTTTTTGATCCTCTAAAATCAGAAATTGCAAATTCTATAGCTCTAACAGACTTGGTCACAAAGATCATGACACTATTGATTTACTACAAGCACAAAGCTTATGTTGAGCCGAGCTCTCCTTCATCCAGACTATTCTCTCTGCCTTGCACGATCAATACCGTGAGGGATATCAGAAAACTCTTAATGGTGTCGCTGCTGACTTTTAATGGCTAATGAAACAGCATATACAAAATTACATTCGCAGTTGTGTGGTATGTCAGAATAAATCTGAGACTTTACAACCAGCGGGACTTCTGCAGCCTCTCCCAGTTCCCTACTAGGTACGGGTATATATGTCACTCGAGTTTATTGATGCCTTACCACTGTCATATGGAAAATTTTTCCTACTAGTGGTAGTTGATTGCTTCTCCAAATATGCTCATTTTCTTCCACTAGCACATCCTTATTCAGCAGCTTCAGTGGCTTGTATTTTTTTCTGATAATATCTATAAGTTGCATGGTTTACCCAAAATAATTGTAAGTGACAGGGATGTAATTTTGACAAGCTCTTTGGAGTGGATTATTCAATTTGTGTATAACCAAATTATGCTTTAGCTGAACTTATCACCCTCAAAATGGCGGCCAAACCAAAGTGGTTAACAAAACCATCAAGATGTATCTGCAATGTTTTACAGGTAACAAGCCAAAAAATTGGTTCAATTGGATATCTTGGGCTGAATCTTTATACAAGACCGGGTACCATTCATCTCTGTGAACTACTCCATTCGAAATTGTTTATGGCCGGGCACCTCCGCACCTCTTGACTTACTGTCCAGGTGCTGCCCATATTGAAGCAGTAGACCAAGAATTGCAACTTGTGATCGAACTTTGCAACTTTTGAGGGAGAGACATTCACATGCCCGAAATCTTATGAAATCATCTTATGATAAGCACCACCAGGAGGTTCCTTTTACGGAAGGAGATCTGGTCTTAGTCAAGCTCCAACTATACAGACAACTATCCCATGGCACTAAAAGCAACATGAAAATGTCACCAAAATGATATGGACCTTTGCCAGTTGAAGCAAAAATAGGGTCTGGCCCATATCTCACTCTTCCTCCCTCTTCCAAAATCCACCCTGTCTTCCATATTTCCTGTTTAAAGAAATTTCAAGGAAATTCATCAGACATTCCGCCCCAGTTACCTATTTTTTACCAAGGAGAAATTGTTCCTACACCAAAAGCTATATTGGATAAAAAGATGGTCTCAGGAACTACCCAAGTTTTGGTTCATTGGGATGGTTTATCTCTAGCAGATGCTTCTTGGAGAGTGCCAGCCAACTTATGGAGAAACATCCTGCTTTGGAGGGAGAGAGTGATGATACGAAATAGAAGAAAAGTGGAGTACAACACTCCACCTGGCACCATTTCAGAATATTTTAAAGAGATTTTTCATGGGAATTTCAAGCAGTCTGTGGATTAGTGTGAAGATATTCTACTTGTTAGTTTTTTAGTTGTTATTTATTATTAGTTGTTGATTTTTAGCCGTCATTTAGTCGTTGATAATTTAGGATAATATTTTTATTTTATTGAAATAATTCAGGATGAGGTTGTACTTATCACTCCTTACAAGTAGGGAATATCGCGCCTCGGCGGTGGATTTAAAGGCTAGATTGTTTAATGAAGAAGTAAACAAAATTTTCATCTAAACTTTGTGAGATCAGTGAACTCTCTCCTAATTAAGCTTTCATACTATTATTAATCAATCAAAATAGGTAGAGGAAGGAAAACTTCCAATCAATCTCGATCTCAAATAAAATTGGGAGAGGATTTTACACTTCAAGGTCCCATTACTCGATACAAAGCTAGGGCGCATATCAATCTACTTTGTGTAGGCTACCACTTCCCTTTGTGCCAACAGGGTTTCTTCGTATCATCAGATTTGCTTGGCCTAACATGCATGTCAATTTTCTTCACTCATATTCAAATATATGAGTTAGTGTGCCTTGTATATTTTGTTTTGGTTCATTGCTCCATATTAGGCTCATAAACCAAACTTCATTATGACTTTGAAACTTCTTTTTGGCTGAAAAGTATGTCTCTTTTCTCATTCTTTCCTTTTTGTCTTGCTACTTTGAAGCTGCCAAACTGAAGAAGCTTAGGCCAAGAGAACTGCACAATAATATTTTATCTTAAAAAATGTTATAATAAATTAAAGTATACTTTACTTTCTATATTAATATATTTACATCCATATCTTTCTTTTGTAATTACTAGAGATTGCATAGTTTTATCCGAATTTGGAAATTCAATCTGACTAGTTTAAAATTCAATCCGTTCAAATCTAAATTTTAATATAAAATTAATTGAAACTGTTCAAACACGAAGCAATCCAAAATTGAAATAATATAAAATTTGAGTGATCCGAGCCTGAAACAATAAAAAATAACCTGAATCCGAGACCAACACAATCCAAGACTCGATAATACTCGAATTAATAACCACCACAACACGATTCAAAATTCAAAATAATGTGAAATATAAATTTTTATTAAAATAAAAATAGCATTTTGGTGATATTTAATTATCATTTATAACTAGTTTTAATACTAATTTCCTCAATATATTTTATTTTTTAATTAGAATTTAAAGAAATATCTTTTGTAATATCATCTCTAAATTTTTCATCTTTTAAAATTATTACTTTACAAATTGTTAATCATTAAATAAATAATTAGCTTGAGAATATATATATAAAACCAAAAAAATAAAAACATTAAAAAGTGATCAGAATATTGTAAATTAGTTTAATTTTTATTTATTTTTTTTAAAAATGTGAAATCATTTATGTATATTTATGAAGAAAATAACATTTGAGACCGAAAAATTATACTTTAAATAAAGAAATTGAATTAATAATATTAAGCGGTTTTCTTATAAAAGTCAAGAAACTTAATTTATAATAAAAATTTAATTAAATAACTTTTCGATATTGACACCATTTTAAATTTAAATTCTTTAATTTATATCACTTTGATAAGTATACTAAATAATTAAATTAACTATTGTTACGATTAATAATTGTTTTTAAATTTCTTCTTTAGTTTTTAAAGAAAATACAAGATAAATAAAAATGATATGCATATGTAAAACAAAAATGGTCCACTACAATACATAAATTTAAACTTCAAATCTTCAATTAGAAAATTTGGAAGAGATTAAATATATAGAATTTTATTGGATAAAATTTCTGAGATTAAAAAATAAATTTGATAAATTAATCTAAAGATTAACCTGAACTCGATAAATTAATCTAAAATCCAACCTGAAATTCGAGACAACTTGAACTAGATTTTATTTGAACCCAACTTGAATCGAACCCCTAATGATCTAGATCCGAAAAACTGGCCCAACCCAAACCTGACCCAACTTGAACGTGAAACTAGCAGAACCTAAAATTATCTAAACCAGACATTATCTGAACCCGAGAAGACCTGGACCTGAAATGACCAAACTCGAAATAATCTAAGATCCCAAACGATCTTATCTGAACCTGACTCGACCCACTCATTTGCCATCTCTAGTAATTACTTAAATGCATATAGACTAATTTTTTTTTTACTCTTGTGCGTTACACGTGAATATTAATTATTTGACTTGTTATTACTCAAAAATTAAAATAATATATATATTTTTAAAATTTACCATTATAATTTTATTAAAATAATAAAATTATTTTATTAGATAAATTTATCTACAAATGAACTAATTTATGACTTGTAAAATCTATAGTAATTATTTTTATAGCTAGCAATAAATAAATTTATTATATTATTAAAAAACTGAAAGTTCACATATATTATAAAAGTATATTAATTTAATAAAATAGTATGATAGTACTAAAAATTAATATTCCTAATTCTTTTTTTATCAAATCTTTCTTTTAGCAAAGCTCTAATCTAGCATTAATGTATATCAAACATTGATTTATTATTTTTTTCTTTCAATTTTTTCTCTTCTTTATTTTTGTCATTTTTTTTATTTGATATATATTGTACTAAATTTAGTTCACTATCGTTATAATTTTTTTTTCGATTGCAACATAAAATTATAAGGTTTTAACCTACACATTTGATTTGTGATCTTGAAAATTAAATTGAGCGTCTCTAACCTTAGTTTCAAGTGTTTTTCTTGAAGGATTCAACTATATCTTAAAAAGTCCAAGAATCTTTTTTGCCTCCTAAATTATGACCGCCATCAGCTAGTCATGACCGCGATATTCATATTCATATGATTGTTGCAGATGAAGGCGGGATCACGATTGTGAGCCAAGAGATGCGCTCCCGAAAAAGTGGAAAATGAAGGCAGTAGGTTTAGCAGCCAACTTCGTAACCGCGACCTAGCCTGCTACTTAACAGCCCTTAATTTGGACAGATCGTGACTGCACCAAAGCTTTCACGACCATGAAGATCATATCCATTAGGAAGACCGCTAGCGATTACTTCTAACACGACAAATCATAGACTGCCACATAGATTATAGTTGTTGCTACTTTAAGAATCACGACTGTGACAAAAGAGTCCCGACCGTAAAATGAAAGTTACGAGCTGGAAATGGGTGTAGTGACTGCAACTATGCCCGGATAGTGCATTTAATGCACTATCTAGACCTCGAAGTAATGATATGCCCTATGCATTTAGAGTAACGTCTCTCTGATCTTTTGGGGCTATAAATATCCCTTCCAAAGAACTTTTATAGTTGATCAACAACCTTTAATTATTGCCATATTGATTGTTTGATTCTTTCGTACCTATTTTAATTCTTTTATGTGTAATTAACCTTAAAAAGGTTGTTGTAGAGCTTTAAATGCACTTGTAAGAATTTGAGTGTTAGCCTAAATACTTGGGATTGGGTTTGAGAGTTAGCCATTAGGAAAAACTCTTGTAAGGTTGTATGAGCCATAAAACACAAGTGTAAGGCTTTGTTGTGAGCCCTAAACACTAAGTTGGGAGTAAGCTTAGAAAACTCCATTGTAATTATATAAGTGTATAGTGGAAAACTCAATTGGAGATTAGAGAGTGGATATAAGGTTGGTTAATATCTGAACCACTATAAATCTTATGTGTTCTCTTATTTTTCCTACTCTTCTACTCTTTTACTAAATCCTTAATTTCTCACCATTCTTAATTCACCAATTCAATCTCCCTTCTTAGTTTATAAGTGCAAATAAGTGGTATCAGAGTTTGGTTTCTTCATCAAGCTTAAGTGTAATAGTTAAGATCAAGATAGCCAACAAAGGGATATATCATCTAAGGCCATACTTTAATATTTGATTATGCCATTAAAAGTACAAGATGGGAATCTTTTGGACAGTGATGTTTGGGATTGTGTGAGAAAATAATGGGAGCCACCAACAAAGCAAGAAGATGCTATAGACATTCTTCTTGATAGAGACGAATGAGTGGATGCTTTTAAAAGAGCTAATGGCAATAACAAAAGAGCCATGATCATCCACCTTAGCTCTTTGACTAGAGAGGAATGTGAAAGAGTTCAACGCCTTCCCACCGCATACAAGGTTTGTAAAACGTGGAGAACTACCATGAAGGTACCAAATAAGTTAAATCTAAGAACATCCAACTCTTAGTGATGCAATATGAGCTATTCAAGATGAAGCCTAATGAGAGCATTACCGACATGACCAATCAACTTCTCACCATCATCAACAACTTGAAGAAGTTGGATAAGCACTATGAACTTATTGACATTAATAATAAGATTGTGGGCATCAGTTTCGGGCACGCACCCAAGTGTCTCTAGCAACTATGGCACTGTAAGGCTTTTCAACCTAATTAGAAACACGCTAACTAGTCACAAAGACTAGCGCGGGAAAGAGAGTCAACACCTAGGTAATTCTCTAGGACACTTTTACTAATTGAGTGGCATACTAGATTCCATAATAAAGCTTGCCCATATCTAGAGATGGATCCAGCAACCAACTTCCTTATTTGTGTATTCCTAGTTTCAATTTTATTATTTAATGGCCTACTCCCTATATATGCAACATAAATATTTCTACACATCAAGCACTACAGTATGTGAGGTCCACCTAAGTCTAACCTATTTTAGTTTTAGCCTACTTCCCCCACTTATATGGTTAGCCTAAACTAACTATTCAATTATATACAAAGAGACCCACATAGTATTAACCCAATTACAAATTTTGTTTGATTACCAAGTATTTATTCTAAGTGGGCTATAGTTTACATGTTAAGGCCTAATTCAGTCATCCTATTCTAAGTGGGTTGATTAATAAAACATGTCAAAAAGCCCACCTAAGTCTAATTAATTTCACTTTTAGGCTCAATTACCATTTTATTCACCCTATAGGCTACAATTTTCATGCTAAAGTCCAAATTAAAAGCCTGAAGTCTAGATGTTAAATTTGATTAACAGTCATATAGTCAGTTATTTGCCATTCATCTATCAAAATAAAGCAAAAAAGTAAAGAAAGATAGAGAAAGCGGTACAACTAACTATTACAATCCTTCCTACAAATAATAGACTTACGAGAAATGACTAAACTAAGTCAAAATTGGCAAAAATCAGCAAAACGAGCTCGAATATCTGCAAATTAAGGCAATTTCAGACGAATAGTCGATTGATGACAGCACAGAGCCGATCGGCTCTAGGCATTTGCTCAGGCTAGTTTTGCTTAGTTTAAGGTCCTTCCTTGCCCCCAATCTGATTTACATGCAGAAAACACATAGAATACGATTAGTATATATAAAAGGCACGTAAATATCATGTAAAATAACCAAATATGAGACAAAAAACACATTAAAGAATAAAGTGCAACGTACAATAAGTAAATACCTAAACATGATAGTATTATAGAAACTTAACTAATCATACAAAATTTAATCTAATCATTCCAATATTCATGAATTAAGATCAAAGGTAGGTAAACATAACATATTAAACTATTCATATGATCATTAAATTCCAAAAACCCAAGAACATGATGTTATAAGATTTGAAACTTACGAAGCATGCATGTGGCATAAACATATTCATTCACAAAAGAAACCTAATTCAAAACATGTTAATCATAAAAGAAACGTAATCACATTATTCATAACATGTTTTTAATAATTAAAACAATTAAAAAGCATGAAAAGGAAATAAAAAAAGGGATAGGGATATGATGATGATATGATTTGAAACCCTCAGGTTGTCTCTGTATTAAGCATATCCTTGAGTCTTAGGAGTAGAAGAGGATGTTGATCCAAATATGCGGTAGGGATCTAGAATGTTTAATGGGTTTTGTGTTTGCTTTTGAAAATCACAATACATATGCCAAAATATTACCAATCATTCTATACCTAGTTGCCAACCCCCTAAGCCTATGATTTCCTTTTCTATTTATAGGGAAAGGCTAGGGAAGCCCTAGAGACTTAGATATATTCCTTATTTAATCATCGATAATTCTAAAAATTAAAGATAAAAATAGTTTTATCACTAATCAATAAACAATGATTGATTTAACAACTTCAGATAATATTAATAAATACCAATTTAATATAAGAACAATAAAAGAATTTGATAATTATTGATAAAATCCTTTTTAGAAAGTCAATTTTGACGATTATAAGTGTTTAAAGTCGGAAATACATCGAAAACGACCACAAAAACTGAGTTCTGGGCCAACTAATGCTGCGCAAGGCCAACTAGTACTGCATAGAGCCGACTGGCTATACTTAGAGCTGATTGGCTCTAAATGTTGGCAGATTTATAAAAATTTATAATTTAGCCCTTGAACTTAGCCGTTTGACTGATTTTGACCTCCAAATTTGATTTTTTGATGAAGTTAGCCTAATTTGATTTCCAAACACAATATGTAGCTCAACTCATTATAACCCTAACCGGAATTTTGACCTTCCCTAACTCTAGAGACTCGGGAGAAATAACAACTTCCATATGGTTTTTCGTATTTTCCTTGACATATAATCTGAAAAATGAGTGCTGATAAAGATTCTTAAAGCTCTAGCATTCAAGGACTATAGTTCAAGAGTGATAAGTATTAAGAAGGCAATGAAGACTTGGAAAAGGTGTCAATGAATGAGCTTATTAGCAATCTACACCCATGAAATGGCTCTTAAAAAAGAGAAAGAGCAAGAAAAGAAAAGAGAAGTAAAAAGGAATTCCTTGGCTTTAAAAAGCTCCAAGACAACAATAAGAAAGTGAGAGCTCTAGTGCATCCGATTCAAGTAAAGATGAGGATGAAGAATTAGCTATGCTCTTAGGGAGAGTCAAAGGAGATCATGAAGAATAGGAAGAAGGAAAAGAGATCCTTTAAAAATTCAGCTTCCAACTCCCCCTCAATCTAAAAAGACAGCAAGGAGAAGAAGGGTAATTTTACTTTCTATGGTTATGGAAAGCAAGAGCATATTAGGGCCGATTGCTTCAAGAACAGAAATAAGAAGAAGTTTGAAAAGGAGAAGAAAACGAGGAAAGATTTTAAAGCTACTTGGTATGAGTCTTCATCAAGTGAAGATGAAGAAAAAGAAATGGCCAACCTATGCTTCATGGCACTTGAAAAATGACTCCAATAAGGTATGTTCCACATTCCACTCTTCTGATGATTTAAATTGTAAAAATGACATGCACTTTATGGATGATGATGATTTCATTGAAGCAATGAACTTAAAATGCAAAAAACATATAGTTTAAAAATAGAGATTTACAAAGAAAAATGCTTAAAATTTGAGCAAGATTTAAATGATCTCCAAAAACAAATCTCTTTGCTTACATCTTTAAAGGATAACTTAAAAAAAATATTTAAGTGAGCTCTCATCTCAAGCCTCATCTTTCAAATATTTTTCAAATCTCTTTCGAAGGAAGATGATACTCCAAAATTGGAGGTTGAGGAGTTGAGAGGCTTAATTTCTAAATTACATAAGAAATGAAGCATTGGATACACTAATTGTATCTCAAAAGCCTCTCTTGATTAAAAATGGTTTAGGCTTCAATAATGCATCATCATCTACCTCGTCCCCTTCTATATCCAAATTTGTAAATGCCTCAATACCACAAACCTCTTTAATTGTGAGTGTTGACAAAAAGGCCAAAGCACACACCAAAGCTCCTAACTCTAAGAAAATGGAAAGAGCTTCATAAGTTCTAGAAGCTAAGCCTAAAGGGACAAATCATGCATTAATGTACAAGATGCATGCTCCTAAACACACATATAAAACTTGTTCTTGTATGCATGAGCAAAGAATGTGTTGAGACCCAAATCTCAAGTAAAGCGGCACGTCAGGAAAAGGAACTATAAGCCTAACATTAGATGCTGCTATTGCATGAGATTTGGGCATATCAACATATTTTGCTATGTTAAAAAGGCACACCTCTAATTAGGATACCTTTCCATGGCTAACCCCAAGAACCCAAAATGGTTTGGTTACCTAAGAGAAATGACACTTTATTTTTTTATAGGTATGCTTCAAGTCAAGTTTAAAAGAGGATGATTGGCATATATGGATAGTGGATGCTCTATGTATATGATCAGAAATGTCAACATCTTCTCACACTTGAGGAAAATCGATGGAGGAAAGGTAACTTTTGGAAATAATGCCAAATGTAAGATTGTAGGCATTAGGTTCATTGGTAAGAAAAACTCTCTTCTTGTTAATGATGTGCTTTTAGTTGTTGGTTGAAGAATAACCGTATAAGTGTAGTCAATTGTGTGATAAAGGTAACAAAGTCACCTTTGATTCTAAAAGTTTCCAAGTCACCTCCTTAGGGAGTGACCAGAAAACTTTTAGAGGAGAAAGGTTTGGCAATACCTACACAATTAACTTACATAAAATTGCTAATGAATATTTTGAGTGTCTTATGCCAATTAGTGAAGAGTTATGGCTATGGCATAAAAGACTAGAGCATGCAAGCATGGAACTTATCCATAGCCTCAAGAAGGATGATTTGGTAGTTGGCTTACCGAAGGTGAAGTTCTCAAATGGGAAAGCAATAGAAAGAATCCTTCAAATCTAAGAATGTAGTAAGTACATCTATACCTCTTCAACTAATTCACATGGATTTATTTAGACCTATTAGGGTTACTAGCTTAAAAGGAAAACACTATCTATGAATATATGCTTATTGATGATTACTCAAGATTTTCTTGGGTTAGTTTCTTAGCTCATAAGAATGATGCTTGACAAAGAAAGTTTAAAATGAAAAAGGCTTTTATATTTCTAAAATAAGTGATCATGGAAAATAATTTGAGAATATTTTATTTGAATCTTTTTGTAATAAAAATAGAATTTCCCATGATGTTTTTATCCCCTAGAACACCTCAACAAAATAGTGTTATAAAGATGAAAAATAGAACTCTTGTTGAGATGGCTAGGACTATTCTTAACGAGTATGATTTACATACATACTTTTGGGCGGAAGCTATTAATATTTCTTGTCACATAACCAATACAGTTTTTAAAAAATCAATTTTAAATAAAACTTCTTATGAGTTATAGAATGGTAGAAAATCCAAAATTTCATATCTTAAAGTATCTTGGTGAAAAATGCTACATTTTAAATACCAAGAATAATCTCGAGAAATTCTAATTCAAAATAGATGAAAGCATCTTTCTTGGTTATTCCTCCTCTACCAAGACTTATAGGGTGTTTAACAAGAAATTCATAGTTATTGAAGAATCTATGAATGCAGTATTTGATGAATCTAGTAAGTTTGATATTGGGAAAGGTTAATTTAGGAATCTAGCAAGGCTTATAGGGTGTTTAACAAGAAATCCATAGTTGTTGAGGAATCTATGAATGTTCTATTTGATGAATCTAGTAAGCTTAATCTTAGAAAAGGTTCTTTTGATCGTTTTGTAGGTGACCTTGAGAAGCTAGATACAAATGAAGAAGAAAACCAACATGGAGGGACTTCTCAAGATCAACCTCAAAATAATGAGCCTTCTCCATAAACTTAAGAAGAAGCTCCTTAAGAACTTCCAAAGGAGTGGAGCGAACCCAAAGGACATCCCAATGAGTTAATCATAGGTGATCCTTCAAGGGGTGTAAGTATTAGATCTCATTTCAAACATTTAGATAATAATATTACTTTGGTCTCTTAAATTAAGCCAATGAAAATTAGTAAGGCTCTTAATGATGAGTATTGGGTGTTTGCTATGCAAGAGGAACTCAACATATTTAAGAGAATTAAAGTTTAGAAACTTGTCCCTAGGCCTAAAGACCATCCAATTATAGGATGTAAATGGGTTTTTAAGAATAACTAAATGAGCTCGATTAGTTGCCAAAGGTTATAACTAAGAGAAAGGCATTGACTATGATGAACCTTTGCTCCCATTGTAAGATTAGAAGCAATTAGAATTTTATTAGCTTATGTTTTCTATATGAATTGCAAACTTTTTCAAATGATGTCAAAATTGCATCCTTAAATGGATTTATTGAAGAAGAGGTATATGCAGAAAAATCTCTCAATTTTGAACACTTTAAGCTTCCAAATCATGTTTGCAAATTAACTAAGGCCTTATATGGTTTAAAATAAGCTCTTAAAGCTTGGTATGAAAGGCTTAGTACATTTCTTCTACAAAATGGATTTTCAAAAGGGAAGGTTGATACAACTCTTTTTGTGAAAATACATAAGCCTGATACATTAATTGCCCAATTTTTATGTCGATGGTATTGTATTTGGTGCTACTAATGAATCTCTGTGCGAGGAATTCTCCAAGTGTATGACTAGAAAATTCGAGATGAGCATGATGGGTGAGCTTAAGTTCATCCTAGGATTCCTGGACATTATGAGCACCTCAACTAAATTGGACAAGGATGAAAAGGGTAAGCCTATAGATGAAAAAAAGTATAAACGTATGATCGGGTCTCTACTCTATCTTATGACTTCTAGATCTGATATTATTTATAATGTTTCTCTATGTGCTCATTTTCAAGCTAGTCCTAGAGAATCAAATTTGCATGCAGTTAAGAGAATTTTTAAATATTTGCATGGCACATTACATCTAGGTCTTTAGTATCTAAAGGATGCATCCTTTGACATAATTGGCTTCTCCGATGTCGATTATGTAGATAGTCTCTTAGATAGAAAGAGCATTTCTCGTACTTGCCACTTTTTAAGTGAATGCTTAGTATCATGATTTAGTAAAAAGCAAATCTCTATTGCCTTATCCATCGCGAAAGCAGAACATGTAGCGGCAGCTTATTATTGCATTCAAATCATTTAGATTACACAATAAGTCAATGACTATGGCCAAGTGCTAAGTCACATTTCCATTAAGTGTGATAACACTATTATAGTAAACTTGTCTAAGAACCCCATTCAACATTCTAGGAGTTAGCATATATATATTAGACATCATTTTCTATGAGACCATATGCTAAATGGAGATGTAGTGTTAAAGTTCATTGACACTAATATTGTGAATTGATATTAAAATATAAAAGAAAGGTGCAACCGAAGCAATTTAAATTTTTTATCAATTTCCACCAAGGATCTTATTGATTGAGATAGTCATAACACACAAAACAAGCAAAAGATGGAGAATGCTTAGAAAGGGAGTTTTCAACTAATCCAAAAAGTGCTTCTTGCTTTTTTTGATTCTTGATTCTTCAAGGATAATTGATGCACTTTAAAGCTACTCAAGTAGCCAGCCTCTTTTAGTGATCCATACAAGCTTTTGTGCAAAGATCTCACTAAATCACTTTTAGGAGACTGAAAAGAGATGTTTAAGATTGAATGCTAGTTTCAAGCAAGGGAGATGAATCAATTAATCTTATTAATTGATTCACTTAGGGTATATATCTCAAAGAGAACATTTTTTTTCTCGTAAATGTGCAACCACCTTCAATCTTGTCAACCCATATTCATCTTTTTCTATATATATGGCCTTTAATCAAAGTGCTTATAGGTTTAGGATTTCGACAAAATCCTAACTTACTTTAAGTTGGGTTTTATTATCCTAAATGGACTTTAATTAATCTAAGAGCTAATCCATGGATAATAAACCCATCATAGTCCCATTATACAAGGCCTATTAGCTCTTAATTAGTTATTCTTTAATTAGGTCCAATATATATGAGTTTAAATCTAGTGCTTAGAGCCTCATTTTAATTCTCATTTAAAGCCTATTTGTGTGTGACCTAAAAGGTTCCTAACATGTTAGCAATGAATATAGATTATGAATTAAACTTTTTTAATTCAATGCTGATTTTATAATGTAATTTAATCCATATTCATATATCAAGATTGACATCTAGCAATGCCTCATGACCATCCAAATGTGTAGGAATAATTAAAGTGCTTTAATCAACCTTTATAGTGAACAATCTTACAATCTAATTCAATATTTTCATTGTACTTTTATCCCAATTATTTCATAAAGCATGGATGCAAGTGTCAACTCTATAATTGAACCAATCATATTTATTCTTGATAATTGCATATAACATTTTGAATAAGATCTATAAACACTTTTCATAATCTTCTTTCATACAAACTTTGCCAAGGATTTCTATGTTAAAGCATATCAAGTATCATTAGGATAAGATCTCATGACATATTACCTTAGGCAATAAATTCTTTATTGAGACCTTATTATCTTCATATGACTCTTATTATACCCAATGACTATCCCTTGAGTGCTCCATGGATAGGAAAACATAAGATAATATCAAAGTATAGAATCCTCATATAAGGTAATAAACGGTTATCTCAAGTCTACGGATCACATCTTACATGATTGTCACAAAAGTATTATCCATAGACACTTGGAGTAAATTTCATATGGACTACTCAATGGGGCCGTATTCAATGAACTTGTTTTGTAACAAGCACCTATATATTCCTCAACCTTATAAGATAAATTGCTTACTTCATAAGTAAGTGGTAACACATTATGGTAGTCACGAGCGTTTGATCAATATCCAATGATCAATATCTAATTCTTAATCAAACATCGACTATAAACAAAGTTTAGGAATGTATGTAATAAGAACCTCATTATTATAAACTTGCTTTATAATTTCTTACACTAGTGTTTATATTTCATGATTTTCATCTCTAATGGTTTGGATTATTTCTTGATAATATCGACTACTCGTACTATCGGAGTCGAACAATGCCTTTAGTGTAACTGTATGCCATCAATATGATGTATAAATTAACACATATTATTTGATAACTTTTTGTCTTTAGGCCAATACTCTAACAACTAATAATCAACTTATTGATATCTTCACCAAGCCCCTAAGTGAGGAAAGATTAAATTTTATTAAGAGAGCACTTAGTACAATAGATTGAGACTCTCTTGAATAATTACTTTCATATGGATCATCATTATTTTGAATAAAAATCACAAATTTTTATTTTTGACTTGTAAATTGCAAGTGCGATCTCTGCATTGCGAGAGCGATATACATTGGACTTTGAAAATTGGTTTTTAAGCACAATTGCAGATGCGACTTGTGTCTCGGGTACATGAAAATTGAATTTCTGATTGTTACTCAGTATCCAAGTCTTTCGCAAACGCAAGATACACATTCGGGATTGCAATTTCAAAACTTTTATGATTGTTAAACACATCTTACAAAATTTGCAAACCCGATCATGATAACGTCATTGCCACTATCATTATAACTGCATTTTGAAATACGTTACAACTTTTTAAATTTTAACTTTATATGCAATTAAATTTGTTAATCCTTGTTCTTATGCCTATAAATACTTCAAAAAGGATATTCAAATCACTTTTGATCATCTTTCTAGCTTCTTTGATCAATACTTCAAGCTTTCATCTTCCTTCTACTTTCTCTCTCTAAAAATCCTTTTTACTCTTCTTTTCATCTTACACTAGATGAGACCAAAGTCCAAGCCTACACGGGTGATAAGGGAAAGGAAATTGCTCAAGAAACTCCTAAAGATGAGGTTACTCAATTCACTAAGAGGATGAAAGGAATCAGTGAGGAAGAGAGAAAAAGGTACCAAATCATTGCCTCTAAGGAAGTGATTGCTAATAAAATTCCATCAAGGCACTCCCTTGGGAAATTGGGAATAGAGAAGGAAGTAATGGATGGGATAAAGGGCTATTATTTGGGAGAAGTTTGTTTTTCCAAATGAGGATGGATATGTGAAGTTGACAAAGAGTTCCTTTGTACTCTAGATGTCAAAAAGAAGTTAAGTGATCCTCTAGGCCATTATGGCATAACTTTTAATCTTTTTGGGAAGCAATATAGCCTCACTAAGGGTCTAGTGGCAGAAGTCTTTGGATTTCATGTTGATGGATACTTCCAAATCATGGAAATGGAGAGCTCCTTCACTCAATTTCGGTTGGACAACTGAATCAAGGTTTGATCCTAAATCCTCCCTCTCTAAAAGCATCAAAACCCTCCATCTTTGGTTCTTTCATGGAATTATTACCTTCACCATCAACTCTAAAGATCATGGTTCACCATAAGAAAATCTGTAGGTGGCGGCTTTGGACGCGCACCCAAATATTTTTAGTGACTATGGCACTGCAAGGCTTTTCTATAACGACCAGGAATCAAATCATATGAGATATCGTCTGTTTTGGCCTTGATGGGCACTTTATGCAACCTACACCTAAGGCAGTGAACCTACCGATGCAGCCTAGCACTAGTGAGTATCAAGGTCGTATCCCTGGAGATCGGGTGAACCTAGAGTTACTACTGCTTGCTATGTTATCTAGTCTGAAATAGGGTGTGAAAGTTCTAACATACCAGCTATTGGTTATGAGTGCAATTAAGTAAATGAAGGACAACAATGGACAATTAAAAGACAATTGTAAAGAGAGAAATAAATCCAAAAGGGAGCCTAAGTGATGGAATTCTAAAGATGAATTTTATGGATTGCCGATCTTGCTTACCCGTGCCTAAATCCTGAATTGAATCCCGGTTCCTCTCTCGAGCTTACCGGATTCCTAAACTGCACTAACCTAATGAAATCTCTTCCTATCGGACACTACAAATTAGCATTAAGTATGATTTAAGACTATTAAGAGTTGTTAGTTCTTAATCCGGCGAGTAAATCAACCTCATCTCTAAGTGTTAACTACCAGTCCTTACTATTCAAAATCCAGTTATAACAAGCATTTCTCAATGTCAAGAAACAACCTAATAAACAATTAATCCAACGTCTCAAATTAACCGCATCAAACTTTTATTCTTTGAATAGCAAGAAGATTGCAAGAATGACAATTATAAAAAACTAACAATTAAGCATAATCCATTAACAAAGGTGAACCCTAATGGATTCAAAAGATGTAGCTGCTCATGTTCATAGTCAAAGCAATTAAAGAACAAAATAAGGAAAAATAAATTAAAGGTATGTACACCCTTCTCTTTCAAGCTGAATGAGAAACCCTAAATTTGCAAATACAAAATCTCAAACCCTAGTTGCCTCTTGAATGCTCCCAAAGTTTGTCTTGATCTTCAATTCGATGTTGGAATAAGTGGAATCCCCCTTAAATTGATGAAAATTGATCTCTCCAGGTCTACAATTGAGGTATAGGAAATATTTGATTAAGTGTGTGTCTTGGAATTGAGTCCAAAAATCATCCTCCTCAATTAGAATTCAAAATCGCCTATATAGTTGATTCAAGATACGAGTCCAGGGTCGAGCCACCACAGTCGTGCCAAGGCCGGTCTTTGATCCACCACAGGCCGTCGGCTACGGAAGTCGTGTTTGAAATGGCACAATTGGGGATAGCCTCTTGATAATTCAAAGACGGCCGGAGTCCAGCCGTGCTCAACCCTCGGGGTGCTTGTTCTCGCCCAATTTGATGGATTTTGCTCCGTAATCACACGTATTTCCCTCGATTCGATGGTGTCCTTTGAAATGACTGCAAACGAAAAGGGAAACAAAAGACAGGTGATTCTAGCATAAAACGGGATAATCATGCATAAAAATGTAAACAATCGGGCATGAAAAAAAAATGTAGTATGATGCTTATCAAATTACCCCATGCTTAAACTTTTGCTTGTCCTCAAGCAATTTACAACTCACTCCTCAAAAGATATCAAATAACTCAATCAACTGCATTCTTTGGAGGTTAGCTCAAAATAAATTTCAAAACTCCGTAATGATTTTTCCCAAAATCCCCAAATCACTAAATCCTTAAGAGAAAGAGCAAACTTAATAAAGTTGCTAAAGTTAAAATGATAAACCATCTAAATTAAGAAATTGAGAATCATGCCTCACAAGATATCACTCAAAACACACAAGTGTATATAGGTGAAAAAAGATCGCCAAGCTCTCAACGCAAAAATACAGAAAAAGTGCTTACCATAGGCTTGCTTATGGATTCAATCTCCACTACTACGAAATAATCAATAATCATGATCAAAGGGTCTTGAGCCAGGTTGTAATGGGGTTAAGGTAAGGTACGTATAAATATGGAAAGTAGGCTACAAGTTCTTTGGAAGTTAAGCAAGTAATGCAAAAAAGTAATGAAGGATCAAGTGCTGTACCAAAATGAACACTAAGTTGCTCTAAAAATAAGATGATGCTCGAAATGAACTAAATTAATACTTTCTACTTTCTTTTTTTGTTTTTTGTTTTTTTTATATATAAATATATATACTATGTATATATATTACAACAGCTTATGTAGGAGTTGTTGGTTATTGACACATATAATAATTGAAGGGAGCATCTATGAAAAATCTAGCAACTTAGTGAAATATATGAATGCGGATTGATCCAAAGTAAAATGCGTATAACTTATATAATTTCCAGCAACAATGGTAGAAAGAATGGTCAAATGAATAGAAGTGATAAGATGAGTGTCACTGTTATTATTGTCACGAAAGGAATGGCTAAGGCTCAAAATTGGTTCACTAAGGGAAAAATAGGGTTAGGCTTTTTGGCCAAATTATGTAAATCCTAAGTGCCCAAATCATCTCACGATCATTGACAATTCATGTAAATTCAACAGATATCGTAAAGCAAGTTCTAGAAACAGAGATTCTGTAAAATGCTCACTAATGAAAGAAAAGGGAGCATAATAGTGATGCACCAATTGGCTCAAAATCTCACCATTTGAGTGATTTAAAATTGCATGAATTCTCAACCCAAAGTTTAAACAGTCAATCACAATAATAAGTAGCAATATTAACAGTGTTCTATATCTACGATAAAGTAATATGGAAGAATTAAGGAAAAATACCAGTTTTACCTGGCTGGATTGTAGTTGAGAGATTTATTCATTGCCTTCTTCCGAACAAGGTTCGATAAAAGCTATAAGGGAATCCATTCAAAGGAGAAAAAAAGTCATCAACTACTTAATTAAAACAAAACTCAAGATAGGCACAACATCGGTAGGTCCCTACCCCGCATTTTAGTATAACAACGTCCACGGTGTTAGAGATTAGGCCCGAGGAAGCATATGATTCACACATTATGGTTATGGAAGATCATGCTGATTTCTTTTTTTAATTAAAAAGGCATAGTGTTCTACTTAACATAAACAAACAAGTGCAAGGAAATAACATAAAAGTAAACAAGCTACAAGCAAGAAAGTAAAAGGAGATAACAAATTGAAAGAAAATACAAAAAAATAAAAAAAAAATAAAATAAAGAAAAAGGATGGAGGAAAATATCATAAATTTTTTCTTCCGCTAGGAAGTCTCGGCACGGTATCCTCACCGGTTGGATCTGGAAGTTGGAAGTCATTGATGGTGGTTGCGGTGGTGGGTCGAGGTCCGTGAAGCATGTCGCCAAATCGAACTCCATATCATCAATGAGCCATTGATTTTGTGCTCCGACCTCTTGCATCTTTTGAATCGCACTACTATGAAGTCTCGGGTGGCTGTCTTTCTAAACCACTCAGAACTGTTGAAGTGTCTTCTTGCAACCGCACAAACTAAGTGTACTTTGTCAGAGATCGCAGACTCGATCTAGGCAGTCGGCTAAAGCACCGATCCGGATGCTCGATGGCTCTACCGAATGAGAGGATGAGGCTCCGGGATGAAGGCATAAACACTCTAGTCAGGTTAGGAATCCTAACATCCGGAATCCCACCGACGGATGTTGGGCTCCTCTAGCCTCTCTAGCTTCCCCCGACTATTGTGCTCACGAGCCTATATTCAATACCATGTGGATGTCTAGTGGCCGTGATCATCTGCATGTTGATCATTTGTCCGATCCCTAGTGGTGTCATGTCACCAATATTTGAAAGCTCCGGCTGAACGGTCCCTCCAATACATCTAGTCTCTTAGCTAACATAGTCACATACGGACCGAAACAACAATGCATCTTCTTCTGGGCGTCTACTATAAATGAACGGACTTGGCAAGCCAATAAATATCCCAAGTCTAGCTTCTTCCGATGTTGCATAGCCCAGAGAATAAAGACATCGGTCTGTGTGATCGCCCCAAAACTGTCCCCTCACCGTAATAGTGTAAGCTAGTAGGGTATGAATGTAGCGGAGATGGTACGGTAGGCTATATGCTTTAGACCTGCTTGGGTAGTATGTTTCCGGCCTCATTACCAATGAATCCCACATGGCATCATATGAAATTGGGTGGATGTAGAGACAACCCGATACTCCTCCCCGAGATTTCTTGTTCAGTCCATAATCCCAAATGCATTCCAAATTGTGGGACCGACATCGAGAACTCCCTTCCCCAAGCCTAAAATAAATTGCATCAGTCGATGCCAGCCAGGATCCGCTGCAGGGAAGAAGGTCTTTGAGGAACTCGATCGTAAGCTCACGGTAGGTTGGCTCAATGATGTCAAAGAATCTCGCATATGGCGAGTCTCGATCGGTGTGTGCACATCTTGAGCCAATCCCACTCTTTCTAGGGATGTCAAGTCTATGCAACGGCCCGCCATCACTTGCTTCCATCTCATGACTTGGAATCTACTTTCATTGTCTGCATTAGGGAATGTCCACAATGGATGACGGCCAGGTGTGGATGGATTCACAGTAGTGCTCTCCGAGGTCGGACTATTTGCGGTGGTGGTGGAGGTGGAAGTCTTTGGTCTTTGGTTACGGTCGTGGGAGGAAGACGTTCCTTCACCACGCGATCGCTTGCTGGTAGCGACACGTTTCAGTTGCTTTCTACGAGATTTATCGCGGTCCGTCATATCACCTTTAAGCTAAGAAAAATAAAAGGGAAGCAAAATTTTCAGAGGCCTCCACTTCTTATAGGCACGGTTTCAAAGATGAGGGTAAGGGATCAACACGGCCAAGACTCGGCCGATCTTTTAGCCTTCTTTGGATGCTCCTTGGCATGAGCATTGGCACGGTCGCTTCCCAAAGACGGGGTTGTGTCGGCCGTGAGAATTACTCTTTATCCTTCAACACGGTTTGACTCGCGTTTTATCGGCATGATACAGCCTGATGGCCAAAACCGGTGAAACGAGTGTTTGGGCCTTTTGGGACTCGAGTCGCCTTGCCCCCATACCTATAATTAACACATATGCATGTAATTAGATCATTAAACAAGTAGATATGGTCAAATGAAGAGTTTGTCCTCTTGATTGTATAAGTCCGAAAAATTAAAATTAACCTAATTATTTTTAAGCAACTATAATAAAGTCAAATGAAAATAATGAAACAATCACAACTAATTAAAAACATGAAAGTATAATCCAAGTCGAATGTACAGAAGTGCTTATTTGCAGAGTCTTAAGCGTGACTCATCTTGGATCACCCTTTCTGTGCATACAAAGCCAGGTCAACTCGTTGCTCACTATCCAACGAGTTACAATGATATCGCTTTAGCCGATGGCCGTTCACTTTGAAGTTCCCCTTCTCTGGATGATGCAACTCTACCACTCCATATGGAAAGACTTGTCCGATCCGAAATGGTCCGGACCAACGAGTCAGGGAACAGAGGGCGAGTTGTAAAGCAACACTCAATCCCCAACCTGAAATTCCTTAGGCTCACGAATCCTTTGATCATGCCATTTCTTAGTCCTTGCTTTGTAAGTTGAGGAGTTTTCACACTGGCCACTCATCTAGGTCACTCACCGCCATTGTCGCTCCTTACCCTGTGAATCAATATCAAAGTTACAAGTTCTAAGGGCCCAAAGTGCCCTATGCTCTAACTCAACAGGCAAATGACATGACTTTCCATAAACAAGGCGATAGGGCGTAAAACCTATAGATGTCCCAAAGCGATCCTAAACGCCCATAATGCATCATCTAACTTAAGAGTCCAAATTCTTCCTACTAGTACTAACGGCCTCTAAAATACGCTATTAGTTACCTCTAGTCTAGGGGTGATAGGGAGAGAACCGATGAGTAACTCCGCATCGCTTAAGTACTTTCTCTAATTGGGTGTTGCGAAATGTGTTCCTCTATCACTAATAAGCGCCCCTAGGTATGCCAAACCTAGCAAACAATCACTTAAGGAACCTGCAGGATAACCCTAGCATCACTGAGAGCTTCGTGCCACTTAGAGAAATATTCAACAAAGAACTGTGAATGTACTTATTACCATACGAAGAGGGAAAGGGTCCCATGAAGTCGATGCCCCATACATCAAAAATCTCAACGACTTGCACACTGGTTTGGGGCATCTCATCACGAGAAGAGATATTACCTACGCGCTGGCAAGGGTCACAAACCTTAACAAATTTCCGTGCATCTTGGAAGAGTGTAGGCCAATAGAATCCCGCCTCTAGCACCTTCCTCGCAGTATGGTTTGTTGCTTGATGACCTCCAGTGGGTCCCTCATGGCATTGCTTCAATATTTGGAGAGTCTCCTCGCTATATACACAACGACGAATCACCTGATCTGCACATACTTTAAATAAAAAGGGATCTTCCCAAATATAGTATTTCAAATCGTGAAGAATTTCTTCTTTCGTCACGTCATACCCTTTGGTAGAACCCTAGCAACCAAATAGTTAGCATAATCAGAAAACCAGGGAGTATCAGTGTATACCTGAGTGACATACAAATGTTCTTCTGGAAATCGATCATCTATGGTCGTCTCATCAAGTGCATCTAAGTGAGGATTTTCCAATCTCGATAAATGGTCCACGCTGATTCTTGGCGCCCTTCTTATTCTTGATCTCGACGTCAAATTCCTATAACAAAAGAATCCACCGAATCAATCTCAGTTTCGCATCATTTTTTAGGAATAAGTACCTCAATGCCGAGTGGTCCGTGAAGACAATGGTTTTGGAGAGAACGAGGTATGATCTAAACTTGTCGAAGGCGTAAACAACCGCCAATAACTCCTTCTCCTGTGGTGGTGTAGTGTTCACGGGCTCCGCCAAGGTCTTGCTAGCGTAGTAAATGGGTTGAAACTTCTTTTCAATCCTCTGTCCAAGCATACCCAATCGCATAATCACTAGCATCGCACATCGGTTCAAAGCCAATCGGGAGAAACCACAATTGGGGTTAAGTTTCTTAAGTAACTCAAAAGTCGCCACGCATGCATCATCAAAAATAAAAGGTACATCCTTAACTAACAATTGAGTGAGGGCCTAGCAATCTTAGAAAAATCTCTAATAAATCTCCTATAAAACCCTGCATGGCCCGGGAAAACTCCTATGACCTTAACAGAACTAGGAGGAGGTAGCTTAGATATTACTTCTACCTTAGCTCTATTCACCTCCATCCCGTACCCCGAGAGATCTTATGCCCTAAAACAATCCCCTCTCTCACCATGAAATGACATTTTCCCATTTTAGTACCAAGTTAGCCTCAATACATCTAGCTAACATGCGCTCAAGGTTTGCCAAACAAAGAGAGAAAGAATTACCAAAAATAGAGAAGTCATCCATAAATACCTCCATAGACTCCTCAATCATGTCCTCAAAATAGCCATCATGCACCGCTGAAATGTACTGCATTGCACAAATCAATGGCATCCGTCTATAAGCAAACGTCCCATAAGGGCGGGTGAAGGTAGTCTTCTCTTGGTCCTCGTGCAATAGAATCGAAAGTAACTTGAAAAGCCATCAAGAAAACAATAAAACATGTGACTGCTAAACGTTCAATCATCCCGATCAATGAAAGGAAGAGGAAAGTGGTCCTTCCGAGTTGCATCATTAAGCCTACGGTAATCAATGCAAACTCAGCGTGCTCCCGAGCCTGGATCACCATCCTTCTCATTCCTTACCACTGTGATGCCTCCTTTCTTGGGTACAACTGCCCAGGACTAACCCACGAATCGCCGGAAATGGGATATATCAAACCCTGCATCAAGAAGTTTAATTACCTCCTTCTTTACCACTTCTTTCATGTTCGGATTGAGTCGCCTTCGAGGTTGAACGACGCCCCCAATGAAATCTTATGAGAGCGAAACTTGGATTTATGCTCGGGATATCGGCTATATTAAAAGCAAAGGCCTTCTTGTACTTCCTTAGAACTTCCAACAAAGCATGGCTTGTTCTTTAGGAGTTAGATCACGCTATGATTATCGCGTAAGCGCTTCTTCATCCAGAAGGCATAAACCAAGTGGCTCGTGAACTCCTTCCGATTCTAAACCCTGTGGGTCCTCGAATGAAGTCTTTACTTTCCACACCCTAGACTGTCAAGAAAAGATAGGGATCGATTGACAAGCTCGGCCAATAAAACAGTGAGTTGCTCCAACACTTGCTCGTTGGACAACTCCTCCTCATCCTCGGCCTAATGCTACTTGCAAAGGGTCGAACATAAAATTTCTTGTAAATGGGACTCAACCACATCATCAATCACATCAATAGAACATACAGTATTATCATAGTCCAAAGGATCGCCCCATGAAGTGGCCGGGTCAAAGGTAATGGTCTCATCATTAACTCTAAGCTTAAGCTTTTCCATCGCTACATCGATAATAAACTCGATGTAGCTAGGAAAGGCCTACCCAGGATAAGAGGCACAGCATATCACCCTCCATATCCATTACCACAAAATCTACAGGAAAGATAAATTTATCTACCTTTACAAGTACATCTTCAACAATACCTCTAGGAATTTTAACGATCTCGCTAATTGAACACTCATCCTAGTAGGCTTTGGCTCATGCAACCCTAATTTGGCAAATAAACTAGTGGGCATTAAGTTAATACCGGCTCCTAAATCAGCCAATGCACCACTAATTGATAAATCACCAATCATATAAGGGATAGTAAAACTCCCCGGATCTCGCGCCGAGTGGCGCTTGTTCCGGAGAATACCGAACACTCCTCATTAAGCACCACCCCGACCAAGATCCTCCAACTTCCTCTTGTTGCTCAAAATCTCCTTTAAGAACTTGGTGATTTCGGCATCCGTGAAATTGCCTCAACAAAAGGTAAGTTAATTTTCACCGCTTAAATAAGTCAAGAAACTTATTGTATTGCTTGTCCACCATATCCCGTCTCAACCTTGCAGGGATATGGTACGATGCTCCCGCACAGGCTCTTTTGTCTGCCTTCTTTCTTTCTCTCATTCTCACCGTCTCAAGGTCTAGTCCTTCCTACCGGCTCGACCGCACGATTGTATTATCCTTATCACCAAAGGCGAAGAACCGGTCAAATTCTTACACCGAACGCAAGGTGATAGCTTTGCAATGCTCCCTCGGGTTTGACTCTATAGTGCTAGGGAGCGATCCGAAGGTCTCTCCGAAAGCATCTTAGAAATTTGGCCAATTTGAGTCTCCAAGTTCGAATCGAGGCCTGCTGATTCCTAAGTGCACTATCGATCACTGAATCTTGTTTCGTAGATGTCACAAACTTCATCATGAGCTCCTCTAAATTTGACTTCTTTTCTTGGGAGGAGGAGCTTGTGCAGCCCACCGGTTGTTATCGTTTGATGAAGTCTTTGGAAACCCGCTGACCTTGGGCATTATTGTTCCTCCAACTAAAATTGGGGTGATTCGCGCCATCCAGGGTTGTATGTATCACGTAGGGGTTATTCTACTGCCTCGGGGCATTCCCATATAATCGACCTGTTCAACATCGGAAGATATAGTAGAATTAGATGGAAAATTAATAGAAGATGAAGCAAACATACCTCCCGCAGACAGTTTGCACTGTAATGCGGGACACCACAAAACTCGCACAACGTCACGTGAACCCAAGATCCGGAGTTGGTCGATCTTCTTGGCTAGAAGCTCCACTTGAGCCGCCAAGGCTGCAGTGAGAGTCCACTTGGTTGACCACTCCTTGTCTTCCCGGTCGACTCTAGAGGATTGCCAACGATAGTTGTTCATGGCCATTTCCTCTATCAAGTTCCCGAGCTTGCTCGGGCTGCCCATCGCTTAGCCCCACCACAGCATCCACCATCCGCCTCGCTAAGTAGGTTCAACCCGCTGTAGAAGGTCTGAACCTGCATCCACACTGGCAATTCGTGATGTGGGCAGCATCTCAAAAGATCTTTAAATCTCTCCTATGCATCGTACATGCTTTCATCATCAAACTGCACAAAAGAAGATATGTCATTTCTAAGTTTAGCAGTTTTAGCGGGAGGAAAATACTTATATAAAATTTTTTCGGCCAACGCCTTCCAGGTAGTGATCGTCTGTTGTGGAAGAGACTGCAACCATCTCTTTGCTCTGTCCCTCAAGGAAAATGGAAACAATCTCAGCCGAATGGCATCATCAGTTGTTCCATTTATTTTGAATGTGTCACAAATCTCTAAAAAGTTGGAGATATGTGCATTGGGATCCTCGCTAGGCAATCCTCCAAACTGCACGCTTTGTTGGATCATTTGGATAACATTGGCCTTTATCTCAAAATTGTTGGCCACTACAGCAGGTCTGACTATACTAGTTTTTGTCCCATCCAAAGATGGTCGAGCAAACTCGTACATCATCCTCTGATCCTCATCGGCGTGGGGTCATGGTTTTCCATCTTGTCTAGTCTATCCACAAGTACCTCAACCTCAATCTCCTCCTCTTCTAATTGCAACCTCTTCCTTAAGAGTCTGAGGGATCGTTCTGGATCAGATAGAGGCTCTATAAGATTCGAGTTTGAGCTCCTAGTCATAAACTACCTGAAACCAAAAGTCCACATAACCACCGATCAATAAAAATAATATAATAATAAATAATAATAAAATTAAAGAATAAATGAATAAAACAAATAATGACTAAATTAACACAAAACAATTCACTCTAGTTCATCACATACCAAGAACGGCGCCAAAACTTGATGGGCACTTTATGCAACCTACACCTAAGGCGTTGAACCCACCGATGTTAGCATTAGTGAGTATCAAGGTCGATCCCTGGAGATCGGGTGAACCTAGAGTTACTACCGCTGCTATATTATCTAGTCCGAAATAGGGTGTGAAAGTTCTAACATACCGGTAATGGTTATGAGTACAATTAAGTAAATGAAGGACAACAATGGACAATTAAAAGACAATTGTAAAGAGAGAAATAAATACAAAAGGGAGCCTAAGTGATGGAATTCTAAAGATGAATTTTATGAATTGCCGATCTTGCTTACCCGCGCTTTAAATCCTAAATTGAATCCGGTTCCTCTCTCGAGCTACCGGATTCCTAAACCTGCACTAACCTAATGGAATCTCTTCCTATCGGATTACTACAAATTAGCATTAAGTATGATTTAAGACTATTAAGAGTTGTTAGTTCTTAATCCCGTGAGTAAATCAACCTCATCTCTAAGTGTTAACTACTACCCTTACTATTCAAAATCCAAATTTATAACAAGCATTTCTCAATGTCAAGAAACAACCTAATAAACAATTAATCCAACGTCTCAAATTAATTGCATCAAACTTTTATTACCGAATAGCAAGAGATTGCAAGTGTCACGACCTCAATTGGGCCCGTGACCCAAGACTAGGGAATGGGTAGGCTTAAGGCCACCGAAACCCGTAGTAAGCCCGACACTCACTGATTTAAACAAATCTCAACTCAAATTTATATTATTAAAACCATAAATTATCTTAATAGTTACACTTTATAAAATTACTTTGGTCTACCGGAAAATACTAGGCGTAGACCCAAGCTCGTAAAATTTACAACCGATACATATACTAATTACTACCGCGGAGAATCTAAGATTTACCAATTTACATACCAAATCAAATACATCACCCGATGATGAAGGAGTCGGGTTACTGAATAAGAGTCATGAGAGAACTAACAAATACGAATCGAAAACAATAAATGGAGACCGCCGTCCCGAGAGTGAGTTAAAATCATACATCTAAAACAGTTTCAAATATCTCAATGTCACATTCATTTAATTTTAAAATAATTAATAAATCACGCGAACCATACGTGTCATGTTAAAACATATGTGTCATGCCATGCTTAAACAAAATTTATTCCACATGCAACGGGACGAGTACTTCAGTGAGAACTCTAATCCCAACTCTAAAATCTCGATTATTTCAACACTTATGTCTCAACTAACCTCAACTCTATCATCTCATTCCAACAGATCGGCGCCCAGAGCAAAGCTCGACCGGGACCTTACCTCCACCGGCCACTTAACTCTCGGCCTTAGCCTTTTGGCTCTCTTATCCAATAAGACTGCCCCGAGAGCAAAGCTCGACTAGGACCTTACCTCCACCGGTCACTTAAATATCCAAATAAGAAATCTAGTAGCCATTCGGCTCTCTTAATCCAATAAGACTGGCGCCCGAGAGCAAAGCTCGACCGGGGACCTTACCTCCACCGGTCACTTAAATTTCCAAATAAGAGAGCAATGCTCGACCAGGACCTTACTCCAAGCAACCACACTCTACTAAGCCCAGAGAGCGATGCTCGACAGTATGCGTCCTAATCTTTCTTTCTCAAAATTTTTACCTCTTTACCCTTTTCTTATCTCTCTCATATTATATTGGACACTCATCCAACTCCTATGTTCTATCCGTCCCATCCCGAGTCATCATGCAATATTAAAATTGGTAATAAAGGAAAAACATATTTAAATAGTAATTAAAAGCATCATGCAAATGATAATAATAATAATTGAATGAAAATTGAAATTGCAAATAAATATTCACAGAGCAAATCAAATTTTATGCATGACACGCGTAAACGATATATGACTTTAACTCACGGAATTAGGGCGACCTCCTAGCTCGGCTTAGGTGTCTCGGTAGGAGCGAGCCAATGCATGATCATCTAATCACGGAAAACAATTTATCAAAACGATGAAACAATTACAATAGATCCTAGGTCTAGATTCCTAGACTGCCTAAGAATCTCGACTCGGAGAATTCTACCGAAAATCCGGCAGAACCTCCCCTACAACACGAACATTACCCCCCAGTAAAGACGGGTCCAGGACTGCCGGAAAAACACTCCAAATACTTACAATTAAAACAACGGAGTCGGGTCCCCAAACTTCACTATTTCCGACTCGCCACACAAAGACAAAACACAAGGCAGTAACCCATGCATAAATTATTTATGACTTACAAATACCATCAAATACACAATATAAACCAAAAGACACAATTAAACTAAGAATTTCTAAAAATAACGGGCCAAAGAAAATTACCAAGACGGCCGGTCGGCCGACTCGCCTCCAAATACGGGAGTCCGATCGACGATCCGAACACACCATCGGACTCACAACGACGCTACCGATGACGATCCCCGCCCGATTTTCCGATCCGACACCCGATCATCCGGAGAGATTTGCGGACGATCTCGACCGTCGATTCGCAAACGAAACCCGATCGCCACGAAACTAGTGCCATCGCGAAGCTCGAGCCGAGGAGAGTCTGGATACATCCTCCGATCATCCATCCTCCGGCCGGGCCGGAAAAGCCCAAACACGGCCGCCACCATTTTCTCTCTCCACCGGATCTTCCGTCTCCCGGCCACCACAGGCCACCGCTACTAAAAGAAAGCCTCGCCGAGAGGAGCCGATCGCCACCCAACTCTACCGCCAACAACGCCGAACCACGGAACACGCCTGAAGCCGCCACACGCAAGAATCCGCCCACGCCATTGAGCCGCTGCCGCTGGCTGCTACCGCCAACAAGACGCCGCCCGCTTACCAACGCCTCACGCCTCGACGGCCGCCGACGCCGCAACGCCCCTCTCTCTTCCCGACGCCGCACTCTCTCTCTCCTCCTTTCTTCTTCCCGACTTCTTTTCTTTCAATATCGACATTAGGCCCCCGAACTTTTCCTTATTACAATTTGGTCCCTCAACTTTCTTAATTACTTACAATTTCATCCCGTGAATTCCAATTTAACCCCCAAACTTCTTTTTAGCCTTACAATTAAGCCCTTAACTATTTAATTTTGGGCCAAATTAGAATTACTGAAAATACACAATTACAAAAATACCCCTGACCGACATATTTATTTACGAAAATACCAAACTCACAAATTTCCATTAAAACCCCATAAAAATAAAATTATACTTTCAATCCTTATTCCAAAATAAATTTCCAATTTAGTCCTAACACACAATTAAATTAAATAATCAATTTTTCCAAATTTCTTTTATAAACACATCCTTTACAATTCTACCATAATTTTCCAATATATAATTTTACTTATATAAATATGCATTTGGAAAAATTTGAATAACCAAAATATAATCATTTTAAATTAAACCCAATAATAATGAGACTAAAATTAACTTAAATAAAAACTCATTATTAAATATATAAAAATTCCGGGTGTTACATTCTCCCCCCCTTAAAAAAAAATTCGTCCTCGAATTTTAAAGAAAAGGGGCTACACTCTAAGACTGAAACTAATTAGGAACCTCTCATCTTCAACTCGGCTTCTCGGAAACTTTCCTCGGCAGAAACTAAACTAAACCACAAGACTCATCAATAAAACCCTTAAATAAAACTGGCGAACCTGAAAATCCGCGATCCTCACTTACTACTCCTCGGAAACCAAATCTTCACTTGCTTCCACTCACTAAGGGTCCAACACGAGCAAAGATCGAAAATACACTTCCTCAGCTCAGACTTACAAACAACTGGATTTAACCTCAGAGAACATGACTAATACTTGGCGGCAAGTCCAACTTACATGCCACCTCACCAACCTGCCGACAAAACCAAGGGTTTCCACACAAGAAGGGCCAATTCTGATCCTGCCAAAAATCCACTCACCAAATTTCCTTCCTAATGACGCGCCCCTTGCACGTACAGAAAAAAAAATCCTTAACATCTACATCACATCATCCTCGACATAACATCCATCTGATCGCATCAACCGACATAACCCATGCCATCCTGACACAAGATTCCTCCTTGACTGAAATCCAAAAGCCTCCCTTAATCTAACATGGGGCCTACAGCTCCACAGACTTACTCTCACGGCAACTCAGCTCGTCATCCAGAGAATTCTCAAGCTAACACTATTTACTTTGAAGAATTTACTTATTTATTTACTTTATAATCATCAACGATAAAAAACTTTATTATCTTGAAAATACTTTTACAAAATCGTAAAATCTCTAGCCATTTTTCTTTATATAAAATTCTACAATATCGCTACCGGTGATGATGCCCCCTATCACCAAGGGTTGCAATGCACAATGTATGATGCATGTCCTAAAATGAATTTATGCATGCCTAACAGTGAAATGCCATAATGCATTCTTACGGATCGCTTAATATTGTATTTTAAAACACTTGTTCTACTTAGAAAATAAATAATGTTCGCTTAAGTTTCTCTGGATTCTGAGCGTCCGAAAATACTCCTGCCACCTTTCTTAAGCTTCTTACAATCACCAAAACTCAACCATAGAGCTCTGACATCTACTCGACTTCCCAGGCACTACTTTCGGCGCTACTCAATAAGACGATGCCTGATGCGATGAGGCGGTCCATGACACGATCGCAACCACGCCTACACTAAACCGACCGCGGTGCCCACCATCGAAACAACAATCAAAGCTTCTAAAGGCGGATCGCACTAATCACTTGAAGAAACAAAGTACGAGTCTATCGCGCCCGGATCTCCCATCGCTACAAGGCACATTCTCAAAGACAAAGACCAAGGACAAGCTTACAAGAAAGGAAAGACTGACTCTCTAAAGGTGAAGGTCAAACACCTGAGTCAATGAAAACAACAAGACAGACATGATCCTAACTCCAGCATTCAAGAAAATCCTAACTTAGGTCGAAGGAAATCTAAACCTAAGCTCGATACTAACTTTGTCACGACCCCACCTTGGGCCCGTGACCCATGACTAGGAATGGGTAGGCTTAAGGCCACCGAAACCCGTAGTAAGCCCGACACTCACTGATTTAAACAAATCTCAACTCAAATTTATATTATTAAAACCATAAATTATCTTAATAGTTACACTTTACAAAATTACTTGGTCTACCGGAAAATACTAGGGCGAGACCAAGCTCGGAAAATTTACAACCGATACATATACTAATTACTACTCACGGAGAATCTAAGATTTACCAATTTACATACCAAATCAAATACATCACCCGATGATGAAGGAGTCAAGCATCAATAAGAGTCGCGAGAGAACTATACGAATCGAAAACAATAAATGGAGACCTCGGTCTAGAGTGAGTTAAAATCATACATCTAAAACAGTTTCAAATATCTCAATGTCACATTCATTTAATTTTAAAATAATTAATAAATCACGCGAACCATACGTGTCATGTTAAAACATATGTGTCATGCCATGCTTAAACAAAATTTATTCCACATGCAACGGGATGTGAGTACTTCAGAGAACTCTAATCCCAACTCTAAAATCTCGATTATTTCAACACTTATGTCTCAACTAACCTCAACTCTATCATCTCATTCCAACAGATCGGCGCCAGAGAGCAAAGCTCACTGTGGACCTTACCCCGGCCACTTAACTCTTAGCCTTTTGGCTCTCTTATCCAATAAGATCGGGCGCCCCGAGAGCAAAGCTCGACCAGGGACCTTACCTCCGGTCACTTAAATATCCAAATAAGAAATCTAGTAGCCATTCGGCTCTCTTAATCCAATAAGATCGGGCGCCCCGAGAGCAAAGCTCGACCGGGGACCTTACCTCCACCGGTCACTTAAATTTCCAAATAAGCCTGAGAGCAATGCTCGACCAGGGACCTTTACTCCTAGCAACCACACTCTACTAAGCCCAGAGAGCGATGCTCACCGTGGCAGTCCTAATCTTTCTTTCTCAAAATTTTTACCTCTTTACCCTTTTCTTATCTCTCTCATATTATATTGGACACTCATCCAACTCCTATGTTCTACTGTCCCATCCCGAAATCATCATGCAATATTAAAATTGGTAATAAAGGAAAAACATATTTAAATAGTAATTAAAAGCATCATGCAAATGATAATAATAATAATTGAATGAAAATTGAAATTGCAAATAAATATTCATGAGTAGCAAATCAAATTTTATGCATGACACGTGCGTAAACGATATATGACTTTAACTCACGAATTAGCGACCTCCTAGCTCGGCCTTAGGTGTCTCGGTAGAGCGAGCCGAATGAGATCATCTAATCACGGAAAACAATTTATCAAAACGATGAAACAATTACAATAGATCCTAGGTCTAGATTCCTAGGACTGACTGTCTAAGAATCTCGACTCGGGAGAATTCTACCGAAAATCCGGCAGAACCTCCCCTACAACACGAACATTACCCCCCGTAAAGACGGGTCCAGGACCTGCCAGAAAAACACTCCAAATACTTACAATTAAAACAACGGGAGTCGGGTCCCCAAACTTCACTATTTCCCGACTCCGCCACACAGCACAAAACACAAGGCAGGCAACTGACGGACAATTATTTATGACTTACAAATACCATCAAATACACAATATAAACCAAAAGACACAATTAAACTAAGAATTTCTAAAAATAACGGGCCAAAGAAAATTACTAAGACGCTCGGCCGGCCGACCGCCTCCACCACGGAGTCCGATCGACGATCCGAACACACCATCGGACTCACAACGACGCTACCGATGACGATCCCCGCCCGATTTTCCGATCCGACACCCGATCATCCGGGAGAGATTTGCGGACGATCTCGACCGTCGATTCGCAAACGAAACCCGATCGCCACGAAACTAGTGCCATCGCGAAGCTTGAGCCGAGGAGAGTCGGGATACATCCTCCGATCATCCATCCTCCACGGAAAAGCCCAAACACGGCCGCCACCATTTTCTCTCTCCACCTGATCTTCCGTCTCCGCCACCACAAAGGCGCCGCTACCAAAGAAAGCCTCGGCGGAGCCGATCGCCACCCAACTCGGCCGCCAACAACGCCGGGCGGCCGGAACACGCCTGAAGCCGCCGCCACACGAGCCGCCGCCGGCAGCGCTGCCGGAGCTGCTGCCTGCGCCAACAAGACGCCGCCTACCAACGCCCATGCCTTGACGGCCGCCGCCGCAACGCGTCCCTCTCTCTTCCCACGCCGCACTCTCTCTCTCTCCTCCTTTCTTCTTCCCCGACTTCTTTTTCTTTCAATATCGACATTAGGCCCCCGAACTTTTCCTTATTACAATTTGGTCCCTCAACTTTCTTAATTACTTACAATTTCATCCCGCAGAATTCCAATTTAACCCCCAAACTTCTTTTTAGCCTTACAATTAAGCCCTTAACTATTTAATTTTAGGCCAAATTAGAATTACTGAAAATACACAATTACAAAAATACCCCTGACCGACATATTTATTTACGAAAATACCAAACTCACAAATTTCCATTAAAACCCCATAAAAATAAAATTATACTTTCAATCCTTATTCCAAAATAAATTTCCAATTTAGTCCTAACACACAATTAAATTAAATAATCAATTTTTCCAAATTTCTTTTATAAACACATCCTTTACAATTCTACCATAATTTTCCAATATATAATTTTACTTATATAAATATGCATTTGGAAAAATTTGAATAACCAAAATATAATCATTTTAAATTAAACCCAATAATAATGAGACTAAAATTAACTTAAATAAAAACTCATTATTAAATATATAAAAATTCCGGGTGTTACAGCAAGAATGACAATTATAAAAAACTAACAATTAAGCATAATCCATCAACAAAGGTGAACCCTAATGGATTCAAAAGATCTAGCTGCTCATGTTCATAGTCAAAGAAATTAAAGAACAAAATAAGGAAAAACAAATTAAAGGTATGTACACCCTTCTCTTTCAAGCTGAATGAGAAACCCTAAATTTGCAAATTCAAAATCTCAAACCCTAGTTGCCTCTTGAATGCTCCCAAAGTTTGTCTTGATCTTCAATTCGATGTTGGAATAAATGGAATCCCCTATTCAATTGATGAAAATTGATCTCTCCAGGTCTACAATTGAGGTATAGGAAATATTTGATTAAGTGTGTGTCTTGGAATTGAGTCCAAAAATCGTCCTCCTCAATTAGAATTCAAAATTGCCTATATAGTTGATTCAAGACTACGAGTCCAGCCGTGATGATTCAAAGACCACGAGTCCAGTGTGCCGATCCACCACAGCCGGAGGCCGTGGTGGCTACCAAGTCGTACGAAATGGCACAATTGGGGATAGCCTCTTGATAATTCAAAGACGGCCGGAGTCCAGCCGTGCTCAACCCTCGAGGTGCTTGTTCTCGCCCAATTTGATGGATTTTGCTCCGTAATCACACGTATTTCCCTCGATTACTGATGGTGTCCTTCGAAAATGACCTGAAACGAAAAGGGAAACAAAAGACAGGTGATTCTAGTATAAAACGGGATAATCATGCATAAAAATGTGAACAATCGGGCATGAAAAAATGTGTAGTATGATGCTTATCAGGCCCCTATTAGCCTCATAATTTTGTCCTCTTAGTGAGTTCCAACATTTCCCAAGAGGTCACCCATCCTGGAATTTCTAAGTTCCAAACATGTTTAGCTTTGGAGTTCTCATAACTCTACAACCAAACAACCAAAAGACGCCACATGTGATTAATTCCAACTCTTTACATATACGTTATCAACCATTCCCCAACCCATTTTGATGTGCAATTCGATTTATTCATGTGGCCCTGTACTTTAGATTGCTGCTATACTAGAAGCCTACTAGAACCCGCTCCTTGTCCAGGCATCGTATCCTTGCCCCGGCGTCCACTTCTCACCCTTATCGGACACTTCTCTAGGCAAAGTTGTCACATACCCACCAGCTTCCTCCTGGTTCGTCATCGAACCACACATCCACTAGAGGGGTCCTGCTCTGATACCATTTATAATGACCCGGAACTATATCATTTGAGATATTGTCCACTTTGGCCCCTGCTAGCCTCACGATTTTGTCCTCTTGGCAAGTACGAGAACTTCCTAAGAGGTTATCCATCCTGAGATTTTACGAATCAAGCATGTTTAACTTTGGAGTTCCCATAAATCCACAGGCAAACAATCAAAAGGTGCCTCATGTGATTAGTTCCAAATCTTTACATATATGTTATCAACTATTCCCGCCCTATTTCGATGTGCAATTCGATTCATTCATATACCCCCACACCTTAGAGTGCTGCCATCCTAGAAGCTTGCCAGAAGCCGCTCCTTGTCCAAGCATGATGCGAATCACAATACCAAGCTTCAAGAATCAAGTCATGATCCAAGAACAAACATAGGGGCTAAGCTTACACTAAGCTCAAGGGATCCTTTACACATTCAAAGTGGTCCAATAACAAGATCTAAGGCCAAACGTATGAAGGAAGCTCTTAATGGACTCATTCAAGAGATTTGGGTCAAGGATATATTAATCCATAGAGAGTTAGATTTAATTAAGGCTTTTAGCCTTGTTAATTTAAATCAATATGATGGGCTTAATGAAACCAAGCATCGGGCGAATATGTGTGCACAAAGGGAGAGCTTAATACTTGAAGAGGGAACAAGGGAAACACCACTTTAACTTTCTATTTAGCTAAAGGGATGTGCCAAATCAAATAGGAAGCATGGGAGCACATTTTTAGCTTCCTCTTTTTGCCAAATTAGAGTATTCTTCATTAGAAAATAAGGAGGCGTCTGCACACTTTATTGGTTAGGAAGTTTTGCTTGATTTTTTTAGTCAATTCTTATTTAGTAAAGATTGACTATTCCTTACTCTATTATTTAGGAAACTTTTATTTAGAATATTTTTTAAATAATTCCTAATTAGTTTATTCCCTTTATACTATTTAGGAATTATATTTATTTCCTTCACTATATAAAATAAGTGTAACCACATTATTCAAGGATTGAATATTTGAATTAAACCTATTTGTGAGAATTATTCTTGCTTGGTTCTTCGGAAGAACTTCGAACTTATTAAGAACTTGTTCTTGTGGCGTTCAACATCGAATTATCACTCACCTTCTACCTTTCTTGAGTATAGCGTCAACAATCTTTCTTATACCAAGGTTCAAGATACAAGTTATCTTTGGGTCAAGGTTATCAAAGTTCAGATTTAGCTTTTTTGGAAATCTTATTTCAATTCCGCGTGTTGAATCTTGTCACAAGTTGCTAAGGTTCACATCATTTGGTATCAGAGCTAAGTCTCTAAATCTATTTTATCTATCTTTTACTTTATTGTTTTGTTTTATTTATTGTTTATCCTACCTTTTCCTTCATTTTTTTACCATAGTTGAAATTTCTTATTGATTTCTTCTTCAATGTTGAAAGTTTTCTCAAATAGGTTTCTATCCTAAAGTTGTTTATTTTGCCTAAGCTTTAATTTTGTTGCTTATTGTGTGTTCTTATTGAAGTATAGAAAAAGAAAAAAAAAGAAAAAAGAAAAAAAAAAGAAAAGAAAGAAAAGAAAGAAAAGGAGAAAATAAAACTCAAAAGAAGAGAAAAGACACACACTTAGGCAAATCAAGTTTGCTTGCAATTATTTTGAGCATTTGGCATAAGTTGTTTTCTTGATCAATTGTACTACTTTCACCCTAAATTTTTCATACATTCGAAAATTACACATATATTAGTATTATTTTATTTTGGCCGAAACCTGTCACCTTTTTGCCTAAACAAATACTTGTCTTTTATTGTCCAATCTTTTGTCCAAATGCTATACTCCAGAAATGCTATTAGGAGTGTTGATTCTGTCCTTTTGAATACTACATGACTTATTTGCGATTTAAGTTTGTGAGTTCCACTAAAGAACTAAAAGTGAGGATTAAGAGTGGTAAAAGGCAAGAATCGTGAGCACAAAAGAGGGAAAGAGCTAAAATTTATGAAATACAAGTGTTTTAACTATTTTTCAGTGTAAACACGCAAGGAGTGGGTGAGGTTTTATTTTGATCTTTCTTTTGCAGATTTGAATCATATCCCAAAGCAAGGATAAAGTGATCTCAAGTGATGAGCCGTGAGATGTGGATCTCAAATCTATATGAAATCCATTCAAGGGACCTTAGAACGCCTAAATCTAAGGTTTGACAACATGGATGAAAGACTTTGAGTTAGTGGAGGCCAATTCTCAAAGAAGGCAGCCTAAGTGCTTCAACAACAATCAAAGGAGGCCAAGGCATACAGATCATGATGATTACTATGAGGATGACTACGAAGAGGAGGAGCGAGGTTCTAACTTGGATTGGGACAAATTTGAGAGATTTATGGAGGATGAGATGAAAGAGGACCTAGAAGGCAAGGTGGAAACTTGGAGAATATCAAAATGAAAATCCCTTCATTTCAAGGCAAGAATGACTCAAAGCTTTATTTTGAACGGGAAAAGAAGGTTAAGCTAGTATTTGATTACCATGACAATTCCGAAGAGAAGAAGGTGAAGCTAGTTGTGGTTGAGTTCACTGATTATGCAGTGATTTGGTGGGACCAACCTGTGCTTTCAAGGCGCCGGAATGGTAAAGGCCTGATTTCCACATGAAAGGAGATGAAGAGGATCATGAAAAAGAGGTTTATTCCTTCTCACTATTATAGAGAATTGTATAAGAAATTACAAAGTCTTGTATAGGGATCTAAGAGTGTGGAGGACTACCACAAAGCGATGGAAATAGCCATGATAAGGACTAATGTGGAAGAGGATAGAGAGGCTACTATGGCTTGGTTCTTACATCGTTTAAACTGAAATATTATTGATATGATTGAATTGTACCATTTTATGGAACTTGAAGATATGGTACATATGGCTACTAAAGTGGAGAGGCAACTCAAGAATCAAAACAACTCGAACATGTCAATTCGACTTCTACATTCACATGGAAACCAAATTAGAATAAGGAAGAAGTCAAAAAAAGGCCAAGATATGAAAAGCCAAAGGATTTAAAGGAGTTCACTATAAAAACTCCTAACAAGGCCAAGACACCTAATTCAAGGACAAGGGACATCAAATGCTTTCGGTGCTTAGGGTTAGGACATATAGCTTCTCAATGTCCTAACAAAAGAGCCTTGATCTTGAAGGATAATGGTGGAGTGGAGACTTAAAATGAGGAAGAGGAAGATATGCCACCACTTGAGGATTCAAGTGATATTGAGATGCCCATAAGTGGAGAGATGTTGGTGGCACGAAGAGCCTTGCGTGCACATGCCAAGATAGATGAGGTACAACGTGATAATATTTTTCATACTAGATGCCATGTAAATAACAAAGTATGTAATATGATTATTTTGAAGGGGGGCAGTTATACAAATGTTGCTAGTGTTGAGTTAGTTGAAAAGCTTAGCTTGTCTACTTTAGCACATCTTAGTCCTTACAAATTGCAATGGCTAAATGATTATGGGGAGATTAAGGTGACTAAACAATTTTTAGTGTCTTTCTATATTAGGCGTTATAAGGATGAGGTCTTATGTGATGTCGTACTTATGCATGCAGGTCATCTTCTTGTAGGGCGTCCTTGGCAATATGATAGGAGAGTAGTTCATGATGGATACACTAATTGTTATTCTTTTGTAATGAATGAAAGGCCTATTACCCTTATTCCTTTGACACATAAAAAAGTGTATGATGATCAAATGCACATAAAAAAGGAGAGCAAATAAAAAGAAAATAATCAAGAGTGAAAAGAAAGAGGTATGTGCACGAGTGAAAATAAAGAGAAAAAAGTGAACTTTTTATGCGAGGGAGAGTGAGATTAAGAGGGCTTTTTATTCCAACAACCTACGATTTTACTTTTGTACAAGGAGGCATTTTTAAGCACTAACGATCTTGAGTCTTCCCTACCTAGTCATACTCTTTCCTTGTTACAAGAATTTGGTGATGTGTTTTCCGAAGATGTGCCTAATGGTTTACCACCTATTACGGGAATTGAGCACCAAATTGACTTTGCACCTGGAGCTTCAATTTCAAATAGACCAACCTATAAGAGCAATCCCGATAAAACGAAGGAACTTCAAAGGCAAGTTGAAGAGTAGATGACCAAAGGGCACGTGACGGAGAGCATGAGTCCATGTACAGTTCCTGTGTTGCTAGTACCTAAGAAGGATGGATCTTGGTGAATGTATGTTGATTGCAGAGCTATCAACAATATCACTGTAAGGTATAGACATCCCATTCCTAGACTAGATGACATGTTAGACTAATTGCATGAATCTTATATGTTTTCTAAGATAGACTTAAGGAGTGGATATCATCAAATCCACATGAGGGAAAGGGACAAATGGAGAACGACATTCAAAACAAAATATGGGTTATATGAGTAGTTAATTATGCCTTTTGGATTAACTAATGCACCTAGTACATTCATGAGACTTATGAACCATGTTTTGTGCACTTTTATTGGAAAATTTGTTTTCATTTATTTTAATGATATTTTGGTTTATAGTCGCACTTTGCATGAACATGTTTAACATTTGCGACTTATTTTGGATGTTTTGAGAGCCAAGAATCTCTATGCCAATCTCAAAAAGTGTACCTTTTGCAGGGATAAACTTATGTTTCTTGGTTATATTATTAGTGCTAATAGGATTGAAGTTGATAAGGAAAAGGTGAAAGCCATCAAGGAATGGCTAACGCTTAAGGGAGTTGGAGATGTGAGGAGTTTCCATGATTTGGCTAGTTTCTATAGGAGATTTGTTAAGGAATTTAGTACACTAGCCGCCCCCCTCACTGAAGTTATCAAACAAAGTGTTAGGTTTAAATGGGATGATGAGCAAGAAAAGGATTTTCATTTGATTAAGGATAAGTTGTCTTTTGCACCTGTTCTTGCTTTACCTAACTTTACGAAAACTTTGAGATTGAATGTGATGCTTCAGGAATAGGTATTGGAGCTGTTCTTATGCAGGAAAAGAGGTCAATCGCTTTCTTTAGCGAAAAGCTTAATGGGGCGGCCTTGAATTACCCCACATATGACAAGGAGCTTTATGCTTTGGTGCGTGTCTTAAAGACTTGGCAACATTATTTGTGGCCTAAAGAGTTTGTGATTCATATGGATCATGAATCTTTGAAGCATCTTAAGGGACAACATAAGCTAAATAGGTGGCATGCTAAATGGGTTGAATTCATTGAAAAGTTTCCTTATGTGATTAGGTACAAGCAAGGGAAGGAAACTGTGGTTGCAAATGCTTTATCACATAGGTATGCACTACTTTCTACTCTAGATGCAAAATTGTTGGGATTTGAATAAATTAAAGATTTATTGATGATGCTGATTTTGGTAATGTGTTCAATGCTTGTGAGAAAGCAGCTTTTGGGAAGTTCTATAAGCATGATGGATTTTTATTTAAAGAAAGCAAACTATGTGTGCCTAATTCTTATTTGCATGAGTTGTTTATGAAAGAAGCCCATGGGGGCGGGTTGATAGGGCACTTTAGGATCGCTAAGACTTACGATATTTTAATTAAACACTTCTTTTGGCCTAATATGAAATGTGATGTTATGCATATTTGTGAAAGATGTATTACATGTAAACAGGCTAAGTCTAAAGTTAGCCTCATGGTTTGTATACTCCTTTGCTATCCCTAGTGAACCTTGGGTTGATATTTCCATGGACTTTATATTAGGTTTGCCTAGGATAAAAGGGGCTAAGGATTCTATATATGTGGTTGTTGATGGTTTCTAAGATGGCGCATTTCATATCATGTCATAAAACCGATGATGCATCACATATAGCTGATTTATTCTTTAAGGAAATTGTGCGCATACATGACATGCCTAGAACTATTGTAAGTGATAGGGATGCAAAGTTCTTGAGTTACTTTTGGAAGACCTTGTGGTGTAAATTAGGTTTTAAACTTTTATTTTCTACTACTTGTCACCCACAGACTAATGGTCAAACAGAAGTAGTAAATAGGACTTTATCTACTTTATTGCGTGCCATTATTCAAAAGAATCTTAAAACATGGGAAGACTGTTTGCCACATGTTGAGTCTGCATACAATAGAAGTGTCCATTCGGCCACTAAATTTTCACCCTTTGAAATTATGTATGGTTTTAATTCACTTACTCCTTTAGATTTATTTCCTTTACCACTTGATAAGCTTGTTGATTTTGATGGAAAGAAAAGGACAGATTTTGTGCATGATCTACATGCTAAGGTGTAGCTCAACATTAAGAATAGAACCGAATAATATGTTAATCAAGCCAATAAGGGGCAACAAAAGATGGTATTTGAGCCTGGAGATTGGGTATGGGTGCATATGAGAAAGGAAAGACTTTTTGTCCAACAGCGTTCCAAATTGCTTCCAAGGGGAGATGGTTCTTTTCAAGTGATTGAAAGAATTAATGATAGTGCCTACAAGTTTGACTTACTTGGTGAGTATAATGTAAGTGCTTTTTTTAATGTCACTGATTTATCTTCTTTTGATATAGGTGCAGATTCGAGGATAAATCCTTTTGAAGAGGGACGCAATGATGCGAATCACAATACCAAGCTTCAAGACTCAAGTCATGATCCAAGCACAAACATAGGGCCAAAGCCTACACCAAGTTTAAAGGATCCTTTACACATTCAAAGTGGGCCAATTTCAAGATCTAAGGCCAAACGCATGAAGGATGCTCTTAATGGACTCATTCAAGAGATTTTGGCCAAGAATATATTAACCCATGGAGAGTTAGATTTAATTAAGGCTCCTAGCCTTGTTAATTTAATTCAATAATGATAGGATTAATGAAACCAAGCATGGGCCAAAAATTTATGCACAAGGGGGAGAGCTTAATACTTGAAGAGGGAACAAGGGAAACACTACTTTAGCTTCCTATTTAGCTAAAGGGACGTGCCAGATCAAATAGGAAGCATGGGAGAAATTCTTAGCTTCCTCTTTTTGCCAAATTGGAGTATTCTTCATTAGGAAATAAGGAGCCAGCTGCACACTTCATTATTTAGGAAGTTTTGCTTGATTTTTTAGTCAATTCTTATTTAGTAAAGATTGACTATTCCTTATTCTATTGTTTAGGAAACTTTTATTTAGCATATTTTTTAGATAATTCCTAATTAGTTTATTTCCTTTATGCTATTTAGGAATTAGATTTATTTCTTTAACTATATAAACTAAGTGTAACCACATTATTCAGGAAATGAACATTTGGAGTTAAATATATTTTTGAGAGTTATTCTTGCTTGGTTCTTTAGAAGAACTTCAAACTTATCAAGAACTTGTCCTTGTGGCGTTCAACATCGACTTATCACTCACCTTCTACCTTTCTTGAGGGTGGCGTCAACAATCTTTCTTATACCAAGATTCAAAATACAAGTTATCTTTGGGTCAAGGTTATCAAAGTTCATATTTAGCTTTCTTGGGAATCTTATTCCAATTCCGCATATTGGGCCTTATCACAAGTTACCAAGGCATACTATCCTTGCCCCGGTATCCACTTTGCGCCCTCATCAGACCACTTCTCTAGGCCAGGTTTTCACATTTTCAACCTAATAGGAACACACTTAGTCACAGAGATTAGCGTGGAGATGGGAGTTGCCATCCGAATGATTCTTTGGGACACTTTTTCTAATTGATTGTTGTTTCTCAATTCTATAAGGAAGCTTCGCCACATACAGAGATGGATTCAGAAGCCAACTTTCTTATTTATGTATCTTTATCTTTAATTTTATTGTTTAATGGGCTATTCCTTATAGATGCAACAATTATATTTTACATATCAAGCACTACAACATGTGAGGTCCACCTAAGTCTAGCATATTTTATTAAGTCGAACCTATATTTAATTATCCTATTTTATTGATTAACTATGTATAGGCTTTCTCTAATCTAACCCAATTTACATGTTATGCTTTAATTCCAAGCTTTTAAGCCTAGATGGACTACTTTTATGCAAAGGCCCAATCATGTGATCTTAAACCTAATATGATCCAATTAATTATAAGTAAAGCATGGCAAAGCCTATTATGTCTATATTGATTTTAGATTTAGCCAAATTACTATCTAATTAACCTAATGGACTATAATTTTCATGTTGTGTCTAATTTTTAACCTAGGATCTATGTGTCCAAATATTTAGTTAGGCAATCACTTTATAGTTATTTGGCATTTATCAAGCATAAAGCAAAAATAAAAGGTATAGGAAATTAAATCTAGCTATTACAATCCTTCGTACAACTGAAAAATGTAAGAGAAACACCTAAAAACTAAGAACAAAACATGAAATCGCCAAAATACATTAAAATGCAAAAATCAAGGGCTAAACTGTGCAAAGCGGATCGGCTTAGAGCGTAGGGTTGATCGACTCAACACAGAGCCAAATTGGCTCTATACTAAGCTGATCGGTTTTGGGGCTTCAAATGGTCTTCTGCAATTTTTCCTTCGTTTCACACCTAGGAGCCGATTTCACATGCACATAAGATAGAAAATCGATTAAAACATGTAAAATGAAATAAGAAGCATAAAGAAACATGAAATTTAACTAGAAAACCTAAAACATAATACAAACCCTAAAAACTATTACAAACAGTAGCGAATATAATATTTTAAGACAGATTCCAAATTTAAACTATATAACCCTAAAATCTAATTCAATTGCATAGAAATATAAATCAATTATATTTAACTACTCATTAACTAATCAAATTCAAAACCCAAGAATATAAAAGTTATCCATTTCAAAACCCAAGAATATGCATATCATAAAAACATGTAAATCATGCAACAAATCTAATTCTAACACATATAACATTAAAAGAAATAATAGTCATACAAAGAAATGACAAAACCCTAACATGTTTCTAAGAAAATAAGCAAGAAAAATAATAAAAAAAATTAAAAGAGAAGGAAAGATGATGATGTGGATGCTTTGAAACCCTTAGGTTCTCACCGTATTCTGCAAATCCTCGAGCCTCAAGTGACAAGGAGGAGGTTGAATCAAAAAAATATGATAGTAATATAGAGTGTTTAAGGTTTGTGTTTTGATTTTTGGAAGTGTATGTATTGCTGAAAACTTACTGCTGCTTTGCTGAAAACTACCAATCGTTAATTCTAGGATTTTCTTTCCTATTTATAGGGGAAGGTTTAAGAAACCCTAGAGACTTAGATAGACATTTTAATTTGTTTGATAAATATCCATAATAAAAAGAACCTTAGTTTTTGGACTTATCAAAATGTTTAATGACAATTTTGATAACTATTGATAATATTATAGAAACCATTAAAAATTTGAATAATTATCAATAAAACATTCTAGAATGTATTTTTTATTTATTTTATCATTTTAAAGTCAAAAATACTAAAAAAGATGCGAAAATTTGATTTTTGGACCAACTGGCACTGCACAAAGCTAATTCGGCTATGTTAAGCCAATCAACTTTATATACAGTCGATTCGGCTGTATATAGAGCTGATTGGCTTAGGGGGTAAAAAGTTATGAAAATCTTTACGATTTAGTCCCTAAACTTGTAAAAACTATCATTTCACCCCTCAAATTGATTCTAGAAAAATAATTTTAGTTTAATTATTCTCAATCCTAACTTGGATTTTTCCATCCTCAATCTCCCGAGACTCGAGAAAGACAGTAACTTTGATCATAGGATTTTCCGTAATTCTCTTGATATTTGAATCGAAAAATGAGTGATGGCAACTGCCCCTAGTTTTTGTCGAGATTTATTCAAATGAATTTTAAATAAATCGATACAAAGTATAAATATCAAGGATACGATAAAGAATATAAATTTAAGTTGTAGAAGCTACACTTCGTAAGCCCGAGCTGGTGCAGAATCTCTAACTTTAACTTAGAGGCCATGCACGTTGAATCTTGAAGACCTCCCTTCAAGATAATTATAGTTGTGTTAGCTGTAGAAGCCACGATTTGTAAGCTCAAGCTAGTGCAGACTCTTTATCTAGCTTTGATTTAGGGACCATGCCCGTTACATCTTGAAGACCTTCCTTCAAGATAATTGTAATTTTGTAAGCTGTAGAAGCCACACTTTGTAGGCTCGTGTTGGTGCAGATTTTCTATCTAGCTTTGATTTTGGGACCACGCTCGTCTGTTTGAATTTTTTAGGACTACACCTGCTTGGTTTAGAGTATTGAGCTTTTGCCTTTGTGCTCAATTCTTGTTGATTTTTTCTTAAGGAGAGGGAGATATCAGAATTACTGGCACCATTGACCAAGTAGAGTGCGGAGCTGATCCATCCCAGTTATCTTGGCTGAAGCCATTATTAGATTAGACATGTACAAAATCCATCAAAGATTTGGTGGCAGCCTTATTCTCTTACAGATATGCAACTAAATCTCTTTTTCTATTTATTCTTTTTTTGCCTTAATTTTTGCTCAAGCTGCCCTTTCAAATTTTTGAGTTACCAAACTATATATTTGGCTAAATTGTCCTTTCAATTTTTCAACTTAACTTTTATTTTTCTATTTTTCTTTTTTCTCATTTTGCAGTCTTGGTTATGCGAGAAGCTTAAAACACTAACCATTCTAAAGGACATTAACAAGTATATTGTTACTCCTCCAGGTCAATAAGGGTTAGATTTCTTAGATGAAAGGCATTCCGGACATGGTCATCCACTAGACCTTCCTTTGATTGAGAATCAGGCATGTTATACTCTTAGTATATGGCGATTGTGTTCCCTTACCCGGTTTATGCGCGTCCACTTTCTACACACCTTTAAGGCTTTGTCACCAGTATGTGCAAAAGCAACTAATTTTTGAATTCCCACCCGAATTCAAAGGTTTCCCACTAAGGCAGGACTTCTTGGATAAGATTGAGAGACTCTAGCCCCGCTGCATTATGGAGTGCAATCTTGATGCTGAAGGTGACCTCACCACAAATGATAGTTTAAAAACTTGGGTTCGGCTTCAGACTACCACTGCACCTGGTTTTGTAAGGTTCAAGCGAACTCGAGAGCTAGCTATTGAATATGGAGACGCAGATGTAAAAAGAAGAAAATGAAGAATGCTTCTATTTTAGATCTCATTTATTTTGCTTAGGACTTAGTTTTAGCCTTTTCTTTAGTAGTGCGTAAAGTAATAAATAGACATTATTTATGTTTGATAAAATTCTAAACAATTTATTAATTTAGTAAAGGCCCAAATTGGTAAATTTTGATTTCTCATGATACAACTCATGTTATCGGCTAGTCTTTTCGGATTTTCTAGCTGAACATTTTCTCTCTTTATGCCTTAATTTTTTCTTGAGCAGCCTTTTCAGGTTTTCTGATTAGAAAGTTATTTTTTTCAATCATTTATTTTTACTTTTATACATAGTATTTCTTGATACGATCCATGTTAATATGCTTTGAGAATTCATTCCCTTTCAGGTATAAATCTTAGCAGCACCCTTAGGCAGAATCTTCTTAACCAAACACGAGCCTTCCTAATTAAGCCTAAACTTTCCCCTTAGGTCGAATGTGGTAGGTCTCGTGTGTTTCAACATCAAGTCACCAGCTTTAATCTTACCTGGCTTAACTTCTTATTGAATGCCCTAGCTATCCACTTTTGGTACAATTGCATGTGATATAAGGCTTTCATTCTCTTTTCATTGATCAAAGTCAAATGTTGGTATCTATGTTCGATCCGCTAGTACTCTAGTATTTCAGCCTCCAGCACAACCCTCAAAGACTTCAATTCTAACTCGATTAACAAGATTGCCTCAGTCTCATAAACCATAAAGTAAGGAGTCTATCCCATTGACGTCCGCTCAGTCGTTTGATATCTCCAAAGTGCATAGGGCAATCAAAACGACCAATCCTTATGATTCCATACCATCTTCGAGTGTATCTTCTTCATATTCTTATTGGCTACTTCTACTGCTCCATTCACTTGAGGCCTGTTGCGGGACTCTGTACCTACATATTAGGTTCCTTTCTATAAATCTGGACATCTGTCTCATCCCCACAGTAGTGAATGACTCAGCCTCAACCTACTTAAAGAAGTAGTCAATCGCTACGACTGTGAATCTGTGACCATTTGAATGAGGCTTTATCTCTTCAATAATATCAATTTCCCATACTGTAAAAGCCCAAGGAGATCTCAAATTGTAAAGTTCAGTAAGAGGTAAATGACTCAGGTCACTGTACAACTAGCACTCACAACACTTTCGTACTAAAGCTATACAATCCTTTGTGCATTTCTTGATCAACACTATGTTGTTCATATGTGGGTCGCACACCCCTTTATGCATTTCTTCCATTACCACTTGTGCTTTCCTTTTAATAAGACATTTGAGTTGGATACCCGAAGCCATCCTTCTATATAATACCCCATCGTGGCTAATGTAGTTTCTAGGTTGGATTCGCAATGCATACTTATCCCTTGTAGACACCTCTTCTGGGTACTCCTTGTCTTTTATGAACCTTTGCAAGTTATGAAACCAAGGCTTCTCCTCCAGTCTCATCTGGACTTCCATTATCTACTTTCCATAATAGTAAGCACCTTAGACTTTACGATTACTAATGCCTTCATTAAGAGCTGTGCGGGGTAGTCCCACATAGATGAAAGGATAGCCAATGCATCCGCCATCTGATTTTCATCTCGAGGCAAGTGTATTGAACACTTGGAGAAGTGATAAGCCAAAGTCTTAAGATAGCCGATGTATGGTTTCAACGTCTCCTCCTTTACCTCCCATTCCTCAATGGCTTACTGAATCACTAGTATGGAGTCCCCGTAGACCATCAACTGCTTCGCTCCTGCTACCATAGTTGCTTCTAATCATATGAACATGCTTCATACACCGCCATGTTATTTATTGCCTTAAAATCCAATCATTTAGTTAATGGAAGCATTTCTCTCTCAGTCATTATCAAAACTACTCTTAGCCTTGCACCTCTTGTGTTTACTGCTTCATCGAAGCACATCTTTCATTCTTAAATCTTGTTTCGCCTAGATTTTCATTAGAAAACTCTAGATCCCAAGGGTCATCCCCCTCGATCATATTCTGAGCCAAGAATTATATTATAGCTCTTTCCTTTACTACCTTCTTTGTGATGTACTCGATGTCGAATTCTGTTATGAGTACTAACCATCTAGCCAGCTTTCCTACGAGAGATGGGGCTTCGTTTAAATACCTCAACTGGTCTATCTTCGAAATTGCATGAACCCTATAAGACTGAAAATAATGTCTCAACTTCCTCGTAGCCCATATCATAGCAAAACAAGTCTTCTTTACGACATTATACTTTGACTCATAGCACAAAACTTCCTATTGAGGTAATAGACCACATGTTCTACGTCATTAGGCAAGCATTGCACCACCATTATTCCCACAGCTTCCTCTTCTAAGGTCAAGTAAAGAATTAATGGCTTACCATCTCTAAGCGGCTTCAATACCATCGATTTTATCAAGTACTCTTTGATTTTGTCAAAGGCTTTCTGACGCTCATCGCACACAACGAGTTGATGCTTCCTCAAAAGCTTGAAGATAGGATCACAAATCACTATGAACTTGAAAATAGACCTACTGATGTACTACAGATATCCTAAAAACCCTTTGACCTTTGTCTTTATCTTCCGTACTGCATATCCTGAATAGTTTCTACCTTGTTCGGGTCGATCTCCATACCCCGCTAACTTACTATATGTCGCAACAGCTTTCTTGATGTTACTCTGAACACGCTCTTCTTTGGATTAAGCCTTTAGTTATACCTTTTTACTTGTCCTAAAAACCTATAAAGAGCCTAAAAGTTCCATTTCCTTGTTTTAGACTTTACCATCATACCGTCCACAAATACTTCCACATCTTTGTGCATCATGTTGTGAAACAAGGTAGTGGCTACTCTCTAATAAGTTGTCCCTACTTTATTTAGTCCAAAAAGCATAACCTTACAGCAGTATATTTCCCGCTTGGTGATGAATGTCGTCTTCATCTTGTCTACTATTGCCATCATGATCTGGTTGTATCCGAAGAACCCATCGGTGAAGGAATATATTGCACTTGAGCCAGCACTATTGACTATCACATCTATGTGAGGAAGGGGTAAATCATCCATAGGGCACACCTTATTCAAGTCTCGAAAATCCACACATCCTAACTTTTCTGTCCTTCTTCGGGACAAGGACAATATTCGCCAACCATTCAGGATAATCGACTACATCAAGTTAGCTTTCACCTACTTAGCAACCTCTTCTTGTATCTTCTCTGCCCATTCCGGCCTCAGTTTTCTCATTTTCTACTTAATAGGCTTGATTTATGGATAGGTTAGAATATGATGCTCTGCTATCTTTGTATGTAACCCTGACATGTCATTATATGACCAAGCAAATACCAATTTTCTCTTTTTTATTATTTTTTTCAAATTCTCTCCTCTTCTCAAGAGTTATATCACAAGCAATCTAAATATGTCTTGGATTTTTTATATGTGCCTAAATTAAATGAATCAATTTGAATGGAATTTATGTCAAACATGCATATGTCATGATTATTAAAATGCACACTGCCATTGAAAAAGACATCACATAGGTAAGCAAAATCAGAATTCATATAATTGATCTTAGAAGCGAAAAAGACATCGTCCTCATAAAGATTGAATGTTATTACATCAGTTTCTTCATAAAATACATCAATGATATTTTTTTCTATTATAGCAGCTAACCCTTGTGGGCTCAGATTCTCTGGCAAGCAAATAAATTTTTCCAGCTTTAGCTCTTTGACCTTTGTTGTGACCTTCTTTCAAACATCCTTGATGCTCAGTTCTACTATCCTGTCAATTATTAGATTTTTAAAATTTTCAAATCCCGACAACTCAGTCCCAACTACATTAATAGGTTCAGGCTCTGCAAAGTAGGGCTTACCCTTTGGGTTGCCCTTTTCTTCATTTTTATTTTATCCCAGTCCATGTCGAGCCTTCTATCCCTTGAAGTCTGGTAGTTAAGCAATCCCCTGTTTATTCTTCCCCAGCCCTATTCCAACCATGAATAATCCTCATAGAGCAAAACAACTTGAAATCCAGTTGGGGCCTCAAGCTCCTCGGGAGATTCTTGAAAGGCCGAGACGATCTTATCACGTTCAACATTGATGGCAATTATCTATCCTTCATAAGGGAATTTGAATTTCTAGTAAATAGCGGAAGGGACTACTCCTAGGGCATGAAATCATGGTCTATCGAATAATAAAGCAAAGGTTACTAGGATATCTAAGACAATGAATTCAACCTAGGATTCTATGAGACCCGTCTTTACCAATATTGAAAACGTCCCTTCCACCTCCCTCTTGGTCTCATCATAGGCTCTTATGACCATGTCTGACGGCTTTAGGTCTTTCATAGTCATCCCTAGTTTAGGGAGTAGGCGAGTAGGACATGCATTGATGGTTGACCCATCATCTATCATCACATATGGGGTCCTCTTCCCCTTCACTTTAGCCGCTATATAGAGAGCCTTGTTATGGTCCTTTCCCTCTAGTGGTAAGTCTTCGTCCAAGAAAGTTATCATTCTGGTAGTCTTGTCGGTTACCATTTTGATAATTTCTTCAAGGCTAGCTATTGTGCTTATAGTGATGCTAGATAAAGCTTGAATCAAGGCCTTTCTATCATCTTGTGAGTGCATCAGGAGCTCTCGGATGTTGGTCATCTTCTTATTCTTCTGCAGCTCTTCTAACAACCCCTTCTCCTCTTCTTTTAGCTTTCTCAACTTGCTTTAGCTTTGTGCCCCCACATCCTTACCTTAACCCACCGATTCAGCTTCTTTGTTAGATTCATTGTCTACCTATATATCCTTTGCCCCATTGTCTTGGACTTCACACTAGTCCCTAGAATTATACTAGATGTCTCTACACATTACCAACTTCTTTTCACTTTCCTTCTATACCTCTAAAGGGCAAGAATCACTAGTTGCTTGCTCATCATCATACGGTCCCCAACCACTGGGTACAATATCCTTAATCTAAATGTCAGCTGAAAGGGACCTCGAATAACAGACCTCGAAATCGAATTTGCTTGAAGGCTACCCTAATAGGTCCTTATTCATCCCAAAGAGGTTGTTCTACTTGCCATTTCCTACAATCTATCAGGTCCTAAATTTCGTGCTTGAGATGATTGCATTGAGCCGTCGTATGCCCAAAAACCTAGTGATACTCGCAATATAGACCATTGTGAGGATTAGGACCACTTCTCGATGATAAGGGCTTGAGTTTCCTGCTCCTTACGAGGTTTTAAAACACCACAGGTTATGATGCCCCTAGCTCGATGAAGGTTCTTTATGGACTTTTTGGCTTTCGCTCTAGCTCTATTTCGGGCATGGGTATATATTGAAAGGAATCTATGAGCTCCTCTTCATTAAAGTCAATGGTGATCATGGATACCTAGTTCGGGGGTGGTGTATTATTGTAATCAGGCATGAGGTTTCTCTTGGTACTGGGCTGGTAAGGGTTAGTCAACTTTTTAGCATCAGTGAGGTCTTGATTCATGTTTGAGGCGAATACAATTGTCTATGTGGTGTCTGGGTGCTTGGTGGAATTTACAATAGGTGTTAGGTCTATAACCGGGTAAATTAGGGTTTGGAAGGTTCTTGAAGGTGACTTTCAAAGATCTTCAAAAGAGGTTGCTTGAAATTGGAGAACCTTCTCGATTATTGGACAACATTTACGTCTAGCATTCTACCCCCTCCAGCCTAATAGTTTAACCTCCCGCTAGTTCTCACACTCTTTCTTTTGTCATTCTTAAACTCTTCAACCTAAAACACGTCGTCATACAAATCTATGAAGGTCTTTAGGTTCATCATTTAGAACCTCCCAAACCATTCTGAAAGAATTGGACCACCATACGAACTTGGTCCTTTTCAGATGGCTTATTCTTCATTAGCCTAGTCTTGTTCCTCCACCTGGTCAAGAAATCACAGAAGGATACATTTGGTTTTTGCTTAGTGGACTCAAGGTCCCTTATTGACACTTCCAAATTAGTGTTATAGTCATATTGCTTAACAAAAGAATTATGTAAATCTCGCCATTCAGCTTCGGCAAGTTTCTCTAATCCGTGGCACCATTTTACAGTAGGTCCTTCCAAAGACAATACAAACAGCTTGTTAACTTAGGTCCTACTCAGTTGAGTAGTTCCCATTATAACAACATACCACTTCAGATGAACTTTCGGGTCACCAGTCCGATTAAACTTGTTCATCTTGGCATTCTGAACTTTGTAGGCAGCTTGTCCTCACCCGTTAAATCAACTTGTCAAAATTATAGGTCGGGTCCAACCCTTTGATTTCAAGCATGCCTTGGATTTTGTCAAGTCTTGCACTTAAGCTACTCACAGCTTTATTGGTGGCAAGGGTAGAAATTCTGGGGCACTGCCCTCCTAGTGGGGTCTTCAACATTAGCATTAACATTAGCAACATCTGCGGTAGCGACAACAGTTTCGGCAGTGATAATAACCAGGTCAACAACAACAGGAGGATTAGTTATCATAAGGGCAACTGGTGCAATTAGAATAGCAAATGGGACTTGATTTGAAATCATCTCACCCAGAAAATGTTGGAGCTCCTTTCAAATGACGCCCCTTAAATCGTTGATGATAACATTCTTGAGAATCTCAACATCTTGCTCATTAGCTCTCTTGTTGGCCATCTCTGTTATAGCTCTGACTTCAGTTGTAGAAGCTTCATGTCTTGGTCTTTCGAGGTACTCTAGCACAGACCAGATCCTTGATGAAATAGGTACCCTCTCCACCCTACTGCTCTTTCTTTTCCATCCCAAAGGAGAATTTATATAGCTTCAAAAAATAGAGTTGGTGTGATGCATGAGATGCATGATGCACGTGTAATTCAGAAAGACAAAAGGGTTAGCAAACATAGAAAAATTTTACACGATACTACACAAGCGTCCTTCCAACCTTATTTCTCTCGCACATGGTTCATGGTGAGTCTTTCTTGCCTAGGATTTTAGGTTTAGGCTTTCTATCAATAAAGGATAGTAGTTCTGACGCGCATGCAATAAGCTATCAAAGCAGATTAATGCAAACAAGTTGATATTTTCCAATATAAGAGCAAATCCTGCATATTTTTGGGCCTAAGGCATGTCATCACAGGTTTTAGGCCAAGGCCTTCCAATATGCAGGCTTAAACACTTATAGGGAAAATATCTCACATAGCAAGCAAATAGGTTTCTAAAGGAGATTACTATTGTCATTACCGTGACTTGAGTCTTGGGTAAGGATAAAAAGGCTCTCGCAAATGAAAAGTATGCTTTCTTTGCTCGTCTACCCACTCAAGGGTCCATGCGATGAAGGAAATTTACTCATTACTTGTGAGTAATGGTTAGCTGGTGTCGTAATTTCAAGGTTCGAATGGAACCAAAGAACTACTATCCGACGCCTTTGGGGCTATAAGGACTAAAATGCAAAATATGTGATGTAAGAATCACTCGTTAAATAATAAAATTATTAATAAGGATACATTGGAATCAACTTCTCTTATACCTAATGGAGTCGCCACTATGGGCGGCAGTTTCAGGCGCGCACCCAAGTGTCTTTAGCATCTACGACACTAAAAGGCTTTTCAACCTAATAGGAACACACTAACTAATCATAGAGACTAGTGTACAGATGGGAGACGCCACCCGGATAATTTTCTAGGACACTTTTACTGATTGAGTGGTATTTCTCGTTTCCATAAGGAAGCCTCGCCACATCTAGAGATGGATCTAGAAGCCAACTTCCTTATTTGTGTATCCTCATTTTTAACTTTATTATTTGATAGGCTATTTCTTATAAATGCAACAGTTATATTTTCACAAGCAACCATTACAACATGTGAGGTCTACCTAAGTCTAGCCTGTTTTATTTAAGCCCAATTCTCATTTAAATTGTTAGCCTAAATTAACTGTTTAATTATGTATAGAGGCCTATCTCGTCTAGCCCAATTAGAAATTATACTTTTAATTACTATATCATTTAACCTAAATGGACTACATTTTTTACATGCCAAGGTCCAATTTTGAGTGATCTTACTCTAAGTGAGCCCATTAATTAAATTAAACAAAAGCATGGCAAAAGCTCACTAAGTCTATATAGATTTTAATTAAGCCCAATATACCATCTTATTAACCTAATGGATGCCAAGGTTCAATTTTAAAGCCTAATGTATATATGTCTAATTCTCGTCTTAAGCCCTAAAAGTGCTTTCGCCTTACCTGGAGTTGAAGTTACCGTTTTGGAGGCCTTTGAGTTCCAGTCTCAGTAGTGTAGTGGTCTTTCCTATATGTAAAGAGGACTACTTGCGAGTGTCAGAAAAAAGTGCTTTGATCCAGCCGAGCCTTAAGCAGTTAGATGTTCAAGTATTAGGCATAAATTCAAAATAAAGTAAAAATAAAAGCAGAAAATTAGATCTAACTATTAAAACCCTCCTACAACTAAAAAAATCAAAGAAAAATAACTAATCTAGGTTACAAATTACAGAAACTGACAAAAAGTGCCATAAAGTCCGAAATTAGGTCAAAGTTTGGACAACAGCCAATTAGTGAGGTCATTAAGTTGATCAGTTTAGCACTGATTTGATCGGCTTTAGGCTCTACCTTGGCTGGTTTTGAACAGATCACTATCCTCCTTCACCCAAAAGCCAATTAACATGCACAGAGAACATCAGAAAATGATTAATCTAGAAAAATATAAAGACATAAAACCGAATTAAATAGAATCAAAACACCCAAAAAACCAAAAAAAGAGCGACTGGGAGGAGACAAGAACTACACATGGCAAATCTTAAATTTAATCATGTAACCATAAAATCTAATTTAATCACATATTATTTAAGGTAAAATGAATCTAACATGTTGACCTAATTATATAATTCATTCGATTCAAATCTCAATTCAGTTCATGTTATCAGACTCAAAAGCCAATATAATTCATGTTATCAGATTCAAAATCCAGCATGCATAAATATTATAGAAACATACAAAACTATCAAGACCCTAGGTCTGATCACATAAATCATATAAAACATTTGAAATCAATCCTAACATGTTTCTAATATGATCAAATTAAAAGAAAAAGGAAGAAGATGCTGATGATGTAGGCTTTTGAAACCCTTAGGTTGTTGCCATATTGTGGTGATCCTTGAGTCTCTAGAGATGATGAGGAGGTGGAATCGAAGATTGGATATGAATCTAGTTCTTTTAAGGTTTGATTTGGTGTTTGATTGGTGAAAAGGTTTCTTATAAAGGCTACTGTCGTTCTAAAAAGGGTTTCCTAAAATGAGTTCTTTCTTTACTCGTTTTTTCAATCGACTGTTAAAAACACTCTCTGCTTAGAATACTAATGATAGTTATAGCTAACCCTAGACTTAGGATATAATATTCTATTTATAGTAGTAGAACTTAGAAAATCCAAGATAGATAATATCGATAGTAATACAAACAAAAATTCTTTGATTTATCGGATGTTCAATTAAATGAATATCCAAATAAAGTTCATTTAAATTCAAATAATTATTGATAATAGCTTCTAGAAGATACTTTTGGCATTTTAATTCAAATAAATACATAAAACGATATCAAAAATCAAAATATAGGCCAATTAAGAGTGTGCACAGCCAATTGGTTGTACACGGTTATACATCTAATTTGGCTGTATGCAAAGCCAATTGCCTAGGGGCCAGAAAGTTTTAAGATTTTTATGATTTAGTCCATGAACTTTAAATACTATGATTTCACCCCTCAAACTTAATTTTTTTTGTCAATTGGGTCCAAATTGATTTTAGAAATATAATTTTGGTTCAATTCCTCATAACTTTCATCATCGGATTTTTCGTGATTCTCTCAATATCTAAATCTGAAAAATGGATGCTAACAAGTATATTTACTTAATTTGTCTTATTATCTTTCTCGGATTAATCTTAATTGTCAAAATAAAAAACGGAGAGATTATTAGCCTAAATCTTTTCATGACCATAGGCACCCTTGATTTTGAGCTTGACAATTAAATTGAGTGTCTCTAATCATGGTTTTTAAGTGTCTTTCTTGAAGGATTCAACTATACCTTAGAAAGTCCAAGAATCTTTTATGCCTCCTGAATTGTGACTGCCATCAGCTAGTCGTGACTACAACATTCATATTCATATGGTTGTTGCAGATGAAGGCGAGATCACAACTACGAGCCAAGGGATTGCACCCACAAAAAAGTGAAAAATGAAGGCAGTAGGTTTAGCAGCCAGCTTTGCGACCGCAACCTAGCCCACTACTCAACATTCCTCAATTTTGACAGATCACGACTGCGCTAAAGCTTTCACGACCATAAGATCATATCTCTTAGGAAGATTGTCAGGGGTTACTTCTGACACTGTGAATCATAGACTAGGACGTGGATTATAGCCGTTAGTACTTTAAGAATTGCAACCACAACAAGGAGTCTCGACCACGAAATAAAAGTTATAAGCACAAAATGGGTGTAACGACCGCGACTATGCTCTACCAGCGCATTTAACGCACTCTCTAAAGCTTGAAGTAATGATATGGCCTATGTATTTAGAGTAACGTCTCTTTAGTATTTTAGGGCTATAAATACCCCATCTAAAGGAATTCGATGGTTGATCAAAAACCTTCAATTGCGCTGTATTGATTTCTTAATTCTATTACACCTATTTTAATTCTTTTGTATATAATTAACCTTGAAAAGGTTGTTATAGAACATTGAATGCTATTGTAAGAGTTTGGGTGTTAGCCTAAACACTTAGGATTAGATTTGAGAGTTAGCCCTTAGGAAAAACTCTTGTAAGGCTGTGTATGAGCCATAAAACACAAGTGTAAAGGTTTGGTGTGAGCCCTAAACACTATGCTGGGAGTAAGCTTAGGAAAACTCTATTGTAATTATGTGAGTGTATAGTGGAAAACCCAATTGGAGATTGGGGAGTGGATGTAGGTGTGTTTGGCGGTTTCGAGCACGGATACAAGTGTCTTTAGCGACTACGGCACTACAAGGCTTTTTAACCTAATCATGAATATGCTAACTAGTTGCAAATAACTAGCATAAAGATGGGAGTAACCACCTAGGTAACCGGACACTTTTACTAATGAGTGACGTTTCTCAATTCCATAAGGAAGCTCACATCATAAATCCATAAATGGATTCAGAAGCCAACTTTCTTATATGTGTATATGTGCCTTTAATTTTATTGTATAATGTGATATTTCCTATAAATGCAACATAAATATTTTTATATATCAAGCACTAGAACATGTGAGGTCTATCTAAATCTAGCCCATTTTTATTAAAGTCTAACCATACTCAAAGTTGTTAACCTACCTTATTAATTAATTACATACAAGGCCCACCTAGTATAGCCTAATTACAAATTATATTTTCATTTCGAGCCTTTAAGCCTACTTGACTATTTTTTATGAAAAGGCCCAATTCAGTGATTCTAAGTCTAATATGACTCAATTTAACCAACTAAAGCATGACAAAACCCATTAAATCTATATGGATTTTAGGTTAAAGCCCAATTACCATCTTAATTAAGCTAATGGACTATTGTTTTTCATGTTAGGTCCAATTTTAAGGCCTATTGTCTATATGCCAATTTTAATTAGATAATCACATTACTAGTATTTAACATCCATTATAGATCAAAGAAAAATAAAAGGGCAAAAAATAAACCTAGCTATTACAACCTGCCTACAACTGAAAAATTATAAAGAAAACTCTAAAACTAAGTACAATGCATGGAATTACCAAGATACATAAAAAATAGAAATCTACCCAATATTATGCATAGCCGATTGGTTCTAAAGGCTTAAGGTGGCTTTTTACGGTTTTTCTTCGACTTTTGCATCTAGAACCAATTTTTTATATGCACAAAGGAAAAAACTTAGGTTAGAACATGTATAATTAATGAAAAAATAGAAATATAACCTATTATATCTAGTATTAACCAATCAGATTGAGAATCCAATCAAATCAAGTTCAGAACCTTAGGTGTTCTTATTATCATATTCAAAAGCCAATAAAATCAACATGCTGAATAGAAATGAATTCTAATCCAATTATGTAAATTATAAAGAACAAAAATTAAAGAAACATTCCTAATATGCTTTTATAAATAAAAATAAAAATATATATAAAAGCAATAATAGAAGAGATGTTGATGATGTTGATGAGGGGAACCCTCAAGTTCTCACTGTTGGTTATCGTTCTGCGAGTCTCAAGAGATGAGGAAGCTATAGAATAAAAAAGGGATGAGAATCCAGTTCTGTTTTTTTTTCTTTTTTGGTTTTTAGAAAAGTCTATGTCATTCTTCAATGGATTTCCTAATTTGAGAATTCTTTCTTAGTGGCTTGCTAAGATTTTCTTTTCTGTATATGTCAACATCAATTTTTTGCTCTAGTTGTTGTGCTCCAGCTCTACTAACCCTAGACATAGTTCGTACTATTCTATTTATAGGAGTAGGGATAGGAAACTCTAGGAGATACTAATAATTATTCAATTATTATTAAAACAGGCTATAATTATCTTTCCCCTTTATTAGATTAATACCAAATAAAAAGGGATTTAATCTTTTATTTTCAAACAATTATCATTAAAAATCTCAATAATTATCATAAATACCTTCTAGAAACTTAATTTTACTAATGTTTGGTGTTTAAGTCGAAAATAAACATAAAACAGCGTCATATTTAAAAAATAGTCAATCAGCCCATGCAGAGCCAATCGACTCTGCTCTAGGAGCAAAAGTTCTAAAAATTTTAACAATTTAGTCCATGGCCTTATAAAAACTGCCATCTTACCACCTGAACTTTATTTTTTTCTATCAATTGAATACAAATCAATTCTAGAACTAATTTTAAATCTAATTATTCCCATCCTTCTCTTGGATTCACCCCCTCTTAATTTTAGAGACTCGAGAAAGATAGTAACTTTCATCATCGAGTTTCTGCAATTCTCTTAATATCTGAATCCGAAAAATGGGTGCTGACAGCTGCTCCTGGTTTGTCAAGATTTATAAGCATGCATGCGATTAAATAAATTAAGACAAATCATAAGATCAATGATATGGTAAAAAGGATATTTTGATGAGATATAGAAGCCACACCCTGTAAGCTCGAAAAGGAATTTGATTTGATATGAGGACCTCGCCCACTAAAGTTTTGAGGATTTTGCCTGCTTAAATTTGGGAACCATGCCCATCAATTTGGAAACTATGCCTGTTGATTTGGGAACCACGCCCTTTGATTTAGAAACCATGCCTTTTGATATGGGAACCACTCCTTTTGATATGGGTATCATGCCCGTTGACATGGGAACCACCCTTTAATTTTACTTTATAGAGACTTTCCTCTAGTTATTTTCCATTCTAGGATATGATTTACTGCTTTAGGTCAATTTGGTAATTTTTCACTTTTGGCTATTTTTATTAGAAATTCTTGCCTCGGGGTGCGATCCATCTTAATTGATGTCCTTCTTTAGTATTCGCCTACTCGGGGACTAAAACATAATTTTGATGGATTAGGGACCAAACTTATAATTTTTCAAAAATTTGTACATCGGGATGCAAACTAGCCTTCCATGTGCCTTTTGGAACTTGTATTGATGCTTAGTCCATTTAGAGATTAAAATGCAATTTCACGTTGTCACGGATCTAAATGACATTTTTGCCCTCTTTAAGGCCTATATATACCATCATTCCTATTCATACATCACCTTATCCCATTGTCTCCTTTGTTATCTCTCAAATCATCTTTCGCTCTTTTTTTAATTTCTTAGTCAATTCTTAAATCATATTATTTAAAACCAGTTTTAAACCGGCAGCCTCATCTTCTAGATTCTCTAAATGTACTCTAATTGCGCCCAATTGGGAGTTCTGACCACCGATTTCCTGCTAGAATGACTTAGAGCTTGTAAAAAGAGAGGAAATTCCTCTTTTGGTGAAATTAAACACTCACTGGCCATTTTCAGCCATTGAAGATGTATTTTTTTAGTTTTAGATTTTACTTCTTATTACTTATATACTAGATACACACGTTATTTACTCAAAATGCCTGAAAACTATAAAAGAAACTAAAGAAAACCGTGTGCCCTACCTATAAAGCCGATAAGATTAGGGAAACCAAAATCCTTAGAGTCTAGTAGAGGCCGGACTTTGTGTTCGGGCATATTGGGGTGCCTAACCCCTTATCAGAATGTACCTAACTCTCCGAATCCAAATTTCTGATTTGTACAGAGGGAAAGTTAGGCTCTCCTCGAGGAATTCGAGCCACCATCTTTCGTCCTTCCTTATTTGTCCTAGTTATTTTATCCGGGTGGCAACTTCCAGTCTTCTCCGATAATCGAGGTCACTACAGTTGTTGTGATCCCTTGCGACCTCTTTCCGGACAGTTCGCTTTTGAATCAAGCCTAGTACTGGCAAAAGAATCTTTGATATAGTAACATAGCCACAATCACTTAGGGCGAGCTTTGAAAAAGCCACGTCCATAGGTGTCAAGCTATGCATGCATGCATGCACTAGCTGCACACACTATTCTCCTTTTACTAAAAAAATACCACACTTCTTTCACCAAAATATAACACCATGTTTTCTTGCTTACACTTCACACACACCGGGAATCTCTATAAAAAGAAATAAAAAGCTAGTATTGTCCACCTATAGGACTAGCAGACAGTCCTATTGACGGATAAGTCTTGTCTGCCAGTCCTGTAGGCGAAGAGCACCAGCTTTTTATCTTTTTCTTCATTTGACCAGTACCCTAAATTAGTATTTCTTTTTAAAACCATCCTAAACTGATAATTTCACAAATCTCCACCCCAAAATGAGAAATTTTTTTCTCAATCACATTAAATTAAGAAAAACCTCAAATTCAATACTTGGCATCTACCCTACACTAATAGTCAAGTTTAGAGAAATGAGATGCATACGTTCGGAGATATGGTAAGGAATATCTGGCAGCCCTCTCCACTTGGTTTTTTACAGTTTAATACTAACGTTTATTGGCAATCAAAGAACAATCTAGCAAGAGGAGAGATTGTTGTCAAGAATCACTTGGGCTAACTCATTGATGATCAATCTTTCTCCTTTTGGAGCCAATTTGCTAGTACTGGGGAAGTCTATGTTATTCAAGATGCATATAATGGTCCCCTTGGGAATAAAATTATGCTATTTGTCCCCCTGTTATTTTGAGGTCATATCTAGTATTCAGAGTTTTTTTTGTAAAAGGAATTGGGGAGTCTAAGGTGATACTTGAGTCAGATGCAAAACTAGTTATAGATGTTGTCAATGGACCCTAGGATATTAATTAGGATCTAGATTGTTTTGTTTCAGACATTTAGAGTTTAATGGATTTTCTTCCTAATGCTTCTATTAGATCTATTAAAAGATTTTCTAACCGTATTGCATATGGTATGTTACACATTATTGTAAGGCTCTTTTTCCCAACTTCTGGTTGTATTATCCTCCCTATGATTAGGAGAGTTTTTTGTACTCTGATGCCAATTTTAGACTTTGAATGATACAACTTATTTGCCAAAAAGAGGGACTTGCAAGCATTTTGATGCCAAATCTAAACATCTAAACTAAATTTTTTAAAACAAAAAAAGAAGCAACTTTTTCTTAGTCAATTAACCAAAAAAGTTAATTTTACTGCTATAACAAAAAATGGGATACAAAGTAAAAACTTAAGGGTCATTTGGTCTGTAGAATAATAGGGTAAAAATGAGAATAAATGATTTGCATTTTTTGTGCTTGTTTTGTCAAAAATCACTTCAAAATTAGAGTAAGATTTTATAGAAATCACCTACTCTTTCTTCTCCTTTTCCCTTTAGAAAAGGAACTTTTTTATCAGTGCTTTAAAAATCAGTCCGAAGAACGAAGCTTTCTAGGTGCCATTTGCCAGTTCCACCGATTTAACCAGTCTAATAAAAATAATTATATTTTATTTATTATTGCTTTAAAACGGTAATTGTAATAAACTAATAGTATTAATTATCAACTTACAAATAGTATCTAATAAAGTCCAATACTAAAATCTAAATAATTAAATAATAAATTCAAGGAGATGTATATCAATCGAATCATATTCTATAAAATATAATAAATAAAACATACAAATTTTAAAAAAATGAAATATAAACACTTAATTTTAAAAAAATTATTATTTTCTTTTAAATGTAGATTATAATAAACTTAAACACAAGTTCATTCAATCTTAATGTTATAATCTATTTAATATTTAAGACAATTAAACCGGATTGACCACCAGTTCTCAATTGACCTAGTTGTCGATCCGGTTCAATTTTTAGAACACTGCATTTAATTTGCAGAAGAATCTAGATAAATTACTTATAAATGAAATAAAATAATAATTATTATTTATATTTATATTTGTATTACTTTTATATATTTTTACATACAATAATAACAAATTTAATAATTTTTTATACCAATTAAATATTATTAATTAGTGTCAATGATAAATTAAATTCAATTCTAAACCAAATCGCATATAAGAGCTAATTATTTCCATCTTATTACTCTTCATTCGCCTTTTCATATCAAAAAATTCTTAGAAGGGTGTATTTAATTAAGACTTTTAAAAAAATTTATAAATTTTTTTAAAATGAATTACCATTAAAGAGTTCATAAATTTTTAATGATTTTTACGGAGTGTTACTGAGTTGATGATTTTATAAATGACTCACAGACTTTACTTAAAAATACTTTTATAGACATGATAAATTTTTATTGAGTTTCACAGACTATTATGCAATTATTTAAAAAATAAATTTAATTACTTTACTGTTATTATTTTCTTCTTCTTTTTCTCTTTTATGCATTTACTTTAAATATTATTCCATATAATGATATCTGCAACTCCATACACAAGTAACGGACTTCATTTTATTGTTGTATCAAATTCATATCATTTTTAAATTTTCTATCTCATAACATGAACATTATCTTTTTATCAAGACAATAATTTTTTAAAAATAGAAATGATCATATCACACTTTATTTCCAATTAAACTATTAAATTCATGTTATACTCAATATATTTTGTTTATTACCTATTGGATAAATACTTAAACCAACAACAATCATGCTTACTAATTATTTAATAAATACTTAAACTGATAACAATCATACTTACCTACAAAAATAATTATCTAAAAAATCTTTCCCATAAAACCTAAATATATATATATGGTGGGGTTGTTTGCTCAAATCAATTCACAATGCGTCATTTAAAATTTATATTTTTATGAGGGTCCCTTTTAAAATTAAATTAAAAACTCTTAATTAATTTTTTTTATATTTGTAAGTACCAGAAAATATTATTAGTAAATAATTTTTAATTTTGAGTTTTATCCAATTTCTTTTATTTCTTAAAATGAATAATATAGTGAAGAGAAATGAAAACGATAATGCAAGAGAATTTAAGAAGAAAAAAATAGAAGTTTTTTTATAAAAAAATTTATTAAAATCTTAAAGAAAAATGAAAGATAAAAGATCATTAAGAGTATATAAAAGCTCATGTCTATAATCAATAGCTTTTTAAATAGGCTTAATTGCAAAAACATACACGACCTTTGGCATTTTTTTTAATTTAATCATGTGTTTTTAATTTTAACAATGTCATGTGCGACCTTATCAATTTTGGCAAATCGATACATGAATTAGATTCTCGGTGAAATTTATCCCACATGGCAACCGAGGCTCTCGTAAGTTAAACACATAGAGATGATGCATTTTAAGTCTAAATCTCTTTGAAAAATAAAAATAAAATGGTGGCATATATGTTATAAGAAAATCCTAAATCCCCAAAATTATGAAAGTCTGATATAACCATTATTGAGAGAGAGTGAAAGTAAAAGAGAAAATCATTTGTTACTAAAACCATTTCTTTAAAGAAGCGAAGATATTGTAGTCCCTTGAAGAATCAAAGACATTGTGGTCCCTTGAATAAGCAAAGACATTGAAAAAGATCAGACATTGTGGTCCCTTGAAGAAGTTAAGTTTTATGCTCTTAAGTACTGACCACTCGAAAAGGACAAGTAATTATATTGTTAATACCTTTCTTGAAAAGCTTTTATATTAACGAGATGAGTGCGATATAATTATGGGGTAGGGCATGAATCAATTTTTTATTACTGCAATTAGGATTTGTCAATATTTATTTGAGTTTTTCATGGTTTGTAAGGAAATCAAAAGGCAAATTTGAGAGGTAAAAGGCAAGAGTGTGAGATCATTAGGAAAAAAAAAGCCAAAATTGAGTGTAAACACGAGTGGTATACATCAATTTTGAGTGAAATACGTGAGAGTGTTGTGAGATTGTTTCTTTCTATTTTCTTTTGTTAAAATTTTAGGTTTTACAATCATGTCAAAAGACACAAGTTCTTCTTATACAAATGATCATGTGATTCAAGCTATGCAACAACAATTCAAAAGAATGTTTAATATGATGGCGGGAGTCAATGAAAAATTAGAGAAGCATGATGGCATCCTTAACCAATTACATGGAGAGCCTAGACAAAGGAGACGTCCACCAATTGACCAAGAGGACTATGAAGGAGAGGATGATTTGGATGATGATCAAGTCACCTTGTTGGGACAACGAATCAATCCTAGGAGACAAGCTAGGAGAAGACATCCAAATGATGATGTTGATCGCAACCTTGGAAGCATCAAAATGAAGATTCCTTCATTCCAAGGAAGAAATGATCTAGATGTGTACCTTGAATGGGAGAGGAAAGTGGAACTCATCTTCGAATGTCATAATTATTCGGAAGAGAAAAAGGTAAAACTTGCCGCTGTTGAGTTTAGTGATTATGCAATTGTTTGGTGGGATCAATTTTGCAAGGAAAGACGTAGATATGGAGAAAGACCCGTGGAGTCTTGGAGAGAAATGAAGTAAATTATGAGAAAGAGGTTTGTTCCAAGCCACTACTACAGAGAGCTTCATCAAAGATTACAAACTCTAATTCAAGGATCCATGAGTGTGGAGGAGTATCACAAAGAAATGGAGAAGGCTATGATTCGAGCAAATGTGATAGAAGATCGTGAAGCTACCATGGCAAGGTTCTTGAGAGAGCTAAACAAAGACATTGCTGATGTTGTTGATTTGCAACATTATGTGGAGATTGAAGATATGGTGAATTTGGCCATGAAAGTGGAAAGGCAATTGAAAAGAAAGAGGTATGATTCTAAACCAAATATGGGTTCTTCTTCTTCTTGGAAAAATTCTTGGGGCAAAAAGGATGATAAACCTTTTACTAAGTCAAAAGTGGAAGAAACTAAACCTAAAATTGACTTGGGTAATAAGGGAAAGGGCGAGAATCAACCAACCCAAACTAGGGGAATCAAATGTTTTAAGTGTTTGGGTCATGGGCACATTGCTAGGGAATGTCCAAATAAGAAAGTTATGATTCTAAGGGATGGTGATATTGAGTCGGAGAGTGAGGGGGATAGTGATGATGATATGCCTTCTTTAGAAGATTGTAGTGATGTTGAATGTGCTAAGGGAGATAATCTTGTTGTTCAAAGAACATTGAGTTTGCAAAATAAACATGATGTCCATAGGGAGCAAAGGGAAAATTTGTTTCATACTCATTGTTTGATTTCTAACAAGTTGTGCAACATGATTGTGGATAGTGGAAGTTGTACCAATGTAGCAAGCACTTTGCTAGTGGAGAAATTGAAGTTGCCTACTACCAAGCACCCAAGACCATTTGCAATGGCTTAATGAAAGTGGAGTTGTAAAGGTAAATAAGCAAGTTTTAGTTTCTTTTCAAATTGGTAGATATGAGGATGAGGTGATGTGTGATGTGTTGCCAATGTTTGCCGAACATATGTTGTAGGGGAGACCTTGGCAATATGATAGAAGGGCTAGTCATGATGGATTCAAAAATATATATACTTTGACTATGGATGGAAAAAGGTTTAACCTTGGACCATTAACTCCAAAACAGATTTTTGAATACCAAATGTGCATCAAGCAACAATATGAAGAAATGGGTTCTTCATTAGGAAACTCTTTGGGAAAGGAAACCTTTGAGAGTAAAGAAAAAGGTGAGATGAGTGAACCTAAAAATTCCAATTCTCTTGACCAAAATGGGAAACACAAGGTGAGAGAAAACAAGCAAGGTTCAAATGAAAGAAAAATGAGTGTTTATGCAAAAATGAGTGATGTGAAGGAAGCTATGCTTTTGAGGCAACACATGCTTGTACTTATGTACAAGGAGATTTTGCATATTTCTAACGAAATAACCAATTGTTTGCCTAGTGTTGATGTTGATCTTTTGCAGGTTTATAAAGATTTATTTCCGGAAGAAATTCCAAATGGTTTGCCATCTAAAAGAGGCATTGAGCACCAAATTGATTTCATACCCGGAGCAAGCATTCCAAATAGACCAGCATATAGATGTAATCCGGAGGAGACCAACGAAATCGAAAAGCAAGTGAGTGAGCTTATGGAGAAGGGTTATGTTCGTGAAAGCATGAGTCCATGTGTAGTACCCGTCTTGTTAGTGCCTAAGAAAGATGAAACTTGGAGGATGTGTATTGATTGTCGTGCCATCAACAAAATCACGGTGAAGTATAGACATCCCATTCCTAGGCTAGATGACATGTTGGATGAATTGCATGGTTCATATTTGTTTTCAAAAATTGATTTGAAATCTGGTTATCATCAAATTAGAATGAGAGAAGGTGATGAATGGAAAACAAGTTTTAAAACTAAACATGGTTTATATGAGTGGTTAGTAATGCCTTTTGTTTTAACTAATGCACCAAGCACTTTCATGAGATTGATGAATCATGTTTTAAGAGCATTCATAGGCAAATTTGTTGTTGTCTATTTTGATGATATCTTGGTTTATAGCAAAAATCTAGATGAGCATGTACAACATTTGACTTGTGTTTTTTATGTGCTTAGAGAAGAGAAGTTGTATGCTAATCTAAAGAAATGTTGTTGTTGTACTAATGAAATTACTTTTCTTAGATATATTGTCAATGACAAGGGTATTCATGTTGATTAAGAAAAGGTAAAAGTAATTAGAGAATGGCCAACACCCACAAGTGTAAGTGATGTAAGAAGCTTTCATGGTTTAGCTAGCTTTTATAAAAGGTTCATTAAGAATTTTCTACCATAGCTGCACCTTTAACTGAATGCATAAAAAAGAATGTTGGTTTTAAGTGGGGAATTGAACAAGATGAGGCTTTTAGCTTGCTAAAAGACAAATTAAGTTTTGCACCCTTGTTATCTTTGCCAAATTTTACTAAACCTTTTGAGATTGAGTGTGATGCAAGTGGCATAGGTATTGGAGGAGTTTTGATGCAAGAAGGCAAGCCCATAGCATTCTTTAGCGAAAAGCTAAGTGGAGCAAGTCTAAACTACCCTACATATGACAAGGAGTTCTATGCATTAGTGAGGGTTCTAAAGACATGGCAGCATTACCTTGGCTACAAAGAATTCATAATTCACACTAACCATTAGTCCTTGAAGTATCTCAAAGGACAAGGAAAGCTCAACAAGAGACATGCAAAATGGGTGGAATTCATTGAATCTTTTCCATACATCATTAAGTACAAGCAAGGGAAAGAAAATGTGGTGGCCGATGCATTGTCAAGAAGGTATGCCTTGATCTCTAAACTTGATGCAAAATTATTAGGATTTGGATACATAAAAGATCTGTATTCTAATGATCCTGATTTTGCTAATGTTTATGGGGTATGTGAGAAAGGGGGTTTTGATAAGTTCTATAAGTTTGATAGTTTTCTTTTTCGGGAAAACAAATTGTGTGTGCCACAAAGTTCTTTGAGAGAGTTACTTGTGAGAGAGGCACATAGTGGAGGTTTAATGGGACATTTTGGGATTAAGAAAACTTTGGATATGTTGGGTGACCATTTCTTTTGGCCACACATGAAAAGGGATGTTGAGAGAATTTGTGCGAAATGCATTACTTGCAAACAAGTCAAATCCAAAGCAATGCCTCATGGTTTGTATACACCTCTTCCCATACCAAATGAACCTTGGGTAGACATTTCTATGGACTTTGTTTTAGGATTACCTAGGTCCAAGGGAGGGAGAGATTCTATTTTTGTTGTTGTGGACAGGTTTAGCAAAATGGCACATTTCATTCCATGTCACAAGACAGATGATGCAACCCATATTGTGAATCTATTCTTCAAGGAGATTGTAAGGCTGCATGGAGTGCCAAGGACCATTGTGAGTGATAGGGATGTCAAATTCCTAAGTCACTTTTGGAAGACTCTTTGGGGAAAGATGGGGACAAAGCTTTTGTATTCTACAACTTGTCATCCACAAACTGATGGACAAACAGAGGTGGTGAATAGGACACTTGCAACACTTTTGAGGGCTCTCATCCAAAGAAATCTGAAGAATTGGAAAGAATGTTTGCCACATGTGGAATTTGCTTACAATAGGAGTGTGCATGGTTCAACAAATTGCTCACCCTTTGAAGTTGTGTATGGATTCAATCCATTGACTCCATTAGATTTGTTACCATTGCCATTGGACAAAGCTAATTTAGAGGGAAAACAAAAAGTTGAATTCATCAAGACTTTGCATGAGAAGGTGCATGCAAACATTGAGAAGAAAACACTCCAATATGAAAAGCAACACAACAAAGAGAGGAAGCAAGTCATTTTTGAGCCTGGAGATTGGGTGTGGGTGCACTTGAGGAAGGAAAGATTTCCTAACCAAAGGAAATTAAAGCTTATGCCAAGAGGAGATGGTCCTTTTAGAGTGCTTCAACGCATCAACAACAATGCCTACAAGCTAGAACTTCCAAGTGAGTATGGCAATGTTAGTGCTACTTTCAATGTTAGTGACTTGTTTTTGTTTGATGTAGGTGATGAAGATGATGGAGCTGATTTGTGGACAAATCCTTTTGAAGAAAGGGGGAATGATGTGAATCCAAGTTCAAAGCTTAAAGAGATCCAAGATCCATTAATAGTACAAGAAGGCCCAATCACAAGGTCCAAATTCAACAAGCTTCAACAAGCCATATTGGGTTTAATTAGGGACATTTGGAAAGCCCAAGAACTTCAACCCAATAAGGCATCCATGGAGGCCCAAGGAATAATATTTAACTTGTTTTTATGTTAATAAAAATTAGAGTTACATGTAGCCACCATAAATGTGGTAATTAATACCAAGTAATGGCTATAAATATGGTAATTAATACCAAGTAATGGCTATCAATGTGGGTAGTGGTTATTAAGAGCCACCATATACAAGTTAATGGGGTAATTAATACCAAGTAATGGCTATTAGTGTGGATAGTGGTTACTAAGGCCATTTAAGAGTAAAAGTAATCCTATGTGTGTGAGTCTATTTTAGTAGTGTGTGCATGGACTTGTACTCTATATAAACAAGTCCTTTTCTCTTTCTTTTGGAGCATGATTGAAGTTGATATATAAAATTTTGTTTGAGTTTTATTGTGAGGAATTTTGTCTTTAATTTCTTGCTTGAACTTTGTGACTTATCAAGCTTTATTCTAGCTTGTGGTGTCAAAATCTAAATCTTTATTTTCTTGTTATTTATCAAACTTTCTTGTTTGTGGCATAAGAGGAAATTCAAAGTCTATCTTAGTATATTTATCCTTGTTGGTAAAGGGGTTAAGTAGTATCCATCTTCTTACTTCAATCTTTAAACGATCTAAATTTGTGGATTAAATTGGTAATTTCTAGTTTTCTTCTAATTCAACTTATCATAGTATTTTTGCTATTGGGGAGTTAATTGATGAAACCTACAATTCCCATCAATCATTTTCTCTATTTCCTTCTTCACTTTCATTTTCTCTTCTAATGCGTCTTTTTCCACCTTCAAATGATTCATATCCTCTTTCTGATGGATTGGTATGGCAGGATCAAGCCACTCAAAGAATTTACAGGCATCAAACTACAAGAATAAAGAATAAATTAGTTTCAATCAACCTAATACAACACCATTAGCTTCAAATTAGTAAAGAAATATAATGCATATATTGTTTTCCACTTATCACGCTCGCATATAAAGCACGAGAATAAAAACAACTAGAGCTTTTTCTTGGAGTACTTGAGTTGGGCCGAATTTGGGAATTAGGATTAGAGATTGAAGCAACAAGAAGCTCTAATTGTTATAGATGGGTAAAATTACATTAAAACGCACCGTTTCTACGTGATTAACTTACTAGAGCTCCGATTACCACGTGGGATAAATTTCACCGAAAATCTAATTCATGAATCGATTTGTAGAAATTTATAAGGTCGCGTTAAAATTAAAAATACATTGATTAAATTGAAAAAAAAAAGTCAAAGGTCGTGTATTTTTTTTGCAATTAACCCTTTTGAATATTAGCTTATTTTTATAGAGATTATAAAAATTGTGATTGAATAATTTCCGACTTTGATAAATTTTTTAAAAGTATTTAAAAGTCAATATTGAATATATCATGACCTACATAAAGTCTTTTAAAATTATTATTAAATACATTCTAATTTTTAAATTCTATTTAAATTCTATCAAATTGAATACAATTGGGAGAGAGATTGAGAGGACTTTGGCAAGGAAATTTTTATATTGCAAATATTTTCTTTTTCAAACTGAAAAAGCAAAATGTGAAAAGCAAATATCACCATGCTGATTTTCTCATGCAAATGTCGGCATTTTATCCTTGTTTCTACTTAAGCCTTTTGACAACGAATGACATTTTTAAGCCAATTGGTATACCATCTGTGTGGGAGTATATCATCACCATGTAAAAGAAAGAATTTTAGAATGTTGATCTAAATAGCAAAATCCATCATCTCGTAAAAATTTTATGTATCAAATATACACCTTCAATATTCCAATTGTGGGCAGTCTAAGAAAAGTACAATTTACAATGGATTAATTTGGCCTTAAAATCTTAATTGGTCTAATTAGGCCATAACTTTTATTTCCTCACTTCCCTCCAACCAAACAAAGATCCAAATATAGGAAAACTAGTAAGGAAAACAAAATTATATCGGCAATAATACATTGATCACCTTTCAAGGATATAAAAAGAACAAAAAGAATAAAATATACAAAAGAAAATTATCACGTTGAAGCAAATATAGATGAATGTGATGAACTGAAAGAACTGAACTCGGAAGATAAAAAAGGCATCGACTCTCGTACGACATTGTCATATTACGTCCATCTCTTAGTTCCATGAAACCCCCAAAAATGTAACATTCTTTTGGTTCTTTATGTTATCAAAGATCACGCAGAGGCAGCACTTATTTGTTCTTCTTCCCACCGGCAAGAATTCGTTGGATCTGAAGCCCTCGGCTGAACGCTTGGTTGAAAAGCAGCCTGGTCTGGAACTCTGAGACAAATGGGAACCAGGCCAGTACAGCCACTGGTGCAAAGATGGCTAATCCCATCATGTATTCGTAACCTCTGGCAAGAGCTTTGACTGAGCCCCACATCTTAAGACCCTTCACCACTGGTCTGCATGCTTGTGCTATCTGATCATTTAAAGGAAAGCTTGGTGATGACTGAAGTTTTGCTTTTGAATATTCAAAAAAGGAAAGCTCAACACTATTACAAAAGGAAAATTATGGGAAACTTGCAATTCAGAATAAATTGATTTTTATTAAACTATATATTATTTCTAGCTTCCTGCATACCCGAAAGCTCAAATACTAATTTGTGACTGACTTTAAGATGGCTTAAAATTAAAATAAAGTTCCTACATCCAGAGATTGTTAATTAAATTGGGGTTGGAAACCTTGATCCCTGGATCACCACACTGAACACATAAAATCAACACAGAGAATGTTGTAATTAGCTACTGTTATTCAAAGTAATTCTGCACGGACATGTATCACAAAAAAATTTTGTTTACGATGATAAGTGTTTACCTGCAGAAGTGCCCATCCAGTAGGCAGAAAGGCCAGCAGGCTCTGCAAGATGTCTCCAACTGTAAGATGAAGGGTAGTAAACAGAATGACAAGAGTGACCACACACCCTATAAAGAGGAACAATTTGAGGAGTCTGAACATTAGCTGAAAATCTGCACTAAACTTTTTTCTACCCTTGGAAACAATCTGCAGTTCAGATGAACCCAAGTCAAGAAATGGCGATTCAGAGCCAGGCCATAAATGACGCGGAATATATTTTTTAATTTTGAGCACTAACCTTTAAGATAACCATCATAGCAACAATCACCAGCCAGGACAAACCATAAACCTGAAATCAGAAAAGTAAATCAGAGATGAAACTAAAAGCCAAGTCATCCATATCCTAAAGTTTAGGACATCCTGGAGCATAAAGCCAAAGGCTTCTAATGAATAATCATCAAGGCAAAGTGCAGAATCTTTTTCCTTTCTTGGTTGTTCTCTTTTCCTTTGTTAGAGAACGACATCACAAATAACATAGATATTTCCCAGCATGTGCTAGGAATTTTCTCAGATAGCAACATCCCCAGAGATAATTCCTTTCCTATACCCCAATTATGATTTATTTAAACTTGTTAGGCTCCAAATATATAAGCCTTAAAAGCAGTTTTGAATTTAACAAGGCAGTTTTCTAAAACTTGCGAATTTGTTATGCTTGATAGTTTTTTAAAATTATAAAATTCCTCTACCAATTTAGTTGCTAACTACCAACATTAAAATATACAATACTATGCAAGAATAAAAAAACCTCGTACTCACAGCAATGCTTCTGCTTCGACCAGCTGAACTTTCTGTGGTCACTTGTAGTTGGTAGACAATTCCATACTGATAGATAATGAAGCGCAAGGCAAGAATAATCTCACAGAACCGTCCCACAAACCCAGTGTGCTGCAGGTGCTCCTGTTCCTCATCCCACCATGATTCCCAGCTCTTGTTTGCTGGCACACCAATACCTCCCTGGCTGCTTATCCACTTTGCCCAATCATCCCAATCATCCACAATCTTCTGCCACTCAAAACCAGACGGATTAAAGAGAAAAGGAGCAAATAACCAAGAAACTACTAAAAACCACATTGATAACGTGAGAAGTATATAAGCTGTTCGATCAGTTGTTGCTTTTCCATAAATTTCATAGCATATAAGCAATATCATAAGCTCCAGCCCTTTTACAAAGTGGCTCCTTGAGTACATCCTGTAGTTCTCAGCAAACTTCTCATGCCGGACCACAAAACCACGTCCAGTAGCTCTATATTTTGCGCCACCATGCAGGATAGTTCGTCCATAATAGTGGACCTTTGTCCCAAGGGAGAAGGTAAAGAACACAGAAGCAAGCTGAAGTTGCATGATGATTATGTCACTTAATGCTGTTCTGAACCCTCTCTCTAATCCTATTTCCATGACCATGGGCAAGGTCATCAAAAGACCAAGTTGGACAAGGGATTGTGATGCCATGGCTGCCTTTAGCGGATCATTTCCTCTACTCCTGGCAAACTTAATTATTGAACCCTCCAATCCACTCAGTGATAGGTAAAGTTTGCCATACAAGTAAACATAGACTGTAAGGACAACTATCTGCATGATAACAACATAGTCAATATTGGTTTTAACCTCCTGCACATGTGAAAACATCCTGACACACCTCATATGCATTTGATAACACATATTTGTTTATCTTTGCATGTACATCATGATGTGATTTTCAATCTTAGCAATCAATGTTGGACAACCTATCAGATGCATAGAGCTTTCACCAAAACAGAGATGCTCATGGCTAGTTCAAATAAGGAGAAATTGCATTTGCATCTAACAGGCTTTAGAATTCTCAGAAGCACTATGGTCATAATAAAATGATAGAAGCTGTATTTTCATAAAGCCTGACACACCTCATATGCATTTGACAACACATATTTGTTCATCTGTGCATGTACCATCATGATGTGATTTTCAATCTTAGCAATCAATGTTGGAGAACCTATCAGATGCATAGAACTTTCGCAAAAACAGAGATGCTCATGGCTAGTTCAAATAAGGAGAAATTGCATTTGCATCTAACAGGCTTAAGAATCCTCAGAAGCACACTGTGGTCATAATAAAATGATATGAAGCTGTATTTTCATAAAGGCAAAAAGATGTCTGGGAAAGTACACGTATGATTGCATTTCACAAACCCATCTTGTAAAATGTTATCTCCCATTAAAGATGAAATGAAATTGCATTTGCATCTAACAGGTTTTAGAATTCTCAGAAGCTCGCTATGGTCATAATAAAATGATACATGTACCTCCAATGCTGTTTTTTCATAAAGGCAAAAGGATGTCCCAGGAAAATAAAAGTATGCTTGCATTTTACAAAATCATCCTGTAAAATATCATCTTTTCATGAAAGATGAAAGAAAATGGTCTTCCTATTAAGAAGACAATTTTTTATTTAATAGAAAAGGAAAAAAAAAAGATTATCATGCTAATTTTCTGAAGTGGTGGGCCTTCAAAGGTAACATCAGTATACAAACTACGAATTCTTTTAAGAAAATGTATTGAACCAATTGTTCTATGAAAAGAGAAGTTGAAAACAAAAAGATTTAAGTCTTTTCATAATTTTTTTTTTCTCCAATTAAAATTGTCAACAGATATAAATCAAATTCAATTCAAGAGCATTTCGGGAGATATCAAATAGCCTTCCATTTTTTGAACTTTTAAGCAAATTTGGTGCTATATGAGATACATCCTTCAATTCAGTTAAGAAGGAGAAGTAGAAAGTGCATTAGTTGTGTATTAAAATATGAAAGCTACTTATTTCACTTTTTTATTTTTTTCCATTTTTATGCAGCTTGTATTAATATATGCTATTTTGATCTACTTATTATTTGCAAGTAAATCAACAAAGCCTTATTCAAGTTAGTTACATTATCCTTGTATGAAGCTCTAAGGAAGAAACGGCAACTAATAATCTTCAATTCCCCTTGCCACACTACCAATTCAATTTTTTTCAACTTAGATTATGCATGTAAAAGAAATTACCATTGCACTGATATAAAATCCAACTGTTGTGAAATAGCAGGAGAGCATACGGAAGAAGTCAAATCGATGCCCCAATCGATAGATGTCCCTGCTGAGAGTTTGCTCCCCATTACCACATGCTACTTTAGCTTCAAATAGTGAGATTTGATTGAGCCCAACATCTCGACCTTTCCCCACTTGAATATACTCATGATGAGTAACATTTCCTCTTCTTAGTGTTGAGTTGAAACCTAATTTCAGGAAATATGCAGAGTGAAAGAAATTGTAATTCTAAGGCAATATATGCTTCACCAGTATCTTTCTTCTAGTTAATTCATAGGCCGGATTAAAATAAAACTAAAAGATGTTTAAACAATAACCATACCAGCAAAGATATCCTCACTCAAATTGATCCCACGAGATGCCTTGCTTATGCCACCACGGGTAATGTGAAAAATTCTATCAAATACATCTGGATGCCCGTAATGGAACCGGATCCTAAAACCAACCAATATAAATCAAGATATCAATATCACATCAATTTGAACATAGAAACCAAGTCAATTGGATGGTTTTAATTTTCTTTTCTACAACATATATGAATCAATTGTAGGTAACTATTTACTAGGCTAAAGAAGAAGCAACTTGAGAGGTGATTTTGAATGTGATAGTGGAGGAATGAATTTATTGTATACTTTGGTAAAATGAAGTTCAAGAAGTATATACATAAAACATTTCTTAATCATCAATTGCTAATATTGAGTGTTGAAAGTATAGAAAATTTAGGAAAATGATTGGTGTAATGAGTCACTATATGAATAGCAATGTAAATATAGATATAAAGAGGTTGAAATGAATAAAGTGATAGCAGACTCTATATAGATAAATGATTCTTCAATTAGTCATTAGTTTACAGCATTGTTCACTCGAACAATTTATTACACCTATCTTTACCTCTTATTAGATTTACCATTGAAATTCATTTGATTGATTGGATTCGAATTAGAGACATTAAAGATGATGGATAAGCACTGATTTTATCCCCTAGCCTTTCAAAATCTGATCTTGTTATGAGGCTTAGCTAAGGAGTGTTTCTATTCCATACAGTACAAACTTGTTTTTAGTAAGTTATCCATAAAATAACTAAACAACAAGAGAGAAATGTACTTCAATGGTCTTGCAAGAACTCTTTGACCGATGGTGACAAAACTGGTTTCTTGATTTGACATGAACCAAGCTAAAGAAGAGACACTGCGGCAAATACGTATTAAATTATCAAGTGATAAAAAATATGGAACTTTAGTGCAAGAACAGCAGCTAATGGAATAGAAACAAAAAAACTTCAACACAACCTTCCAGTGAAGATATGTTCGCGGACACCTAAAATCGTAGGTGGACGCACCCCATGATCCTCATGAAATTCTTCTAGAAGGTTCCGCATTTTGAATGCTTCTTCTAAGTAATTATCCTACAATAAATAGAAACTAGAGCATCAGGATTGGACCAAGACATAATGTAACCATTATGACTGCAACTGTCTCATGGTTTACCTGATTCATATCAATGGCTTGAAGAGCTTCTCCACGTGTAAATATAATGGCGTGGTTCTGATTTTCAGGTTTTCCTTCACCTAATTTTGCTGAACCTGGCAATTTTATACGATATATTTCCTTCAGGAAAGACAGAAGCACAATTAGCAAATTTGATTCCATTACTAAGCATGTAATGATGTTCATGACTTAAAGAATAATCACCTGATCATGATTATCAAGAGCTTTGACCAATACAGAGTAGTAAACCTTCTGGACTTTTCCACCTTCTCTTTCTTCAACTTCGTCAATATATGCAACACGAAGAGAGGGATTGCTGTAGAAATAGTGGCAGGATCAATGTAGTGAACAAAGAAGACTCGGCAATTGAAATGTTCAAGATAATTAACAGCTGGTTTATATCATCAGAAGCCGAACATACTTAACCATCAAATTCAGGATATCTGTTGCATGACGATCTCCACTCCGCTTCTGGTTTCCATAATTTTGACAAGTAGCAACATATGTGAATTTCATGTCAGCCATTGCTTCTAGTTGAGTATATGTGGATCTTTGACGTTTCTTATCTTCCTCAGATGGAATTGCTATTGCTTTGTAGCCTTCAAGTATTTCTGCACATATGAAATAAATCAGAACTAAAAGTCAAATCTCCAAGATATGAATTCCCTAATTATCTCCATCTAGGGAAGCATTTAAAGGGTATTGAAAATTGGAAATGCATAGATGAGTAAATAGTAGAGGTCCCAAGTACAAGGCATTAGAAGTGCAGGCCTCATATCTTTTGCTCTTCGATCCAATTAAATCAAGAATGGCCAAATATCATTTAAAAAGCAATTGTTTATAACAGTTTCTTCATACCCTCATCATCATTCCCAAAGCTATGACTTCAATTTTGATGCTTAGTCAAACAAAATGGAAAAACAAGAAATTAATACGTTGCCACGGGTCAGAGGTAGAGACTTAATTCTGAAACTGTGATAGTAAGATTTCAACAGCAATTGACATATGACAAGTATTCATTCATGTTTTCCTACCTGAAAACTATATGCCAAATTTAGTCACCACCTTCCCAACTTGCAGAAAGATCTGCTTGATGCCATATATGTAAACAACAATACCTACTATAACTTTATAGTAAAATGTGTAGTGCCTTGTTTCTAGCTCAATCAAGAAAATATAAGATGCGAGTAAAAAGTTCTGTGAAAGCCAAATTTAAAGAGCAAGGAGTCATGGACTTATATTCTGCATGAGATGACTCTACAAGTTCAACAATGTAGTATCTAGTGCAAAAAGTAATTTGGCTGTGTCTTATTGCAATAAAACAAATGAACCAATTTGCTCATGAGGTCTAACTTCAGAGAAGGTAGAAAATGCCCCATGTCTGAAGCCTACTAAATGCTGCATGAATATTATGAAGAACAGCATTTATCATCTTACCACTTTCATTAGCCATATCAAGGAAGGCCTGAAGTTTCAAAGCTCGTCTGTAGTACATCATCCCTCTAACTGCAACATCCTTAATTATCAGTAACAGACAAAAAATATTGATAAATGAATTTGGTGAAAAAACAATAAAATGCATCAATCACCTGTGCGGCAGAGAGTTTGACCTCTTAAGGAGGCCCAATGACGTAGCTGTAATATGTTTTCTTCATTTTCCCAAACCTCACTCTCCTTTTTACAATTGAGACGTTCCATGAGATTATTCCATTCATCTAACAAAATTGACATATGGTTACTCAATCAATACACAAACCCAATTTCAAAAGAAAGATAAGTTGTAAAGCAAGCAATGGTAATTTAAAAGTCCTACCTGGAAAGATCTTTTGCAAGTAGTATATGATTGATACACCATCTTCATTCTCCATTTCGAGGTCAGATTTAGAATAAACAGTCTCTTCACTGTAGTATGGCGTCATGACACTGTCCATGGCAAGAGAAGTACTCTTAATTAAGTAAAAGTTGATTCTTTTACGAATTATCTTTCAATTTTGCTTGAAAAAACTCTTAAGAAGTTCAACTCTTGAAAGCTTCACAATAAATTCAATGACCGGACTATCTGGAAGCCGCAGATGTACTTCCAACAAATTAATCAACAAGCAGAGGAACTAATTTTTTTTGGCATCAAGAAATGTCCAATAGGTTGACAGTCAATCCTTGTAATGGTCAACCTTACATAACGACTCTAATGTTTATTTATTGAAATATAAACAAAACCTGAATGAGAGCATTTTACGGACTGTAGGAGCACGAGGCATATCCATAAACAAGGAATTTGTGAAAAATGCAATCCTTCTACGAGCTTCAAGGTTCGTTGGTACATCCATAGCAGATTCTTTAACTGTCAAAAGCAGATGGAGGCGCCTTATCTAAAAGCAGAAAAAAGTTTCATAATGGCTCTTGCATGCTATAAGATTAAAATATAGTCACATAATATTGATTGACCACTGAGCCAATAGAAACATACCTGCTCTTCCCACTGTGCTGTGACTACAGGAGGGAACATTATAGCAGGTTTTGTGTCAGTACCAGCAAATAGCTGCCTTCCTGAATCTTTTCCATTAGGTCCAATATCTACTAATTCACTGTATAATTATATGCAAAAAGAAAAAAAAAAAAAAAAAAGAAGCAGCATTGTCACCTTTCCTATAAGAAACAGATTTTCATTGTAGCAAAGACTTCAAATAGGATGCGACAAGGTTTACCAACCGATTCTCATTCACCATCATATCACGGGTAACTACTTCTAACATGTCCAGCAGCAATAATACCACTCTATCTCTCTTGGATGGATCCCCATCTTTCTGCAACACAAAAGAAAGTGATAAATTCGCAATACGGGATGAGAGAGAAGTTCAGATATAGGAAAGCAAATCAAGTAATTAGTTGTACTAAGGACTCACCAAAATGACCACAAGCTCAACAAATTTCTCACAAAGAGTAGTTAAAGGACCCATTCTGAAATTTGTAAGAAATGTATTCTTTGAGATGTTACTTTCAATTTCTTTAATAATGCCACCAATTATCCTGTAACAGTGAAACCACAGTTACAAATTCTTGCTGCAAAACATAGTACTATGAATACAAAATTCAATCACCTATGCCTGGAAATACTTGGATTTTCAATTAAGCATACTCTCCAGAAAAAAGAAAGAAAGAAAATGGGAACACTGCAATCATTAATAATGCTAAACACTGTAAACTGTAAAAAGAATTTAAAGCCAACATGGTTCAGATATTGTACAATGTCAGAATCAGATAACCTAACAATCAATGAACACAGATCTCTTTTTCACTCATAACAAAAGAAAAAGAAAATTTGAGGAACACTAATCCTCCTAGCTAAGCAGCAAAAACAAAAGTATTAAAACCAAACAATCAAACGGAAACGACAATACAAACCAGATTTTGATGTGCCAGGTTAAAGTGACAATAGAGATTAACAGTTGAATGGTGATAAAAGAGCTTAATACACATATAAATAAGAGAATAAAGTAGGATGACCCATGACATGGATAAGGCTGCTTAAGTTGAGCCTCCTAAAAACTTAAGCTTCAAGGTTTGGATGAAGATTAAAAGCCTAATTCTAAGGTCTTTCAACCAGATTCTGATGCTTCCTATGCAAAATCTAGCTATGTAACAGTCAATATACCATATTATACAAACTATTTTCAAGGATCTTCAGGATAATAGTAATAGTGATAACAATGAAAACAATTATCTGGAGAAAAACCAGTTTCAAGGAAGCAACTTGTCTGGAATTTAAACAATTAAAATACCACGACCCCTAAATCCATAATTATGAGAACCAAAAACAAGAGGATTCCAACAGCTCCAACTTGCTGGTCTGGTTACAAAATGCAAGTAACTTAAACTACAGATAAAAGAGGAAATATAGGGATAATAGAATGAAGTATGAAAGAGAAGCAAAGTATAGAATGAAGTATGAAGGAGAAGCAAAGTACCAAGAACAACCTTTTCTCATTTTCTCCAACGACAAGAATATTCAAGACATGCTTAAAGGTTTCGTAGCATTCTGTCACAGCACATTTCATGTATTCATCGGCACATATACGTTTCCAGAGGTCAGCATCCTTTGAGCGGAACTGAACTGCCATATCCAAAGCTATTGGGATCTGCAAATGTAGAAAATTATCATCAAGAACTAAAAGAAATCAACATTTTTAACATTTCACAGGGAAATATGCAGACCTTGCTTGCCAGCAGAAAGGGCGGCCACTGAATTATTTTGAGGCTAGGATCTGATGAATAAGGAACTAACAACAGATCCATCTCCCTGGATTAGAAGAAAAATCAAATCAGTCTTAAGAGCAGGAAAAAAAAAACAAAAGAGAAGTTCCCATAGATATATATATATATATATATATATATGTATGTATATATATATGTATTGTATATATGTTTGTAATGGCGCTTTTCCTGTCACTGATGAGATCTTCTTCACGGAAACTACATATCACTTCATTCCACAATTGAGCAAATTTCGCAGCTTCACTTCTTCTGCTTGCAGAAACCTATACAGGCAGAAAAATGGTCAGTGAGGCACATGCGTATTGCAACAAGTTTTGGTATAAAACACTTCAAACATAGAGTTCAAACCTCAGCAAATCTCTTTGATAAAGAAAAACCCCTCTTCTTTGTCTTATCAGTAGGCACCAAATGTGTGTTAAATGCACCAGGTAAGGATTGGAAGCGTGATCTTAGCATTCCCAGGGTTCGCACCTGTAAGACAAAAAGAAATTAAGTCACCAAATAATCAACTTTCCATAGTTGCAGAAACCAACACATACAGTGAAGTCATATTTCACTGAAATAATTTCTCCCCAGCAAATCTTTCCAAGGGATGAGCCAATTATTTGGTTTTGCACTTCCAAATTAGAGGTTTTGGATTCAGATACCATTAAGATAAGGAAAAGTTTGTGATATAGAAGATGGAGAAAGTCCAAAATTTGGTATGAACTATTACGAGGAGCACTCCCCATAAAATAAAACAATTTTCCTACCCTCAACAGCTAAATCAGTTCGACAATGTAGAGCAAAAATTTCAATGACGCTTGGTTCAGACTAGCAGAGAATACTCACCATCAACACACCTAATGTATTGTTGTTATGATCTATTTCAATCGACTACACTCAAAAACACATTAGAACTCTGCAACGAAGAATGCTGGTAGTGTCTGATATACTCCAGCGAATCTTTCTATCTTATATGATGATTCATGACTTTTTACCACAGAAATGAAAAACAAACAAAAAGAAAGTGGTTTTCACTGCAGTACCTCTCCTAGGCGATCAAAAGCTCCAACAAAGCCACCATATATAGTTGAATAGACAGAATACCAAATTTGAGTATCCATAAAATAGACCTGCATTACATTATAGATATATCATGAAATATATACCATGGAACACCTAAGAAGTTTTTCTATTCAATGAGGAATTAACCAATAATAACTAAACATAGGAAGATAAAGCATGGGACAGACCAAGATTACTGGTGCCCAGAGGGACAAAACTGCTCCATAGTTGTGTTTAGCTTCATTCACAAGAAAATTCTTGTCAGAGATTTACAAGATAAATGTGTAAATAAATTAAAAATTCAGTTAAAAGCATAAAAATTAGGAAGATCAGACAAATACCATTTGGGAAAAATTCGTGCCACTTGTAATCTATGTGCTTAATGCTCATTATATCTTTAGTTGGCTTGACCAGAGGTTTTATCTGGAGAATGAACAGGCAAAAGTGTTTAAGGTGCACTCAACTGTTTCTTCTATCTGTTTTCATTAAAATTAATGATAATGATGATAAGAACAAGGATGAAACCAACCTGAACAAAATAACTAAATGCAAGCTTTGAGCTCAAGAGCAGCACCCAGAAAAAGGTATACCTGAAATCAAAAGTAAATTTGGGCAATGAAATAAAATTTAAACTGTAGAGATCCATTAATACAGATTATTGGGTCTTGATATCATGAATTCTTCTAAACTTACTTTATAAGTGCAAATTGACTTTCATGCATCCCTCTTCCAACATAGATTCTGGGCTGCAGATGATTTATGAATAAAATCAAAAGATAATTTAACAATTTCTTCTATTCTCAGAAAATTGTATTTGAAGAGAGAAGATGATTAAGAATGAGACAAAGATCAAACTTGTAGTAAGCAACAAAAATTAAAAGAACTTGGAAAAGACTAAACTGAAATTGCATGCTGTAAAACCTCAAGTCACAGAATTAATAACCAGACAGATTAAAGAGGTGCAGCGTGTAGCTAGACCACTAGACCTTATGCATCTGTGAGATGCATGCACCGACTAAGGAGGTAAAATCTAAAGTTGTCCGAATAGTTTTCATATTAGATCTTATTGATATTTAGCAAAAGGCTAAACCTATTTTGAAATACAAACTGCTGATGCTCAATAGCCATCAAATATGACTTGGAAATTAAATTCTACCTGCGCCCATTATAAGGGTTCAAATATGACTAAGAGTATCATCACAATGTTGGAAGGATAAATTATAAATTAGCTTACAGGACACAACTAAAGTTTGCAATAAGAAGAAGGCTGAAAAGAAAAGCAAGAGACCTAGTTAGTAAAGGAACATCATATCATACAAGATCATAACTAAATTTGGTATGATCTTCCCAACGTTATTGGTTAGGATTAGGGAAACTACCCTAAAGTACAAAGGTTCTACATCCATGCATAGAAGATTTATTTGGTTGTGGTACACGAATCCAGGAAGGCAGGAAGTTCAGTGCTGCTAATGTCAGGTCTGAAGGCAGCTTCCTATTAACGTGCTCTCAATTCCCTGCCAATAACCCTTTTGGGCTCAGAGCATGATATGTTATCTTTTTACACATTTCATATATATTTGAGCCTTTTTTAATCAAGTACATTAAAGCTGAAATGAGAGGGGGGAATCTGTTAATTCAGAGTGAAAATAGAAACCTGAAAAAATGCAACAGTAAGGAGCAGAAAGAAGCAGGGCCAAATACATACCTGTGACCACCATAAGAGGAGTCTGATAAGAAGCCAGTCTGAGTTTTCTATCCATCTTCGGAACATGGGAAAGATAAACAAAGCAGCAGCGAGAATATTTGGAATCAAATAAACGATCACAGCTACAATGTATAATGGAGGAATGTCTTTTACTTCACGAAGGAATGACAAAGATTCTTTAATTCTGCTCCGAGACAGATTGAAGGCGTTTAGATAACACATGGGAAGAATAACGAGCCATGCAAGACTAACAATTATCTTAAGAACATTTCGCATCACATCAGCAAATTGCCATCTGTGGAATCCCGGGAAGTTCAGAATAAGGTCCAGAATACCTAAAGCAACAAGACAGAAATGAGATGAAAAGTAGACATGAAATAACAATACTATTTCTGAAAAAGTAAAGCGTGTGCTGAAGTAACGCCAGAAAACAGATAATGATTCGAACTTACATAGTAATAGCCCAAACGACAAAAATAAGAAAGAAAAGAAAAAGTTAATTGATTTGCAATGCTTAGCTCATCTTTTTGTCTCTGAAGTCTAATGACAAATTTATTCAACCATTACAAAAATTATTAAGACTATACTTCATTAAAAAGGTTGAATAATTAACAAATAAATGCAATGTAGATAAACAATAATAAAAACAAAAACGGAGAGCAACAAGCAGTCAGAAGTTTCTTAAGCTTGTCAAAAGAAAGAAAGAAAGAAAATTTGGAAAAAGAAAAAAAGCAAGCTTAGAACTTTGACTGTGCGCAGTTATCACTCTTTCTACAAGGAATCCTCTTCTTTTTACCAAGTAATGCAAATAATAAAGATACAGATAAATAAATATAAATTAAATAACGTCTATCGAGATCTCAAAATACTAAATTCAGAGATGATGCCGTATATATAAGTGATTGTAACAATAATACGACTGTTAACCAAAATATTTCGTTCACAAGAAATAAATTTACAAGTCGAATCTGGAGCTCAGAGTTAGTCCAAAACTTGCAATACATAGAAACTTTCAGTTAAATAAGGGCATTGCATAGATATTATATTGAGAAATCCAAGAGTTCAGAATTAGTCTTTATATATCAATACTTGAACTCCAGTATCTTTACAACAATCAGCTTGGGACATGATAGAAAAGTAGAAAGAATAAGCATCTAAGGCAAATAAATTCTAAACCCAACTCCACAGTAAATAGTTGTGGGCACGAGTGATATCGCACCACCCAATCAAAGAGCAACAAATGCCTACAAGAAATGTAATAATGTATTTCTTTTCTGATTAAAATCAAATCTACTTGCAATTCTCTGCAATTTTGCAAGTTGGTGGTTCTAATGAGAAGCATATGAAAATTTGTTAAACATACAATTGAATGGAAGGAAGCACTCAAGAAGTATAAGTAAAGCATTACAACCAGGTCATACTTCTTATACATTGAATATCAGTTACTAGGTTTGCCAGTAATATCTTGTGAATCATTTCCCTTTGGCAGTAATATCATCTTATAATGTTGAGCGTCAAAGCGCATCTTGCCACATTTGAAGCAAAAAAAGAAACATATCTCATGCTTCCAGTCAAGCATGCCAGCTATTCACTATTGCTGAACTTTTAGTCCACCTTTTGTAGTTTGTGACTTCCAAATGGTCATCTTAAAGATGTCAAATTAGTATAGCTTGCATTATTACCTTCCATTAAATGGATAAGTAAAAACATATAGCATAGTTTAGGAATGCTTAACACTGCATGGTTAATGATGAGTGCAAATACAATACTAAGATGTCCACTAAAAATTTTGAATACAAGAGAGGAGAGGGTGTAACAGACGAAGAGAGTATCAAGTGAAGATTTGTTACTCTGAAGAAAGCGAAGAAAGGCTGCTGTAATAAAGATACTTGAGATGTGATATAAGACATCCCTTCGGACAATATTGGAAACTGATTCACCACTCCAAGCAAAGATGACCATTGCCTGTAATGAACAGTTCAAGCATTGCTTCAAATATTTCCCTAGTGCTTAGCAAACTGAAAATGAATAGAATACTTATACTGTCAAATTGAATACCTGAAGAGCTAGTATGTAAAAGGTCCACAATCGGTCAAAACTTCGGAAGATGTGCCAAAAGGTTCGCGTTTCAACAAAATATGATTTCCCTGTGCTTCCAGATTTTCTTGGAGAAGCCTTTCTTCCCTTCAATAGAAATTAAATTAAGTGCCGAAATCAAAAGATCAATTTACGTGAAGTACTGAAAGTTGACATGTACTCAGAATATCAAGAATACCCTTGCCATGTCATGTGTAGATTTAAAAAATGTTCCATCATCACGCATAGGCCAACCAAGGGAGAAGCATTCCGTTGACCTGAATAGCACATAGCACATCAAGTTTTATTTAACCATTTCACCATATTTTAAAAAGAAATAAAAGTTACCATCATCAACAAGAACTCTGATCTTAATCCAAACTAACCAGAAATATTCATTCAGATCGTCATAATTGCACCACTTTGTGTGTGAAGCACTTCCATTTTGGGACTTACTGGCCTCCTGGAATAATTAGCGCACAATTTTCATATTTAGAACATAAAGACCTGAAGTATGATAACAGTTTGCAAGTTGCAAATCTACAATGTACCTTCTGAATTACACGGTAAATTGGTGTTATGACTTTCCTCAGGAAGGCTTCATCGTCTCCACCATAAGAAGGCTTAATATTTTCTCCAGTAACAATGCTGACATTTCCAGCCAAGAGGCCGTGAAGTTCATACGCCATCTGAACATATACAAGTGCATTGTTAAGGAACTCATAAGAAAGCAGAACATATTCAGCTCTCCCTGTAAGTAATGGTCACAAAACTAACAAAGGAGAAAATCCTTAAATCATTTTGAGCACTTACATTGTGAAAAATATAGCATAGACATTCTGGCATGAAACGAATATTGGCTGCTTCACCCCAAATAAGAAGATATAGGCCCATGTACAATATCTTTCTCTGTTGTACTTCATGCTGACCTTGAGGAAGACTAAAAAGTGCCACAAATAATATTACAAGCCCTAGATTATGCTTAAGACTCTTCCCATAAATTATGAACATATTGAAAAGGTTTATAAACAAAAGCAGAGAAAATCTTGTAGTATCTCACCGTAAACTATGTTTTCTTCCTAAGAACTTGCACCATTTTTTGTAATTCTTAAAAAGCTTGCTCATAACAGCATCAACAGCTCGTTCATCAAGCTGCATACAGAAAAGGGTCGGCCATAGCTCAATCAGAAAATAATAAATGCACATAAATACACACTCACACTCTCACAAATATTAATATACAAGTCTGTGTGTGTGTGTGTGTGTGTGTGTGTGTGTGTGTGTGTGTGTGTGTGTGTGTGCGTGTGTGTGTGTGTAAGAAGATAGAGAGAGAATATAGACACACAGAGACAAATAAAAATTTTAACAAAGGTATTTAAAATGATCCCAACTGTACATACATTGGTCGCTTCAGCTGAAAATGCTAAATGCAACACAATAATCATTAAAAATACAGTTATGTCTGGGACTCTCCAACCATCATGATCCATGAGGTTGCAAAATAATATATCAAATATTCAATATAACAAAAGCTTGAAGGAAAAATTAGTAATGCCTTGTTAAGGGGCTCTGGTTTGGGATTTAGCCTTATATGATTGTTGGCAAGTAATAAAATCAAATGCTCCCTCTGGTTCCTGACATTGTCTTTCTGCATTCACCAAAATACATAAACCCATTAATTATTTGTTGAAGATCATGAACATACTCTAAGCTAAGAAGATTATGTTGCTTGGTTGCTTTTTTCTTTTTTTACATATAATTTGGGGTCAAAGACATGCCTGGAAGCCGAACATGGCCCTTAGCCAATCAAGGAGATCTAAATCACCAGCTTTTTGCCTATGCTGCTCAAATGCTGTAGGCCAGTTCAAGCCACGTGTGTTCCACAGTGCAGCAACAGCAGCCTTGTTCTGTTAGATATAGAGGGAAAGCTGCAGCATCTCAAACAACGCCGAAAAAGAAAATAATATATAGGAATAACTTACATAAGTAGCAACAGGGAGATGACTTAAGGTCTTACCTCCTCAAGTTGCATGATGGACTGTGAAGCCCCGGCAGAATCCAGGGGAAGAATGTTGTATGGTGCATAGATTTCCTTCTTTTCTTGGACATCTCTAGCCGCAGCAATAATCTGCTCAGTGCAATCATTGCAAAAATACACTCCATTGAACCATCATGGCAAATGAAAATGATACATGCAGAAGAAAGGCACCAACACAACAACCTATAATGAATTGTAACTAACCTCAGGAGCAACTTCTTCAACTTCTTCTGACTTGTTAACTGCGCAAAGCACTTCAAAAAGAACCCCTGCTGTCTGATAAGCTTTGCCTAGTTGAGCTCTGTGAAGAAAATATGAATCAAAGGTTCAACCCTCACATAAACACAGGTAATGTGTACACCAAAACACAAGATGGTGAAAACGAAATGATAAGGAGGGCAACATGACAACACTTATGTGGTTACCTGTCTGCCTGGGCTCCCTGGCCAAGTGCTCTAACATAGTGTTCATAGTACTGCTGATAATAACTCTCGATTTCCCGCGCATCAGTTTTTTTAACTCGAGCGGCAAGACTGGACGCATTTTCCTGAATAGAATTTCACAATTTTTCTTTTTTTGGTAAGGGAATAGAATTTCACATTAGTTATTCGAGTAACACAAGACAGGCCCGAAAAGGATGAAATTTGAAACGATCTTTTAAATTATCAAAGTGTGAACTCAATTCGATTTTGCTTATAGTAATTGCAAGAGAATATCCAGACAAACAAAGAGAAGGCGACATAAGAGAGGATGGAACTGAAATGATCCCAAAAAAACACTAACAAAAGCGTACAGCTGGAGTAGGCTTCTAAACCTGCCAATGGCTAATGAAATTAAAGAAAACAATTGCAGACGGAGAACACTCCCTTCAGCTAACAATCAAGTGTATCCTATATATGATTGGGCGGCACCAAGCAAGCAAAATTCTTTTTGGATGCAGAGCATATAATTTTTAATTCTATTTTCTTAAGAATAACCGTACTTGTTATTTTGATTGGCGACCTTTCGACTAGATAAATTATATTGACCTAACCCAGATCAAGTAATTTTGGATCTCCTCTGTTTCTATTATCTTCAAGTGTAATAAGATATTGTTTCTCTAAGAAAATCTAACAACATTTTATCAAAAAAAAAAAATGTAACAAGTAGTTCATTGGAAAGATGGGAAGTTACTCTTACAAATACCAAAACAATTTGGTTCTTTAATCTTAATAACATGACATATGTAGAAAGTGGTAACAGTTTAGCTTGTCATTAAAAAGAAAATATTTACAATATTTTTTTTAGTCGATGTCTATTATGGCAGGGATCATTTATGCATACTTACTACCACCGACCATAATAATAATAATAATAAATATAGAACTTATTTAAAGCAATAACTTTTTTTGGCATCTACAACTTTTTGCTTTTTTATTAAATTAACTTATCAAATATAAGCAGCGAACTATAATGCATATAAACAAAATTGGACAAAAAAAAGCCTCTAACCAATTAAATATATATATGAACAAGTACCCGAATCTTATTGACAGTGAGCACATCTTCTGATCATTGCCCTCTGTCACTCTCAACTCTTAGTGACAAAAGTTAATTATTTGGACTGTCCTAAATTCCTCATTTTATTTAGAAAACAAAATTAACTAAGTAATACAAAAATATTCCATCATGCATCATCATGTCATATCATATAACAATATTGATGGATTTACGAAGAAAATTACCCTTTCCAATCTTTGCAGCAGATATGTCTTGAACTGCCTCACACCTCGGCCGCTGGAGCTTTGATCCAACTTATGTGCTTTCTCAAATGCATAAAACCGACCTATTCCACCCGTGCCAAAATAAATAAATAAATATATATAAATATAATCTGTTTGTTTAAAATAAGGACAAAAAAGCTGTTTTAGAAAAAAGAAAAGAAAAGAAACAGATACGAACAGAGATAGGCGACCCGAGGACGCTCATGTTCGATTTCGTTGGCAATGCGGAGAATAGGGGCAATGGAACCGAGAGATGAAGGAACGACCTCGTTGTCGAAGACCTCGGTGGAAAACGTGGTGGTGGCGGCACTGCGGGACGGCCGCCGTGTCAGCGACTGTTGTTGTTGCTGTTGGCCTGAGTCTAGATTCGACATATTTGATTTCCAAATCAATTGCTAGCTCTAAAATGGAGCTAGCTTCCTCTAATACACTTATATCTATAAATTTGCTGCTTCACTTTTAACGTGCGATCCAGCAGCTAACAGCTCCTTTTAAACAACTCATCACAGCCTGCCAGAGAAAATCGATTCTTATATTTTCAAGTCTGTTCCAAAACCTAAGAGAAAAAAAAGGAAGCAACACAAACAACCGTAATTTCTTTCCTTCATTTCCTTTATAGGCAATGCAGCTCTATTATCTTAAAATCGTAAATTTTTTATTAATAATATTGCTTCTTGTGTTACTTGCACGCATGCATTTATCATTTTGGTGCTATTACAAGCTCCGGTAATTTCACAGCAAACAAACAGGCCCTAGAAAGAAAAATGAAAAAGTTAATGCGTAACTAGTCTTCGTTTTGGTAGGCAATAACAAGAAAGAGAGAGCTTACAGATATTCGTTATAAGAGTCAGGGGAACAAGGGAGAGTTGGCGAATGAAGTCGCGTTCGCCTGTGAAAAGTCAGAAACGAAAACCAGAAAAACTGATCAGACAAACGGTCGAGATATATTTATATATATTTTCTCGAGAAAATGAAATCAGAGAGTGTGAGAAAAAAAAAAAGAAAAAAAAAATTTGGAGATTTCTATCAACCTTCCCCTATGGAGAGGGAAAATGGAGTCAGAAAGGGCGAAGAAAAGAGAAATGAGAAAATGGAATGATATGAGAGAGAGAGTGAGAGAGCATGCAGAAGGGGAGGGAAGGGAGGGAGGGGATGTGTGGAAAAGGAAGGACAGGTGGCGAAGGATGATGAGATGGAATGGGAATGAATAGAGATGCAATGTTTTCGGAGGCAAGCAAAAGAGAAAAAATGAAATTTTGTCTGTTTTGAACGCTTCTTTCTAAATGGCTAAAAAGAAAAACTAAAATAAAATAAAAATGATTGGCACTCCGTTTTTTATTCTTCTCTCTTCAGTGTTTTCGGGGGGTCTGCAATTCGTCAATTGTGACACCAGTTTTTTCGTTCTCAACTCATTGTCTCCCGCTGTCTTTATTTTTGTCTCAATTATTTTTTAATATTTAAAATAATTTAACAAAAATATTATATATTACGTAAATAAAAGATAAAAATAAAAATAAATAAGAGACAAAAAACTTCGCAGCAGATTGGATTGCCTCCAATCCCATTTCTCCGGAGCTTGTTTATCATAGCCTGTGTGCTCCCCCTCATGGTCTCAACATATGGCTTCATTATGAGTATTTTCAAACTATAAAATAAAACTTACTAAAATGGTAAACATGCATTTTTTAGATATAAATGATAAAAATGGCTAAAAAAACAGATACTATAGTAAAATTATGTGTTTTGAACGGTTTTCTGTTTCCTATCAAATTAGGTCAAAAAATACTAAAAATTACAACTTTAAAAAGTTTATAAAACTATAAGAATATCATAAAAAAAAAAATGTTAAATGTAGAAATTTCATTGGAAATTATTAGGCTGAACTATATCAATAGTCATATAAGTGGAAGTTCATTAATTAAAAACGATAATAAATCTAAAATTTATTAAAAGAAATTCTATTAAATATATAGAAATAAAATATTTAATTAAACAAACTAAACACTACCAAGAGCGTTTTAAGAAAGTAAAATTTACCAAAAATGCTAAATATGCATTTTTAAAATTTATATAAAAGAATTTGGCCGAAAAGCTATGAGTATCATAGTAAAATTGTGTATTTTGATCGTTGCCTTGTCTCTCCGGTCAAATTAGGCCAAAAAGCTGCAGCTTTAAGGAGTTTATAAAAAGAGAAATTTACAGAAATATCTAAGAAATAGAGCTTCCTAATTTTAATACCACTAAATGTAAAACTATAGTAAGGTAGCGAAGTTCAGAGGAGCGGACTTTACCTTCCCCTAACATTGATTTGACTCCCATCGCCATGCAGATTTGGCTCTCTTACAAAAATATGCTCATAACCAAAAGAATTTACTTTTATATAACTCATAAAAGATACGTGCGTTTAAAGCTCAAAAATCAATAAATCCAAAAAGATAAAAAATCGTAGTAACTTAATCTAACAAAATTACACACCAAATCTCAAGAAATCAATCAGAAATCTCAACAATAATAATCGACAACAGAAACGAGAGAATATAAAACTTCTTCTGCATACATTCATCGAATTCGAATATAAAAATAGATAATCCAATCTCATCCATTTATTTTTTGATTTATTTTTTTAAATACATTAAAATCCTTCAAAACAAGTATATTATATTATTTTCTTAAGTACTTAAGTCACTATAAAAAACAGTGTTTATCGATGGACAACTCTATCGGTAAATGTGCTAATGCCATCGGTAAAACCAGTTACGGATGGCATAGCGATGGATCACGGTCAACGCTAAAAAAGGCTTTGTTACATCTCTAATGATGCCTACATTACCCGTCAGTATAGATGGCAACGGCAACTACTGTCGCCATAGCCTAAGTCAGGTTTTTGCTAAAGGGGTAACCAACTAGGCTTCATTGCGTCGATTTACTGACGGATTGCATCATCGTTAAATTGTCAAAAAAAGATCCATCGGTACACTGTCGGTAAACAGTCATTGTTATACCATACTGGTGATCATTTCTACTTGAGAATCGACCTCAAGACATTCAATTCAATCACTAAGCAAACACTTTTCTGTGACTGAGTCTGAGCTAATGAGAAGCTTATAGTTCTCACAATTACAAATATGTTGTCTCAATCATCATTTACCACCATATTTCAAAGGGTGGTGACTATTGCAATCAGCATCATTGTCATCACCTATCACCATCGTGAGAAAAACTTGTTTGGGTATATATGAAGTGCTTACCAAGTATTGAATTGTTTGCCTTTACTTGAATTAAGAATAATTTCTTGATTGAAAGACGAAGAAGATAGGGAAAATGAAAGTTGGGGAAAACAAAAGATAAGGGTTTGAAATTAAAAATTATTTATTTTTAAATTATTTTTTACAAGTTAATTAATGAAAATTTTAAATTATTTATTATTATTATATATGAGTGCAAGACGTGCTCCTATTTTGTATAAAAAAAAGAGATAATTTGAGCTCATTTTGGTAAGTATTGGGTGAAATAGCCCAAAAAGGTTAAAATGGCTTATCTAAACTTATGTAAAAAGTTAGGGCCAATTTGAATCTTATTCCAAAAATTTATATTGGTAAATTTTTTATAGAATTTGAATAAAATATATGATATTTTTTCTTTAAATACTAATAATATGAAATATCAATTTTCTTCAATATTAAATTTTTAATGAACAATTTAAGAAACATTATAATATCTGCAAGTATTTTAAAAAGTTAAAAAGAATGTGAAAAAATATTTATAAAATATATAAAAAAAGTAACAATATAATATATATGTTTAAAAATAGTATACATTAAGTATACATTATAGGTATCTTAAAATCTTAAGGGAAAACAATACAAACTCAAAAAGGTTCAAGAGTAAAAAATATATATTTGCCAAATTATACACTATATTAGGTATTTGGAATTTTTTAAAATGAAAAAGAATCCAAATCATAAAATTTCCAATAGCAAAAGGTATTATGAACATGTGATTGTCCTACCTACCTTAAATGGATAAAAATAATTCAATCATAGTGTCTTGCATCAAATACGGGAAGATCATATGTCAAAATGGCACAAAAGCCGGCGAAATGGTGAACCTAGAGCTTGTTTCTAGGTCAAACCACGTAATTGTAGGCCCTTTATGCAGTTCCACAAGGCTAGTGCGCAGCTGGCTTGCAAAACTGCATGAACCATGCAGTTGCACAAGGCAACTGCGTACTAGGCCTATGGAGTTGTATAGTAGACCACATTAGAAACTTATGAAGTCTTGTAAACATCTATAGGTGTCACGATCCAAACCTAGTGTCAGACCAACACTAGGACATGAAAGATGCATGTGGCTATCGGTGCCTGTAGCAAGCCTAAAATCATACATTCTAAGTCAAATTCTCACATCATTTATCACAATTCGACTAAACCTTTAAGGTTTAAGAGGCAACAAAATCCAATTAATTCAATTAATACTAAATTAACTAATATTCAACTCATTCATCAACCATAATCCATCATTTTCATTTCATAATTTAACTATAAATATTTTTTGAATATACTATTTGCAAGTCCACAACTTAAGATTTTCGTATCATCAAGCCTATTAACCAATTATAATTTAATATACAATACTTAGCATCTTACATCTAAGGTTTTAATTTACATTATATTTGTACTGTGGAGACTAAGAATACAATGACTAGATGAATACTCAAACCAACCGCGAATTGCCACAAAGAAGAAATGTAACACCACGTCTCACAAGTCACGAGTTAACATGAAAAAATAATTGAGGGAATCAGACCTCACTGAGTGAAAAATATAAAATATATACCCCAACATTAATGGATCGTACATTCATGCAATATATTATACATATATTTATATGCACACACATTCATACAAAATCTCATGATGCTCAATGCATAAGACATGAGAAAATATAAAAAGAACATAAATATTGCTCAATGCATTAAAATTAAGGATTTATTGCCAAAGGCACCCATCACCCTTAGGTCTCGGTGCTCGACCCTCTAGTTACCCAGTATGGTTCACCAACAGGTTCCTGTCACCTCTCAAGGTTGGTGCTTAACCCTATGGTACCTCCCATCACATATGGAGGCACTCGTCACCCTTTAAGGTTTGGTGCCCGACCCTCCAACCATGCCGAACTCAATTATCTTTATAACGTATCTCATACACTCTTAAGTTTTCAATCATACTAGTGTACACATCGTCCGATAATTTTCTCATCGGCTAGGTCATTCTAACTTATCCCCATCATGCAAATACATATTATATGATACCACCATGCATTTTGCCTATCTCACAACTATAATATATGCTTACTTTTCCATCACACATAATAGGTATGAAACGCAAGGGGTTAGGAGACTAACACACAAGCATATATGTCATATTACTCACCTCGGTTGACAAGCAAAACAAATAACTAATTCTACCTTCTCATTCTCAAAGAGCCTCAGCTCAACATGCACTGTCAACTCGACTCCCTAGGCGATCATTGACTCTCAACATCTAATCCAAATCAAACTATTAGAAGGGAACTAGAATCCGAAATTCTAGTCCTAACCCCACAAGGAAGATCACAAACACACATCATCACATTAACATACCAATTTCATCATATCTTACATATTTATAAGCATATTATCAATAATCATGCATGATCCATTTAAAAAACTACTCAGAGTTATTTACTAAATAAATTATGTGAATAGTTTTATATATATTTGCTTGCATATTATTGTATATTTTTTTAGCAATTATTGTGCTTTTATTCCAAGATCACCCGTGTTTTGTGTTCTTTTGCATTTCAGGAGAATTTATAGGACCATCATTAGTGTTTGAGCAATTATAGATCAATACGTGCAAAAACGGACGGAAATTCATCAAAATTGGATAAGGGCTCGCATGTCAAACATTGAGCACAGCCTGGACTCTGGTCGTGACCAACCATTAGTCTTTGATCCTCAAATTTTACATTTGGAGCGTTTCGGATCATCACGGCCTCAAGCCAAAGCCTGAAGTGGTCTCGATCTTGGTCAAGGCTGGGTAAGACCTAACTTGCAAGATCTAAAGGTTCGTACGGCTGAACTCGACCATCCGACGACAGCCGACCATGGCCGTGGCCGTCTTTGAGACAAGTATATAAGGAAAGCGATTTCTTCAGCTAGGGCAAGCAAGGAGGAGCAGAGTTTTGGCGGCTGGGTTCGGTCTTTACAGAGTACTGCGTTTGGGAGAGAGTTGCAGAGAGTGAGAACCCCAGAACCGCAAGGTTCTGAGTGCAAAACAGTAGTAGAGCAAATTGAAAGGCAATTGGAGATATCAATCATAGTGCAGATTCAGATTTGGAGCTGTTCATCCAATTCGAGAGAAAAGGGTGTACATGTTTCATTTTCATTATTCTTTCATTGTAATTGATTTCCTAGCTGTTTTAAATATGAATATGTGTAGCTAGATTGATTAAATCCATTGGAATTTCTTTACTATGTTGGCTTAGTATTAAATTGTTGGATTGCTTGAGTTTAGTTTTGTATCCTTCTTGCTTTCAGTATTAATAAGATAATGCATTATTCATAAGACGTTGTGAATTGTGGTGTTTAGATTGCTTTATGTGATTGAGAAGTCTATTTGGCAATTGAAATTTTGAATAGCAAGAACCGGTAAATAATCACTTAGAGATAAGGATAATTAACTAGCTAGATTAAGAATTAACAAAGCTTAATAGAGGCGGATTAAAGCTTAATACTAATTTAAGAATCAATCGTTAGGAAGAGATTCCAACTTTAGGTTCTTGAGTTTAGAAATTCGGTTATCTCGAGAGAAAAACCAAATTCAATTAAGAATTCATCCATGGGTAGCATAGTTGGACTCATCAATCTGTTATCTTTTGTTGCCAACTAGTATAAGTTCCCTTTGGGTTTGCTTTCTTGTCTTTGTTGTTTCATTTATCCATTCATTCATGCATCTCACTTAGAACTCAGCTTGTAGTTATTAGGAAATTTAGAAATTATTCATCATTCATTTTAGGCTAATATAACAGAGAACAAAGTAGTAACTCTGGGCTTTCACTTTTCCAAGGGATACGACCTTGATACTCGCCATTAGTGCTAGACTGGATCGATAGGTTCACTACCTTAGATTATAGCTATACAAATAGCTTATCAACAAATATTTATCACTAATATATTATCAACTATATTATTTATTAATCATATAGCATCAATAATACAATTTAATCAAGTAATTATCTATTTAAAATTATCAATTTATTGAATTATCTATAAATTGCCATATAGGACATATTGAGTACGAAAATGAATCAGTCGATTTGACTGCCAAAACAATAGAATTAGGTCTCTCCCCAAGCTAAACATTTTCACAAGATAAACATAAGTTCAAACCTCACCTCATTTGGAGTTCTAAAACACAAGATAAGGCTAAACTAAGAGAGTTGTTTATATAAGATAGACTCACTCGGTAGACCTTGGTCTGAGGGCATTTTTTGGAGATCTAAATGTTGAATCACTTTAGATATTTTACCACAAAAGCTAGACTATTAGACCTACAACAAATAAAAAAACAACGATTAAAGTGCTCTAGTACGTTAGATATGAATTAATAAATTTGATTATCTAACCTATTATAGAGCTGCACAGTTCGAGTCACTTTTCAAGGGAAAACCTACACAGTGTGGGTCACTAGAGAGAAACTCCATCACATGACTACATGGTCCAGATCAAATATTAAAGTAAACCTGCCCGGTCTATGTGGGAGCCTAGAAAACACATTTTTAGAGAGTTTTGCCTCCTAAACAACTCCAAACACTAATCCAATGATTTCTAATAAAATCTAACCCAAATTAACTTAATATTCATGCAATTGACATGCCAAATCATGTAAATCAATGTTATTTAAACTCAAATCATTAAGAAATCATGTTTAATTATAAGAACCTCTCAACATCAAGCCCATTTCAAATAGGTCTCACACCAAAAGCAATATTGTCAAGATCCATTTTTGAGATCCAAATATTAAGGGTATTACAAAAAACCTACAATGAAATTTATTGCCTTTCTCGAGTTTCGGACGGATGAGGATGGCGAATCTCACTCAAATTTGAGAATAATTGAACTAAAATTACTTTTCTAGAATCAATTTGTACTCAATTGGTAAAAAGATTAAGTTTAAGGAGTGAAACAATAGTTTTCGCAAGTTAAGAGACTAAAATATAATTTTTTTTAAAATTTTTTGTTCCTTAAGCGAATCAGCTCTGCGTACAGTCGAATTGTCTCTATATATAGCCAATCGGCTTAGCATAGAGTCGAATAAGATCTACACATCCTTGATTGGCTTATTTTCCGAATCCGAGAATGGGAGTCGAGGTTAATCCAATTGAAATTACCTTTTCTTTTAAATCAATCTAGACCTAATTATCAAGAAAAATAAAGTTTGAAGGTCAAAATGATAGTTTTTATAAATTTAGGGACCTAATTAAGCTTTTTAACTTTCTCTACATAGAGCCAATCGGCTCTATATAGAGACAATCGGCTCTGTAGAGATAATTAGCTCTATATAGAGCCGATTGGATTTTTTGCACTGCGACGTCGTTTTTCTCGACAATTTTATATCCATATACAGATTCTAGAATATTTTCTTGACGATAATAGAAGAATATACAAAGAAAAACTAGAGAGAAAAGAAAGAAAAAGACTATCATTCTTAGTCAATTATAGAAGATTTAAGCGACTAAGAAAAAACAGTTTTTGGAAACAAGCCATTAAAGAAAGAATCAAATTTGGAAACCTTTTTCTAAATTGATAGAAGATTTCTCCACATCAGATCCAACACTAGATTCCTATCGGTTTTTGACTTAACTGCATCTTCATTACATCATACTCACAGATCTATCAACTACGGTGACAACCTGAGGGTTCCTTCAATTATGCATTCACCATCATCATAAAATTGGGTCCTTCATTCTTTTTTATTTTTCTTGTGGTTATTTGTTTTTAGAAACATGATTAGAATTTGATTCATTATCAATATGATTTGATTAAGTTTTTGTGAATATGCATGATTATTGGATTTTGAATTTGATAATAAGAACTCTAGAGTTTTGCCAATTAGGATTTTGGATCTAATTAGAAACATGTCATCGGATTAATGTTTAGATTTATATTTCCATTATGATTAGGTAATTAGACATGTTTAATATGATTGCTTGATTGATTTTCCATCTGTTAGTTTATTGTACCTAGAGTTTTGATCATTCAATTGACTCTTGTTGCTTTATTTTAATATTTTTTATTCTATTTTCTTTATTCTAATTAATTTCTCTGTCTATGCATGTGAATTTCAGCTTTGGGGATGTAAAATACACTGAAGAATTAATGATAACTAGCTTGGAACCCTAGAGCCGACCGGCTCTACCTATAAAGCCGATTGATTGTTCAAGCCCAACCTTCATTTTCTTTTATTTTTTGGATGATTTTTTATGTATTCCAACATTATGTATAGTTTTCAGGTCTTTTTCTTTTGCAATCGTAGTTGAAGCCGAGTTGTAATAATTAGGTTTAACTTTCTGCCTTTATTTTATTTATTTTATGGCTAATTAAAAATGTTTAATATGATTGATTAATTAAAATGGTCCACATAGACTTAGTGTTAAAACTGGATCCAAAATGAAGATGGTAGTCTAATAAGCTCAACATTAACTAGGCCTAAAACTCTAAAAGCTAAGTAGACTTAGCGGGTTTTAGCATGCTTTAGTTAGGATTAGGGCTTAATTAGAATTACGATCATAACAAACGGGTCTTATCATACTAAGTAGTCCATTAGGTGTAAGGGCTGGAAGTCCAAAGCATAACATATAGTTAGGCTAGACTAGATGGGTTATACACATAAATAACAAGTAAATTAGGCTAACAACTCCAATATGGGCTGAGTTGAATAAAAATGGCTAGACTTAGGTGTATTATGTGTGCTGTTTGGTATGCCTGTGTATAAATTGCTCACATTTTGATAGGTTCATATTATGTATATATAATTAAAACATTTTAGTGAGTTATTGGTATGTTTTATATACATAATATGTAGAAATATATGCTTATTACCTCACTTTAGCCTTATGTCTAATTTCAGGTGATAATAGTCAAAGAGGAAGAATATGAGCCAAAAATGCATAAATTGGTTTTAATTGGACTACGGATATAAAAGGCTCGGGATAAAGACACGTGGACTACCAATATTGTAGGCCTAGCCGAATTTATCAAGACCCACAAAGAAAAATTAATTAGTTATAATATAATTAAGGTTAATTATGTGTTAAGTTGTTTATTTTATTTAGGATAGTTAAGAGGATAACTATAGCAGTGTTGTACTTAGAAAAGGACTCTGAAAAAGGAATCTCTACAAGTAGAGGTCAATTAAATAAAAAAAAGGGCATGTATCTATTATTCTTCTCACTACGAATTCTCTACAGTTCATCTTCTACAACATTTAATTAGTTTTTGCATTCTTCTTTCAAGGATCAAAAAGCTTTTTAAAACGTAAAGAGTGAGGATCAATCTTCTTCATCCCTTGAAGAACTTCTAGATTTTGAGGGAGCTTTAATTTTATGTTTTATATTTCTTAGTCTTCCTATTTAATTACAATGACTGTTGGATTAGGCTAAATTCCATAAGTGTTTAGTTTGGCTTTTTACTAATGTATGAACATTATTTATTATGAGTTTAATGAATAATTTCTTTACTTTCATACTTATTTTAGTTTCATCTATTATTGTTAATTGATCATTATATCAATTTAATAGTAATATTTTTTTTTTTGAAAATCTTTAGGTTAAAAGTATTAGAAACATCATCTTTACTTTAATCTATGATTGCTGTAAGACACCTAGGTTGCATCATTAGCTTAAGTGACTTAGGAAAAAGGCACATCATCATCTCATTCATTAGATTTTGACTTAAGGAAAAATAAGAGAACTATAAAGTATAAGCTAGACTAAATACTATTTTTATCATATAGTTTATATTAATTATTCCATTTTCATATTTATTTTGTAGTTTATTTAATCTCTTTTATAAACTTTAAAACTATTCTTAAACATTGGCTTAGAGTGTTTAGATTTATTTTTAGTGCTTTTGTGTGATAATTGATCTTTATAGTATATGCTCTACGGTTCTTTCTGAGATCGACCTCGTGGTGAACTTGCCTGTACTAACATTCGGTTCGTACACTTGTGAGTATTAAGTTTGAGACATCATATTTATAGAGAATAATTTGTTAAATAATAAAATTAAAGACTAATGTACATAAATAAGGAAGTTGGCTTCCAGATTCATCTATAGATTTGTGGCGTAACCTTCCTTATGGAGTCTGAGAAATTTCACTCATTAGTAAAAGTGTCTGGTGATTACCCGGGTGGTGACTCCCATCTCTGTGCTAGTATCAGTGATTAGTTAGCATGTTCCCGATTATGTTAAAAAGTCTTATAATGTCATAATTGCTAAAAACACTTAGGTGCATGCCCGAAACCGCGGCACACACTTATCATCATCCATCCACTTTCTTAAAAGGGGCAACCATCTCTTCTTCTTAAGGACCCTCCCTCTTTTATCCGAAGCATATAAGAAGGCATTGAGGTCACCTCCTGTCATCCATAGGCCAGAGTAATTTCTACCAATATGATCCAGCTCGAGCTAGATGGATCTCGTTACACTTGGGATTGGGCAAGTTACACCATTGTAACAAAGACATTTGTCCATTATTATCTTCAATATTGACATGCAAAAACTGTCTATGGTTTTCAAGAATCACAATCTTAACCTCATCTCTCCACATCAACCAAATACCTCCTCAGAATCCCATTTCGATGAGACCTACCAAATCCACTATTCTTGACAAAACAATTAGCTTTTGTTCCACTTATCTTTGGTTCTAATAAAGCGAACAAAGTAGGCTTATAGGTAGAGATTAAAGTATGAAAGACTCTATGAAAACTTGTAGAAGCAGCTCCTTGACAATTCTATATAATTATTGATAAATCCATAAACATAAATATAAAAAAGAGGGTGGAGATGGAGCAACTAGACCATAGCATGAAGATTAGAAACATGCCCATTTACTTCCATATCGTGTTCATCTGTAACAAAATCACCTAGGTCAGAGGTATCAAAATCCTCTTCCCCGCTATCCATGGGGAGATTATAGGTTGGTTTTTTCTTTAGAAGACTTGCTAAGATGCTGACGCATGGTCTTGTTAGAATCTTTGGACTAGGCTTATTCATTCTTTTAGTGCATGATGAGCTGAGGTCTAAGGGATCAAGGATAATGACTGAATGTTTGAGGGGATCCAAGTTAGAGTGTTGGCTTTTAGATTTTTTTTTGAGCGGTGTGGTCATTGGTTTTTGCATGGGTTTTACGTGGAGTTGCATGGGTATTTGATTCATTAGGCTTAAGGTAGGTTTGTTATTGGGAGGGTTTTTGGTAATTTCAAAATTGTCTGCTCTCATCTTTTATGTTACTATTTCTACCTTTTTCTGTATATTTAAACTACAGATATTTGGGGTCTTTAGAATATTAGCAGTTATAGGAATCTTGGAGATTTGGGTTACTATTCTCATTGTCCTCTAAGTTGAAAAGAGCATCAAATGTCGATTCCCTACTTATTTCCTTTTTTCCCCACTATTACCTCCAAAAAGTCAACTTCCTCCAACTGCATTCCTGAATTATCACTTTCCAAAATCTTTCGAGGCCTTCTTTTTTCAGTAGGCATCATCCACGTGCCGTAGTTAGGGTTTCCATCATCTCCATTCTTATGGGCTTGCGCCGCCATGTTTTCTTGACGGCCACCGTCAGCCTCCATCACACCACTTCTGTATTAGGTTTCAGAACCTCCTTATTTAATTCCAAGCACTCCTCAATGATACGCCCATATTTGCCGCAACTGAAACAAATTCTTAGCAGGCTTTCGTATTCTACCTTTTTCGTTCAACCATCAATGACAAACTGAGAGACTAAAGGTTCTTCCAAGTTTACTTCTGTGTGCAGTGGAGGAAGCAAACTGATATCGGATCCTACGAAAGATTTAAAGTTCAAACTATGATGACTAACATCCTCACTTATGCAGTGAAATTGAGTTGATGGAGTAGCCAGTACCCTTGAGTTATTCACTTCGGTATCGCCTTCTCTCATCGTTAAAGGCACCGGAAGGCACTCGACTAGAAGGAGTGGATGTTAAGCGACTACTGACCCTCTTCTTGTTCCTAGCTGTCTGTTACGAGTCTGGGAAGCTTGGAATCCTAAATATGAGGAATTCCTCAAAATAGAGAAGGGCGGTCAAGGCTTCCGTAAGGGCCTCCCCCCTTTTCCCGGTCAAGAAAGATGGGAAGGAGGATAGTAGAGCGAATGAATTGCATTAGTGTTGGCTATGTTTCCCGAAGCGACACTTTCTTCCACTCCTTTTAGCAAATTAGTCCGACTCGTAATTCACTTCTGACTCCGTGTTCGATAGCCTGACCGTAGTGATGTTAATTGTGGTTACATTCATAAGTAGCTTGGTCCATCTTTATTACATTTCATATATGTTTGAGGAACCGCATATTGACCCTCTTCTGAGACTATGGGAGAAGACTGGGTAGAAGAAGCTTTTAGCCCCTGCTTGTTCAGTGCTATTTTCCGGTCGTACAATGGTCTTTAGTCGTTATTAAGCCTGGTATGTCTCCACCCTGTGTCCACAATTCTAGAACTTCAATCCAATTCATGCAAAGTTTCCACTAGTAGCAATCTCAGTGTTATAATCAATTTTCAATACCCTATCCACCATCTGTCCTAGCATCCTTAGTAGCTTTTTATGGTAGTAACGAAGGGGCATTCCTGGGTGATGAACCCAAGCAATGACCCTCTTAATTCGTCCATTTGCACTATAAAAGGCTGGTGTCTAGGCTTGCACCGTAGATAGTGGCCTAAAATAATCCATGGCCTTTGAGTTAGAACATACTCTACATATTTAACCCTTTCAAACTTGATTAAATAGTATCCATTTTTAAGATCTATTAGAGTGAACTCCAGTAGCGTGCCCTATATTGTTTCTAGTCTCAATTTCAAAGCCATGTATCCTATAGACCTCCCCAATAACTTCAGTACTAGTGTATTCTTGATCAGCTAAGTATGTACTCAATGGGATAAGGTAATGGATGGAATTAGCCTGTTCCTGTCAATCACCACATCTGATTCTCCAATCTCTATATCAACACTATTGCCCAAAAGTTTTTCTTCCTGAGCCATTTGCTCATGCATTAATTTTTCTTTGAAAGAGGTAGGGGACTAGATAGCTTCATCACTATCATTTTCCCAGAATTTAGCTTTCTTTGTCGATCGATCATCCTCTGCTGGCAGCAGAGGGGTTTTCTCTAAGTTGCCAGAGCTCTCCATCAATATGCAGGACAAATAGTTCGTAATAGATGATGTTGTCCTTAACAAGTCAAGGAATGGAAAAAAATTAAGCAAGATTATATTAATCATATGAGGAGCATTGTGTTGGTAAATTAAGAAAATCGAAATATATTTTTCATAATTTATTTACAGGGTTCTTATTTTCTCGCAATGACCTGTCTATGCATCTCCCTTTTTATTCTAACTCAAGTTTCTTTTTTCTTTTCAATTTTTGAATATTTTTTAAGGAAAAATTCACATTTGAGATTATGAATGGGAGAAATAAAATTCTTTAGGTCATATGAATGCTTTGTATCGATACCATAGATACAAGACGAATAAGAAAAATCACGATACAAAAACAACTTATCATATGGAACAAACCTAAGAGTGTCAATGTGAATGACTGGAAATATTTTATCAACTTTTAGAGCAAAACACTTTTCAGGTGGTAACATTTTTAATTGGGTGATTTAATTATTTTTAATATATGTGATTGATATTTATAAAACTTTTTGCAAGCTAAACTAAGTTATTTTTTTATTATTTTGTAGGAGAAAAGTATGATAAATCAACAAAATAACCCTAAATGCTCTATGCCTCCTTATATAGGAACTATAAGTTTTGCTCGGTTAAGACACCAAATGGTAAGTACTAAAACTATTTTTACTTTTCATTTTCTGGTTAAGAGTTCTTTTCCTTCATTTTCACTGCTGCATGCTTTAATTTAGCTTTTAGTGCATTTAGAAATGCTTGAAGGCGTGAGTTAGTCTGGGTACTTAATTTGTGCTTGTTAAATTTTGTTCCTCTTCTTTAAAATATTTCTAATTATTAAAATCGACCATTCAAATACTTTTGTTCGTCAACTATCACTATAGTTTTCTATCTAGTAATGATATATATAGTAAATATGGTGTGATATTACTTTAATTTAGAGTAAGTTAGTCTAAGTCCTATAATATATCACTTTTCTATTAGAAAAACATATACTACCTTTTATGTTTGCATTGATAGAGAAAAAGAAAACGGAAAGGAGCCTTCTGGTTTTTGGGTTGAATCGTGTAACAGAAAGTGCAAAAAAGAAATCGATCCTTCTTCTCAAAATGTTATTGTAAGCTCTACTTTTATTTTATTTTAAATTTTAATAAATATATGAATGACATAGTCTAACTAATTAATTATAATAACTACAGCTTCAAAAAAATATATTGGAATTAAATAAAGTTTGAACTTATAAAACAAATAGAAACAACAGGAAAAGAAACAAGTGAGCAAGTGGAACTAGCAATAAAAGAAGCAAGCGGGAATTTATATTTTTTATTTTAAAATTATTTTGAATAATTTTTTTTTATATTTTATTTTCATGAAAATTTACAATATGTTTAAGTCTCTTAATGTTTGTTTCAATTATATTTTCTTGTATTTAATTGTCGTTTCTTTTAATCTAATTTATTTATTATAATTAAATAATTAATTAATCATTCCTTTAGAATACACGTCACTATACTATATATTATATATTTTATATTTTGACAAATCTTGTAGCAAATGCTAGTTTTTGCTACAAATTTAATACTTTGTGTGACTACATATTGAAAAACTAAAAGTTGATTCTTGCCACAAATTTTATCTTATTCGAAGCTAAAAATATTCATGTTACCATAAATTTTCATTTTCTCTAGTAAAAAGTATTTCCAATTAGACATAGATTTATTTTCTATGTGACTAAAATTTAAAATATAGTTGCTATATGATGTGTCAAATTTAGTATTTGGAAGTGCACCAGCTATTCTTATAGTGAAAATAATAAATACCATGAGGTAGATCTCTCAAGGAATTATAAGGTCACTTGTTATAAAAACTAATTATCAATACAAAAACACTAAAAATAAATTTAAACATTCTAAATTAATATTTTGAGAAAATATTATATTCATAAAATAATAAAATAAACTAATAAAGTGAATATGCAATCGAATGATTTTAATAAATTATATGATAAAACAGTATCTAGTCTAGCTAATTATTTAGTAATTTCCTTGTTTTAACACTAAATATAGATTTAATGAATAAGATTGTGATATTTCTTTCTTTTAATAATTCAAGCTAATGATGTAACTAAAGTTCCTTATATTATCATAGATTTAAACAAAGATGTTGTCTCTAATATATTCAGCCTAAATATTTTAATAATAATTATTATTGCTAAATTAATATAATTGTTAAACAATAATAACAATTGAAGCTAAAAAAGATATGGTAACAAAATAAATCATTTGCTAAATAAAAAGATAACTTTGTATGACTAACAAAGTTCATACAAAGTAAATAGGCTAAACTAAATATTAAGAAAAATTTAGCTTAATATATGTAATCCATTGATCATAGTAAGTAAATAGTTAAACATAAAATTAAAATTGAAAATAAAAGCTTCCTCTAGATCCAGAATATCTTTAAGGTAGGAAGATGATTAATTCTCACTCTTACTCCTCAAAGACCTTCTTGATTTTGAGAACAATAACAAAAATCTAAAACAAAATATTTTTGATGAACAGTAGAGAGATGAATAATAGACAGATAATGAGTGAATTGAGTTGTGTTTTTTTTTTCCAATACTTATTTAAATTTATAGAGATTCCTTTTGCTGAGTCCCTCTTCAAACATAAGACTCTTGAGAGTTACCTTATCACAACTTTTAATTACCCTTACTTAAATAAATAACTAATAATTACCATAAATATAAAAGAATTAATTTGTCCCCTTGGATCTTGTAATTTTCGGCTAGAACTTGTAAAATAGCAGTCCATGTATCTCAATTTTAGATTTTGATAGCAACAAGTCTTATTAGGTCTATTTTTTAGTATTTTGCTCTATATTTTCGTCTTAAGTGAGATAAAAACACATATTTTCAACATATTTTATATAAAAAAGATACAAATAAAGTACTAAATCATCCTAAATATATAGAGCTATAACTATGGTCCCTTAATAAGTTGCTCAATCTTGCCACTGATTTAATATTGAAGTGGCTAATAAGTTTAATATTTAGTTACGAATTATTATGTCTGTAGCCAAAGTATAAGATATTAACCATTGTACAATAATTGTGGCAAAATAAACATAATTATTAGCCATAAATTTGTTAAATTTATAGCTAAAATATAAATATATTTGCCACAGTATACGTACATGTGGTAAGTACATTAAATATTTTATTATAAATTTAAACTTTTTTATCTTTATCCACAAATATTTTTTTAAATTTGTAGCCACGATTTATTCCATGACTAAAATGCGTTACAATATATTAAGATATCAATAGAATAACAATGAAAAGTTTTACCTTTTTATTTTTATTATAACCTTTTTTGTCTTCAACATTTACAAGAATTTGTAGACTATTTCAAATAATTCATATGTATAAATAGGATATGATGTTGATGATTTATCAATTATAAGATTAGAAATGTATTAGTTAAGTTAATTATTTATATAGTTAGAATCAAAATTATTGATTTATTATAATATTAGGATGCATTACTAAAAATTATAAATTCCCTTAAGAATAAAGACTGATAATGATGATACTTTAGTTAGTAGCTTTTGACATGTATTATTTAGTAAAAGTATTCATATAAAAGGTTTAAAATTATAATAGCGACATCATAAACTGAAGGAGGTTAATATTTACAAAATTTTCGTACATTTAAAACGTCACATGCGTTATATGTAATTTTACTTATAAATATAATTATGTATATTTAATTTGAGATTAGATATACATAACTTGATACATATGTTACATATAAATGATAATTAAGTATTGTATTTATACATTAATCAGTGATTAAAAGTAATAATTAGTTAGATAATATAGTAACATGAATAAGAGGATAAACATTTAATAAATAAATCTACATTGTTAAACTAAACCAGAAAAAGAAAAAGAAAACTTTATTTGATAAAAAGTAATTTCATGCTCTTTTTGTCATTGGCTCATCCGTTCATACAAATTGTTATTAATTTTCATAAAATAAAAATATAATTATTAGTACAGAAATTCTGACATGTCAATAAGTTATTAAAAAAAGCCATAATGTGTCAGATTATTTTACTGGCTGCACCTTGGGAATCCAAAGTGACGTGTGCATTATTTTTCATGCAAGAATGAACTAAGAGATGCTAAGCATACGCAAGTAATATCACAACATTAACTGTACTGCGACTGCAACATCTATTAAAGATGGCCTCCTCATACTCCGACTAGGAATCTCTCCCATTTGCCTCCAGTGTCCCCTGAAAGCAAAGATTAAGTTTCGGGTATTGAAGGAAATGTAGGGTTAGAATCCCATTCTTCTCTTGTTTCGTTTATCGGCATCCTTAAGATCTACCAACGAGGGAAGAGGCCTTGGCAGAGGTACATTCATTGACCTGTACAGCTTTCTCAAGGTTTCACTCGAGTTTCTTGATGATCTAATAGTGGAAGAAGACACTATCTTATGAGGTTCTTTCTTCACAAACTTCTCACAGTGTCCGGCAACATGGATTCCTGAGTTACATTCCAATTTGTTTTCACATTTCATTATAGTGTCCTCTACAACTCCGACTTCTCGATCTACTTCATTGGCAATTACTTGATCCGTTGGAATTGCTAGTTTTTCCTCGGATAGGAAATTAGAATCTTGGATCCACAGCCTAGCTCTACCAAATAAAGTCACTGCTGGCCTTTTGCTTGGTGGAGACAAGCTCATGAGTAGACTAGAAGAGACTTTAACAGGTGGCAATTGAGATTCAACAGAAGTTTGTTTAGGTTCTTTGCCTGCAGGAGAACAGCCAATGCCTCTTGCTGATAGACCTGCTTTAGGAGAAGCTTCCACACTGATGTCCAAGAGCTTCCAGATGGGATCATCTGAAGTTAATTGATTTCCAAAGGAGTGCTTCCTAATATATTCTAGTTCTGTGGCCCGGCAAGGGGGTGTTGTTGACACAACCCATTTAGGTGCAAGAAGCTGCAGAAACCACTCTAGTTCTTCCCTTGAAGAATGCATGGAATAACAAACATGCCAAATGCCAAATTGATCCCTAACTGCTTCACTGAGTCTCAATTTTCTTCGACTTTCAGTGCCTGACTCCTCTTCCTCACATGCATACCACTGAGCTGAAGGGCGGATAATCAGAGGCTCTGGCTGAAAACTAGCTTGGGCCTCTGCCACTTTTGCAGCTGCTCTTTCATATAACATGGGAAATCCATTAAACACATGGAAACGTGAAGATGGATCTTGAGTGAGGATTTGAGGAACTGTGAGTGTCAGAGCATGGAAGCATTCTGGATTAGCAGCTTTCTCAACATATATTTTGGAACCAAAAGTTCGAGAGACATTAGCCAATAACTCTTCTTGACCAAGAAGATCACAAGTCAGATATACTATAGCTGCAGCAGGGTGCTTCCATATACAATTGATAACCTGCTTTATGAGTATGCAATTTTAAATGTTACCGAAGCTTATTATCAGGAAAAGTTACAGTACAATAAAAAGAATTAAAATCTACCCTATCCTACAAATGAAGATGCTCAGTGCAAGGGTTTTTTAATACAGAACCAGAGAAGATATAAAGTTTGAGCTCATTAATGCTATGCTGCTAACAGATAAGAGACAAAATTTAACAAAACCTTAATCCCACAAATCGTATCAACCCTAAGTTTTATTAAGATATGCATGAAGGTGATCAGAGGGATGTCTGCAAAACCCACGAGGTGTGTGTATATGCTAGGTGCATGCATATTAAAACACAAAAATTAAGGCAAGATAGGAAACTTTACAGATAGGCATTTCAGTGCAATATCCAACTAGAATTATCAAGCTCCTTATTTCATGCATTGGGTGTTGAATATCATTTCCATATGCAAATCAACAAATTTAGGTTCCAAAATAAAAATGATACAAATTTCAGCATGGCTAAATGGCTTGTGGCAATAAAAGAAAGAAATAACAAAAGGAAATCAATGCTAGCCACATGTCTCAAACTAGTTAAAAAAATAAAATGAAACATGAGATGAAGGTGACCTAAGTGAGAGTACCTGTTGTGATGCAGAATGCTTGCTTGGAAGTTTCTGATGGAATCTCCCAAATGTACAGTCCAGGAAAACATAATCAAGTTGGCATCTAGGCTCTTTTCCATTCTTGCTAATGTACTTCTTTGGAAGACATTGTATACATTCTGGACTGAGCCTGCAATCTCCCGTGTGCAGGATATTACCAAAACTGCCCTCAAACAAGAACATTACAGCTCCTGAAGTTCACAACCATGCCAGACAAGGGATCATCTGTGACTGGAGTTTCTCCAAAATCATTTGCGGATCAATCACATATAAAGGAGAAACAAGCAAGACTGCAAATCCCAAGCCCCTCCCCCACGCAAACCCCAAAAACAGAGGACAAAGCAGAATGCAAAAAAAATATACCAGCTTCAAATGTCAACATATACGTACTTGGGAACCTGTATGCCTGGATACAAATTCATTAAATTGATTGCATATTCTGAATCTCTTTTCATTATTTAATTATGTTGTTGTCTGATATTTAGAGCGACAACGACATCAGCAGGCTAAGATATCAGCATGATGGCACCATGACCATATGAAACTGCTATAGTAACACACTATCCAACTACATAAGTAGAAATCACATATTTATTTTACTAAGAAAATGCCTCGACTTTTTTAGAACAGGTCCGGGTCAAATAGCAATGATTCCTACTGGTACCTCATTATGCCAGTCAGTGCAATCAATATAATGGCTGATAAGATAAAGCATCTAATTATGGGTTGCAACTGGTCATTTAAATTCTTTTGGACGAAAAAACTAAAATCAAACGACAGTTGCTGTTAGATATAAGAAATTCATAGGCCCACTAGTTCAGAAAAAACCAAAGATATATGTCAGGTAAAGGACAGAAAAACAACATTTAATTGTTTTCAATTATCCCAAGTATACATATAGATGATGCATAAGAAGTAAACTAAAGCACCCACCCAACCACAATTATGCACAGAGAATAAGCAAATGGAATCACTTTATGTCCTAACGCATGCCCAGAAGAGTGCAAATATTTTCGAGCACAACAGCAGAAGCCTCAATAACATTATCAGTGGCACGATGGAATTGATTAAATTTCAAAAAGAAAAGAGAGAGAGAGAGAAGAGAAATACCAGGGCAGTGATTTGCATCAAAAGCAGTAACCGAAAAATTCCCATATGGGTCATCGATCACCAGAGATTGACCCACCTCAATACCCACAAACAGAGAATCCTCGAGCTACAAAAGGGCAAAAAATAAAAAGAAAATTAGAAAAGGGCAAAATCAAGAGCAAAATCCCACATGGGTATCTTAAGACAAAAATGGCGTAAAGAGAGAGAAACCTGAGGGAAATAAAGAAGAAGAAGAGATTTGGTGAGATGGGTAGCGTAAATAGGATAAGAAGAGTGGGCTAAAATCCCAGAGCAATGATCTTTGTGGGCATGAGTCAAGAAATAATGCCTCTTTCTCTTGGAAGTGGGACTCCATGTGTCCACTGAAAATGGTAATCCTCTTGGCATTTCAATTGGCATCTTTGTTTTTGAATTCCTGATTCTTGATTTCCAGAGATTTATAAAACCAAAAAAAAAAAAAAAAGGCAATTCAACTGACTGTGTTCTTCGTTTTTTCTTTTTCCCCTCCCAACTTAAAAGCTTCCACTGAAAGGAAGAGAGGGAAATTGGAATATGAATTGGTTCTTCGGGTTAAGTAGTTGCTAACTGTTTTATACTTATAAGAAATTTGTAACCGACTTCTCTTCTGTTCGGAGATATATAAATGGAAAAATTACAGATTAGTGTGTTAATTTTTTATTTAGTGTCAGTACGTTTTTTTTTTATTTTATTTAAGTGTTTAAACGAAATTTGTATTATTATATTTTATTTTGCAAGTATTATCTTATTTGTCTCCCTCGGAGGATGCCCTCTCTTTTGTGTGCATATGGCCTCGGATGATGACCTTTAGTGAATTTGCTATGTTTTCCTCTTGATCTCCATTGGTTTTCTCTTCCTTTTCTCCTTTTTGGTTAATTATTTTTTATATTCTTAACACTTGTAAAGATTATCTCACCTTTTATATATTGTTTCTACCACCTAAATATTCTTCCGACTTTTCTTTTCAGATAACAGTTAAATCCTATACTATTAATTGTCAGTTGATGAGAATTAGTTTACTATACTCTCCTACCCTCATCTTTTTTCCTCCTCTACTTTCTAAGCTTTGGAAGGTCTCTCACAACACTCTTCTCTTACTAAACCCTAAAAGCCATTCTCACTTTCTAGTTTTTTTTCCATGGAACTAAACCTTTCTTCTTTAGAAGATTTTATACATATGACAAAACTCCTTAACTATGAGGAACATGTTCTCTAGCTTGAGATGGATCTTAAAGCTTTTAAAGATAGGATGAAACAGGTTTGGCTGGCAAAGTTATTCTAACCAAGTTCTTCAATCCCTTTATGATTAAAGAAGCTCCTAGAGCTACTTAAAGATTGAACGCTGATTTTAGAGTTGAAAGAGTGGGTAAGGACATGTTCTTTTTTTTTATATATTTTAATAATGAGGTTGATTTCTTTGTTTTCTTTGAAGCGAGACCCAAGAATGTGCAAAATCAGCATATCAATATTCAAGAATGACCTAGTAATAAACCTGTGAAGGATATGGATTTCTTTACTTCGCCTTTTTGGGTTTAGGTGTATGATCTTCCTTCTCAGATAAACTTAGCCAATGCTGAAAAAATAGGTAACTTATTTGGATGTCTTATAAAAGTGTGAGTGACGATTTCGAGCGCGCATACAAGTGTCTCTAGCGACTACGGCATGCTAACTAGTCATAGAAACTAGGGCGAAGAAAGGGAGTCGCCACTCGGGTAATTCTCCGAGACAGTTTTATCAATTGAGTGCATCTATAGATTCCATATGGAAGCTTCATCACATCTAGAGATGGATCCGGAAGCCAACTTCTTTATTTGTGAATCTCTATTTTTAATTTTATTGTTTAACGGGCTTGTTAGCACCCATTTTTTAGATCTAGATATCGAGAAAATTATGAAAAATTCAGTGATGAAAGTTACTACTTTTCTGGAGTCTTGAGAAGGTCAGGATGGGCAAATTCTAATTAGGGTTGTTGTCAGCATTTATTTTTTGGATCTAGATATTGAGAGAATTACGAAAAACCCAATAATGAAAGTTATTGCCTTTCTCAAGTCTCGAAAGATTGAGGACGGGGGAATCCAAGAAAGGTTTGGGAATAATTGGATTTAAAATTACTTTTCTAGAATCAATTTGTACTCAATTGTTAGAAAAATTAACTTTAAGAGGTGAAACTATAATTTTTGTAAGTTCAGGGACCAAAGTGCAAATTATTCTAGAACTTTTTACCCTTAAAGCCAATCAGCTTTGCGTACAGCTGAATCGGCTCTATACATATCGCCTTAGCATAGAGGCAAATCGGCTCTGTGCAGAGCCGATCGACTCTCCACAATGCCGATTGGCTGTTTTCCAAAATCTGATGCCATTAACGCGTATTTTTACCTAAAACACCAAAATTGGTAAAAGAAAAAGTTCTAGAAGATATTTGTGATAATTATTGGAATTATAAAATATATTTAGCGATAATTATTTAAATTTTAAAGATTTTATTTACTTAAGATATTAATATGATAAAAAAAAGATAAGCTATTGATTTTCAATTTAAATAATTAAGTATTTATTTGCTACTTTAGGGTTTCCTAACCCTATTACTATAAATAGAATATGGTACTCTAGGTCTAGGGTTAGTTATAGATTTTAGCTACATTCATTAAGCACAGATTACTAGCAACCAAGGTAAATTGACATGCGTTCAAAAAGTAGAATGGGTTTTAGGAAATAAAAGAAAAAGTCATTAAGTAAGAATTGAGATTTGGAAACTTTATTTTTGAACGACAGAAGATTTTTCAAACCTAAGCAGCACTGGATCCTTAACCAATCTTCAATTCAACCGCCTTATTAGGGCTGAGTATAGATCGATCTAATTCAGTTATTTATAAATTACGATTGCCATACCAAACCTTGATTCTCTTTAAAATTTAAAGTACCAGTATCTCACCAAACATAAATGGCACCATACCGAATTAGACCAATTTTTTCGGTTCGATGCTATTTTTTATTCTAATATTTAAAGAAAACACAACTTTAAATCTAACTTCTAACCAAATATATTGAAAAAAACATGATTGATATCCAAATGAAACTAGTATGAGAATTGGAATTAGATAGAATTGTAATCACATTCTTGAACAACATATTTTGTAATTTAGTCCACTTGTAAAAATAATAATTTAATATTTAAATATAAACTATTAAAATATCTGCTATTGCTAGCATAATAATATTTTGCAGATGACTACCATTAAAATAAAAAGTTACAGACTTTATATAGCATTAAAATACAAGTTCGATTTTAAGTGTGAAAGATGTGGTTGACTTAAGGTCTCTGAAGTGAGAGCTTAAGTGTGAGAGAATAAGCCTATGAATTGAGATTTGAGATATGCAATTGGCTGCTATAGTAGATGGTATTAGTGAAAAAGAACTAGAGCTTGAGTAGATAGTAAATTAGTAATATAGTATACACTATACAACAAATATTATATATATATATGTTTATAAAATATAAAGTATATTGTAATATAGTTAATATCTTATAAGGAATATCTATAAAATATATATAATTATTAATAAATACTTGTAAAAATTTTGGTTCTATGGTTTGGTCTGGATCAGTACAAAACGACTCGATTCTGATACGGTTATTACTAAAGAACCAGTACCATACTGTAATATTAAAATATTTTTCGATCAGTTCAGTTCGATTATAAAATCTTTCGGTTATTTCAGTTCTGGTATTTTTTGGTACGATTATTTAATTTAAGCGGGAATCATTGAGATCCACACTCAACCTTACGCCTCATCGTCTCTAGAGGCTCGCAGATCAGGAATCTACGGTGACAACCTGAGGATTCCCCCATCCAACATCATCAATCAATCTTCTCCTTTACTGGTTTCTTATGATTTCTAATTTATAATTCTAGAAACATGTCTATGTTGAACTTTGAATGATTAGCATGATTCATATGATTAGATTAAGGTTTCTCTTAATTTAACACTGTTGATTTTATTGGACCTTGAATCTAATAATATCATATATGCTGGAAATTAAATATGATAATATGTCATGTGCTGAGTATTGAATATGATAACATGATATTTATGATCGATTTTGAGTCTCATGGATTGAATGATTAGAATAACATGTTAAATTCATATTCTTATTTGATTATATCAATTTTTTCGGATTGCATGCTGTAGGCGTGGTTTCGGGCGCGTACCCAAGTGTCTTTAGCGACTACAACACTATAAGGCTTTTCAACCTAATCGGAAACACGCTAACTAGTCATTGAGATTAGCGCCGAGATGGGAGTCGCCACTCGGGTAATCACTAGGACACTTTTACTAATGAGTAGCTTTTTCCAGATTCCATAAAAAAGCTTAAGCCATAGAGAGACGGATTCGGAAGCCAACTTCCTTATTTGTGTATATTAGTCTTTAAATTTATTGTTTAACAAAATATTTCCTATGAATGCAAGCATTTTATACACAAACATACCGAAACAAAACATGATACACCTAAATCTAGCCCATTTTATTCAAGGCCAGCCTGTATTTAGTTGCTAATATAATTTTACTAACCAATTATGTATAAGGCCCACCTATTCCAGCCCAATTACATGTTATGCCTTTTGGATTCTAGCCTTTAAGCCTATTGGACTATTTGTTATGAGAAGGCTCATTTATTGTGATCTCAACTATATCTAAGTTCAAACCCTAACTAAACATGTCAAAGCCCATTAGTCTAATTAAATTTTAAAGTTTAGGCCCGGTTAAAGTGGATTAACCTATCAGACTATCAAATTTGTGTTGGATCAATTTTCAGCCCTAAGTCTAGGTGACCCATTTTAATTAATCAATCATGTAATCATGTACTGGGTTAACATGTAATACACAACAAAAAGATAATAAAGAAAATAAAGTAGAAAAGGAAACCTTAGCTATTACGACCCGCCTACAACTACGATTACAGAACCGGAAGGCCTAAAACTAAACAAGGGCTAGGAATACATTAAAAATGCCAAAAAAAGCAAAAATTATAAGGGCCAACATGGTTACCCAATTGGTTGTGCATGAAGAGTCGATTGGTGTTGGAGTCCACGGGGGCATTTCAGTCAGTTTTCCTTCGATTCTCCTTCATTTGCTAGTTCAATCTCACATTCTAGAGCCGATTTTCACATGCATAGTTGTTTAAACAAAATTAGGATGAGATAAAATAGCTAAAAAAGGTAAAATAAAGTTACAAAAGCTAAACAAACCTAAAATACTAAAAACTCTAAAATCTTATAAACTGATAGAAGATTATCAAAGCAAAGAATCATATTTTATTTAGGCTTAAATAATAAATCATATTTACAAAAGACCTAAATATTAACCATATAACATGATTTTAATTAAATCTAAAACCCTAATTGGTAAAATATCAGATCTAAAAATAATCCTAGTTCTTATTATCAGATTCAAAACCCCATTAACATGCATATCATGAAAACCTAATCTAACCATGTTTATCAAAGATAAAAATCCTAATAATGTTTTTAAGAACAAATAATACATAAAGAAACACAAAAAGAATGAAAGAACTGATTTTTATGATTGATGCAGATGTATGGTGGAAGGAACCCTCACGCTGTCACCGTGAATGTTGAATCTACGAGTCTCAAGCGATAAAGATGCAGTTGAATCGAAAACTAAGTAAGAATCTAGAGCTAGATCTTGCTTAGAGAAACCTTATATTGATTAAAAAAAATTTCAAAAATGATCCTTTTTCAATACTTTGTTTCCTAAAATTGTTCTTTCTTCAATGGCTTGGATCTTCTAATGACGACTAAGAACGACAGTGTTTTTCCTTCTTTTCTCTCTTGATTTGCTCTTTGTTTTTCTTTCTTAGTGGTTCTCAACTCTCGATATTGCTTACTGCCAATTTTAGTTCTTGATTTCGCCTTGAAACCCTAAACACCTTGTTCTATTTATAGAGATAGGGTTTCAAAGGAAACCCTAAAGAAAGCAATTAATTTTAGAAATATTGATAAATATCTCATTTTATTTTTAAAATTTAAATAATTATTAATTAAATGATAATTATCGTCAATGAAACCTTCTAGAATTTGTATATGGACGTGAAATCATCCTAAAAAATGATGTCAGAGTGTCAAAATCTCAATCTGCACTGTGTAGAGCCGATTAGCTCTATGTACAGTCGATCGGCTCTATGTACAGCCGATGGGCTCTACATAGGGAAAGTTTATGAAAAACTTGCAATTAGGTTTCTAAATTTATAAAAACCACCATTTTGACCCTTAAACTTAATTTTTTTTAACAATTAGGTCCAAATTGATTTTAAAAAGGTAATTCTAGCTGGATTAACCTTGATCCTAACCTCAAATTTGCTTATCCTTTGCCTCTCGAGACCTAAGAAAGTAGCAACTCTCATCATAGGGTTTTTTATTTTTCTCTCGATATCCAAATCCGAAAAAGGACTGCTAACAACTGCCCCCGATTTGTTGAAATTTATGAGCATGCAAATGCGTTAAATAAATTGAGATAAATCTTAGACATCAAGCATACGACAAAAGGATATTTGAGTTGTATAAGCCACGCTTCACAAGCTCCAACTTTGATTGATGATTAGATGTGGGGCCACGCCCGCTTGGGTTGAAGATTTTGCGTGTTTAGGACTTTGCTCCACCAGGGAATTGTCAATTTCACTCCACTGGGGTTTTAGGACTTCACCTACTTTGTGAGAATGTGTCTCAATTCTTTAAAACTTAAACTGATTCTCTACTTTTAAAAAATAGGACAGTGAGCTTCCACCTATGATCTTCCACTGATTGTATTCCATTCTGTTATGATGATAATTTTGCTTTGGGATATGAATTGATGATCTTCAACTTTAGAAAGTAGGCTTGATAATCTCCACTTTGGGAAGTAAATTTATAAACTTCTACTTTGAGAAGTAAACCGATGCATGAGTGCTTTGTTTCTTTTTGAACTTCTTTTCATTTTCCTATTACAGGTTAGTGATATATGTAAAAGTATACATATAGATCTTATCAAGCAAAAATAGTGAAGGTATGTGATATGCATGTTATGTATGACATGTAATGCATTTCTAAAAACTATTGTTTTGTTTGGACAGAGGCATTCTGGTGCCCATCAACATCAACACTATGAGAGTTCTTGCTCTTCGGGCACATGTAATTGATTCACATCAAAGATTTGAAAGTCATGGTGATAATAAAAAGTGTAGATCTAGAGATAACCCAAGCATGCAAGGACTGAATAGTTTTGCCTAGGGACTATACTGATACTTGTGCAACGATAGTTGGCTTCGCTACAATCTTATGCAGATAGCAACCAAATCTCTTTAGTTTTCTTACTTTTACGCCTTAACTTTTGTGTAAGCTGCCCTATCAGGTTTTCAACTTAGCAGGGTAATGTCTTAACTTTTGTTTAAGCTGCCCTTTCGTGTTTTCAACTTTGTAGACTCTATTTTTGCCTAAGCTGTCCTTTCGTGTTTTCAACTTAGTGTTTTCTTTTTTCTCTATTTTCTCTTTTTTCTTTTTACAGATTTGGTCACTCTAGTACTTATAGTCTCTTTTGTCAAGCTTGTATATGTTTTCACTGATTGTCAGGACTTTACTTGAGACAAGACTTCTTGAATGAAAGCTGAAACACTCTAGTTTTATCGATGATGTCAAGATTAATGGAGACTTGAGTGCTGCCAATTCTTGGGTTTTTCCTGCAGGAGAGTTAAGGAAATTAATCTTGCTTTTATTTAGATCTTATAGATTTCGCTTCTTATTTTGTTTTATCCTTCTCGTAGTGCACAAGCAATGAAAATTGATGTGCTAGTTTGATAAAAATTCTAATCAAATTTTATTCATTTAATCTGGGCACAAACGGGTATATTTTCTATTTTATATAATACTATTCTAGTTATTAACTAGTCTTTTTGGATTTTTTAGTCAACTATTTTTTTCTCAATTTTCTTTAAATTTTGCCTGACTAGCCTATACAGGTCCTCTAGTCAGCAGGATCCATTTTTCTATTTTTCTATTTTTTTTGAAAAGATAGTATCTGAAATAGTATAGATTGACTTGTGAACTTATTCCCCCTGAGGTTTGAACTCCTTTCAACATCTTTGAGCTTAATCTTTTCTTTCTTGTCTTTTTGATATGGAAGTTTTCCAACTTGATCTAAATTTCTCTTTGGAGTCAGATGCAATCGATCTTTCATATTTCAGGTTCAGAGCACCAATCTTTAATATCTTATAATCTTTAAGGATTCCTGCTTCAAGGATGTTATGTGATGAGGGGATTAATTTGACCTTCTTGCTTTGCTCCGGTATGTTGAAAATAATTCTATTATCTTGGATTCAATCATGCATATCCAATACTATCTCCTTTTCTTTTTCTTTTTTTTTTTCCTTTTTTTTCATTCTCTCTCACTTTTTTTTCTCCTCAAGAGTCATATTATGTATAGTAGAAATCTACCTAGAATTATCATTTGTGCCTAGATTAAATAAATGAATTCAAAAAGAGTTAGTGTTAAACATGCTAATGTAATAATCATTGTCATGCAAAGTACCATTAAGGTAAACATCAAATAAGCAAAACCGAAGTAATATCATTGACCTTAGCTAAAAGCAAAATCATTGTTCTCAGTAGACATCTGAATCTTGCATAACTTCATCATCTTCAGATGGTAGATCTTTAATCTCTCTAGCTTCATGTTTTTCTATGTACCCTCAAGCTCTGGTATTTTCGAGTTCGTTTACTTATAAACCATCATCGTACAAGCCTGCGAAGGTCTTGGGATCCATCATTTACAACTTTTTCATCCAAGATGGGATAACATTTTGGACTATCATTTGAACTTGATCTGTCTCAAAAGGCTTGTTCTTCATTAAAACTGCTTTGTTTCTCCATCTAGTCAAGAAGTTAGAAAAAGACTCACTGTTCTTTTTTTTATCAATTCTAAATCCCTTATAGAGACTTCTAGCTGAGCGTTGTAGTCATATTGCTTCACAAAGCATCACAAAGCCTTTTCCAATCAGACTTGATAGGGCTTTCTAACCCATTGTACCAGTTCACAGCTAGCCCTTCTAATGAGAGTACAAATAGCTTGATGATTGAGTAGTACTTATAAGAGTAGAATATTGCTTCAAGTGCACCTTTGGATATCCGATTCCATTAAACTTCTACATTTCAGGCATACGAAATTTGGAAGGTAACTTGTCTTCTTCAATCAGCATCAGTTTATCGAAATCAAAGATTGAATCTAAATCTTGATCTTTCAGCATATCTTGCATCTTGTCAAGCCTTTTAGTCAGACTCTGTAAAATCTCAGATTCCATAATGACTTTTACAGTAAAAGTCGACTTTTTCTTAGCTTGTTTTAGCATGTAGTCATCTAGATTCTAGAGGTGCTCACTATGTGCTTCCACATTATGAGTAGCAGTTGTAGGGACAATAGCAGCCTTTTGGATAGTCTGTTTCTAAAAAAATGTTAGTCAAAGCTTGTTGGACTCTTATATCATAATCCTTAGGTCAGCCATGATTGTAGTCTTGATAGCATCAATATCTTGCACATGGACCATTTTTGAAAATAGTGGACTTCTTAGGCTTATGTCTTTATTGCCTCGATTGTTGGTGAAATAGGTCTTCTTGACACCCTTCTTGTCTTATCCAAACTAAAGGTGATAAATCTATATGGCTAAAAAACAAGGTGTGAGTATGATGCATGCAATGCATGGGATGCATGATTCACATGGTATGCAAAAGGACAAAGATAAAGGGTTAGCACACACAAAGTCATTATACAAAGAATCCTTCCGATCTTATTTCTCCTGCACACAGTTCACGGTGAGTCTTTCTTCCCTAGGATTTTTGGCTTGGGCTTTCTATCAACAGGGGATAGTAGGCCCGATGTGCATGCCATAAGCTCTCAAAGTGGATTAAAACAAACAAGGTGATGTTTCCCAGTATAAGCATAAAAGCCTGCATATTTTGGACCTAGGTGCCTAGTTCCATATTTATGGGCCAAGGCCTTTCAATACTTGGGCTTAAAATACTTATAGGGAAAAACATCTGACATAGCAAGCAATAGGGTACCTAGGGAATATTACTACAGCCATTACCATGCGCTGAGTCTTGCGTAAAGATAAAAGTCTCTCACAAGCAAAACGTGTTCTTCCTTAGGTCATCTCCTCACTCAAGGCTCCATGTGATGAGGGAAATTCACTCATCACTTGTGGTAGCCAGTGTCGCAATTTGAGGATTCGAGTGGAACCAAAGAACCGCTAGCCGATGCCATCGAGGCTATAGGGACCAAAGTGTATAGTGTGTGAAAGTGTAGTGATGTAAGAATACTCTATTAAATAATAAATGTAAAGACAATCATATATTAGAATCAACTTCTCTTATCCCCAATAGAGTCGCCACTATGGATGGTAGTTTCGGATGCCCACCTAAGTGTCTTTAGCGACTGCGGTACTGTAAGGCTTTTCAACCTAATCGGAAACATATGCCAACTAGTCACTAAGACTAGTGCGGAGATAGGAATTGCCACCCGTGTAATCACCGGGATACTTTTACTAATGAGTGGCTTTTCTCAGATTCCATGAGAAAGCTTAAGCCACAGAGTCAGGAGATGGATCCGGAAGCCAACTTCCTTATTTGTGTATGTTAGTCTTTAAATTTATTGTTAAACAAAATATTCCCTCTAAATGCAAGCATTTTGTACACAAGCATACTAAAACAACATATAATACACTTAGGTCTAGCCCATTTTATTTAAGCCCAGCCTGTATTTAAGTTGTTAATATGATTTTACTAACCAATTATGTATATGGCCCACCTATTCCAGCCCAATTACATGTTATGCTCTTTGAATTCCAGCCTTTAAGCCTATGTGACTATTTGTTATGAGAAAGCCCATTTATTGTGATCTCAACTCTAACTAAGTTCAAACCCTAACTAAACATGTCAAAGCCCACTAGTCTAATTGAATTTTAGGGTTTAGGCCCAATTAAAGTTGATTAACCTATAATACACCTAGGTCTAGCCCATTTTATTCAAGGCCAGCCTGTATTTAAGTTGCTAATATAATTTTACTAACCAATTATGTATAAGGCCCACCTATTCCAACCCAATTACATGTTATGCCTTTTGGATTTTAGCCTTTAAGCCTATTGGACTATTTGTTATGAGAAGGCTCATTTATTGTGATCTCAACTATAACTAAGTTCAAACCCTAACTAAACATGTCAAAGCCCATTAGTCTAATTAAATTTTAAAGTTTAGGCCCGATTAAAGTGGATTAACCTATCAAACTATCAAATTTGTGTTGGATCAGTTTTCAGCCCTAAGTCTAGGTGACCCATTTTAATTAATCAATCATGTAATCATGTACTAGGTTAACATGCAATAAACAATAAAAAAATAATAAAGCAAAAATAGAAACCCTAGCTATTACAACCCATCTACAACTACGATTACAGAATCGGAAAAGCCTAAAATTGAATAGGGGACAAGAATACATTAAAAATGCCAAAAAAGAAAAATATATAGGGGCCAACATGGTTAGCTGATCGCTTGTGCATGAAGAGTCGACCGGCTCAGTATAGAGTCGATCGGCTCTAGAGTCCAGGGGGGCATTTCAGTTAGTTTTCCTTCGATTCTCCTTCATTCTCTAATTCAATCTCACATTCCAGAGCCGATTTTTACATGCACAGGTGTTTAAACAAATTAGAATGAGATAAAATAGCTAAAAGAGACAAAATAAAATTACGTAAGACAAAAAAAACCTAAATTACTAAAAACCCTAAAATCCTATAAACTGACAAAAGATTATCAAAGTAAAGAATCATGTTTTATTTAGGCTTAATTACTAAATCATATTAACAAAAGACCTAAATATTAACCTATAACAAGGTTTTAATTAAATCTAAAACCCTAAGTGGCAAAAAATCATATCTAAAAAAACCCTAGTTCTTATTATCAAATTCAAAACCCTGTTAACATGCATATTCATGAAAACCTAATCTAACTATGTTTATCAAAGATAAAAAAGCCTAATAATGCTTATGAGAACAAATAGTACATAAAAAAATAAAAAAAAATGAAAGAACTAATTTTTATGATTGATGCAGATGTGTAGTGGAAGGAACCCTCGGGTTGTCACCGTGAATGTTGAATTGCGAGTCTCAAGCGATGAGGATGCAGTTAAATCGAAAATTGGGTATGAATCCAGAGTTGGATCTGGCTCAGAGAAACCTTCTATTAATTAAAACTTTTTTCCAAAAATGATCTTTCTTCTATGCTTTGTTTCCTAAAATAGTTCTTTCTTTAGTGGCTTGGATCTACTAATGACGACTAAGAATGACAGTATTTTTCCTTCTTTTCTCTCTGGATTTTCTCTCTATTTTTTCTTTTTCAGTGTTTCTCAAATGTCGATCTTGCTTACTGCCAATTTTTAGTTCTTGATTCCCTCCTAAAACCCTAAAGAAAGCAATAGATTTTAGGAATATTTATAAATATCTCATTTTCTTTTAAGATTTAGATAATTATTAATTAAACGATGATTATCATCAAGGAAACCTTCTAAATCTTAAATCGTCCTAAAAAAATGATGTCGAAGTGTCAAAATCTCAATCTGCACTATGTAGAGCCGATTGACTCTGTACAACTGAATCGACTTTATATACAGTCGATCGGCTCTACATAGGAAAAGTTTATGGAAAAGTTGCAATTAGGTCCCTAAATTTATAAAAACTACCGTTTTAACCCTCAAACTTAATTTTTTCTGATAATTAGGTCCAAATTGATTTAAAAAAGGTAATTCCAGTTGTATTAACCTTAACCCTAACCTCGAATTCGCCTATCCTTCGCCTTCCGAGACCCGAGAAAGTAACAACTCTCATCATAGGATTTTTCATTTTTCCCTCGATATTTGAATTTGGAAAAGGGTGACATAAGCCTATAATTCCCATGTAAAGTTTTATTTACCTTTTGTCAGTTTTGTTGCTTTATAGGGTTTTTATTATTTTATGTTTTTGGCTTAATTTAATTTATTTTATGATTTTTATCTTATTTATTATGAGTTTTAATCATTTTTTCTCTCTTGTGCATGTCAAATTGGGTTTTGAGTGAGAGGATCGAGAAAAATTTGAAGAACCAAGCATAAACAAACCTTAGAGTCGATCGACTCTGTGACATTAGCTGGTCAGCTCTGCATTTGTTTAGGCCTAATTTTCAAATTTTGTTGAATTCTGGCGATATTTTGTACTGTAAATTAGTCTTAGGCGTTTTATTTAATTTATAATTGTAAGAGGATTATAATAGTTAGATTTAGTTTTATGAACTTTATTTTTGTTCTTTGTTTAATGGATGCTCAATATCTGCAATGTGAATGCCTAATCAAAACCGGACATATAGACTTTAGGTTAAAGTTGGACTTTAACATGAAAAAATAGTCTATTAGGTTAAAAGATGGTAAATGGGCTTAAATTTAAAATCCATGTAGATTTAGTGTGTTTTGCCATGCTTCAATTAAATCAATTGGGTCACATTAGATTTAAAATTACATGACTGGTCCTCAGTATAAAAGGTAGTCTATTTAGGCTTAAAAGCTCGAATTAAATTTATAATTTATAATTAGGCTAGACTAAGTAAGCCTTATACATAATTAATTAGTTAAATATGCTAACAAATAAAATTGAAGAGTTGACTCACTTTCTAAATCCAATGAAGAGTTGGCTACTTCCATAGAAGAATGTTTGTATAAAGGGAAGGCGACTCTAATGGAACATAAAAATGTAACTAAGCTCAACGAGAATTTGACTATGGAAAACTTGAAGTGCTCTAAAGGAAATGAGAGTTTGAAAAAGGAGGTTTCAAAGATAAACTCTCAAAATGCTAAGTTTTCAATGGGAAAAGAAAAAGTTGATGATTTAATAAATGCTCAAAGGTCACCTTTAATAAAGCATGATTTAGGATTTAAACATGGTTCTTCTAGTAAGAACAAAACAAAAATTATGAAACCTTCTAATTTGTTTGCATCATCCTTCAATTCTAGCAAAGGAGCTTCTAGCTCTAGACTTAGAGGAGTTCAAGCTCCACCTCCCAAGATCCAACCCAAAAGGGCAAGTGGTTAAAGAAGGCAAAGATAAAGAGTTCAAAACTTTAAGGCCTCATATTAAATAAGGAAATATGATCATAAGCATTCATATGTTAGACCTTCGAGTAATAGGCATGTGCATCAAAATCATCATCATCATCTTGAAGATGTCACTTGCTTTTATTGTTGTATGGATGGACATACAAACTATAAGTGTTTTATAAGAATGAGTCATTTAGGTTATCCATTTGGTAATGCATCTAAGGCTAACAACAAAGGACCCAAGTAACATTTAGGTACCTAAAAAGAAGTGAACTCTCTATTTTATATGTGTGCTTGAAGATTACCACAAATGAGAATAAGTGGTACCTTAATAGTAGGTGCTCTGGACACATGACGGGCAATCCATATATCTTCTCACATTTTAAGGTGAAAAATGGAGGAAATGTAACCTTCAGTGACAATGCCAAAGGTAAGATCATCGACATTGGGAAAATTGGCAAGAAAGACTCACCCTTAATTGGCAATATGCTTTGTGTGGATGGTCTAATACACAACCTTTGAGTATTCATCAACTATGTGATAAAGGATATAATGTAACCTTTAACCATCAAATTTGCTTTGTCACTCAAAGGAATGAGAACAAAGTTATGTTTAATAGTGAAAGGATTAATAATGTATACATGGTTGACCTTATTAAATTGACTAATTGAGTCCCTTGTAACTTTAAATAATACTCTTGGATATGGCATAAAAGACTTGGGTGCATGCTAGCATGGAGCTCATTGGAGATTTGTGCAAAGATGAGCATGTCCTTGGCCTTCCAAAATTCAAATACAATAAAGACAAGGTGTGTGCACCATGTCAAATGGGAAAGCAATGTAAAAGTTCTTTTAAAGCCAAAAATAAGGTAATCTTCTCTAGACCTCTCTAACTCTTACATATGGATTTATTTGAACTATGTAAGGTTGCTAGTTTAGGTGGCGTACAATATGCATTTGTGATTATGGATGATTACTCTAGATACACTTGGGGTAGCCTTTCTTGCTTATAAGGATGAAAATTATGAAATGTTTTTAAGAATTTTAAAAAGAATTCAAAATGAAAAAGGTTTTAAAATCGCTTCTATTACGAGTGATCATGAAAAAGAAATTGAAAATGAAAGTTTTAAAACTTTTAGTGAACAAATAGGTATTTCACATAATTTTTCTTCCTATGGTGTTAGCATCCATTTTCTAGATCTAAATATCGAGGGAATTACGGAAAACCCTATGATGAAAGTTACTACCTCTCTCGAGTCTCGGAAGATTAAGGACGGGTGAATCAAAGTTATGTTTGAGAATAATTCTAGAATCAATTTAGACTCAATTGTTAGAGAAAGTTAACTTTGAGGGATGGAATGGTAGTTTTTACAAGTTCAGGGACTAAAATATATATTCTTTTAAACATTTTTCCCCTTAAAGCCAATCGGCTCTATACAGAGCGGATTGGCTTAGCATGGAGCCAAATCGGCTCTGTGTAGAGCCGGTCGGCTCTACACAATGCCAACTAGCTATTTTTTGAAATCTAACACCGTTTTATGCATGTATCTTTTTACCTAAAATTGGTAAAAAAGAAGTTTTTAGAATCGATTTGTGATAATTATTGGAATTGTAAAATATATTTAGTGATGATTATTTAAATTTTAAGTATTTTATTAGATATGAATCTAATAAAGGAAAAAGCAATCAATTTATTTTAATTTAAATAATTAAGTATTTATTTGCTTCTTTAGGATTTTCTAACCTTATTACTATAAATAGAATATGATACCCTAGGTTTAGGTTAGTCACATTCATTAAGTACAGATGACTAACAATGCTAGGAGAATTGATAAACATTCAAAAAGCAAGGTGAGTTTTAGGAAACAAAAGGAAAAGTCACTAAGTAAGAACTTAGATTTGTAAACTTTATTTTTTGAAGGACAAAAGATTTTTCAAACCCAAGTAGCACTGGATTCTCAACCATTCTTTGATAACACCACCTTATCATCTCTAGAGACTTGAAGATCAGCATTCGGCGGTGACAACCTGACGGTTCCTCAAATCCAATATCATCAACATCCTATCTTCACAAAACTGGTTCTTTCATTTTATATTTTAGAAACATGTTCGGATTGATTTCAAATATTGTATATGATTTATGTGATCAAATATATGGTTCTTAATAGTTTTATATGTTTCTATAATGTTTATGCATATTGGTTTTTGAATATGATAATATGAACATGTTGGATTTTGAATCTGATAATATGTTTTCTATTGGGTTTTGAATATTGATGATTGGAATAATTAGTGTGATATGTTAGATTTATTCTTTTTATTATGTGATCATATTGAATTACTAGGGTTGCATGATTAAAATCTAGGATCTGCCATGTGAAGTTTTATTTGCCTCTTATTAGTTTTTTATTTTTATTTTCTATGGTTTGTATTATTTTTTTATGATTTCTCGCTTAATTTGATTTGTCTTGTTATGATTCTTGCTTCATTTTTTGAGTTTTAATTATGTGTGCATGTTAAATCGGCTTCTAGGCGAGGGAGGATCGAGAAAATATGCAAACCAACCGTTACCAAGCCCTAGAGCTTATTAGCTCTGTGCAGTGCCGGTTCGACTTTGCATCACCTTTGGCCTTATTTTTGAATTTTTATAGTTTAGTCGTTTTCCTTAAGTTTATTAGTTGTAGGAAGGATTGTAATAGTTAGATTTACTGCTCTCTTTATTTTGTTTTATTTTTTTACTTTATTTTGATAATGGCAAATAATTGTTATATGACTATTAACTAATATTGGACATCTAGACTTAAGTCTTAAAACTTAGACTTTGGCATACAATTTGTAGTCCATTATGTTAATATATTGGTAATTTTGGGCTTAAATTAATATCCAATTACACTTAGTGGGCTTTGCCATGTTTAGTTAATTAATCAATTAACCTAGAATAGGATCACTAAATCAAGTTTTGGCATATAAGATGTAGCCTATTTAGGTTAAAACTTGGTACTTAGAGCATAATTTATAATTGGGCTAGACTAGGTGGGCCTCTTTATACATAATTGAATAGTTAATTTAGGCTAACAATATAATTGGTAATTGGGCTAAACCTATAATGAGCTAGACTTAGGTGGATTACACATGTTATAGTGCTTGATATGTAGAAATATTATGCTGCATTTATGAGGAATAAGTTGTTAAATAATAAAATTAAAGACTAAGATACACAAATAAGAAAGTTGACTTTCGGATCCATCTCTAGATGTGGCAAAGCTTCCTTATTGTACTTTTATCCCAATTGATTCATAAAGCATGGATGCAAGTGTAAACTCTATAATGGAACCAATCATATTTGTTCTTGATAATTGCATATAACATTTTGAATAAGATCTATGAAGCACTTTTCATAATCTTCATTCATATAATCTTGGTCAAGGATCTCCATGTTAAAGCATATCAGAAAAGGCTCGGGATGGAATTAGGAGGCTAGGTTAGGTGTAGCAACCTGACGACACAAGGACGATGGACTTTTCAGGCCGGAAAAAGTCTAAAAAGACGAAATGGTAAGAGAAATTTTAGGTCCCATGATATATTACCTTGGGCAATGAATTCTTTATTGATAACTTATTATCTTCATATGACTCTTACTATACCCAATGACTATCCTTTGAGCACTCCATAGATAGAAGAACATAAGATAGCACCAAAGTATAGTAATCCTCATATAAGATAATATACGGTTATCTCAAGTCTAAGGATCACGTCCTACATGATTGTCACAAGAGTATTGTCCATAGACACTTGAGGTAAATTCCATATGGACTACTCAATAAGGTCATGTTCAATGAACTTGTTCTTTAACAAGCACCCATATGCTTATCTCGGAATCCCTATTCCGCAACCTTATGAGACAGATTGCTTACTTCATAAATAAGTGATAATGCATTATAGTATTGAGCGTTTGATCAATATCCAATGATCAATATCTAATTCTTGATCAAACATCGACTATAACAAAGTTTAGGAATATATGTAATGAGAACCTCATCATTATAAACTCATTTTATAATTTTTCTTATATTTATATTTACATTCCATGGCGTTCATCTCTAACGGTTTGGATTATTCCTTGATAATACTCGACTACTCATACCATTAGAGTCGAACAACGCCTTTAGTATAATTGCATTCCATCAATTATGATGTATAATTTAACACAGATCATCTGACAACTCTTTGTCTTTAGGGCATACTTTAACTTTTACAACCTATCCAGGAACACGCTAACCAGTCACAAAGACTAGAGCGGAGAAACGAGTCGCCACTTGAGTAATCACCAGGATACTGTTTCTCCTTGTGGCATAACTAGATTTTTTGTATTGCCGCACCATAGATGGTTTCGAAGACCAACTTCCTTAATTGTGTATATGTACTTTTATTTTATTAGTAAAAAATTCATTTTCTGTAAACACAAGATGACATATATTACAAGCAAGCAATACAGCATGGCAAGGGTCCACTTAGTTTTAGTATAGTTTTATTTAGTCAAGCCCAACCCTTACCATTTATTAATCTAATAGACTATTATATTTCATGCAATTGGCCCACTTAATATAGCCAATTTTATTAGTTTTAGCCCAAGTCGCCATTCTTTAATCTAACTAGACTAATCTTTTGTATACGAGAGTCTTGTTTTAGCATCTAGTCTAGATGGGTCAAATTTAATTAAACATGGTAAAGCCCACTCTAGTTTGTTAACCTAGATGATTTATCATAAGGCTAAATTCTTTAATTTTAATCTTGAAACTCAAATTGAGTCTTGATCTAATGAACTTTTTAAGTGTTGTTTGTATAGCATAGATCATGGTTCAAAATCTAAGTCTATCTAAAAACCGTAATCACACCTCTCAAAGCGCAACTGCGAAAAGGTCAAGTTTAAGGACATATGCTATTAAAGTTTTCAGGATGAAAGTCGTGATCACATCCATGGAAGTGTGACCGCAAAAATCAAGACTTCTGAGGCAGAGGCTATTGGCTTTCTGAAGCTGGAAAATCGCGATAGCTATCCTTAAGGGCATGACCGCAAAATTCATGAAGGGTTATATGACTATTGCAAACTGCCAACAGTTAGATTTGAAGTAGCCACTATCTCTGTGCCATGTCAGATAGTTATTGGAGACTTTTTAAGATTCACAAACGCGATGCAAGAAGCACGGCCGCAATTTACACTATGACAGTGCATTTAATACACAGTTTTAAAGCAAAATATTGCGTGTTTTAGGAAAATATTTGTAACGGCTCTTTGAGGTTTGTATGCTATACAAAAACCTCTAAAGACCTTAAATGATTGATCAACAACCTCCAAAAAGCGTACACTTATTGTGCATTAATTTTCTTTCTTCTTGCAATCAATTTTACAATATTTGATTGTTCTAAGAGCTTGAATGCTCTTGTGAGGTTTAAGTGTTAGCCTAAACACTTGGGATTGGGTTTGATAATTAGCATAGGTAAAACTCTTGTAAGGATTGTGTGTGAGCCATAAAATATAAGTGTAAGAGGTTTGGTGTGAGCCCAAAATACTAAGTTTAGAGTGAGCTTATGAAAACTCCTTTTTAATTGATTGAGTGTATAATGAATACCCAATTGGAGATTGAAGATAGAACGTAGGGTTGGTTAATACTCGAACCACTATAAGTCCTTGTTGTTCTTTTTTTCCACTTCTTTTCCTTCAATCTTCGAACTTTTTAATTCACAACCATTCTACAATTTATCAATTCAACCCCCTTATTGGTTCATAAGGGCAAACAAGTGGTATTAGAGTAAGGACTCTTCATCAAGCTTAACTATAAAAGTTAAATGATCAAGATCTCCAATGAAGGAATATACCACCTTGGACCATTTTTGATGGGTTTGATTATGCCCATTGGAAGTACAAGATGGAGATTTATTTGGACAATGATATTATGGATGTATAGGATTGTATGAGAAAGGAATAGAGACTGACAACCAAGCAAGAAGATGGTATAGACGTTCGTCTGCATAAAGATTAATGGGTGGATGCTCATAGAAGAGCAAATGGCAAGAATAAAAGTGTTATGATCATTCTCCTTAGTTCACTCTCTAGAGAAGAATGTGAAAGAGTTCAACATCTTCCTACCACCTACAAAATTTGGAAGACCATGTTGAATTACCATGAGGGTACCAAGCAAGTCAAATTTAAGAAAATTCAACTTTTGGTGACGGATCTTGAAGCCAAGTGAGAGCATCACTGACATTACCAAATGGCTTATTCACCATCTTCCACAATATAAGGAAGTTGGGTAAGCACTATGAAGTTGTTGATATCGACAACAAGATCCTTAAAGATCTACCACTCAAGGACTATGGTTCAAGGGTGGCAAGTATTGATGACTTGAGGAAGGTGTCAATAAATGAGCTTATTGGCAGCTCCTTACCCATGAGATGGCTCCTAAAAAAGAGGAAGAGGAAGAAAAAGAAAGAAAAGTAGAAGAGAAAGCCTTTGGCTATCAAGAGCCCTATAAGTTAATAAGAGAGTGAAAACTCTAGTGCATCTGAGTCTAATGAAGATGATGATGAAGAATTAGCTATACAAGGAGAGTCAAGGAGATAATGAGAAATAGAAAGAGTGAGAAGAGGCCTTCAAGAAGTCTTCTTCCAAATTCAACTCTAACTCAAGCTTCAAAGAAAGTAAGGAGAAGAAAAATGATCTCACTTGCTATGGGTGTGGGAAGCAAGGGCACATCAAAGCCGATTGCTTCAAGAATAAAGATAAGAAGAAGTTTGAAAAGGAGAAGAAGAAAAAGAAAGCCTTCAAAGCTACATGGAATGACTCTCCATCAAGTGAAGATAAAGATGAAGAAGTGGCCAACTTATGCTTCATGACCCAAGAGAATGACTCCAATGAGGTATGTTCCACATCCCACTCTTGTGATGACATTGATTGTCAAAATGACATGCATTATGTAGATGATGATGAGTAACTTAAAGCCATGAACTTAAAATGTAAAAAATATTATTTGAAAATGAAGATTTATAAAGAAAAATGCTTCAAGTTTGAGCAGGATTGAAATGAACTTCAAAAACAAGTTTCTTTATTAACTTCATCAAATGATAACTTGAAGATATCCTTGAATGAGCTTTCATCTCAATTCTCTTCTTCAAATCTCTTTCAAAAGAATAATTATTTACTAGTGGAAGTTGAGGAGTTGAGAAGCTTCATTTTAAAATTTCATGAAGAAAAAGAAGCCTTGGATATATTACTTGTATCTCAAAGGCCTCCTTTAATTAAATATGGGTTAGGCTTTAATGGTGCATCATCATTGATGCAATAAAGACAAGAATTACAAATGATCCTTTAAGCTTTCAAGGAGGTCCAATGACAAGATCCAAGTCCAAAAGTATGCAAGAAGCTTTGTTGGGCTTAATTAAAGACATTTGGAGTGTTCAAACACAACAAGGCTCAGTCCAAGATTTAGGATTGCAAAAAGGATCCAAAATCATCAATTTAGTGCAATAAGTTTGGGCTGAACTCATAGGTCCAATAAGATTCATTTGAAGCCCTTTTTTATTTTCATTTTATTAGGTTTTTCTTAAGTTATGGTGTGATTAGTTGTCTTTTAAAGTTACAAAATAGATGCACATAATTAATCATAATTTGGAGTTACAAAATGGATGCACATAATTAGTCGTCATTTGGGAGTTACAAAAATGAGTGACATCAATGTAAAAACAGCCACTTTTAATAAGTTTTAAGGGGAATTAAAGGGAAAAACGTGGGGAAGCTCAAAAGACATCCATTTAGGTTTATTTGTCTTGTTTTGGCTATAAATATCAAAGCCAGATCCATTTGTAGATATAGAATTTTGAATGATAATCTTTGTTTGCTCTTTGTGAGTGTTTTTGCTTAAGTTCTTGCATGAACTTTGAACTTATCAAACTATTTTTAGTTTGTGGCGTTCTCTAACCAAAATCTTGTGTTTGATTCATAACTTATCAAATCATACTTGGTTTGTGGCGTTTGGAGTTGAATTCAAGTGCTAGTTTCATTGTTGGAACTAGTTTTTCCTATTTTCACTTGAGGAGATCCTTGGGTTTTGGAATCATCTTGATTGGAGGGTGTTTTCTTGCATTCCATATGTATCATAACTCATTAGTTATTGGGGTGTGTGGTTGCTAAGATGATAATTTTCCTATCATTTGGTATCAGAGCTTGCTTCAAGTTGAGGTTTGCTTATCTTTGTGTTTTGTATGTTATTAAAGTTTCTCATCTTCTTTATTTTTTTTGTGCCAAATTCTTCTTGTTTCAATATTTTCCTTCTAAGTACTCTTTCTTTTCAAAGTTTACACCTTTGTGCGCATAAAGTAAAACTTCGTTGTCCCTTGCTAAAAAAAATTGTGTTGTTCATAATTTCTTTTCACTTGTGTTATTATCATTAAAAAAAAAAAGAATAACAAGATCAAAAAAAAAAAGAGAAAGTTTGGGCGGCATAGAAATCCTATTCTATTATTTTATTTTATTGCTTTCTTGTGTCTAGCTACTTTAAATTTGGCCTGACCTAACAACTTAATCTAGACCAACCTTTTTTTTTTCTTTTCACTCCATTGAATTGCCATAATCTGATTTGGTTTGTTTAGGTGATTAGTTCATCTAAGAACCTAAAGCAAAAGCAAGAGAGGTAAAAGGCAATAGTGGTGAGACTAGCATCAAGAAAAGCCAAAACTTTGAGTGAAACACGAGCGGTGTGACATTTTAATTGAGAGACACACGCGAGCGAGTGTTTTTGTGAGGCTATACTAACTTGTTTTTCAGGTTTTTCGTGCAATGTCAAAAGAACAAGTTGCAAGTAGTGTTGGAGCATCCATTGAGCAAACTTTGCAAGCAATGCAAAAAGAGTTTGAAAGAATGTATAGGCGAATGGATGATGTTATTGAAAGTGTGAGAAGGCAAGGTGAAACTATTACAAGAATTCAAAACGAGCCTAGAAGAGAAAGGCAACTAGCCTTTGAACAAGAGGATTATGATGCCGAAGATGATTTGGAGGATGACCAAGCAACCACTTTTGGTGGAGATGACCATCCTAGGAGACACAATAGGAGATCAAGGCAAGATGGTGTAGATCACAACCTAGGCAGCATCAAAATGAAAATTCCTTCCTTTCAAGGAAAGAATGATCCTGATGTCTACTTGGAATGGGAGCAAAAGGTGGGGATGATCTTCGAATGCCATAACTATTCGGAGGAGAAAAAGGTAAAACTTGCTGCCGTTGAGTTTTGTGATTACACTAGTGTTTGGTGGCATCAATTGTGTAGGGAAAGGAGACGAAATGGAGAAAGACCCGTAGGGTCATGGATGGAGATGAAACGCATCATGAGGAAGAGGTTCATTCCTAACTATTACTATAGAGATTTGCATCAACGATTGCAAACTCTAAGGCAAGGAACCATGAGTGTGGAGGAGTACCACAAAGAAATGGAAATGGCTATCATTAAAGCAAATATGGAGGAGGATAGAGAGGCCACTATGGCAAGATTCTTGAATAGTCTAAACAAGAATATTACTGATCTTGTGGAGTTGCAACATTATGTGGAGCTTGAGGACATGGTGAATGTGGCCATGAAAATTGAAAGGCAACTCAAGCGAAAAGGTGCAAGTAAGTTTGATTCTAAACTTAATTCGAGTTCTAGTTCTTCTAATTGGAAATTGAATTGGAGTAAAAAGGATGATAAATTTGCTAAGCCTAAAGTGGATGAGAATAAGAATAAAAATGAAATAGGCAGCAAAAACAAAGTTGAGAATCAAGCTAATCAATCTAGAAGCTTGAAGTGTTTTAAGTGTCTTGGACATGGTCATTATACACGTGATTGCCCTAATAAGAGGACCATGATTGTTAGAGATGGAATTGTTGAATCTGAAAGTGAAAATGAAAATGATGATGAGAATGATGACATGCCAACTTTAGAGGATGTTAGTGATGTTGAGTATGCTAAAGGGGATGTGTTAGTAGTATAATGCACACTTAGTTTGCAATGTAAACACGATGAACATGGAGAGCAGCGTGAGAATTTATTTCATACTCATTGTTTAATTGCTAATAAGTTGTGTAACATGATTGTTGATAGTGGAAGTTGTACTAATGTTGCTAGTACTTTGCTTGTGGAGAAATTGAAATTACCAACTACCAAACACCCAAGGCCTTACAAGTTGCAATGGTTGAATGATAGTGGTGTTGTGAAGGTAAATAAGCAAGTGCTAATTTCTTTTTCCATTGGGAGATATAAGGATGAGGTGCTTTGTGATGTGGTTCCCATATATGCCAGACATGTTTTATTGGGAAGACCTTGGCAATATGATAGGCGTGTGATTTATGATGGGTTCAAGAATCGATATTCCTTGACTATTGATGGACAAAAGTTCAATCTTGGACCATTACCTCCCAAGGCCATTTTTGATGATCAAGTGAGAATTAAACAACAATATGAAGAGCTTGAATCTTCATATGGGGAATATCAGGGGAGGGAGCAAGAAATAGTGAAAAAAGAAAAAGGTGAGGTAAGTGGTAAAAGTGAGTGTAATGGAAAACACAAGGTGAGAGAAAACAAGGGAGATGAGAGTGAAAGAAAGATGAATGTGTATGCAAAGCCAAGTGATGTGAAGAGAACACTAACCTTGAGGCAGCCCTTACTTGTACTCATGTATAAGGAAGTTTTGATGATTTCTAATGATCTTAATAAGGATTTGCCTTGTATTGTTCTTGAGCTTTTGCAGGAATATGAAGAGCTATTTCCCGAAGATGTGCCTAAAGGATTACCACCAATTCTAGGAATTGAACATCAAATTGATTTCATTCCGGGTGCAAGCATACCTAATAGGCCAGCATATAGATGCAACCCCGAGGAGACAAAAGAAATCCAAAGGCAAGTGAGTGAGCTTATGGATAAGGGGTACGTAAGAGAAAGCATGAGTCCTTGTGCTGTTCCTGTAATTTTAGTGCCTAAGAAAGATGGTTCATGGAGGATGTGTGTTGATTGTCGTGTCGTCAACAAAATAACGGTAAAGTATCGCCATCCTATACCTAGGCTAGATGACATGTTGGATGAATTGCACGGTGCTTGTGTGTTTTCTAAAGTGGATTTAAAATCTGGATATCATCAAATAAGAATGCGTGAGGGTGATGAATGGAAAACCGCTTTCAAAACAAAACATGGATTATATGAGTGGTTACTCATGTCGTTTGGTTTAACTAATGCTCCAAGTACTTTTATACGATTGATGAATCATGTTTTGCGCGTTTTCATTGGAAAGTTTGTAGTGATTTATTTTGATGATATTCTTGTGTATAGCAAATCTTTATATGAGCATGTAATACACTTAAAGCTGGTTTTTGATGTGTTAAGGCAAGAGACATTATATGCTAATCTTAAGAAATGCTCTTTTTGCACTAATGAAATTACTTTTCTTGGTTATATTGTTAATAACAAGGGAATTCATGTTGATCAAGAAAAAGTAAAAGTAATTAGAGAGTGGACAAAACCTACTAGTGTGCATGATGTTAGGAATTTTCATGGTCTTGCTAGCTTTTATAGGAGATTCATTAAGGATTTCTCTACAATTACTGTACCTTTAACTGAATGCATTAAAAAGAATATGGGTTTCAAGTGGGGTAAAGAACAAGATGATGCTTTTAACTTGCTAAAAGAAAAACTTAGTTCAGCACCTTTACTTGCTTTGCCTGACTTTGCTAAAACCTTTGAGGTTGAGTGTGATGCAAGTGGAATAGGTATTGGTGGAGTCTTGATGCAAGAAGGAAGACCAATTGCGTTCTTTAGTGAGAAGCTAAGTGGAGCAAGTCTAAACTACCCAACTTATGACAAAGAGTTTTATGCTTTGGTAAGAGTTTTAGAGACATGGCAGCACTATCTTTGGTATAAGGAATTCATTATACACACCGACCATGAGTCTTTGCAATATCTCAAAGGACAAGGGAAGCTAAGCCGTAGGCATGCTAAATGGGTGGAATTTATTGAATCCTTTCCATACATCATTAAGTACAAAAAGGTAAAGAGAATGTTGTTGCCGATGCTCTATCTAGAAGGTATGCTCTAATTTCTACACTTGATGCAAAATTATTGGGTTTTGAGTTCATTAAGGAATTATATAATTCAGACCATGATTTTGCTAATGTATATGGGGCATGTGAGAGAGGGGGGTTTGACAAGTTCTATAGACATGATGGTTTTCTTTTTAAAGAAAATAAGTTATGCGTGCCTCAATCTTCTTTAAGAGAGTTGCTTGTGAGGGAGGCACATGGTGGGGGTTTGATGGGGCACTTTGGTGTGAGAAAGACTTTAGATGTTTTAGAAAATCATTTCTTTTGGCCACAAATGAAAAGAGATGTTCAAAAAATATGTGAGAGATGCATCACTTATAAACAAGCTAAATCTAAAGTGATGCCTCATGGGTTGTATACTCCACTTCCCATACCTAATGAACCTTGGGTAGACATTTCTATGGACTTTGTTCTAGGATTACCTAGGTCAAGGGGAGGGAAAGATTCTATTTTTGTTGTTGTTGACAGGTTTAGCAAAATGACACATTTCATTCCATGCCACAAGACAGATGATGCAACTCATATTGCGGGGTTGTTCTTCAAAGAAATTGTAAGATTGCATGGGGTTCCAAGGACAATTGTCAGTGATAGAGATGTCAAGTTCCTTAGCCACTTTTGGAAGACACTTTGGAGCAAGATGGGAACAAAGCTTCTATTCTCAACAACTTGTCATCCACAAACGGATGGAAAAAACGGAGGTGGTTAATAGGACTCTCTCACAACTATTGAGGGCAATAATTCAAAGAAATTTGAAGAATTAGGAAGAATGTTTGGCACATGTTGAGTTTGCATACAATAGGAGTATTCATGGTACAACAAATTGTTCACCTTTTGAGATTGTATATGGGTTCAATCCATTAACTCCAATGGATTTATTGCCATTACCCATTGATAAGGCTAATTTTGAAGGCAAGCAAAAAGCTGAATTTGTTAAAAGCTTACATGAGAATGTGCGTACTCAAATAGAGAAAAGAAATCAACAATATCAAAAGCAACACAACAAGGGGAGAAAGAAAGTTGTATTTGTACCGGGTGACTGGGTTTGGGTACATTTGAGAAAGGAAAGATTTCCAAGCCAAAGGAAGTCTAAATTAATGCCAAGAGGGGATGGGCCATTCCAAGTTCTTGAAAGAATTAATGACAATGCCTATAAGATAGATTTTGCCAAGTGAGTATGGCAATGTGAGTGCTTCTTTTAATGTTGCTGATCTTTCTTTATTTGATGTAGGTGATGAAGTTGACAATGAGGCTGATTCGAGGACGAATCCTTACGAGGAGAGAGGGAATGATGCAATAAAGACAAGAATTACAAATGATCCTTTAAGCTTTCAAGGAGGTCCAATGACAAGATCCAAGTCCAAAAGTATGCAAGAAGCTTTGTTGGGCTTAATTAAAGACATTTGGAGTGTTCAAACACAACAAGGCTCAGTCCAAGATTTAGGATTGCAAAAAGGATCCAAAATCATCAATTTAATGCAATAAGTTTGGGCTGAACTCATAGGTCCAATAAGATTCATTTGAAGCCTTTTTCTATTTTCATTTTATTAGGTTTTTCTTAAGTTATGGTGTGATTAGTTGTCTTTTAGAGTTACAAAATAGATGCACATAATTAGTCATAATTTGAAGTTACAAAATAGATACACATAATTAGTCATAATTTGAAGTTACAAAATGGATGCACATAATTAGTTGTCATTTGGGAGTTACAAAAATGAGTGACATCAATGTAAAAACAGCCACTTTTAATAAGTTTTAAGGGGAATTAAAGGGAAAAATGTGGGGAAGCTCAAAAGACATCCATTTAGGTTTCTTTGTCTTGTTTTGGCTATAAATATCAATGCCAAATCCATTTGTAGATATAGAATTTTGAATGATAATCTTTGTTTGCTCTTTGTGAGTGTTTTTGCTTAAGTTCTTGCATGAACTTTGAACTTATCAAACTATTTTTAGTTTGTGGCATTCTCTAACCAAAATCTTGTGTTTGATTCATAACTTATCAAATCATACTTGGTTTGTGGCGTTTGGAGTTGAATTCAAGTGCTAGTTTCATTGTTGGAACTAGTTTTTCCTATTTTCACTTGAGGAGATCCTTGGGTTTTGGAATCATCTTGATTGGAGGGTGTTTTCTTGCATTCCATATGTATCATAACTCATTAGTTATTGGGGTGTGTGGTTGCTAAGATGATGATTTTCCTATCAATCATCTTACCTCATCTGCTTCTATATCTAAGTTTGTAAAGGCCTCAACACCATAAACCTCTTTAATTAGAGTGTTGAAAAGAAGGTCAAGGCACACACCAAAGCTCTAATTCCTAAAACTAAGGAAAGAGCTTCACATGTTCCAAAGGCTAAGGCTAAAGAAACTAATCATGCATACATGTACAAGAAATAGTCTCCTAATCACACACTAATACATATATTCTTGTATGCATCATAAATTTAAGAGTGTATTGAGACCTAAACTTCAAGCAAAGAGGCATATGAACAAAAGGAAATTCAAGTCTAATGTTTAATGCCACTTTTGCATGAAGGTTGGGCACATAAATGTGTTTTTTCATATAAGGAAGGCACATCTCCTATTAGGAGAGACCTTAATGACTAACCCTTAAGGATCCAAAATAGTTTGGGTATCCAAAAGAAAAGACACTTAATTTTGGGTTTGTAGGTATGCTTTAAGTCAAGCATGAAAGAGGATGATTGGCATGTAGATAATGAATGCTCAAGGCATATGACTAGAAATGCTAACCTTTTCTCACACTTGAAGAAATTTATAGAGGAAAGGCAACTTTTAGAAAAAAATACCAAGGGTAAGATTGTAGGCATTGGTTCCATTAGTAAAAATACTCTCCTCTCATTAATAATGTTCTTTTAGTTGATGGTTTGAAACATAACCTTATGAGTATAAGTCAATTATATGACAAAGGTAACAAAGTCACCCTTGACTCTTAAGGGTTGCCAAGTCACTTCCTTAGGGAGTGACAGGGAGATAGAAGAGAAAGATTTGGCAATACCTACATAATTAACGTACACAAATTTACTAATGAATATCTTGAGTGTTTTATGTCTCTTAGTGAGGAGTCATGGTTGTGGCATAGGAGGCTTGGACATGCAAGCATCGACTCCTTCATAGCCTCAAAAAGGATGAATTGGTAGTTAGGTTACTAAAGGTGAAGTTCACAAAGGACAAAACTTGTGGACCTTGCCAAATAGGCAAGCAACACTAAGCATCCTTCAAAGCCAAAAATGTTATAAGAAAAGTATTATGCACATGTTTTGGTAGATGATTACTTTAGATTTACTTGGATTAGTTTTTTAGCTCACAAGAATGATACTTTTGAAGCCTTTAAAAATTTTGCAAGAAAAGTTCAAAATGGAAAAGGTTTTTATATTTCTAAAATAAGAACTGATCATGGAATTTTTTTTGAGAATTTCTTATTTGAAATCTATTGCGATGAAAATGGAATTTCACATGATTTTTCATCCCTTAGAAAACCATAACAAAATGGTGTTATAAAAAGGAAAAATTAGAACTCTTGTAGAGATGGCTATGACTATGCTCAACGGGTATAATTTGCCTACATACTTTTGGGTGGAAGCTGTCAATACATCTTGTTATGTAATCAATAAAGTTTTCAAAAGACCTATTTTAAACAAAACTTCTTATGAGCTATGGAATGGAAGAAAGCCCAAAATTTCATATCTTAAAGTTATTATTTGTAAATGCTACATTATAAATATCAAGGAAAATCTTGAAAAATTCTCATCCAAAATGGATGGAGGCATATTTCTTAGCGATATCTCATCTAGCAAAGCTTATAGGATCTTTAACAAAAAGTCCATGGTTATTGAGGAGTCTATCAATATTGTGTTTAATGAGTCCAGTACACTTGATCTTGAGAAAGGTTCTTTTAATCATTTTGTAGGTGATCTTGAAAAGTTTGACATCAATGGAGATGACCATAAAGTAGAAGAAACTTCTCAAGGTCAACCTTAAAGCATTGAACCCTCTCCACCAGCTTAAGGAGAAGCATCTCAAGAATTGCCAAAGGAGTGGAGGGAACCCGAGGGACATCCCAAGGAATTGATCATAGGTGACCTCTCAAAGGGTGTAGTACTAGATCTCAATTCAAACACTTAGATAATAATCTTGCTTTTGTCTCTCAAATTGAGTCAAGGACCATCAGTGAGGCTCTTAATAATAAGTGTTGGATGATTGCTATGCAATAAAAACTCAACCAATTTGAGAGAAATTAAGTGCGGGAACTTGTTCCTACACCCAAGGGTCATCCTATTATAGGTTGTAGATGGGTATATAGGAACAAGTTATATGAGCAAGCTTCCATCACTAGGAATAATGCCCGATTGGTTGCCAAAGGCTATAACCAAGATTCGGGCATTGATTATGAGAACCTTTGCCCTTATAGCAAGATTAGAATCAATTAGAATCCTATTAGACTCTTCTAAATGGATGTCAAAAAAGTGTATTTTTTGAATGGTTTTATTGAATAAGAGGTATATGTTGAATGACCTCCTAGTTTTGAACACTTTGAATTTCCATATCATGTTTTTAAATTGTCTAAAGCCTTGTATGGCTTAAAACAAGCTCCTAGAGCTTAGTATGAAAGACTTAATACATTTCTACTACAAAATGATTTTTCAAAAGGGAAAGTTGACTCTACATTCTTTGTAAAAACTCACAAACATGGTACATTAATTGTCCAAATTTTTATTGATGATATAGTATTTGGTGCTAGTGCTACTAATGAATCCTTATGTGAGAAATTTTCTAAGCGTATGACTAGGAAATTTGAAATGAGCATAATGAATGGAAGCTATTGTTGGTTATTCTCCAGATAAGAGTCAAAATATGATTCTTATGGGTGGTTTAACAAAACATATTCCAATTACAAAAACTGCTTTTTTTTAGGAACACTTTCTCTTTGTGGTATTCCACCCTTCGCCTGTTTTTGGTCCAAAGATGAAATTCTTAACGATAGTTGGTTGTATTCACCTGTTTTCGCAATAATAGCTTGTTTCACGGCTGGATTAACTGCATTTTATATGTTTCGGGTTTATTTACTTACTTTTGAAGGACATTTAAATGTTCATTTAAAAAATTACAGTGGTAAAAAAAACAGTTCATTTTATTCAATATCTTTATGGGGTAAAGAAGGATAAAAAATGCTTAACGAAAGTTTGGGTTTATTACCTTTCTTAACAACGAATAATAACGAAAGGGCTATATAAATGTTAAATGTAAATAATAAATATATAAATGTTAAATGTAAATAATAAATTCAATTTATTTAAATAATATAAATAATAAATAAATTTAAATAATAAATATACATATAATAAATATATATATATACGTATAATAAATATACGTAAATAATAAATATTTTATTTAATTTCCATTATTTATTAAATATTAATATTAAATTCAAAATTATATTAAATAATTAAAATTAGAATTATATTCTATATTAAATAATTCTAAAATAAAAAAATTCAATATTAAAATTAATAAAATTTCAAATAAAGTTTTACAATTTGTAAATAAAATTGAATTTTTTTTACAAATTGTAAAAAGAATAAATTAATAAAAAGATTAATGCATAAAATAAATATAATAAGAGATAAGAAGAGATGTGACCGCTTCCTACATATTTTATACCCTCTCCTACAAAGAAACTGGTAACACCAACTCCATTGGTAATTCCATCAATTATTCATTTATCAAAAAAAGTGAGGAACTCAAGTTCTAACTAGAATTGCAAATCAAACAATGCAAGGATGGCATCTTCATCAACCTATTCAAGTACATCAAAAAGCTTCTCAAAATGTTTGGAATGGAAGGATGCAAGATTTCCAAGACAACAATGAGCACAACAAAGTTGGACAAAGATGAAAAGGGTAAGCCAATAAGTGAAAAGAAGTATAAAGGTATGATTGAATCTCTACTCTATTTTTCGGCTTCTAGACCCGATATTATGTATAGTGTTTATTTGTATGCTCGATTTCAATCTAGTCCTAGAGAGTCATATTTGCATATTATTAAAAAAAATTAAAATATTTACATGGCACTGTGCATTTAGGTCTTTGATATCGTAAGCATACATCATTTGACATAATTGGCTTCTCCGATGCCGACTATACGGGTAGTCTCTTAGATAGGAAACTCACTTATGGAACTTGCCATTTCTTAGCAGAAGACTTAGTTTCTTGGTTTAGTAACAAGCAAGTCATAGTTGCCTTATTTATTGTCGAAGTAGAATATGTGGTTGCAAGCTATTGTTGTACTCAAATTCTATGGATGAAACAGCCACTCAAGGATTATGGCCAAGTGCTTAGTCATATACCTATTAAATGTGATTATATTGGTGCTATAAACTTATCTAATAGCCCTATTCAACATTCTAGGAGTAAGCATATAGACATTAGGCATCAATTTTTAAGAGATCATCTGCAAAATGGTGATGAAGTGTTAAAATTCATTGATACTAGTAACCAACTTGCTGAAATTTTCACCAAGCCCCTTAATGAGGAAAGATTAAATTTTATTAAAAGAGAACTCAGTATGCTTGATGGAGATTATCTTGAGTAGTATTCTTGATTGATTGATTAATTTGTGTGTATGTGTTTCTTAATGGAAGTGAGTTATGAATTTCAATTTTGCATTCATTATCCTTATATTATATCCATTCATATATTAAAGAGGATTATTGTCTCAAGGACCAAATGAATTATTTTTAAGTTTTCTCTAAATTCTCCATAATTTTCGAAAACCACAGTCGTGATGCCAAGGCACGGTCACAGAATGCAGTCAAAATCAAGGCTTTGGTTCTGTCAGATTTTTACTTGTTTTTGCGGTCACACCCTCAGCATTCGTTATCGCGACGCTAGTCAAACTAGCCATTCTGAAAGAAATTTGAATTTTATTGTCACACTTTGTGAATCGCGGTTGCGAAGAGCCTGCTTTCTATAAAAATATTATTGTTACATTTGACCAATTTATAAGGAGTTACACCTCTTAAAGATAATTTTAGCATTTTTCAGCATTTTATTGGTTATAAATACCCCTTTCTTATCACCTCTATATGCATTTCACTTATATTCATCTTCCTCACTCTCATTTTTTTAATATTTCTCTCCAAAAAAGCACATTTTCAAGAACTACATTCTTCATATCATTAAATCAATGGCTCATAAGAAGACTACTTCTCAAGCAAACAAGGCCAAGGGTAAAGCCCAAGGCCAAGGCACATTGACTTCTTCTCTTGACATCCCTATCAAAATGAAAAGGGCATTACATAAAAGGCAAGGAACAAATACAAGATATTGTCCAAGAAGAAATTTAAAGCCTCAAGAGCCCCTCTAAATATGGATTTCATGAAGATAGGAGTCTATGAAGATGTCCTCAAACATCTTAACAATATCCAATTGGATAGACTTGTCTATCCTAATGTGGATGGTTATAAGGAATTAATCTTGCAGTTCTTGAGTTCATTAGAGGTTAGCAAAAGGCATGGAGGCTACTTGGGATATTTCGAGATCACCTTCAATATGTTTAGCCAAAGACTCTCGCTAACATGGATTGATCTTGGGAACATATACAACTTTCAAGATTAAGAAATTACTGCTCTTGTTGACTTGGTGGTAAGTCTAGTGAATTCTTAAAAATCTATATCCATATAAACCAAATTAGACAAAAACTCAAATGCCAAACACATTAAATTCCTCCTCCATTAGACCCTTCATACACTCATCACCATCATAATTCATGGTAGGTATGATGCCAATGAGAAGATCACTCAAAAAGATCTATGCATTCTCTATTGCATGATCAACAATAGACCGATTCAACTTTCTTACTTTCTTATTGACCATTTTTTTCACCTAGCCAAATTCTCTCATGGATGCATAATCGTCTCTTCTTATGTATCCATGATAACTATCTGCTTCAAACATCACACCCTTTCTAATATAGTCTACTTAAAGCACCCTCTACCCATGAGCACTAATTACATTATCCTCTAATACTTCATTCGCTCTAAAGTCATCATGAAGATGGATGATGATTCTTATGAAATAATTTGACTGTTAGTGTTATCTCTATTATGGAGTCAGCAACGGAAAACAAGAGGGCAAGGTTAAACATTAAGGGTAAAGAGAAAGAAGAAGTTGAGAAAACTCCAAGTGATGAAGAAAGAGCGGAGCAAGAAATTGGTGTTCCTCAAGAAAAGATCACCCTAAGGGATAAGATGATGATCTTCATGAAAAAATAAGCCAAAAGGATTGAGAAAGTCTATAGGCTTCTTAAACATGTCTGTTGTCCCTTGAAACCAAGAAAGAGGTTGAATTAGTGACCTCAAATTGCGGATTTGAATAACTTTAGGTCACAAACAAGGATTAAAGAAAGAGTAAAGAGAATTGGAAGAAAGTTGGGGCTAAAATGATTGACACAAAGATTTATAGTGATTCGAGAGTAATCCTTCCTACATCCACTCCTAAAGATCATACTTGAGTATTCCACTATAATCTTTAAGATTACAACCTTTGGGTTTTACAAGTTCACCAACAACTTAGTATTTTTCAAGGCTAATACTAAACTTCTTCCCTTAGTGAACTAATCCCTTACTAACTCTCTTAACCCTTAAGTATTAATGGTTACTTAACTATTAATTCCTTGTATTTTTAATACCTAGACTCACACGACAACGCGTTAGAGTTTTAGTTAAACAATGAGATTCAACTTAATACACTTTACAAAAAAAGAGATTGAGCATAGAAAGTTGAGAAATAAATTTACAAGAGTTTTATTATACATAAATACTTAAATCATACACTTACTTATTGAGTCTTTAAGAGCGGTATTTATACTTATACTAACCACTTAGAGACATTAAAATAGGTCCAAAACTCATTAAATGTAAGATTGATGACTTGGCAAAAAGTTGCCTGAAGTCTTGAAAAGCGCCCTACGCTTTCCAAGTGCGCTCGCGCTTTCTAATAATAGACGTTGGGGCTCCAACGACTCCAGACACGTGGCTCTAACGAGGTGGGTGATATTTCAATGGTTACTGACATCATATTAATTGCGAAAACTGCTCCCGTGCCATAACAGCGCTATTGCACCTGCCTTGTCTTTGACTGTTAGGTGTCGCGCTGTAGCTGGCAAGATGTCATATGGACTTTTCAACGTCTTGTATAATTTTGATCATATGAAAAGTGCCCTCGCGCTTTTTGGATGTTTTTACAAAACTTTCTTGAAAACTTAAAGATGCTTTTACTTTGACAGGTTCCTTTGGAGCTCTGTCATATAGACACTCAAAAACAAGGTTAGCAATGCTCAGTTTGGATGTTAAGATCAAAATAGAGATCAATTGCACCTTAGGTCAACAATCTCTCTCTTTTTTATTTTGATAACCAAATTGATTAGAGATCCAAAATTAATCATGTATAAGTGCAATTGAATAGTTAATAGCTAACATTGATAGATTACTCCCCCTCAATATTTGTATTTTCTCTCCTTTAGTTTTTACAACTAAACTAAATCAGTGCTGAAATTCTGTATTTTTTTCTTTTTATTCTTAGTAATCAATTTATACATACTTCTCCCTTATACTTCTCTTTTTATTCTTAGTAATCAATTTATACATACTCCTCCCCCTTTGTCAAAATTAAAAAGCAAGAAAATAAATAGCAAAGAAGTAGAACATAAAGAGACAAAAAATGAGTGCTTGCATTAAATGAAACACTTTATATGTATGATCAATAAAAATGAATGCATGCATGAGAGAAAGAAAAAAAATAAAAAGTATTTAAAGAGAAATTAATCTTCTTCTTCTTCATCCTCTTCTTCTTCTTTCTCTTTTTGAACCATAGGCTCTTTACCTTTCCCTAAACCACTTTTGCTTGCTTGAAGAGGAGGACGAGAGCCTCTTCTTCTTCTTATTCTTCCCAATTCTCCACATGCCAATAAGGGATCTTATAGACTTTTTGAATTTTGACCAAATTTGCATGTAAGTGATGGAGGTAATTCTAAGTCCTCCACATTTTCTTTAAGACCTTTTGTTCAAAAGAGAGGGAGGGTTGCCATTGGAAAGTGGAGTGAGTAGGCTCACTTGGCAATCTATGGTCCTTTTTTCTCTTCTTTCTATCATCCACATATTTCCCTATTAAAAAGAAAATTTCTCCATGGCCCAAGTCTTATGACTTTGGCATGCTCAAGAAAGGCTAAACCTAACAAGAGAGGTGAGACAGGAGTAAGAAAGGTTTTGTTGATAGGAGAAATGACTTGAATATGTTTGGCAATCTTGATGATGTGGGAAGAGACAAGAATGACACCTTTTTGTGTATTGCCAAGATGACAAAGATGATCAATGAAGAATTTAAAAGTGAGAATGCCTTTACCATTGATCATAGCATAGAGGAAGAGAAGATCTTTTGAGGCACTTTTTCTATCCCATTGTCTCTCGCGTGGATGTTAGATGCAATCATCCTATGCACTACCCAATGAGCCAAGAATTTGAGGTCTTTTGATAGAGAGTCTTTAGAATGGGTTTCTTTGTTGGAGATTCGCCTCCAAAAGTGAAAAAACAAAAGAGGCATTTCAACAAGGTTTTCAATAATGGAAAGGTGGCTTCTTTCTTGAAAACTAAAAATTGATGAAAATTGGGTTCTTAGTAGGTTCTTTTTCTCCTAAAGAGTCTAAACTCTATCCCATAGTAGTCATCCCTATCTTCCTTTTTGTTGATTACTAAGGTGGAAAAGAACTCCTTAGTGAGGTTCTCAAATCCTAATTCTATGGATTAGGGTAGAAAGAAATCTTTAAAGCCAACATTGTCTAGAATAGTGTTTACCTCTTGAGAAATGCATAGTTTGATGAGGGTCTCTTCATCGAAACATCTACTTAGTTGGTCTCTTTCCTCTCTATTATCATAAACTTGATTCGAGCTTCTTCATTGACACCCTTCATTCTTTCCATGATAAATTCAGAGGAAAAAGAACCTCTCCCAATAGTCTTTCTTGGCCCCATATCAATTATTGAATAAGTTGAAGAGAGTTTGGGAAAAATTAAAGTAGAGAAGAAGAATGTTTTAAAGCTTGAATGAGAATATATATAAAAAGTGATGCGTTTCTATGAAATTAGGTTTTTATAGCCTTAAGGGGGGTGAAAATATGATAAAAAATGGCTAGTTTTTCATTAAATATATTTTGAATAAAACTGTAACGGCTAGTCTTTTTTCAAAAATTGAGAAGTGCAGGCACGCCTGAGAAGCACGATCGCGGTTTTAAAAAATTAATCACAATAGCTATAATTTTAGGAAACCGTGTTCACGCTGTGGAATCACGAGCGCGCTTTTAAGGTCATTTCCAAGCTTTCACATAGACTTATAAAGCACGAGCATGCTTTTTGCAATATTTGAGAAAAGATGGAAAATTATTTGGATGAACATGGAATGCACAAAGATTGAAAGTGATTTTGTGCCAAGGTAATTTCAATACTCAATTATGCTAAAAAATAAAGATGCGCAAGTATAAATATCACAATGAACAAACATATATATTTAGCACATCATAAAAATTTTATCTATGTTAAGGTACTTCCATCTATCATTCCTAGTTATATTTCTATGTAATTCAATCTTTCCTCGTTTAAGAGCTTGGTGAAAATATTGGCTAGTTTCTTATTTGTGTTAACATACTCTAGCACTACACTACCATTTTGAACATGATCTCTTAAAAATTAGTGTCTAATATCTATATGCTTACTCATAGAATGTTGAATAGGATTTTTCGAAAGATTTATAGCATTAGTGTTGTCACACTTAATAGGAATGTGATCAAACTCTCTCCGATAATCTCTTAATTGTTGCTCATCCAAAGGATTTGAGCATAAAAACATTTTGCCGTAACATATTCGACTTTATCAGTGGAGGGAGCAACCGAAACTTGTTTCGTACTAAACCAAGATACTAAGCATTCACCTAGAAGATGATAACTTCTAGAAGTGCTCTTTCTATATAATAGACTACCCGCATATAATCGGCATCCGAATACTTATTATGTCAAAGGGTGTTTCTCTAGGATACTAAAGCCCTAAGTTCAAAGTCCCACAAAAATATTTCAAGATTCTTTTTACAGCATTCAAATGACTCTTTGGGACAAGATTGAAATCTAGTACAAAGACAAACACTATACATAATATCGGGTCTAGAGGCGGTTAAATATAAAAGTGAACCAATCATACCTCTATAAAGCTTTTCATTCACGCTCTTACCCTTCTCATCCTTGTCCAATTTTGTTGTGACACTCATAGGGATCTTGGCTACTTTAAAACCATCCATCTCAAATTTCTTTAGGAGTTCTCTTATGTACTTGTATTGGTTGATGAATATCTCATCCTTGCTTTGCTTGACTTGAAGACCAAGGAAAATTTTGAGATCTCCCATCATGCTAATTTGAAATCTCTAGTCATACACTTAGCAAAATCCTCATAAAGCAACTCATTAGTAGCTCCAAACGCAATGTCATCAATATAAATTTGAACAATTAGAATATTATGCTTATGAATCTTCACAAATGTGTGGCGTCAACCTTGCCCTTTTAAAATCCATTTTCAATTAAAAAAGAACTAAGCCTTTCATACCAAGCTCTAGGAGCTTGTTTCAACCCATACAAGGCTTTAGATAATTTGAAAACATGATTGGAAAATTTATGATTTTCAAAATCGGGAGGTTGCTCAACATAAATTTCCTCCTTAATAAACCATTTAAAAATGCACTTTTCACATCCATTTGAAATAATTTGAAATTCATGTGACATGCATATATTAAAAGTATCCTAATAGCTTCTAATCTAGTAACCGGAGAAAAGATCTCATCATAATCAATACCTTCCTTTTGGTTGTAACCTTTTGCAACCAATCTAGCTTTATTTCTAGTGATAGAGTCTTGCTTATCAAACTTGTTTCTAAACACTCATTTACATCCTATAATTTGGTGGTCCTTGGGTCTAGGAACAAGTTCTCACACTTTGTTTCTCTCAAATTGGTTGAGTTCATCTTGCATAGCAATCACCCAACTCTCATCATTTAAAGCCTCATCATTCGTCCTTAGCTTAATTTGAGAGACAAAGCCTAGAATATTTAAAGCTACTAGTTTGGAACAAGTACTTATACCTTTTGATAAGTCTCCAATGACTTGAGTAGAAGGATGATCCTTTTTTATGCTCCACTCCTTGGGAAGATTTTATAAGGTCTCCAACTCTTAGGGATCTTGAGTTGCATCTTGATTTTGTTGGTCTTCTTGAATTTCCTTTATAGATTTGTTCGCTCCTTTTGAAGGATCATCAACATCTACTTTGAGTTCCTCAAGTGCACCTACAATATCATTTACACAAACACCTTCCCCAAGATCAAGCTTATTTGATTCATCAAAAACTACATTCATGGACTCTATAGGCTTTGCTTGATGTGGAATAGACTAGGAAGATTCCTATGTCGGTTTTAGCATCAAATTTTCTAAGGTTGTCCTTTGTATTTAAAATATAGCATTTGCATCCAAACACTCTAAAATATGAGACCTTAGGTTTTCTTCCTTTCCAAAGCTCATAAGAGATTTTATTTAGTAAAGGCCTTTTGAAAATTCTATTTGCAACATAACGACTAGTGTTAATGGCCTCGGCCCAAAAATAAGAAGGAAGTTTATACTCATTGAGCATTGTCCTAGCCATTTCCACTAGTGTTCTATATTTTCTTTCCACAACTCCATTTTGTTATGGTGTTCTAAGATAGGATAAATTATGAGAAATTTCAAAATCTTTACAAAGGTTTTCAAATAGATCATTTTCAAATTCTTTTCCATGATCACTCCTTATAGAGGAAATCAAATACTCTTTTTCATTCTGAACATGTTTTGCAAAAGATTTGAAAATATTAAATACTTCATTCTTATGAATAAGGAAATTAATCTAAGTAAATCTAGAGTAATCATCAATAATCATAAATGCATATAACTTTCCACCCAAACTACCTACTCTAGTAGGTCTAAACAAATCCATATTTAATAGTTAAAGTGGTCTAGAAATATTTACAATAGTTTTAAACTTAAAGGATGATAGATGTTGTTTCCTATTTGACATGGTTCACAAGGCGTGTCTTTGATGAATTTCACCTTGGGAAGTCCATTTACTAGTTCTTCTTTCACTATCTTATATAGAAGCTCCATACTTGCATGTCTTAGTCTTCTATGCCATAGCCAAGATTCATCACTAATAGATACAAGGCACTTGAAGGATTGATTAGCAACTTTGTGTAGGTCAATTGTGTAGGTGTTGCCACTTCTTTCTCCTTTAAATATCACTTTGTCATCCACTAGAGTGTTGACAAGACATCCATTGGAGTCGAAAGTGACTTTGTTTCCTTTGACACACAATTGACTTACACTTAATGAATTATGTTTCAATCCATCAACTAGGAAAATATCATCAGTGAGAGATTTACCATCCTTACCAATAGAGCCGATGCTAATTACCTTACCCTTGGCATCGTTTCCAAATGTTACTTTTCGTTATAGTTCTTAACATTCACAAAGAGGCTCTTGCCACCCGTCACATACCTTGAACATCCACTATCAACATGCCAAAGATGGTGCTTGTGGATTTAAGATACACCTACAAAAAGAAGTTAATTCACTTAATTTTAGGTGCCCAAACAAGGTTGGGTCCTTTAGAGTTAGCATTGGAAAATCCATTCATGAAAAGATGCATCTTTCTTATTTGGCATTTGACATTGATATGTCCAAGTCTCATGCAATAGTTGTAAGTCACCTTGGAATTCTTAAGTGTAAGTTGGTCTTCTTAGCCACTTTTGCTTGGTGTTTAGACCTTATATGATTTTTTACACACATACATGAACAAGATCTGTTAATACTTGAGTTCTTACATATGAATGCATGCTTTATTTCTTTTGGGTTAGCCTTTGAAAGAAGTGTAACTTTCCCTTTCTTTTGAATGGAAGGTCTAGTGTTTGTTTTATTATTTGAAACTACATTTGAGTTTCTCTCAAATGCTTGTGGTTGAGTGGCTTGGACAAAAATTATGTTGTGAGATGTGGATGATGAAGCTTCATTGAACCTAAGTTCATTCCTCACAAAGGGAGCTCTTTGATATACAACTAGTGTGTCAAAAGACTCTTTCCCTTTGTGAAATTTTGAGATTGAGTTCCTAAGCTTCTCAACTTCATTTTTCAAAGAATTGTTTTCTTTAAAGAGTTTTTCGTTAGAAATTTCATCCAATGACTTCTTTAGGTCCTCATTAGAAGTTTTTAAGGAGGCAATTTCCTTCTTTGAAATCTTAAGATCTTCCTCCAAACTAGAACATTTATTTTTATAAAAACTTAATTTTGAAAGCATATTTTTTAAAAGCTCATCCTCATCATCCAACACATCATCACCAAAAGAATGAGAAGATGAACAAAAAGAAGAAAAATATCAAGAATGAGAAGTAGAACATACCTCATGGGAGTCTTCCCTGTTTCCCATGAAATAAAGATTAGCCTCTTTTTCCCTTTCACTTTTATTATTGGAGGATAAGGATGCATCACTCCAAGTAGCTTTCAACCCCTTTTTCTTTTTTTTGTGTCCCTTCTTCCTCTTCAAGTATTTGGAAAAATCCGACTTGATATGTCCTTACTTTCCATATTCATAGCAAATGACTTCCTCCTTCTTGTCCTTGCTTGTTCTTGATTGGAGAAGGGTTTCTGCTTGTGAAAGGCTTGTTGCTTCTTCTCCTTTTAGCTTCAAGTATTCTTTTTACATGTTTGGTGATCAGAGCCACATCATTACTCCCACTTAGTGCTTCCCCTTGATCTTCATCATCACTTGGGACATTAATTGCTTCTTGAGCTCTTATGCTAGCCTTGAGTGTTAGGGCTTCCTTCTTCCCACTATCTCTATCAAACTCATCCTTCATAGGAGACATTTCATGGGTTAGAAGCTTGCCTATGAGAATATCTGTAGGAATCTTCCCTAAATCTTCATTTGCTTCTTCAATACTAGCCAATCTAGCACCATATTTATCCAAAAGAAGACTCCTAAGGATTTTATTGTTGATGTCTACTCGAACATAATGCTTCCCAAGCTTCCTCATATTGTTGATGATGGTAAGAAGTCTATTTGTCATGTCGGTGATGAACTTGTCTAGCTTCATCTTGAACATTTTATACTTGGTGACATACATTTAGATCTTCCATGATTTAACTTGCTTTGTGACTTTATAATAGTTCTCCAAGGTAGTCCAAATTTGATGAACCGTAGTACAATGTTGCACTCTCCCACATTCTTCTCTATAAAGATAACGCATAAGTATAGCCATTGCTTGTTTACTATCGCGGTTGTGCTTCTTGTGGGCATCCACCTATTCTTCTTTAGGAAGAATCCTTTCTTCACCATTTTTTATTTCAGTGGGAGCTTTCCATTCCTTCACCACATAATCCCACACTTCAATGCCATAGGAATCCAAGTAGATCCTTATACGAAATTTTCAAAAAATATAGTCGAATTCATCAAAGAATGGCTTGAGGTGTTATGCTCCTTCACTAGTTACCATGATCCGTACACTCGCAATAAAGCTTGATAAGAGTGAGCAAGCTCTGATTCCACTTGTTGTCCCTTGGAACCAAGAAGATGAGTTGAATTGGTAACCTCAAATTACGGATTTGAATAACTTTAGGTCACACACAAGGATTAGAGAAAGATAAAGAGAGTTGGAAGAAAGTTCAAGTTAAAAAGATTGACACAAAAGGTTTATAGTGGTTTGGAAATAATCCTTCCTATATCCACTCCTCAAGATCACACTTAAGTATTCCACTATAATCTTTAAGATTGCAACCTTTGGGTTTTACAAGTTCACCCAACAACTTAGTATTTTCCAAGGCTAATTATACATCTTTCCCTTAGTGAACTAATCCCTCACTAAGTCCCTTAATCCTTAAGTATTAATGGTTACTCAATAACCAATTCCTTGTGTTTTCAATACCTAGGCTCACATAACAACCCTTTAGAGTTTTAGTTGAATAATGAGATTCAACTTAATATACTTTACAAAGAAAGAAATTGAGTATAGAAAGTTGAGAAATAAATTTGCAAGATTTTGGTATACTTATCACACACTTACTTATTGAGTCTTTAAGATGGGTATTTATACTCATACCAACCTCTTAGAGATGTTACAATAGGTCCAAAACTCATTTTATGCAAGATTGTTGACTTGGAAAAAAATTTGCCTGAAGTTTTGAAAAGCGCCCTCGTGCTTTCCAAGCACGCTCGCGCTTTCTAAAAAAAGACATTAGGACTTCAACGGCTCTAAGCATATGGCTCTGACGGGGTGGCTGATATCTCAACGATTACTGACATCGCATTAATTATAAAAACCACCCATGTGCCACAATAATGTCTTTGCGACTGCCTTGGTCGTGCTCAAAAGTGCCCTCAGGCTTCTCATCACGATATCGTCTGTTATTTTCAGTCTTAAGCTCCAACATTTAGCACCCTCGCACTTCTTGATGCTTTGACACTTTGACTGATAGGTATCACATTGTAATTGGCAAGATGTCAGAAGGACTTTTCAACATCTTGTATAATTTTGGTCATATCAAAAGTGCCATCGCGCTTTTTGGGTCTTTTTACAAGACTTCTTTGAAAGCTTAAAGATGCTTTTACTTTGATAGGTTCCTTTGGTGCTCTGTCATATAGACACTCAAACATAAGATTAACAATGTTCAATTTGGATTAAGATCAAAATAGAGATCAATTGCACCTTCGGTCAACAATGTCCATGAGGATCTCAGTAAGATTCAAAAGCACCATGGCATCCCTCCTTATTATCTAGATTCTTAGAGGCTATCTGAGGATGAGATTAGTGATAAAAAGGAGAAAAAAGAAAATGAGGAGGAGTCTAGTGCTTCTTAAGACATCTAGAGCCATTCATTCGTATTTCCATTTCATGTTTTCTTTCATATTATCCTTATTTTAAAGTGTTTTTTTTATTTTCTTTGGTTCTTTGTGATTGTTGTTCTACATTGTCTTTTTTTTAATAAAGTTCTTATTTCTTATTTCATGTTTTACTCTCTATCTTGTCTAAATTGCTTCCTTTATTTCTTTTTTATATTGACAAAGCGGGAGAGATAATGGAAAGATAATAATGGAGCCTAGCAAAAATAAATGACAATTAAAGGTTACGCAAGGATTAAGAGGGAGTCAAAATGCATCTCCTAAAAATCAAAAGACAAAGGGTAAAAATTAAAAGATAAAGGGGAAGAGTTTAAAAGTCAAAAGGGGAGAAATATAAGTCTATTGGTTATTACATTTATCTTAAAATCATGTCTTTTATCTCCTTAACTAAATTTGTTTATTAAAATCAAAAAGGGAGAAATTATTAGTGTAGATGATTTATCATAAGACTAAAGTCTCTGATTTTGATCTTGACACTCAAATTGAGCTTTGATCTAATGAACTTTTAAGTGTTGTTTATGTAGCATAAATCATGGTTCAAAATCTAAGTCTATCTAAATCGTGATCGCATCTCTCAAAGTGAAACCACGAAAAGCTCAAGTTTAAGGACATATGCTATTGAAGTTTTTGGGATAAAAATCACAACCGCACCCATGGAAATGTGACCGCAAAAATCAAGACTTCTAAGGCAAAGGCTATTGGCTTTGAAGCTAAAAAATCATGACAGCTATCCTTAAGAGCGCGACCATAAAATTCATGAAGGGTTGTGACCATTGCAAACAACCGATGGTTATATTTGAAGCAGCCAATGTTTCTATGACACGTCAGATAGACGTTGAAGACTTTTTAAGATTCACGAATGCAATGCAAGAAGCGCGACCGTGATTTGTAGTTTAACAATGCATTTAATGCACTATCTTAAAGCAAAAGATTATGTATTTTTTGGGATATACTAGTAATGGCTCTTTAAGATTTGTATGTGATAAAAATAACCTTTAAAGGTCTTAAATGATTTATCAACAACCTCTAAAATGCCTACACTTATTGTGCATTTATTTTTTTCTTCTTGCAATTAATTTATAATCTTTAGTTGTTGGAAGAGCTTGAATGCTCTTATAGGGTTTGAGTGTTAGCCTAAACACTTGGGATTCAGTTTGAGAGTTAGCCTGGGTAAAACTCTTGTAAAGATTGTGTGTGAGCCATAAAAGACAAGTGTAGAAGGTTTAGTGTGAGTCCAAAAAAAAAATTTAGAGTGAGCTTGTGGAGACTTCTTTTGTAATTGATTGAGTGTATAGTGATTACCCGATTAGAGATTGGAGAGTAAACATAGGGTTGGTTAATACCTAAACCACTATAAATCCTTATTGTTCTTTCTTCTCTACTTCTTTCTCTTTCAAATTTTTTAATTCCCAATCATTTTACAATTCACCAATTTAATCTTTCCCCCCGCCCCCCTCCTTGGTTCATAAGGGCAAACAAAGTCTAATTCAATGTCATTAACTTGGCCCAAAGTTATCATCTTTTTAATCTAATGGACTATTGTTTACATGCAAAAAGATCAATTTCAATCATATTGTCTATGTGAGTCCATTTAGTTATCAATCACATATTTATCCACTAACTATTATAGAGTAAAAAATAAATAAAAAAAAAAGAAATAAAAATTACATCCCTCCTACAACTACTGAGGAAAAATAAACAAAAACAGACTGAAAATAAAAATTTCAAAATCAAGCAAAATCAGGTGATTCAAGGGTGCACAGCCAATCGGCTTTATGGTTGATGAGGCTACAATTTGTTTGATTTTTTATAGTTTTTTCAATCTCCAATGGTTTTGAGCCCCACAAATTGTAAAACATGCATAAAACATAAAAATAATTAGAAAAATAATTAAAATAGAGCAAGAAACGAAAAGAACAGAATATTTAGACTTTATCATATGAAATAAGAAAGTAACAAAGTAACAAACTGCAATATCAGCCAAAATAGAACAGAGATAAAATTTAATTGTTTTTAATTATACAAAATAGGATAATCATCATATGAAGAAAATAAAAACGACAATTGAATCCCCGAATATGTTGATTACTAAAAAGTAGATTGTTCAAATAAGCAGATCTGACGAATGACAAACCAAATATAGAAACTATTCTAAACATATATCAAAACGACAATTTTATATTCAAAACAGGTAAACATATTACAGAAAAAATTATATCTAATAATGGCAAAATCCAATTATCAATAAATTATCCTAAACATGCAAATCTATCAGTCAATATTCATCATGATAAAACTTTCATATCTAAATCTAATAATTTGTGAGTTTCAAAAGAAAACCCTAGGCATGCAAGGAATCTATTAGTTCTAAATCCTTAAAAAACACATGTAAGTAATATATCTGATCATATTGGTAAATAAAACAAACAATAATCATAATAAAAGACAACGATAAAAAAAAAATTGAAGAGATGATGATAAAGATGAGAAAGAAACCCTTAGATTTTCACCGTATTGTGTAGACTCGATAATCTCAGGAGGAAAGGTCAATTCAAAGACTGGGTACTGGTTTCTGTCTTCCAAAGTGTTTAAATGTTCATAAACTATTTATCATCCAAGTGTTTTGCCTAGAAAGCTTATCAAAAACTGTCAATCCCTTGGTCTAAGATTTTCTTTTCTATTTATGGACAGGAGAGGAAACTCTAGGAGCCAGGGAAAAGACCTAATATTTATCAATAATTTAAAAATAATTAAAACAAAGATAATTAATGACTTATCATATATGTTTTCTTAATCGATAAATAAAAGCTTTAGAATTCAAATAATACCGAGAAAATCCTTTTAAAATCAAATACGATAACTATTGGCATTTAAATCTCAAAAAAATTAGTAAGTATCTGTAGAAAAATGCAGTGCACAATCAACCAGTTGTGTGCACAGCCAATCGGCTCTATGCACAATCGATCGACTGTATGCATAGTCAATTGATTGTAAGGGTCGAGAGCGATAAAATTCAATTTTGACATAATTTTGACTGCTCAATCAATTTTGACGCAATTTGGATCGTTTCAATCAATTCTTACCCAATTTCACTATTTTCTTTGGTTTTCGGAGAAATTTTACAAAATTACCCCCTTTGACTCAGTCAATGTGCAATTCTAACCGAGACTTTGACCTTTCAAATTTTCGTGAGATTCTGGAGGAATAGTGATTTTCATCATCGAGGTTTTCATAATTCCTTTGATATTTTTCATAATTCTCTCTATATCTAAATTCAAAATTTGATGCTTATAGAAAGCAAATTACAACATTTATGGTGTTTTTTGGCATTTTGCATGAAGCTTTTGAATTAAAGCAAGAAAGTTTTAGAATTCTATTTGTTTACTGTACAACATTTAACGTTTTAATTTCCCATATGAAATGCATTTGCTCTACAAATCTCGTGCTGTAATTAGTCACATAAGTTTGTTTCTTTAAATTGATTCAGAAATGCTATCATGTATATTTTTATTGGAGAATTATATGTATTGTTACTGTAAAGTATATTATAAAATTGTTTACTAATATTAAATTTCTAACTATTAGAAGTGTCTGTGAGTACCATTTGCTTCATTGCATACACTATTACCCTTGAATTTTAAGTTTTTTCCTCTTATATTTTAATAAAATTAGTGGTTGAATATTAAAAATAAAGAATCTTGAAAGATGTTAGCATGTTAATAGTATGGTAAAAGTAAGAAAAGAAGAAGGGAAAATTTAAGGGAGGAAAAAAATCAAATAGACGCTTTAATTATTCTTTTGATGGATCTTACTTCCTTAAAAGGTATGTGAAATATATACTATCTTAAATTTGGGCAAATTAACCTTTCTCATCAAAGTTTTGGTTTAATTTTCCCAAAAAGTTAACGTCGGAGTAAATTGTGTTGCTAGGAAAGAGTTCAAGGGGCAAATTGACCTTTTATTCTTTGTTTCCCTGCGTTTTCTTTTGTAAGCGCCGTCTCGCTTACCAACTGTTCGACTAAATTCCGAACAGAAACCTTGAAAGTTGAAACAACCATGGGCAAGAGAGGAGGGACTAAAAAGCAACCAGACACGCCAACTCCGTCGCACAAATCAATCTCCTTAAGACAAGAAACAACTGGCAGAATACAAACCAAAGGCGCCAGTGTTCGCAATCCAAAATCATTCTTGAAACTCGAGCACTTGCAGAACCTGTCAGTATGGGCCTCCAGAGAAGCTTCTATCCCCTCTTTGTCCGCCTTTTTCGGACGCCAATTTGCCGCTGCTGGGGAAGCATTGGGCTCCTTCCTGACCATGCTCTGATTCCTTGCCAGAGGTCTGTGTCTTGAACTTTCTTTGTTATTTACGTGGGTATGTTTATGCTTAAAAGATAAATGTTTCTCGGGCTTGCAATTTTTAAAAGATAAATGTTTATTCATAGTTGAATTTGTTACAATGTTGAAAGTTGCTGAAAATTTTTCTCATTGACTAGGTTGAGTTGCTGGCTTTGTATTTGGGCTTGATTTTATGAATTTAACTTCCGCATAAGGAGTAAAAGCTGATATAATTCTTTTAATTGGCTGAGTTTCTTGTTGACAATATAGTGCTTAAAAGAAATATTTCTTGGCTTAGATTTTGAGAAAATAGCATTGGATGTGTGTAGATTATTGTTTCATGCTTAACTAGTGACTACGATGATGATTTTGTCTAATTCATTATGATTATGATTGGTAGAATGGCTTCTGCTCCTACTGTTTTGCAATGTGAGATACTTCTTCAGCCTGGTTTTAACTCCTAGAGCTAACCCATAAGGTTTCTCACTTTGCAGTTGAGTTTTTTTTCTTTTCTTTTTTTCCATTGGAGTATTTGTTTGTACCTTTTTGAGTATCCAGATCTATGATTTGAGCTTGTATGTCTTATCTTTTTTTGAAACTCTATAGTTCTATGATTGGTGGAGTTGCTTCTGCTTGAATTTAAATCCCACTGTTTTGCAGATGTGAGACACTTCTTCAGCCTGGTTTGAACTGCACAGTGCGAATTGTGAAGACCCTTGCAAAGTCAAGGCGTAGACACAAAAAACCTAATACATCAATGCAGAGTAACGTGGTTTATAATTGCCACTTCTGTTCACATCGGAATCTAAAGAGAGGATGTGCAAAAGGCTATATGAAAGAAATATGGCCATCCAAGCCAAAGCAAAAGCCGTCAGCTGAGTCAAAACCTTCCAAGTCAATTCCTGAGAGGTCTGTCAGCCTGGAGAATGTATCAGGAATCAAGGATGAGATGGTAAAGATGGATGAGATAACTCTGCCCCCATTATCTGGGGATACCTGTATCACAAACAGTCCAGCTACTCCATTAGTAAAAAGTGGAGCCACTTTACTGGATGCAAAGAGGAGAAAGAGAAACAAATCAGGAGCTAAGGAAACTGACAGTAACAAGGCTTCAAAAGATAGTGAAAGAACTGTTAATGCATCGAGTAAAAGAAAGAGAAAATCTTGGACCAGCCTGAAGGAAATTGCTGAGAGTAAAGAGCATGATAGCACTCGAAATGTAACTAACCTGACAATCCCATTTTTGATATGAGTTTGCCAATTCTCATAAAGTTAAGAGAATCCAGAGGGGCCTTAAGGGGTTCTTTGATTTTGTGGCATCAATTTGTAGTGAAAGAGTGTTGGATCAGAAAATTACAATTGTAAGCTTTAAAGGGGGTTTGGTTTTATATTCCCTTATTGGCAAATCAAATATATTTATTTATTTTTTTTAAATTGTATTTACTGGGGAATCATAAGTTATTCTTTTGTGTCTAACTTCCTGGACCCAAAGTAAAAGAAAAATGGTTAAAAGTGAATAAATAATCTCATTTGTACCATAATTTGTACAGAGTTCTGATGCTATTTTCCTAGCATGAGGGTAGAACATTAAGAAAAACGATAATAATAAAGCTCATTTCTTTCCCTTATTTAAACAAGGGTCAGTTTGAGACTTTATTTGGAATTCAGGTTTCAAGATTTTAATTGAGAAAAGATAATCAAAATTGAATTCCAAAAAAAACTATAAAAAAGTAAAGTTGAATGCAGCAATTTCCATACCAAAAGATTTGTGTAGTAAACTCTCAATAAAATAATATTGATAATTAATAGCTTCTTTAAAGTAATATTTTTTTATGCTCGAAATTGTCAAGTTAAGCTAATTATTCACTAAATTTGAAGATAATAATTGCTATTTTTTTAATTTATAACACCTAGCAACTTTTATTTTGATATTTTTCAATTTTAAATAATATATTTTTTTATTTTTATTTATTTTTATGTAATTCTTTTATGATATAAGTTAAGATAAATATTGAATACATGTATAAAAATGCAAGTGGTCAAAAGCAGAAGTTAAAGAAATAAACATATCAAAAATATTAGTTGAGAGATGTTATAAATCAAAATATTAAACTAAAGAAATCATAGATTAGATAAGTAAAGTTTAAGAGGTAAAATTATATTTTCTGCGGAGATCTAATGGCTGAAATTCTTCAATTCGGAGAACATCCAATGCTGATGCTAAAATTCTATTCATCAAGTTGGATTCTTAGATCTGATTTGATGTGGTGGAACATTCAGTTCTCATGTCAAAAATTCCTCCTCCCCCCTTACCCTTTGTTTGGGAGCTTTCTGTGAGAAAAAAAAAGAAAAAAAAAAAAGTATTACTATCTTTATTTTCATGATTTATATTTTTCTTTGGTTGAAAAGCTAAGATATGAAGACAAGGAAATTATAATCTTGCACAAACTATTTTACCTTTCATTTATTACAATAGGTATAAGATGATGTTTTGAAAAAAAAAAAAAAAAGAGATATATAATAATTAATTTTAAATAGTATTTTTCTCTCACTTTATACATTTTCTCTCAAAGAAAAGAGAGAAAGTTGTTGCTATTTCTGTCCATCCTTCTTTTGTTTTGGTCTTCTAACGAAGGTAAATTCCTTTTTCTTATTTATTTTTCATCCTCTCTTATTTTTATTTATTCTAAACATGGGGTCAATGATTGAACAATTATGATTGTCTTTGATGGTTGGTTTTATGAGATTTATTTTTCTTTTTGTTATATCATAAGCAAACTTTTATTTCTCAATAATATTTTTTTCTTTATTTGAGCATTGGGGTGTAAAATAATTTTAACTCTATTTTAATTTGATTCTTAACTTGTTCAAAATATAACGATTTGAAATTGATTTTGTTTTTAAGTTCATTAAAATTTCAAGCCGAATTTGAAAAGATAAATACTCTGCTCGGTATTATCTATAAATTTTTAGAATCGTTATAAATAATATATATATTATATATAATCAATAGGAAAGATATATGTATATTTAGAAAAAAAAAAGAATATTTATTGATAATAAAAATAAACTTATTTATTTATTGTTTAGTTTCATAACAGTAACTCATTTCTTAGAGTGTTTTTAACACTTTGAAATTTATTACTTTTTGTATTTTTCTTAATTAATATCAATATTAAGAAGATTTATTCTACTTTTACTTATTCTAATTTATATAATAAAAACAAGGGAAAATATTAAAAAATCTTAATATTGAACAGTTCAAACTTAACTCGGATTTGACTCGCTTTTTAACTCATTCAAATTCGTCTGAAGTATCTAAAACTCGAGCCAATTTTAATTACTAATATAATATCATTGAGTCAAGCTTAATTAATGACATGTTCGGATTGGCTCGGCTCTTTTCACTCTTACTTAAGCATAAAAGACAAGTTCCGTAATTTGATGAAAATTTGATTTTATAAATAAAAATGAATGAGTTTTGAACTAGTATTTTTTAGAATTTTTGTAAAAATATGCCAAAATATAAAAGAAGTTATAAAAATACATTATCATCTTTCTTTTTCAAAAAATATGCTACATGCAAAAAGAATTACAAAAAATACAATGGTCTAGTTTTAATAGAGTTACTTTTCTTTTTCTATTTCTGCTATTTTCGGTTGAATTTCTTAACAGTTTCTATTAAGTTTTTATAAGATTTCAATTGGTTTTTGTTAGTTTCGATTTAGTTTTCTACTGAATTTTTTTTTTTTTTTTTTTGTTTCGGTTGGTTTCTGATTTATTTATTTATGATTTTTATTAGTTTGTGTCTATTTTTTGTTTGGTTTCAGTTGGTTACTATTGAGCTCCTAAATTATATGTGTGTTGGGTCTCTGCTAGGATTAACATGTCATTGATTATGCACTTCTTATATTTACTGAACATAAAAAAATTAATTAAATATAAGAAGTGCATAATTACAATTAACATTCTTAAAACACTAAACCAAATATAATCATTAAAATATTGCGGATGTTTAAACCAAACTAATGTTTAAATTGTTCTTCAACATAATCAATGACATATTCTCTCGTCTTCAATATCAATTCCAAATATCATCAACAATTTTTTCTTAATTTACATCTTATAAACTAACAACATGAGAAAGCAAAAAAGTACTGAATGGTTTAACTTCTTCACATTATAGATAGACAACCGTTATAAGAATCTTTGAAGTCATTCAAAAAATAATAAGAAGACAATAGACATAAAAAGAATAAAGAGGAAATTATAAGAAAAAAAAAGAAGCAAAAGGCATAATTAGACCATGAACTTGTTATTTTTTTATGTAGGCCCTCCATCTTCAAAATGATGCAATTGAAACGCTCTAACTTTGTTATTTGATGTCATATGACCCCTTAGTTAAAAGGATCGAATTAAAATTATTTTTTCACTTGATGGTGTTAAGTTTGATAATAAAAAAATAGTTCTCATAATCTAAAAAATAAAACAATAAACAATCTGTTGTAATAAAAAAGAAAGGTGAGGAACATTAAGGTATCAAAGAGAGATTTTAGTTTTAGGATTAGGATTATTTTCAAATGATTTGGAAAAGAAAAGGTTTTTTTTTTATGAAATGGAAAATCCCCCTATCATAGCAAAACAAAACAAAAGGTTTCAGAATATCTTTCCTTTTTCCCTTTATAAAAATAAAATACTGATCATATATAGCAAAAGAAATTATAAAAAAAACTCATAATACAAAGACCTTATATCATTTTCATTGTATAATAAAAAATATTATCTCAACAAGAGTTACAGAACAAATAATCGGACTTCACCAAAGAAACCATTTCACAATTAAAGATCACAACAAAAATTACATAAGAATTTATCGGTGCTTTTCTTATTTTTGATTTGTAATATAAGAAAAAATATAATGAAGAAGAATGAGACTAGAAGTCTTGCAGCCAGGAAAGAATGAAAGAGAAATTTTAGAAATAAGCTTTACTGTAAATTTTAAGTTCTTTCAAAAATATCTAACTTTTATAATACCATTTATACAATATTCTTTATTGAAATTAAGTCTACACCCAAAACTATATTCAAACTCTTCAATGATTTCTTCCAAAAGATGGACAAAAGTATTCTATCAAATTCATATTATTTTTTCCATCAGTTTTTAAATTAAAATTGACTATTACATGCAAAAAAATTAAAAACAAAAACCATATGTTTCTCGACTCTAAAAAATCAATTATGAACAAAAAAGAGTTTTATTTCAATAGATTTTTTATTTGTTTTCTTGATAAATGGACACCATTTGAGGAGTTTCATATCAGTTTAAATGATTTTTTTTGGTTGATATTTGAAGATAAGATTGAAAATCAGAAGCAAAATAAAACTCAAAAAATTGGCATATATTTTCTGCAAGAACACAGGAAACTGAATACATATATACAAATAGTATATGTTGATAAAAATTAGAGTTTTATTTAAAAAAATTCTATGAATCATTAATATTAAGTTACAAATATAATTCATATCAATGCTAAAATTATTAAGAATATAATTTATTTTATATGTATGTCAATTATATTTAAAAAATTAAAAATCATATGCAGAGAACTATCATATCATAACATATATAAATATGCGAAAGAGAAAGGACAGACATATTTACTAAAATTGCCTTCTTGATTATTTAATTAATTGAGTTAATTAGGTCATTTACTAATAAGTTTTATTAATAAAAATTTATTAAGTAAAAGTCTAACTCTAAAAGATCAACTCTATTAGAATTTTAACTCCAAAATGATTCTAATCCTAAAAATTAGGATTATAATTATATTTTAATATTATATTAGTTTTATTTTTTTTATCAAGTGATGTAATTAATTAAAGAATGCCTACAATCTTAATTTATGCTTATAAAATAATTGAATAGTTTTTACATTATTTTTTGTATTAAATTACTTAATTTTGAATTAAAATTAGAATTGTATAATTATAATGCCAAAAAAATATTTTTTGGTTGTCTTTTGATTTTTGTATTAAATTACTTAATTTTGGATTACGATTAGAATTGTATAGTTATAAAGCCAAAAGAAAGTCTTTTGGTTAAATTGTTAATCTTTTGCTTCCAATTGAAGCCGAGAGCTGTTCATTCTAATGATTCTCATACTGTAAACTCAAGGCAAGATAAATCCTCAAGCTAAGACCGTATAGAGGCACCTTTGTCATGAGAGGTCTTTATGCTCTTTTGGATTCTTATAGCTGAGTTAGTCCTTTTGAATTATAGAAGAACAGATCGTGCAAGCAAATAGCTCATAACCAATGGATCGAGAGGAAGAGATGAAGAGTTTAGAAAGCCATAAGGAGAATATTATATTGATAGATAAAAGAAAAAACTTGCTTCCTTCCATTACTCAAGACTTCTCTTTATATAGATGAGCCTTAATACAACAAGACAGAAAAGATAAAGTGGGAATCTTATCTTTTACACATGTCTTCCTAAGAAGAAAAGATGAGATTTTCCACTTAAAAAGATAAGTCTTATCATCTCCCTAAAAGACAGAAAATAATACACACAGAAAATAATACACTTACATAGAGATATCACATGCAGAAATGCAGAAAATAATACACCTAATAGGACGAAAAAGATAAAGTTGGAATCTTATCTTTTTACACCTTTACATTTTGAATTATGGAGGAGAGAGATGGTCTTTATTGCCAGCAAAAGGATGAGTCATCACGGATCACTATCATCGTCCATGGGCTGAGAATCTTGCATAATGGCATCTTTTTGTTCAATGGTCAGACTTGGATCATCTAGTGGAGTCGGTAGTATAGGTAAAATTGAGTGTTCAATAATGGAGTGTTCAGTCCATAGATTATCAGGCCCATTGTAAGTGCAGACAAGTGGTGCAGAAACATTGGTCATTCCTAAATCATTTCTTAATTGTAGAGTAAGCTTCAAATCCCTTGTTATTGGCGGAGGAGCAAGATGCAATGGCATTTCAATTGTTCTCCAATAATGACAGATGTTTTGGGTGGCATAGGTGTTTTCTTAGAGCTTAAAGTAAGGCCTGTGAAGAATATAGATGGCATGATATCCTGAAGCCTTGAAGTCATTATCTGTGAACAATTTATTTTCATGAATGACTTTGAGGAGATCCTTTTTCCATTGGTATGGGATTTTGAACCAAGTGAGATATTTCCATGGATATGTTCCTGCATTTGTATCAATATTGAAAAAGTATAGGAGGTCCATGACTGGCACTTCTATAGCATGATAGCAGACTGTGGAAAGACACCATAGAAACCATAATTCACTTTTAATTTGTGGATGGATAGGAGAAAGGTGATAGATTAAGCACCAAGGGTAATCTGGATAAAAGAAATTGGGTTGGATGGGTAGTGAGAAAGTCTGTTGGATGGTTGCCAAATAATGAAACATCATATTTTTGGCAAAATTGTTGACCTGTTTGGTTGTGAGATTTGTAGGAAGGTCTGGTGGTGAGGGAGGTTGCAGAGGATTTTTTGAAGATGAAGAGGTCATGAAGATTATCGGAAGATTAACTGTTGAGATGAGGAGGACAATAGGTTGGGGTTTTGGTTGTGGTTTTGACAGTCTAGACAAGAAATCTGGGATGAGATTTCTTGTTCCTTTTATATACTGAACTTCAAAATCATACCTACTAAACCATGATTTTAATCTCAATAATTGAGGTTCTGGTAAGGTCTTTTGGTTGGACTCAAGGATTTTTGAAAATGAAGAGTTATCCATTCGGACCAAGAAGTGTTGACAAATCAGGAAAAACTCAAACTTTTTTATCCCATATTTGACTGCTAGAATCTCTTTATATATTGAATGGTAATGCCTTTCAGATGGAGAAAATTGTCCTGATGCATAACCACACAGTTGTTCCTTGTTATTGAGATTTTCAAGAAGAATTGCCCCCCATGCATGATCTGATACGTCAGTCTGCAGGATAAGATGTTCTGTAGACGGAATAGTGAGGGATGGAGGATTATGAGCCAATTCTTTCAGTCTCTTGACAACTGTTGTCTGTTCTGTTCCCCAAGGGGGAGGGTTCTTTTTGACCATTTTGGAAAGATGACACATGTAACTGGATAGATGGGGTATGGCTTCCCTGACATAGTTGAGTATCCCAAGAAATTACTGAATTTGCTTTACAGAAAGATTCTCATCTGGGAAATAATCAAGCTCTTTTGTCAAGTGTGGACCATACGTATATTGGCCATCCTTAAAATGCATTCCAAGGAACTCTATCTCTTGCTGACCAATAATACTTTTTTTCTCTAACAGCATGATTCCGTATTTTTGGATGATAGCAAGGAATTATTTCAGAAGTTAATGATGTTCCTCAGCTGTCTCTGAGAATAAGAGAAAATCATCAATGTAGATAAGGGAGGAGTAGAGGATAGGCCTAAAGATTTCTATCATTATTTTTTGGAACTAAGAAGGGGCTGTTTTGAGCCCAAAAGGCATGACTGTCTATTGATATTGGGCGTTTGGGATATAAAAAAGCTGTTTTATATCTTTCTGAGGGATGGATACCCAATTGCCAAAATCCAGCCTTGAGATCAAATTTTGAATAGAATTGGGTCTTGTGAATGTGGACTTTTAGGTTCGAAATGCGAGGAAGAGAAAATTTATTGTCTTGCAAAAAATGATTCAAAGGCTTGTAATTAATAACAAGTCTCTTTTTCCCTCTTAGTTTGTCAGATCTTTTTTCCACATAAAAGGCTTGACAGGCCCATTGTGAGGTTGTGGGCTCAATGAGGCCTTGTTGTAGCAGAGTCAGGCATTTTGATCTAGCAAGGGCTAGATCTGTAGGAGACATTCCTAGATGGGTGGCTTTTGTTGGGTTGATATCGTCGTTGAGCTTGAAAGGAATGCTGATATAGAATTGGAGATTTTTCCATAAGGATAAAGGGTGTTAAAAATATGAATGGGATTCTGGACAAAAAGGAAGGAATTTTTCCTTGTATTGCAGGAATGGTAGTTCTGTGTCTGCTATAGTGAACAGATTAGATGTATCTGTGTATGGACGAATCTGCCTCTTGAACTTTATTCCATTGAGAAGAATTTGAAGCCTTTGAGCTTTATGATAAACAATAAAACCTATTAAGAGGTCTTTATTTGGGAGATCTGAGCCAATGATGTGCGTCCATACCACACAATCAGGAAAGAACTGTATCCCGATTTTTTGTTTTGTGATCAAGGTAGTCTTGAAAGTTTGGCCATTTGCTGCTCTGAAAAACTGAATATGAGATTTCAGTATTCAGATGGGAGGACTTCAGGATTCATCATGCTTCTTTGAGCTCCAGTTTCAAAGAAAGCTATGACTGGAACAGGTTTTGCATACCTTGAAGGTAAGACTTGTAGAGGAACATAAGGGACTGGAGGAATCTTAGTAGCAAGTTGAGATAACTCAGGAACTGGAGATGGAGAAAAAGGGTATTGCATCACATTTGTCAGAATGTCCTTCTCTTCTTTGGAGGAGAGACTGATCATCAAGATTAGAATTTCATTATCATCATAATCTGAAGAGGACTCCTCTGAAGATCCAGTAGAGTCTGAATATTCTTCTTCTATTCCAAAGAGACTTTCTGGAGTGAGATCATCTTGTTCTGATAAGAGAGACTCTATATCTTCTTCAAATGAATCTGGTAGAGACATGGACATGCTAACTTGCTGTATCATTCTTGCTGACTTTTCCAGATTTTGAGGGCAATCCTTAGCATAATGCCCTTTCTTTCTGTAGATGTAGCATCTGTCTGATTTGTCGCCTTGATTCCTTTTTTTTCGGAAGTACCTGAATTTCTTTGTATGTGGCCTTTTTCCTCTGAATTCTTTGCTCTGTTACGGGGGTATTTTTGGAAATGGTGTTTAATTTTCTTCTTGTGACTAGAGCAGACACAATTGGAGGTCTTGCATTTAATCTTAAGGTGACTTTTGTTACAGGCCTTTTGAACAATCAAATCTCATTAAGACAGTCTTCTGAACAATTCTTGCTGGTCACATAATCTCTTGATAAAGGAGAGAGTAAACTGCCAGATTTCTCCAAGAGTCATAGAGGTAACTGGCTTCTTTGTTGCGGTGATCATATTGTTGACTTCTGGTTGTGTCTCATCTAGCAATGAGGTGATGAAAGTATATTTCAATGTATCATCGCCGTCGTGCCCTCCAATGACATAATATAATTTGGACATTGCAGAATAATGTCTTTTCAAATCCTTGATTTTCAACGAACAACATTTTCGATCAAAGTATTCCTATTTTTGTTGCCATATAATGAGATCATAAATTCCAAGGAATTGATTATGGAGGACTGTGACTGCAGTTGATGGAGTTAGCAAAGTTACAAATTGGAGTCTGGTATATTCAGGCTGTGACTGGAACCAATTCCTTAAACTGCCTGTGAATCTCGTTACAAATTCGGCAAGAACCTTTTTAAGTGTGGCACCATCAAAAGTCATTTGAAGATCAATCCATGCCAAAAATTTAGAAAGTTTATCTCTCCATTTTGATGGAGGTAAATCATCAAAGGTGAACCAAGGTCCTGTTCTAGTTGTAGGTTTTGACCTTGGATGTAAAGCTCCAGTAAGAACAAAATATGAATGTGCATCCTCTGTGCTATCTTCAGGCTCTACTACTTCTGGATTGGGTTTAGTAGTAGAGGTGTTCATGAGAATTTCTGTTATATCAGCCATTTCAGAGGTATTTGAAGAAGAATCAGAATCATAAGGGCTGATTAGTAATTGGTCTGGCAATTTATTTTCTTTAGAGACTGGAGGATGTGTTACTTTCTTTTATTGGGTTGTGGAGCCTTTTGGGTAGAGATATGAGAAAGTACCAAAGAGTTGGTAAAGAGTTCCTTCTTGTTCTGGCTGTGGGAGGAAAAGAAATGCAGAATAGTATGAGGGAGCAATTGCAGAAGATGTAGAGGCTACTGATGTAAAGGAAGGGATTGTAGAAGACTGGTCTTTTCTAAGGTCATGTTCAATTTGATCAATCTGCCTTTTGAGCCTTGTAATTTCTTTTTCCTTCTGGATGAAAGCTGGTGTAATCGGTTGGGGAACTCGAAGCTCTCTATCTAAGGCTTGATATTTGGCGGTTAAAGAGGAATTTAGTTGGAGTACTTCTTGAGAGAAGGTATCCAACTTTTGGACCAACTTGTGAGCCAAATGGAGAGCCTGATCTAATTTTCCATCAATCTTCTTTAAATAAGAATTCTGAACTATGGAATCAGAAGTCTGCCAATTTAGTACTTCTTCTGGTGGAGTAAGAGGCTCTATGGATCCTGATAGAGTAACCCTTGAGAGGAGGATCTCCGATCTTTTATTTTCTGACTTCCCTAGGGGAGGAAAATCTTCAGGCTGGAACATGAAACAGCTTTGGATTGTCTGGGGTGGTTGGACTGCTAGCAAATCAGGGTAAATCTCCTATCTGCAAGTAGTAGAAGGTTTCTGCTCAAACAATTCCCTTTTCAGCCAAAAGTACCTTCATCTCATCAAAGGTAATGTCAAGGACAGTCTTTCCTTCTTTTGCAAGAAGTTCCAAAGCTTCCTTATACATAGGAAGAGGAGGTTTATCCTGCTTTTCTTTCTATTTTTTGTGGATGCCTATCCAAGGATCGTCTGGATCTCGGTCATCTGGCCTTGGTTCCGTGACTGAACACAGAGTTTCTGGAGACATGACTCCTGGAGTTTTCTTAGAATGTTGAAAATATGGTTCAGCAAAATCGAGATCATCTCTGCAGGTGCATCCTGATTTACACATTCCTGGGTCAACATCCCAGATGAAGTGTCCCTTAATCCTGACAGTGTAGATATGATGTCCAAAGGATTGAAAAGAATGAATATGGATCTTCTCTCTAGGTCCAGACACAAATTGAATCATCGAAGCCTGGAAAATAGAGGGAGCAGAAGAAGATTTTTCCGTTTTTTGTGAAAATTATTTTCACAGTACCATCTTTTTGTGTGACAAAAAGAGGATCAGTAGCCTGAACAGGCTTGGCTTGAGATGCCTGGAGTTTCTCATAATTTGTCACCCATTCAGTAGGAATTAACTTCTGCAGATCTTCTCTTTCCAGCTGCCTTGGGGCTTGGACTATTGTAGGGACTTGGCCAGAGTCAGCCATGATAAACAAAGCACCAGAGGTGGCTTGGAAGTCTGGGATTTGTAGATTAAAGGCATGGTCCTAAAGTCTGTAGACAATCTGGTGGTGCATGGTCGCAGAAAGAGCATCAGTCACTTGGTTTACTCCAGTGATCTGGACTTGGACTTTGAGTGCAGTTGACAAATAAGGATCATTAAGAGATAAATTAAAATTTGGAAAGAAAGTCAGAATAACACTTCCAGTGTTAAGTGTTGTTTATTAGAATTTAATAGTTATAATGCCAAAAAAAAGTCTTTCGATTTTCTTTCTACATAATTAAAATTGTTAATTCATTTTTTTTTTAAATTTGACAATTTTTTGCTTATTATTGCTTTGTAATTTTTGGCTTAGGATTGAATAATTTTTTGAGTTTAATTGTATTAGAATTAGAATTATATATGAATTAGGATTTTAATGTAGTTGTTATTATATAACTGCTACCAATAATATACAAAAATTATATTTATAAATTACTAATTTGATGCATGCTATTCGCACATGATAAAGTATACCGATCATATTAAGTAATATAATGATGAATAAGAGTATCATTCCACTGGAGACCTAATTGTGAGTACTACCTTCAATAATACACTAATATTTAGCAATCAAAATATTGCTTGGATATAATTATATTTAAAAGTAAAATAATCTAGAAAACAAAGATTAAAACAATTGGTCAAATTATAAAGGATAAAGCCTATTTAGGTAGTGAATCCCCCTAATAAGTTAAGTATTTCATAAAACAAATAAAAATTTAGCATTCCACAAAATTAGGTTTAAACATTTCTCAAGTGATTAAACCCCTAATTCCTAAGAGGAGGGAGAGAAATCTCTTCTCAAACCCTCTCACTTAGGTCATAAATTAAGATTAAGGAACTATTGAACCAAAGAATTTTGTCGATCTATCTCTAGTATCACAATTAATCCTTAATCCTTAAGATGTCATCAATTCATAAAAAGTTAACTCTAATCAATTTATGAAAATAAATCATAATCAATACGTCGACTTATCAATTGAAATTTATAATTAAGCAGCCAAAGGGACAAAACAATTCATAGAAAAGATTAATTGCATTAATTTTGAATCAATCCATACAAAACAAATTAGGGTTCATCAAAATTCAAATAGCAAGAAAATTAGTTCCTAGACATTACAATAAAAAATAAAAATTAGGGAGAGAATATCTCAAACCAGTCATGAAAGAGTAGAGATAAAAATCTTCAATCTTCAATCTTCAAACTTCAATCTTAGAAAGCAATGAAGGAAATAATGTTCTCCTTGAGAAATACCAGTCAAAACCCTAAAATAAAAGAAAGATGAAGTTTCTAAGTGTTTCTCTCTCTATAAATGAAAATATGATGGAACTCCCTTAAAGAAAATTCAAAAGTTAATTTAAACAGTGTGTTTTTTAGTACCACGCGGGCACCACATGTCGTGTGGCGTCCTTTGCTAAAATTCATTCTTGAGAATATCTTTTGTCTACAAGGGAAGGGCACACGGGCATGTCCTCTTCCCATGTTATGTCTTGGACGATCTGCCATTTTTTACATCTCACATGGGAAGGCCACACAGGCATGTGCCTCCCATGCCTTACACTCCTTCATTTTGCCAATTTTTGCACTTGACACGGGAAGGTCACATGGGAAGGTTCTTTCCATGTCATGCCTGTATGATACTTTTCTCCTTGATGATCAAGTGCTTCTTGATTGATTTTTCTTATATTTTGAAGCTAAAACTTTCTCTTGTCATGCAAGCTTGCCAAGCCCCTAAAAAGGGCTGAAAACAAATTCTAACAAACAAATTAAACTCAATTTAAGGTGAAATCGAGGTAAAATAAAATTCAAAAGTAAGTGCTTCTAGCACTTATCATTAATTATTACTAATTATTTATTATTTTTCTAATTTCTTATTTTCTTATTTATTTTTTTAACTACCATAAAAAATAATACTAAAGAGAAAAATAAAATTAAAAATTCTACTATCATAATATTATTATTTGTAAAACTAACTCATCTATCATAATTTATATTGAATCTTAGTTGGTTCTATAAATTAATATTAATGAGTTAGTTCTACAAATAATTTTTTACGGTTTAATTTATCTTATATAAGTATAAATATCGGTACTTGTTGTATTTTATATCTAATTTCTTAGAGTCTTATCTAATTTTTTATTAATCACAATATCATTTTTTATTAATATTAGTAATTTATTAAATATATCTTTAATTCTAAATGGCTAACTCTATTAGTATTTTCAATATTAGTTATAAAGTAGAATTTTTTCTGATTGAAAATGGAGGCAAAAGAATTAGCCAAACTATATATTGTTGAGCTTACTTCTCAATATCTCTACCAACTAATTTTGTTATAACAAGCAATAATTTTAAAAACTAATGGACGAAAATGGTTATTAATATCTAAAGTACCAATAGTTAGATTATCTCAATTCTAATGTTACGACTCGATCTGTGGGCCCGTGACCGGCACTAGGGAATAAGTAGGCTTAAGGCCACCAAGTCTCTTAGTAAAACTTACTAATCGATATTTAATAAAGTGCATATAAAAATATAATATTAATCATGTCTGATATGCCATACATAAATCTCTAACTAGTCATTGATAACATTTCACCTTTTGTTATAGACCATGTTAAACATAACATATCAAAGATACTACTGCGAAAAGTCTAGAATTTTTAAATTATTCAAATACAGAAGTATAAATTCATTATAATAGGTCGATGGAGAAGAAAGTCGGGTTATCAAAATGCGAAGAACTCTAGCATCACGAAAAATAAAATTGAGGTGAGTGAGTTAAAATCATATAACCTTGTATCTATTGCAGTCTCCTTAATATAATAATCACTAAATCAGTATATCATGTAATCTATATTAAAGTGCGAGTCATGCCATAATTTATAAAGAAAGTACATTTAAAGACTTATGGGATAAGTGGCTCAGCAGAACCCTAACCCCAAATGCTAGTAGTCTTTCGGCCCTCTTATTCCAATAGGTCTGGCGCCTAAAAAGCGAAGCTCAACCATGGTCCTTACATCCAGCCTGGACACTTGATTCCCAATTAACCCGACGCCTAAAGAGCATTGATTGACTAGGGGCCTTTCTCTGGCAGTCATACTTTCACAGCACACAGAGTTATACTCGACCAGAGAAAAATCTAAAATAACCTTTGTTACCTGCCTCTAATTATTACCGGTGTCCAGCTAGATGTAATGATCCTGGTTGAGCTTCGCTCTCTGGGTGCCAGACCTATTGGAATAAGAGGGCCGAAAGGCTACTAGCATTTGGAGTTATGATTCTGCTGAGCCCCTCATCCTATAAGTCTTTAAATGTACTTTCTTTCTAAATTATGGCATGACTCGCACTTTAATACAAAATGATATGATATACTGATTTAGTGATTATTATATTAAGGAGACTGCAATAGTTACAGGGTTATATGATTTTAACTCACTCTAATTTTATTTTTCAAGTGATGCTAGAGTTCTTCGCATTTGATAGCCCGACTTTCTTCTCCATCGACCTATTGTAATGAATTTATACTTTTGTATTTGAATAATTTAAAAATTCTAGACTTTCCGCAGTAGTATCTTTGATATATTATGTTTAACCTGGTCTATAGCAAAACGTGAAATGTTATAATGACCAGTTAGAGATCTGTGTACGGCATGTCAGACAGGATTAATATTATATTTTCATATGCACTTTATTGAATATCAATTAGTAAGGCTTACTACGAGACTTGGTGGCCTTAAGCCTACCCATTCCTTAGTGCCAGTCACGAGCTGATGAGCATAGTTTTACACATATTTGCTTGCATATTATTGCGTATGTTCTTAGCAATTATTGTGCTTTTATTCCCAGATCACCCGTGTTTTATGTTCTTTTGCATTTCAGGAACATTTATAGGACCATCATCGGTGTTTAAGCAATTATAGATCAATACGTGCGGAAACGGACGAGAATTCATCAAGATCGGATAAGAGCCCGCAATGCATACATTGAGCACGGCCTGGACTCTGGCCGTGCTCAACCATTGGCTTTGATTCTTGAAATTGGCACTTTGGGCACGGTTTAGTAGCCACCACGGCCTTCGTACGGCCCGTGGTGGCCAACACGGAGCAACACGGCCCGTGGTGGACAACACGGGGAGAAACAATGGTGAAACCTACTGGTGAGATCCACGGTTTCGGCCGGACTTGGTAGTCTTGACCAAAGACGGCCTTGAACACGGTGACCGACTGACCTTGAACACGGCCGTGCTGAGTTAAATATATAAGAAAAATGAATTTTCCTTAGAAAAAAAGGGAGGAAAAAAGAGTGACATAGAGCCCTGGCGGCTGGTTCGGTTTCTGCACAGTATTGAGTGCGAGAGAGAGTTGTGGGGAGTAAGAATCCCGGAATCACAAGGTTCCGAGTGCAAAACCGTAGTGGAAGCAATTCAAGAGGCAGTTTGGGAGATTAATCAAAGTATAGATCTAGATTTGGAGTTGTTCATCCAATTCGAGAGAAAAGGGTGTACATGTTTTATTTTCATTATTCTTTCATTGTAATTGATTTCCTATATTGTTTTAAACATGAACATGTTTAGCTAAATTGATTAAATCCATTGGGATTTCTTTGCTATGTTGGTTTGATATTATATTGTTGGATTGTTTGAGTTGGTTTTGTATTCTTCTTGTTTTCAGTGTTAATAAGATTATGCATTATTCATGAGACGTTGTGAATTGTGATGTTTAGATTGCTTTATGAGATTGAGAAATCCGTTTGGCAATTGGAACTTTGAATAACAAGAACTGGTTAATAATCGCTTAGAGATAAGGATAATTAACTAGCCAGATTAAGAATTAACAAAGCTTAATAGAGGCGGATTAAAGCTTAATGCTAATTTAAGAATCAATCGTTAGGAAGAGATTTCAACTTTAGGTTATTAGGTTTAGGAATTCGGTTATCTCGAGAGAGAAACCGAATTGATTAAGAATTCACCCACTGGGTAGCATAATTAGACTCACCGATCCTTTATCTTTTGTTTTGATTGCCAACTAGTTTAGATTCCCTTTGGGTTTGTCTTCTTGTCTTGATTATTTCACTTATCAATTACTCATGCATCTCCCTTACAACTTAGTTCGTAGTTAATAGTTAGTTTAGAATTTATTCATCATCCATTTTAGGTTAATATAACAAAGAACAAAGAAGTAACTCTGGGCTTTCGCTTTCTCGAGAAATACGACCTTGATACTCGCCATTAGTGCTAGACTGCAGCGATAGGTACACTGCCTTAGATTGTAGCTAACACGATTAGCACCCATCACGAGCCCACAGATCGGGTCGTCACATCTAATTATACCAGTCTTGTCATTGCTTATTCAGTATTCCAAGATCTTTCTACTGCACATCGAGACAATAGGCCTAACTAGGAGTTTTACACAATAACGAGGAACATTAGCACCAACTCTCCTCCATGGAGGAGGACTTATGTTCTATATATTCTGGCTACGCCAAGAAGCAGCAAAAGGCCTGAGATCAGCAACATTTATTTCAGTTCCTCATGCACCTTCATCTAAAGTTTGAGTCCATCAAAGGCCAACTCTTGCACACATCTCCTCTGCCTACTCTAGATGTTGCACTTTCAAATCTTATAGCTGAAGGGATTCGTCTGTGAGTCCTGGGCTCCTCCTGCTCTGCTGAGCCAACTACTATGCTTGCTGCTTTTGGCTTCCGGTCTTCTTGCCATAAGGGTCAACCATTTTCTTCTCGTGATTCCACCAGTCTATTGGGTGCCGCTATTGTCACGCTTGGGGCCATATGCTCAAGGATTATGCCAAGAAGAAGCAAGGTGATCTCTGTAGGCAACAATCCGCCTTTACAGCAGCTGCTACTCCTTATGCTGAATCTAATACTATTGAGATGTTCGATGATGTCGCAACCACTCCAACCACCCATGTAGTTGTTCCTTCAGCACATAGGCCCTCAATGTCTTTGGCATAGCTTATGTAGATCCTAAAGGTCTCCGAGCTTGGAGGCTTCACTCCATCGACTATACATGCCACCATTAAATTAAAAAATTGTGAGAAAAAATATAACTACAAGTCTTTAATTGGTCAACCATCATCAGGTCTTTTTTATTTTAATTGCTTATTATCAAACTTAATTCTCTTATTTGTTTTATCTTAATCTTAATTTTTCTAATATTTTAACATATTATTAACATGACCTTATTAATTATTTAGTTAATTTAGTTAATTAGGTTATTTATTAATAAAATATTAATAATTTATTAAATATAAGTCTAATTCTATTGAAGTAAATAAGTTAAAACAGTACACATAAGCAATTGACAATCTTAATATCATTTCATTATGAATTATAACTACAATAATAATAATTAATAATAAGAATATGTATGCCAAGAAAATAAAGTGAAAAATAATTCACAAAGTATTAAATTGAATTCAATATATATTTTTTATGAGATTAGTAGTTTATAACTGGTATAAATTTCATAAATCATAAATATGTATATTTAAAGATAAATTTACTTTATAAAGAATGATCTTGTTATATTTTTAACAATAAAATTATTTATGATGATAAATTTTAAAAAGTATAATATTATTCTTTTTAAGTTATAACAAGCCAATAATCAATATTTACATACAATGCACGTGAAGAAAAAAAACTAGTTTTAATAAATATATAGTAAAAAGTATACGTTAGACATTTGTTTAGTATATATTAATCAAAATTTTAATTTTTTTAATTAGTTTATTTTAATTTCAAAAATTATCTTCTCTCAATAACAATAGATATAATACAAGTTTTAATTGATTGATTTAATTAAGGTTTGTATATAATAACACTAACTCTTATTAAAAGTTTTAAAAAAAATATTATGATAATTATTTTATTATTCTATATTTCTATAAAAATATTAAATATTTTATACACTTACAACATAATGTAATAAAAAAGATAGAAATAAATGGGATTCATTCGATAAAATATGCAATACATTAAGTATATATTTGATATCTAAAATATTTAAATATATATATTCAAATATAAAAAACTAAAAAGATAAACTCTTATAAAATAGTATATATTCCATTTATTTTAGTATATGTTGGATATCATTTATAATATACTTTAAATATTTGCATCTTTTAAAAAAAGATTAAAAGTAGCAATAAATGTTACGCTCAACAAAATATATGAGATACATTAAATATATATTTGGTATCTGTAACTATTTTAATTTATATAAATTGTAGATTTGTACAAATTAAAAGGTAACCTCTTAAGAAATAGTATCATTATAGTTATTTTATTATATGTTAGGTATAAGATGTATATGTTAGCTATATGTTATATATATGTTAAGTAATTGTTAATCAAAATTTTAATTTGTTTAGCATATTTTTATTTCAAAATTTTTTTTTTCAATAGCAATAAATATAATATAAGTACTCATTCAATATAATAGAGTACATGTATTATATTTTAATATGTAGTTCTTATATATAATATATTTACTATATTTACACTCCATTTAGTAAATGAGATTGCTTGACTAAACTATAGTATTAAAAAATAACACATACTTGATACATATGATAGAGGTTGGCTTAAAAATCCTAAGGGCTTAGCTAGCCCTTGAGATGGGTCTTATCTAATGCCAAGCTTCCCCATGTCTTTAGTACGCTATCTATAATGGAATTAATGTGTCAAATTGAATACTTGCAAGTGCATGAACCGTTCTTAGAGTAAAAGCAGTAAAATACTATGAGGTCGATCTCTCAAGGAATGTTAGATCACTTATAATAAACACTAATTGTCAAACACAAAACAACTAAAAGTAAATCTAAATACGCTAAAAAGATATTTTGAGAAAGTAATAAAGTTTATAAAATAAATAAATAAAGTAATAAAGTAAATATGCAGGAATAACGATTTAAAGAAAATATATGATGAATATAGTATTTAGTCCAGCCAATTATTTAGTACTGCCCTTGTCTTAATAATAAACACGAATCTAATGAATGAGATAGTAATATTTTTTTTCCTTTAATCACTTAAATTAATGATGTAACTAAAGTTCCTTATATTAACATAGGTTGAAGCAAAGATGGTATTTCTAATGTATTCAACCTAAATATTTTCATAACAACTATCATTACCAAACTAATATGCTAGTTAAATAATAGTAATAATTGTAACTAATAAAAATATGTTGGCAAAGAAATTATTCATTAAATATAAAAATAATAAAGTTCATACAAAGTAAAAAGGCTAAACTAAATATTAAAAAAAAATTAATTTAACATATATAATTCTATGGTCGTAGTAATTAAATTAGTTAAACATAAAACAAAACAAATATCCACCTCCATTCTTTTTTTTATTGAAGGGAATGCCTAAGGCTCCAATAAACAAAGCAAATAGTACCAAAACAAGCATAGAAAATAACATAGTATTATCTGATTCACGAGGATAAGCAAAAATCCTTAATAAAGTAAAAAATTCCTTAAGATCTAACTTTTTTTCAAGTTAAAAAGATAATTGATCCTCGCTCTTCACTTTCTAAAAGCCTTATTAATCTTGAAAGAATAATAGAAACGTAAAACTAAATGTTTATGATGAAGAACAATGGAGAAAACTGCAGGGACAAAAATGGTGGACAAATGATGAATGAAAAAATGTTACTAATATCCAACACTAAATTCCTTTTAATGTAAATCTATATAGATTCCTTTTATAGAGTTCTCTTCTAAGAATAAGCCTCCCAAAACTTATCCTTATCACAACTCTTAATTATCCTTACATAAATAAATAATAATAATTCATAAATATAAAAAGACTAATTTTCCCCCTTAGGTCATGAATTTTTTCGACTAGGCAAAAATAGTTATTCCATGCGTCTCGATCTTAGATCTTGATACCAACACTTCCTATTAAGTTCCTTTCTGAATATTTTACTCCATATTTTTTTTTTTGGCTAATATACCTACAAATAGATAATTAAGCTTAAAAGAGGTAAAAACACATATTTTTATCATATATTATATATAGAAAATATATAATTAAACCTCTAAATTATCTAACATATTTATATATAATATGGACCTATCAATTGCCAATCCCATAAATAATGAAATTTCAATTTCTAAAATAGCCTTACTTTTGTACTTTATTTATTTAAAATAATTTAACTTTCTTTTTTTCTTTTTAATTGAAAAGTTAAATTAAAATAATTTATTTCACCATATAAAATCTTTTACCACTAATTTGGCTAATTTTCTTGCACTTATATTATAAGCTTTCTTAAATTAGTTCGTCACAAATTTTTTTATTTTATTTGTATAATAAATTTGGATTATGATTATTTATAATTTTCAATCAAATAAATCACTAAAATTTATCCAATAAAACATGTAAGAATAATTAACATAAAAATATTATAAAAACTAATTAATACTAGATGATTTAAAGACTTTGAGAAAATAAAAAGAAAAAATTAGGGAGATATAATTCTATATATGTAGCAAATGGTGTTTAGTTAATATAATTATTTTAATAATCTATCTCATTGGTTAAATTATCCTACCAAACATGGGACTACACGAATAGAATCAATAATACCGTAGATTAGAATGTACTAGCAAACAAAGTATGGCTTCACTAAGGTTAGGATTAAATCTAATTTTAAGGACTATGAATCCATAAATCAAATGGATTATTATATCTTTAGAAAAAACATAAACAAATGGTACACATTTTATAGATTTTGATATATGTTTAATGTATAGTTAGTATAATATAGTATATAAATGGTATTTGAAATTATTTTTTGGTTTATGGTTTATACCTTTGATGCCATTATTTAAAAAGTGTTGCTGATTTTTTAGAACAAGCATATTATCAAACATTATCATTGTAGAATATAATTTAATCCAATTCATTAACTAACTCAAATGATTATTTCATTATTTATCTATATACGGGTAATACTATTATATAAAAAAAAAAAAGTAAATCTTGGATTGATGTTTCATACCATTTTCTTTTTTTGTTAATTGTATAATAATCCACTTATTCTTTTTTTTTTATCGTTCTATAAATTCATTCTTCTAATTCTTTTTTTTCACTATATACTTCTAAATATAGAAATTAAAAGAAAACAACAATATCTTCACTACAACCCATAAAAATTTCTAGCATATCAAGATAACAAAATTACAAATGAAATTTTTCTCTTTTAAAATTTGTATGAAAATAGTATGTATATATATATATATATATAATATGTATATTATTTCATATATAATATCGAGTTCATCAACACTGTATACCCATTAATTAGATGCACTTGATTGTGGATAAAGATATAGGAAGAGTGGGAAAGAAATTGAAATTTTATCTTTTGTGCAAAAGAGAAAATAAAAATGAAAAAAATAAAAGAAATAAAAATTGTATATAGAGAGTTGTTAGCAAAATAGGCATCTACAGAAGTGCTAATCCATCCTCAAAATTTTAGATGGTTCATCAACCGTCTAAATTTTACCTTTTATTGAAGCTTTAGATGACAAAAAAGAAAATTCAAAAGTAATCGTCATGCATTAGAAAAGAATAGATAAAATAGAAGGAAACTGAAATAGAAACTAAAAATAAGAAAGGAAAGAAGAAAATAAAGTAAAGTTAAAAAAAAAAAAAAGTAGAAATGATAAAAGATAGTATAAATGAAAGATTATATAAAAGAAAAAAAGTACAGTGCAAGAATATTTAAAAAATAGTATTTTTATGTAATTGTTTCGACATTGCCGCCATAGAAGGAGGAAAAAAGGACCAAAGTTATGGTTAAAAGAAGAATATAGGACAATGAAGATAAATAGACTATGAAATTGGGAGAGTGTCAAAGAATTTGAAGGCAAATCTTTTTCTTAAGTAATATATCATTTCGTTTTTCTTTCAATAGAGATTCAGCCTCATTGACTTTTTTGTTTTCTTTATTACATGGTGGGTCTTATATTTTTTATACATTAGCTACTACTAAATTTTTATATTATTTAATCATTAAATAGTAGGCTGTTTAATTAGGAGTCTTATGACATTAAATTGATTGAAGTCAGTGGACTTATTTTTATAATTTTGAATATATTCACAGTACTATTATATTTTTTATTTTATGTTAAAAAATATTTAAATATTATATAAAATATAAATTTAAATATATATTAAATTCCATAAAAAGTTGAAAATGTTAAAAGTAATCAAATCATCAAAATTCAGTCTGAAATAAGTAAAGTAAGGGAGAGCAAGTTGGCAATGCACAAAGGAGTACCAAACCAATCAAAGTAGCCGCCTAAGGGAATCCAGCATCCAAGCAGCTTCTTCCAACTAACATAGACACACATGTGACAAACATATTATAATCCAAAATGAAAGGTAGGATTTTGGCATCAACCCTAGAGTGGTTTTGTAATGCTAGCAGACGGTTTCGTCTTGTCTTGTCTTGTCATGTCAAATTCTGCCATTGAAATTATCAAACCCCCTGCCAACAAAAACAAAGTCCCCTTTCAACACGTTTTCTATCCACAGGCATCATAACAACCTCATCCTCTTCATTATTGAAGTGAAACCTAAACCAATTCTACGCGTTTGTTTGTATGAAAGAAGTCCGACAACTGGGGTACATTTGTTGCGCTAAGTGTCTAATCAAATTAGACAAGGATGAATCGTCAGCTGAAAAACAACCAACTAAAAGGAAATTACAGATCTTTTCATTCTTCTGTGCTGCAAGGTGAAGATGTACAAACTGGACAAGTATTGGAGAAGAGCCTAAACCACCACATTCTTTTTATCTAACTAGAAACATTGGTATCAGCAATGATCTCTCATGAATTTACTAGATTACAACATGAATGTTACACACACAGTGACCCACTGGCCATTTACAACAATCCCAGAGAATGCCATGAGATCAATATATTTTAGCATCAGTCCATGCACCAAAAAGTTTGTCCCCTCCAGTTCTCCGCAGGGAAGATAATCCACCGACTTCATTCAAGTAGTGGGAAATTTCTGTGACTAAGAGCACGGAACCATGGACAACAAAACCTTGTCGTTTCAGACTGTATCGCATTATGACGAAGCATGAAAAAGTACGTGTTGCTCGTATTTACACTCAAATGGGCCTTGTTCTTGGTGATGCACCAGGTGTTTGACCTTTTAATAATGAGTTTTCGAAGCCAGGATCATGATTGTATGATGTGTTCGGTCTTGCCGAATACAACGAATAATCGCTCAAGTTGTAACCACCTTGCCCTACCAATGCATAGGTTGGATGAGGAGGTGAAAGGAAACAGCTTTTGTGTGCTGGCCCGTATTGTCGTAATGGGCTAGAACAAGGGGATACAGGTAGCGAAGTGATCATTCTTACATCATCCCTGCATACAGTACCACTAAAGTTGATTAAGACTAAGATAATATCACGAAGCCAAGAGGGACGTGACCGGAAGTATGCCATTTACCTAGTGTTCTTCAATCCTCTTACATTAGTGATCACTGGCTTCATTGCATATTCTCCTTCGGAAAGAGGGATGCTTGATCTCTTGGAGTGAAGATCTAAAGCCGGCTGCTTACAAAGCAACAAAATTATCAATTAGCTGACATCCAACTTTAGCTCGAAAATAAATTGGACTAAAAAATAAAGGAATTTCTAAAAGACAGCATATGCACAAACTACCACCCACAACAAAGAAACAGTCATGTAGAAGCAAAATAAATTCAAAAGATAACATTTTGGGTTTCAAAATGGAAAATCAGGTGAAAATACAACATGTGAGAAACAGTCCAGCATAGCGCTTGATCAATCTTTTCCTCTACAATTGCAGACTGCTTCTAAGTAATGATCCTTCTTGGCTTGCATTGCTGCCTTGTGCCCAATTAGATCTACATTCTTTGCTCAAATACAGATTTTGGAAACATAACAATAATCCTCAAGGAGTTACATGCATATGGTTTACTAAAGAATATAATATAGTGCTTAAGATAGAAATTGTTCCAACCACTTAAGCATGTGCAAATTCCGTCTAATGATTATGTTTTACGAAAAGCTCTCATAATATATACAAGATCTAACCTTGTATCTTGTAATTTAAAACGCATTTAGTACCACACTAAGTTGAAAGATATACCGGTGTGCGGCTTCCATCAAAAGTGAATGGAAAAGCATCCCTAGTTATGTTGATGTTAGCAGCTCTTGTTGTTGCTTGGTCCCGAATGAAAGGGTGGTCCAACAATTGTGAGGCTGTAGGGCGTGCTGATGGATCCCGCTGCAAACACAGTTTTATAAAACTTTTTGCTTCATTTGATAGTTGATCAGGTATATCTGGCATATCTTTGCTATTTCCAATTTTAAAAATTGCGGCCACCTGTTAAATTCAACATGGTAAAAAGATTTCAGTCCTATAAATTCTGAAGCTGGCAATGACAAAGGTGATTTAAATTCTGAATTTTTCAAAAGCTTACCCCTTCATACTGGTTCCATGGTGGTTTTGATGTTGCCATTTCAAGAATTGTACATCCCAAGCTCCATATATCCACAGCTAGGTTATAGCCATTCGTATTCATTACAACCTGAGTTCAGTCAATCCAATAAAAGAATGAGCAAAATAAATTAGGATGAACAGTGGACACTAGGAAGTGAAAAGCGAAAAAGAAAAGGAGCAGAGAGGATTCATAGATACACATAAACTAATTATAAGCAAGAACCAATTGTTGGCGTGTTAGTTGGGGTAAGGGAGAAAGAGAGGATACCTCAGGTGCCATCCAATAAGGACTTCCCTTGAAGGAAAGCATTGAAGAACAAGATGTAATCTGATTAAAAACAGAAATTGAAACTTTCAATAATGACCCAAAATTCAATATAAAAAAAAATTAAACTATTTCTAAGTGAGGGCAAATCCATAAATAAACTCTATTCTCTAAAATTTGTAAGCAAGTGAATACCATTCTATTTTTGCAATATTCAGAATCAGACTACAGATTGAAATAAGACATACATGTTTAGCCATGCCAAAGTCGGCCAACTTAATTTCACCATTAGGGTCCACTAATATGTTAGCCCCTTTGATATCCCTGTCAAGAAAAACACACTAGAAAAGATAAGAATGGAAAAAGCTCTGATTCCAAGTACTACTCTTTATCGACCATAATTAGCTTCAATAGTTAAATACCTATGCACAGTATTTCTTCCATGTAAATAGGCAAGTCCAGAAAGAATCTGCCTGGTATAATTTTGAATAACTGGTTCCTTAAAAGCACCGTATTCTTGAAGTAGTTTGTGAATTGAGCCACCAGAGACATACTCTAAATAAACTGAAAGTGTTTCTTCACTCTAAGGAAATGGAAAACCAAAACAGCTACTGAATTAGAGTATAATATGCACAATCACTTGGATTAAACTAAGTGGAATAATTTGACATGGTCAGGAAGAAGATTCCCAAAATCCCTATCAGGTGTGACTAAAGAAGACAAGTCATACCAGTTCACTACCGTAATATCGGACAATATTTGGATGTTGAAGCTGGCTAAGCAAATTGATTTCCTATTGACAAAAGAATGCCATTAGAAATCAACTATCAACTAGTAAACATCTAAAGGACCATACTGAAAATGCAAATGTTTGCTGCATTGTCAGTTGCACTCAATTTAATACAATAGACAAATTACCTGGTTCAGTTGCTTAAGACATTCTTTTGATGTCTGGTCATCAGATACAACTCTGACTTCTTTTATTGCACACATGTGTCCACCCTCACTGTTTAAGTTGCAATACAGCATTTAGAAGAGTGCACAAACTTACCAAATAAAAGCAATAGTACAGTCTTGTATTCATTTATTTGCACTATATTCTTTTCTTTTTATTCTCTTTAGAACAATTATAAAATAATGATTTTGTAGTTATATAGCATTCACATAATATAATACAACTGCCTTATATATGGTCGTTTCCATAACCAAAAGTCTATTGTCATCTTCATAGACAATAAGACAACATTGTATCTGCCATTATAAGACAAACATTTCAGCTAATTAGTTTAGAAGGATCATTGGCATTACCTGTTAAACCCAAGGTAAACGTGTCCGAAAGTTCCCCTACCTAGGAGCTTTCCTTTCTTCCATCTTGAAACTGGAACATTCATGCTTTCAGTCACGACAGGAGTTCTACAGCCTGGCAATGAAGGAGGGCTGGTAGGAGAACCCGGCGGAAGAGGTAATGGATGACATTGATTCTTCCCATCCGTTGGAGAGTCTAGATTCATACCTCCCATCAATGGATGAAGAGGTGATGCAGACCTGCTAGCCCCTCTCGATGCAGGACCGGGGCTTCTAGATCCAGGACGGGGGCTTCTTGACCCTGGACCTGGACTTCTCGAACCCATATTGAACCTTATATCACCATTTCCTCTGTGATCAACAGTTGACCTGGGTTTCAATTAGCTGATTCACTTGAGAATCAAACCGAATTTATTCTTGTAATGCTTAGTTACGTAGATTAACTGATAGAATGTATTATTGGAAAGGCATAGCTCCTGAGTTTGTAATAATAGATCCTTAATATGAATTCCAGTTTTAAAATTTAGAACTTTTGGAGGATTTACTCCTGTTGTTACTCCCAGGGTAAGACATAATACAGTGGTTTAGAGAGTAAGTTTAAGCTTCAAGAAGGCAATAAAGAAGAACCATCAGACATACATAAAAAAGACTAGTTGATTGGAAAGAGAAGAAAAGACCCAGTAGTACAAAGATAAATCAAACTCTGACAAGAAAAGAGATGGATAAAAGACACGAGACACAGAAACAGAGACAACATAAACAGCCCAGAAAACCCAACTCTGACACGCAGAAAAGAATTCATATCTCTCAAGAAAAACAAAAAAAACTTTCTTTTTCCCTCTACCAAATAAATCAAAAACCATTTCTTGACATAAAAAACTATCAATTGAGAAATCAAAATCACTCCTAATATAAAACAAATCAGAAACCCACCAAAAACGAAACTTGTCTTAAGAAATGGACCAACCTGTAACCATTAAAAAGATTAGTGTGATGATCACTTGCAATCGGATGATCCTCACCAGAAGACCCAGAAGAGCTTACACTTGAAACAGAACCACCAGAAGCCGACCCAGATCCCAACCCAATCGTAATCCCATGATCACTCCCTGACCCAGATGGTGTAGGCAAGGGAAGACCAAGACCTCTCTTCTCAACTGAATCCGAATCGAAACCCGAAAACCCAGAAGACCCACCCGCGAAATCTTTGCTCATACGTGGTGAATTCCGCACGGGCTCATCAAAACTACCACTACGCTTTGAATTATTACTATCTCTGATAGTATTGCTGCTGCTCTTCTTCTTCTTGTTAATATTAAGAATATCATTTTTACCATTTGATGCTTCTTTATTATCCTGTTGCAGCTGTTGATGCTTCTCTTCTTTGTTCTTTGATGATTTCTTTCCCCACCAAGCAGGCATCTCTCTCTTCTCTCTTTCTTTTCTTTTTGCTTTATAATTATTATGAGTGAGAACTCAAGAAGCAGAAGCAGAAGCAGAAGAAGAAAAAAAAAAAAGTAGGGCTCAAAGAAAGAAGGTTTTTTTTTTTCTTAATTTTATTCTTCACATTTGTTTCAGTATTGTGTGTGTACAGAGGAGACTCTCTCAACAAAACGAAAAAGAAAAGTTCAGATTTTGGGTTTGGGTAAAACTTTATAAGACCAGGAGGAAATAGAGAGGAAAATTAGATTTTTCTTTTCTCCTCAAAAAACTTCATTTTATTTAAATTTATTTTTTTCTTAGAGAGAGAAAATAATATAGATAGAGAGAGGAGTGTGGGACCCACAGTCTACAGTGAAGAACAGCTAAGGGAAGGTAAGCAGGAACAGGTACACTGTTTCCCCTATTGTCTTGCCCCACTGATCCTTTAAGAATATTATAGAAAATTTGTCTTGTGCCCCACACTTTCTCTTGAAAATTACTTATGGCCCCAATCATTCCAAACCTGCCTAAATCTATCTACCTATATAAATTAAGCTTTAGAGTGTTTATAAAAGTTTTTGATTTGTGCCTAACATAAAATTTTACCATATAATAGAATTACTGACATACTATTTATAATATGATTATTAATATTGTATTATTTTTGATATAATTAATTTGTTAACTAATAAGTTATTTTATAATAATTCTATTAAAAAAATTTATTGTAATATTAATTATGAAATCTTAAGATATTTAAAAGAAATCCATTAACTACATAACATAGTCACTATTTTAAAATCTTGTTTATGAATTATTATTTTTTGGTTATTTTGAAGATCAAAATATCTTTATGATTTTTCAAATTTTATTCATATGAATTTTTTTATACAAAGTATATATATAATTATAATAAACATGCAACATGTGGATAGACTAGTATATAAGGTACCCATTTATATATTCTTTTACAATAGTGCCAAATTCTGAATTTAATATATACTTTAATTGCTAAATTTATTGTGAATTTTCTTCCCTTCATATTTTGTATGTCGATTGTAACATTTTTAAGGTTCCATCGCACAGATAGTGCATTAATTTTTTAAACTAAATTTCTTTAATATTTAAATTAATAAAGTATATCGATAATTCTAGTCAATCTACTCTTAGCCAAATGTTAATTAGTTAATATAAGGATTACTTAACTTTACTTAACTGGATTTTACTTTTACTTAACTAGATTATTTAAATATCAATTAAAATTTACCTTTATAATTAATATTAATTATAAGGACTAATTCTAATTATTTATAATTTAAAAAATATTACCTGTACCAGAATACATATATCGAGAAAATTATAAAAAATCCTATTATGAAAATTACTATCTTTTTTGAATTTCAAGAGACTTAAAACAGGTGAATTCAAGTTCTGAAAACGGATGAATTCAAGTTAGGATTGAGAATAACTAAATTAAAATTATTTTTTTAGATTTAATTATCAAAAAAATTAACTTTAAAAGGTAAAATTGTTGTTTCAGCAAGTTCAGGTACTAAATCGGCTCTACGTACGACCGAATCGACTCTACACATAGTCGATCGATTTAACAGAGTCAAATCGGCTCTACACAGTGGCAATTGACTATTTTTCATAATTCGATATTGTTTTACTCGTATTTTTAATATTTAAATGCCCAAAAATATAAAAACAAATTTCTAGAAAAGTTTTTTGATGACTATTGAAATTTTTAAAAGATTTTTGTTGGATGTTATTGACCGATAAAGACAAAATCTTTAAAACAACTAAAGTTTATTGTTATGATTTTTAGGATTTCAAAACCTTAACTCTATAAATATAATAATATGTCCTATGTCTAGGGGGAAACTTTTATTGGTTAGTAACTCTCATTAATTAGTAATTTTTATTCATCGTTAGAATTAGAAATAGAGACTTTGAAAGAAAACTGTATGTCTTAAACACAGAAAGTTTTTTAGAAGTCACCAAGAAAGAACCTTAGATTAGAAGAACCTTTTTAAAATGACAGTAACTTTTTCTAAAATCCCAAGCCGCACTAAATCCTCGATTCATTTTCGATTCGACTACTTCCTCGTCTCCTAAGACTTGCAGAATAGAAACCTACAGTAATAACCTGATAGTTCCCCTATACCCACATCATCAATATTTTTTTCTTTACTGATTCTTTTATGTTTGTTTATGAATCTAGAAACATGCTTAGGATGCTATATGATTAGAATAGTTTTTTCTTGTAAATTAACATGCTCAGTTTTGAATCTGATAATAAGAATATGTAGGATTTTGAATCTGATAGTATGATTTTATTGGATTTTAAATCTAATTAGTCTAATAATTAGGTAATATAATTAATATTTTTTGTGATTGCTTGAATTAGATTCCTAGGATTGCATGATTAAAATTGAGAATCTATTTTAAAGTTTTATTCTTACTTGCTGTCAGTTTCGATTTTTAAGGTTTGCATATTTTTTTAGGCTTTCATTGTTTGATTCATTTCTTATATTTTTTATTCAATTTTATAAGTTTTAATCGAATTTCTATTCTTTATGCATATAAAAATTGGTTTTTAGGCATGAAAATTTGAAGAAATTCACAAAAAGAACATCCAAGCCCCAGAGTCGATCGACTCTATGCTCTCGCCAATCGGTTGTGCACATTTTTTACTAATTTTTGAGTTTTTAATGTATTTTGGTAATTTCATATACTATATTTAGTTTTTAGGTGTTTTCCTTTTGTTCTTTAGTTGTAGGAAAGGTTGTAATAGTTAAATTTAATTTTTTTTTCACTTTTATTTTTTTGCTTTATACTTGATATATGTCAAATAACTATGATATGATTGCCTAACTAAAATTTGGATACATAGACTCGAGATAAAAATATTGGACCTAACATGAAATTTATAGTCCACTAAGTTAATGAGATGGTAATTTGGCTAAATCTAAAATCAATATAGACATAGTGGACTTTGCTATGTTTTAATTAATTAATCAGGTCATATTAGATTTAAGATTACATAATTGTACTTTTGCATAAAAAATAGTTCACTTAGGCTTAAAAGGCTGGAATCGAAACATAGTTTGTAATTGGGCTAGACTAGGAAAAACCTTGTACATAATTGATTAGTAAAATAGGTTAATAAATAAAATCTGAATTGAATTTAATAAAATGGGCTAGATTTAAGAGGACCTCACATATTGTAATGAATGTTTGTATATATAAACCGTTGTATTTATAGGGAATAGTTTATTAAATAATTAAAATTAAAGATCAACATACACAAATAAGGAAGTTGGCTTCTGGATCCATCTCTGGATGTGGCGAAGCTTCTTTATGGAATTTAGTACGCCACTCAAATTAGTAAAAGTGTCCTAGAAAATTATCCGGGTGATGACTTCATCTCCGCGCTAGTCTATATGACTAATTAGCATGTTGCGGATTAGATTGAAAAGTCTTGCAATACCGTAGTCGCCAGAAACACTTAAGTACACGCCTGAAAACCGCTGCCCACAACTTGCTATAATTAATGAAATCCAGGTTTATATACAATTTCATTATTTTATTATTAATCTATTACCTAATAAGTTACTGTTATAGCTAAATAGTGACAAAAATATAATATTTAACTATAGTATATTGATTAAAAAATTAATTTTTAATAGACAATGACTCTTATTCTAAAATTTAATATTGTAATATCTTATTAGCTAATAAATTAATATTCTAATTATATAATGATCCTAGTTTTAAAAATAATAATATAAATTATATTTATGGTACTAATTTATGTAATACAAAAAATTAATTAATATCTTTAAAATAGTTCTTATATTGTTAATTGATAATTTTCTTTTTAAAACCAATGAATTTTAAAATATTAAAAGACTTTAAGAAACACATTTGAAAATATTTAATTTGTTATCATTTCTAAAATATTATAAATAATTATAAAATATTCAATTAAATTTTATCTAGAAACTCACTTTATATTAGTATTTATAATTAAAATAATTACACGAGCTATGCAACACGCAAATAAACGATTAGTATATATTAAATTTATAAGTTCCTTAATATGTGTCTCTATATTTTAACACATACAATTTTTATTTTGACAAATGTACTTATTTTTAACACATAGAACTCAAGATTATATATAATTCTATCAATTTTCATTAATTTCATGATGAATAAGTTATATTCTTAATTAAATAATAACTATAATCTTAAAAAATAATGTTTACAATTATTTTTTAATATAATAAATTAATTTTTAATTAAATAATGATTATAACTCTAAAAAATAGTATTCTAAATTATATTCTTACTATTTTCGTTAACTAATAAGTTAATTTTTAATTATACCATAGATTATGATCTAAGAAAATCAATATTAATTATTTTTATAGTATTGATATATATAATACTAAAATCAATTAATAATTTTTTATTATTATTTGTATATTGTTATAGTGATACTTCTTTTGAAACCAATCAACTTTTAAAATATTTAAAGAATTTTAGAAAAATATATTTAGCTTATTATTATTTTTAAAAATATTATAATAATATAAAATAAAAAATCTGTCAAATCTTTCTATAAATATTAGATTTTTAACATGTGTTTTTATATTTTAATATATTTATTTATTTTTGACACATAAAATTTAAGTTTATATAATTTTATTATTTTTTATTAATTCAATAATTAATAAATTACATATATAACACTAATCTTAGAAAATAGCCTTTATAATTCTACTTTAATATAATAAATTAAATTTAAATTAAATGATAATTTTAGTTTAAAAAATAATATTTTAAATATATTTTTATTAATTAATAAATTAATTTTTAATTTTATAATAAATTCTGATGTTAAAAGTTAGTATTATATTTATAGTATATATTACATAATACTAAAATTGATTAGTAATATCTAAAATAATTTTTGTACTATTATACATTGATAATCTTTTGAAATCGATAAATTTTTTTAAAAAAGTTACTAAGAATATTTAATATATGTTATTTTAAAATATTATAATCAATTATAAATATTAAAATTTTATTATAATTAAAATAATTATAATTATCATACAATATCTGAATAATAACTAATTTAAATAAATTTTTCAAAAATCTAAATAAGACCAAAATATGACATGATTGACAAATTTGTAATATACACACATCAGCGCGCGTGAGTATATATCTATATATAGAGAGAGACGTGGATTTAGGAGACGGCAGGCGGTGGTTGGATAAAACAGGAAGGATGACATGGCATATGTTTTTAATTGATTTGTCGATTTAATTAATTATCTTGTTCGTAGATTGTAATGGAGGAAGAGAGAGAATAGAGGAAATTGAGTGCGGCGGTATTTACGTGTGAATGGATTATTTGTAAAAGGCTATTTGCCTATTGCTTTTTGTTGTTGAAAAGATGGAGAATCTACATGGATTATTGTGTTTTCTTTTAATGAAATATAAAATTAAATATTATAAAATATAAAATACTAAAATATGTAGTAAGTATATATATATATATATATATATATATAGATAATACGTATGCATTTGTGTGTCTGAAATGACTGATAATATCAAATATTTGTCAAGTTAGTAATATTACTTTTCAGTTTTTCTAAATATTTAAAATGCATTATAAAATTATTAAAATTATTTAATTATATTAATATTATTTGATATGTTGATTATGGTCACAAACCATAAAGTAAGTATAAATTTTTTAGTTTAAATATATATCAAAACTTTTATTTGCATAACATATATATTAAATTCATAATAAAATTGAATAATGTCGGCTTAATTTCATGTGCATCCTATAATTGAATGTGTTTAGTTAGTTTAGGAAGTAAATTGATATATTAAGTGATACAAAAACTAATTAATTAATTAAGAATTCACATAAATACACTTCAAATATTTAAATACCATTTTCTTTTTTTACTTTCTTTGTCTTTTATTTTAGTAAGAATCATATATATATATGGTCTAAAGTATTAGGGACAAAGCAAGTAAATTAAAGAAAAAAGAAAAAATTGGGGTGGTAGAAGTAAGGATCAAGCTAGAGTTGATTGATAATGGAGAAGACATTTATCCACCAGGCTTGTAGGTGATAATTTGCTATCAAAAAGGAATCAAAAGCAATGAATTATTTTGATTGATATTCATAAGTAAAATAATATTTTTTTGAAGGATAGTAAAATATTCTTTTACACATTATAAAATTAAAGAAAATTCAGATTTTATATAAATTTAATAAATTAAATAAATAAGATATTTTTAGTTCTGCATTTGTAAAATAAAAATATTAATTAAAACAATTACTTTGATAAACTAAGACTATTAAATCAACCCGAGAATGCAAATAAAATGTTTATAAAAAAAAACAAACTGATCTGAATCCAAATAAAATAATTTAATATAATTCGATTGATTTTCAAACTGTAATTACATATATAAAAAATTTAGTTGTTCAGTTCAACTCTGTCTTGAACCAAATCAGTCCAATGTCACTCCGATGTAATATTACTGTAAGTGCTTCAAGCGGAAGCGTGTGGGTTGGTGTTGTCACTTCCTTTGTTCGGTAGTATTCAGAGTTTTTTTTCTTTCTTTTTTTTTTTCTTTTAAATTCTTTTTCATGAGATATTTATCTAAACAATATAAAAAAATTAATATTCCAACCTTATCAAAAATCTTAACTTAATCAAACATTAGCCTACTTGTATTGGTTAGGCAAGACTCTCTACTAGAAACAAAGAAAGTAAGTTGATCTATAAAATTATGCTAATATGTGTTCTTAAATATTACATATTTATAATAGCTAAATGATTAAAAACAAATAAAAGGACTAACAGAAAAAAAGATCATATTTTAATAAATCAATAAATAATATATATATTGACATTTTATATTTTAATATTAAAAATATTTTCACTTATAAAGTTATTTAGAATTAATTAATTTTTTTTTTTTTTCTTGAAAGCTATATTCTATATATCTGTAAATTTAGTGTACAAATATTTCTGAATGAAAAAATTGGACATTACAAAGGAGAGAGAGGGGCTAGTGGCATAAAGTACAAACGTTGGGATGTCCTTATCTACAAGATAGTTAGAGATAAAGTATTTATTTAAATAATCTAAATAATTATCAGCATACACCTAAAATACTTGCAAACATGTGCCTCCGATTAAGGAATAAATTGCATATTAAGCTTCTGGACATTATGCTGGCAGTTAGTGGTGCGGCTGTTGTTGGTTTTTAATTAGAGTTAAATAGGAGTCATTTTTTTTTATTGTTTTTATTACATTAAAATTTATTTATATTTTAACTAAACTAATTATTACTCTCTTTTGTATTAGAGGAGACTAAATTGATAATTTAAAATTACAATTTCATTTTTGAACTGATTATCAAGTGTCAAAATCGTCAAAATTTTATTTTATTGTCAAATTAAAATAAAATTTTATTTTTAGTAATAATTATTTTTAATGTCTAATTAAAATAATAATTTTAATATTTTGTTTCTTATTCTAATTTAAAATGTAAAATGTTGTGCTTTGATCTTTATCTATTATGAGAAGCTATTGTTTAATTAAATGTGCATAAAAGAAATGAAATTATATAGTTTAGTAAAACACATACATAATTAGAAATAATAAATTACATTCATAATGCACAAACTATGGGGTGGCAACTTCAAATGACAATTTTTGTGGAGTAGTGAGAGGGGAGGGGAGGGGAGGAGGAAATGTTAGAGATGTTGCTACGTTGATGCATACTTTGGAAACGCTCTAGATAGAAATGGAATTTTTGATTTCGGGGTCTATACAAAGAATAAATTGACTTAGCTGCCGGTGGAATCAAAATAGTACGGACATTAAAAAAGAAAAGAAAAGAGAGAGAGAGTAGATAATATGGTAGGAAATGATCAAATGGACATATTTATTCCCCAACTGGGGCGGTAATGACTTTGGTTTCGGAGCAATATGGTCATGCACTTATATAATTGGATACTGATCTTGTCTTAATATTTGGACCGAAGAACGGATTTGAACTTTTTTTGGGGCAATTAAACCCTTCAAATCCAAAAGCTTCAAGTTTATTGAAATTGAAAGAAGAATAAGAATTCACACCCCTTCTAAAATCAAAACTAGAAAATGTGCATGAAATTGTGGGTTTTCCTTGTCTAGTTTTCTTTTTAAAGGTGCTTTGTTTACTATTTTTTAATATTTGGATTTTAAGTAATTTGAAATATTATAGCATGTTGGTTTTTTCAGAGTTGATTTTTCCAGTTTATTATGAAACTCACAAAATTTCACAAGAAAAAAAAATTTAAAATTTATAAAGTGACTTAGAAAATTATTGAAGTTGAAAGAAGAATAAGAATTCACAACCCTTCTAAAAATCAAAACTAAAAAATGTGCATGAAATTATGGATTTTCCTTGCCAAGTTTTTTCTTTTGTAGGTGCTTTGTTTATTGTCTTTGATATTTAGATTTTAAGTGATTTGAAATATTGGATAGCATGTTGATTTTCTTAGAATTGATTTCCCTAGTTTATTATAAAATCCACATAATCTCATAAGAAAAGAAGGAAAAGAATTTTAGATTTATAAAGTGACTTAGAAAGTTATTTTTCACCCTTTTATACGGTTTGTATATACAAACTTTAAAGTTACATAAGATACAAGTAGAATATCTTGTCAAAGTCACAAAATATCTACCAGTTAATGTTGGAAAATGTTTGAACATGAATATGCAACCAAAATTGAACACTTAATGCAAAAACAAATAAGTAAAATCATTTGATAGGTTCTGTTTTGCATTGAATTGAAGATACATCGGAGTATTAACAATATCAAATTTTTGTTTGCAAGAGCTATTCCGATTATTATGATTCTCATTGATTAAAATTACTTAATTGCAATTATTGAAGAATCTTAGTGCTAGACTGAAAGACCTTAAGCTAAGTTTTATTCATTGATCTAAATATAGAAGGTAAAATACAAACCTACAAAACAATACATTTTTATCTTAAGAATTGCATATATATACATTATTTTTTTAGTTATTTTGGTATATATCTCTAAAAATTTGTAGTATTGCTTGAATTTTTGTGACGTTAATTATAATATACATTTAATATATCTTCCATAGACTAAGTTTATGTTCTTCAGACTAGATAACCAAATCAAAAACTAAATAAAATAATTAAATTTCTTAAAATATCTAAGAAACATTACCAAAATACCATAAAAGGGAATGTTAATATTTTATTTTTTAAAATATCTAACAAATAATATTATTTTAGTTCATACATTTTGTTAAATAACCTTTAAGAATAGAACTCACAAATTCTAACCTATCCAAATCAATATCTTTAAGCCTTGATCCATCCATATCACATTTATTATATTAATGTGAGGCGTTGTCTAAGCACCACTTTAAAATCATATCTAGAATTAGGAGTGATAAAAAAATGGTATGAAACCGAAAAACCAACCCAATAAAATAGATTACCCGAACTAACGATTTTAGTAATTTAACCGAATCTTTTAGTTTCAATTTTTTTAGAAAATTTCAATTTAATTCGGTTAATATATATATATATATATATATATATA